>NW_025422049.1:18452500-19075714 GCF_011764305.1 Mustela putorius furo
TCTCTGTATTGTGATTATCAGCAGACATCAGCTTCCAGAAGATAGGACTTAGCACTTTGGATGATGGGCAAGGAGCTTATAAATTTCAGTTCCTGGAGATGTGTCCTGTCTGTATAGGTGGCAGCAAACTGAGTGATGGGTCAGATGAAACAAACAGCTCTAGGAGTGGCTCAAGTCCAGATTCAGTAAGAACTTCCTCTGAAGCTCCCATTTCCGAAAATGACCCGTAATTCTCAGAGCAGAGGAGTATGACTGTTTCAAAAGCCAAAACATAAACCCTCTCTCAACAGATTAAGTCTTCTGCCTTAGAAGTAAATCTCAAAACTAAAAAATTGGCTAAGGACCTGTGATGATGCCCACCCTTCAGCCAATCTAAGAGCAAATTAGATGGCACACAGGATAGAGCAAAGAGTCAAACCAATTGAGTCAACTGGGGCCCTTAACTGTCAAAATGAAAAATATTTCTCAGTTCTACTGATGGCATTAAGATCACAAAGCACTATGCTTATTTATAGTAATTGTTGATATATTTGCTTAGAGATCATATATATCACATACATACATATATATATCACATATATATGTTTATTTATATATGTGTATTTATGTTTGTCTCCTCATGCCTTTTGCCTTTTCTCTGTGGGCTTCCTCTCCTCCCTATGCAATTACTGCCAC
This sequence comes from Mustela putorius furo, assembly GCF_011764305.1. Classification (NCBI taxonomy): domain Eukaryota; kingdom Metazoa; phylum Chordata; class Mammalia; order Carnivora; family Mustelidae; genus Mustela; species Mustela putorius. The sequence continues at coordinate 18,453,176 of NW_025422049.1, forward strand.
ACAAACTCAAAAGTCTTTAGGGCTGGTGGTCTGAGTGGCTTGGCCTCGCATTCACCCTTCATGCAGAGTAAGGTTTTAGTGAGGAAAAGAAACTGGGGGGCCGGGTGGCCTATAAGCTCTGAACAGATTTCTGGGGCTTCGGCTGAAGACGCCTGTGCTGTCAATCCCTCCGTTTCTGTGTGATTGAATTTGACTTCTAGTTCCAACCTTATCTCTGTAGAACTGAGGGATTTGTCCGCAACTGACCAGCCTAGATAGGGACCCACTGAGTTTGTCAGAGGCCAGGTGTTGGGGTGGGAGCATCCGTCCCAGTTTAGGATTCCAGGGAAAGGCTGTGGAGGAAAAGGAGGGACAGACGGGCAGTGAAAGACAGGACAGGGCTGAGAGGGCGGGCTGCTGAGGGCATTTGTCCTTCCTGATTGAGACTGCCCCTCACCTTTGAGTTCCATAACAGGAATGGCTGCACTATAGCATTTTAACATCTCAGCCTTGCATGAAGAAAGGCCTCCCGTGCACTTGATTCACAACCCCCAAGGAAAGAGAGGCCTGCAGGTCTGTGAGGCTCAGATCTGAAGCTCAGTGTGGCATTAGATTCTGGCTGCTGCTCGGGGGAATTGTTGGTTCCAGGGAGCACAATGGAGGGGGGGTTCCTCATAAATATTGATTCAACAACCCCACCCCACCCCCCAGCAGTAACCGGATCTATAGATGAAAATATGGATCCAGGGGAGAGGTGCCTTAAAATTGGAAAGCTGTGTGGGTTTCTTTGAGAGGTCTGAGGGCCTGTGAGGTGGCAATTTAAAAATTATTGGAGCCAAATCTACATGTCACTTCAGCTCACAGATGTTCATTTACTTTGATTTCGCTTAATTCTATTAAGGCAGCAACAACAACAAAAAATCGCTTGAGTGGCCTCCCTTCGTTAAGTCAATTAAGTCCAGTGTGCACCTTTGTGCCAGAGCAAAAGATGTTATAGGATCTTTTGCCTGCTGCCTCTCCAGCCCCCTCTTTAAGCAGAGCCCCCAGGAGTGTGTGTTGGGGGGGGCAAGGGCCTTCTGGAAGGAAAGTAAAGGGGGCCCCCAAGCTCCCTTCCCGAGACTTCTGATTGGGGATATCTGAGCATGTAGAAAAGTCTAATCACAGTCTCTGGGCAGGAAAGGACACTGCAGGCCTCAAGGGACAACTCGGTGCTCCTCACTTTTTCTTCTGGCTTCTGCATCTCCATATGCTGTTTTCGTTTCCTTTGGGACACCAGGCATGACCTCAGTCTTTTCCTTTGATTTCTTTCTTTTTTTAAAATAATTTTTTAAGTTAACTGACTTTATATATATATATGTATACATATATATAAATTTATTTTAAGATTTCATTTATTTATTTGTCAGAGAGAGAGCACAAGTGGGGGAGTGGCAGACAGAGGGAGAAACAGGTTCCCCGCTGAGCAGGGATCCCCCCACATGGGACTTGATCCTGGGACCTGGAGATCATGACTTGAGCCGAAGGCAAACACTCAACCTGCTAAGCCACCCAGGCATCCCTTTCCTTTGATTTCTGAAAATATCCACTCATCTCCAGTATTCAGCAAGGCTGGGTAAACTTTAATAATTTGGAGGGAAGGGGTCCCAGAGAGAGGGTCACAGTGTGGAGCCTTCTGTTAGCTCCCCTGTGTTCTTCTCCTTCTCCTCCCTTCTCTGTTCCTTTTATCCTCCCCCCTCCTAGGAAGACTGTATTCTTACACACAATTTCTTCTCCCTCTATTAGAGCATCCAGCAGATCAATCCATCAAGGTCCCAACAGAATTAGGAAATTTTCTTCCATGTACCAGTAGCCACGGTCTTTAAAAGGGGGTTGGGATTATAACTGGCTATTTGTGCTGTATTGTTCATCCTCATTCTTCCCCATAAGACAGATGGGAAGACTGAGGTAATCTCTACCTAGCAATCCAACAGCGTTGTTCAGCCCCAGATGCAAGTCCTTCATACATCAGCTTGGTTCTCTATTCTTGAGAGCATTGTCTTTTCTTCATAGCAGCTCTGCCAATGATAGTACCTATTCTAATGGAATATTTTCTGGATGGCAGCTGATCTTGTTGGCATCTCCTGGGCCCTGCGCTTCTCAAGGATCCCAGGAAAAAGCACCATCTTCATAAGAGTTGGGCGCTCTTGGAATGTCAACAAAGACCCATCCTGGATTTGTGAGAGCTGTCTAGCTTGTTTGAGGCTGTTTCCCACTTCTCAAAACCCACTTCAGCACTGGTTGAGAGGGCAGAGGTTGGGACAGACAAGTGGAAAAGGCTGTGCAAAGGATTCTTGGATAATTTTCTTTTTTTTTTTAAAATATTTTATTTATTTGACACAGAGAGATCACAAGTAGACAGAGAGGCAGGCAGAGAGAGAGAGAAACAGGCTCCCCACTGAGCAGAGAGCCCGACGCGGGACTCGATCCCAGGACCCTGAGATCATGACCCGAGCCAAAGGCCGCGGCTTAACCCACTGAGCCACCCAGGCACCCCTGGGATAATTTTCTTAAAAGCCGATGGCCGCCTACCACTGTGGTCAAGGCAGGCCACCAAATATTGGGCTTGTTTAGGAAAGAGCTGTTCCTCCCCTTGCACAAAGAGTGCCTGCCTCTGAAGTCAGTATACAGGTAGACACAGAAGAGCTGGGGAAGGTCCGCAGAGATAGTGGATGCAGATGTGGAGACTCTATTAGAGCCCACTAGAGGCTTTGAAAGGCGTACATTTAGAAAAACAAATTAATGTGCTTTTATGCAACATGAAACAAATGTATGAAATTCATTATCCTCAAGAGTTAGTGTAAGCTGAAAGTATGTATAAATACCTTTTAAAAAGGGTTAGATGCATTTATAAATTCATGCATAGCTGGTTACTAAGGGCAACTGGGGTGTTTTCATTGGAAGCCAGAAACAGAAGAGACTTTACAGATCAGCTAATCTCTACCCTTCTGGTTCCCTCCCCCCACCTCCTTTGCAGTGAGCAGGCATCACAAGGGGCCTCCTGGAACCAAGAGGAGACTAGACGGGAAATGGTTGATTCCTAGCGGTGTCCTGGGTAACCTCCACCTTCACCCCTCCGACAAGTCTTTTTCTTCCAAGTTAAGCTTTTAGAGAGGGAGCTTGGGACCAAACAGGCTTAAAAACCTCTAATTAGCTAGAGGATCCACATAAACTCTTTGTGTGGGGCCTTGGGGGTTGGGCAGAGGGTAGATATGCAAAAATGGATAAGAAAAAGATCCTATTGGGGGGGTTCCTGGGTGGCTCATTCAGTTAAGCATCTGCCTTCAGCTCAGGTCTGATTCCGGGGTCCTGGGATGGAGCCCTGTGCTGGGTTCCCTGCTTAGTGGGGAGTCTGCTGCTCTCTTTTCCTCTGACTGCCCTCCCCAGCTCATGCTCTCTTTCTCTTTCTCAAATAAATAAATAAAATCTTTTTCCCCTTTTTTTAAAGAGCCCATCTTGCCCTTGGAAAGATTATGGTCTAATAAGGAACAAAAATAAGTGAGAAAAGATTACAAGCATATGAGGAGCACAACAGGGTGTACAGTGAGGGGGTAGACAAGGAATGACTTCTGCGTACTGGGAAAGTGGGGAGCAGGGCCAACTGGCCTCCATGTGAGAGAACCTAAAGCAAGTGGCAGCATTTGTGGCCTAAACGACTCACAGGGGCATGGTCAGCCCTACCACTACCCAGACAGCTCTACACAGGCAGTTCAGAACTCAAGGTTCTTCAGACACAATGAGAATGGTTCCAACCTGGAGTTGTGCGTTTTCAGTGAACCTCCTCAAAAACCGGCTACTGTGACTCCTTCCTTTCCAGAGGAGGAAATGGAGGCCTGGAGATACAGCTGAGTGGGTTACATAGGTTGTTCAGTGATTCCATGTCAGAGTGGTTTCTACCTCACCTCCATCAGACTATCCTTCCACGAAGGTCGGGCTATCAAAGACAGCTTGGTTCTCTCACAACACGTGTCTTTTTTTTTTTTTTTAAAGATTTTATTTATTTATTTGACAGACGGAGATCACAAGCAGGCAGAGAAAGAGAGAGAGAGGAGGAAGCAGGCTCCCTGCAGAGCAGAGAGCCCGATGTGGGGCTCGATCCCAGGACCCTGGGATCCTGACCTGAGCCGAAGGCAGAGGCTTAACCCACTGAGCCACCCAGGCGCCCCTCACAACACGTGTCTTAGAGAACCCCTTCATGGGTGGGGAGGGGTGCCACTGGTAGCCGGTACACATTAGAATTAAATGTTCCACTGATTAGAATTAGAAACACTTCTTCTATGAATGAGAAAAAGGGTATCCTTTTCCTTAGGCAGATGTTGACCCTCACAGGATACTTGGCTTGGCAAGTGGACTCTGGGTTTAGCTTTGGCTCCCACTTGCTTCCTCAGCTCAGTATCATGCATTGAACAACTTGCCCAACCCTACCTGCTGACGGTGCCCATTCAAGACAGGAGAGCTGGGCTAAAGAGGCTGAGAAGCTAATCCAGGAAATACATCTGTTGTCGCAAAGCCCGTGCTCCGTACAAAACCAAGCCCTTCCCACCCTTGTTCCCTGCCCCGTGGGTGATGGCATTTCAGAAGACACAGTCTAGTTTCCTTCACATTTTGAAGTGTGTAAACTGGTGTGGACTCCCTCAGGCTACAAGACAGTTCATAAACACAAGATGTTATTATTGCAGTATTAAATAAACAGTAAGATGATTAAGTTTTATTTGAAAAAAATGAATCAGCTTCCTTCACGCTGCTGAAAGTTCTCAAACAAGGTGCCAAACTTCATTTTTAGTGCCTGTTGAATAAACAGCTCACTCAGCTGCCTTTCTCCTAGCAGAGCCTTCTGTCTTTGTAATTTCTGTCACCTCCTCAATGCCGGTGGAGCCTCGGTAGCCAGGAGCAGTCAGTCTCCTCCCCCTGCAATTCTCCAAGGCCTGTGAGGCCAGAACTTGGCCTCATGCTCTCCTATCCAGCCTATGTGACTTGTCTCCCTCCTAAACCATCTGTCAGAATTATGACCAATTAAACTTAACAACAGAAACTCTTGAGATTGAGCCTGTCCAGGCTCCTTCTTCTATTGTCTTTCAATTTCCTATGACCCAGGAGATGAGACTGACGAAGAAGCCTGGGGAAAATTTTCTCCACTAGCCTCACCACTCACTAGTGCCTGGAATTCTCCCATGAGTCTAATTGCTTCCTAATCTGTGATCCTAAAAAGCCCTAGGTAATTACAAATAGCCTTGACAGGGAGAATACATAACCAGTCACGCAAATTGTGGTGTGAATGTGCTTGTCATATTTTTCCCAGTGAGACAGTAGGGTATATGAATGAAGAACGATGCAAATATCCCACACTTTAATGGAATTGATGTAATCAATCAAAGTTAGCTGTAACATGAATTCTAGTTTTTCACTAGCTGTTTTTCCTCTATCTCCCTTCCTCCTTCCCTCCCCCTCTCCCCCTCTCTCCCTCCTCCCTCCTTCCCTTCCATTTGGGAGGACTATATACATGGAACTATTACAGGGGAAATTCCTTCAGTAGACTTCAGTCAAACTGTCAGATAACGGTTAATGGGACTTCAGTGGGAGAGAGTGTTGTAGGGTGAAGAGAGGACCCTGTGCCTGTCTGAGATGGCCCCGATGGGATTTAGCCGCTGTGTAAAGCCCGAAATCCAAGTGGTGGAGCCCAGCATGTGCCACAGGTTTTAGTGGGAGGAGGGTTTTAGCAGCTCTTTTCCGAGCCCAACTGGCTCTTGAACTATTGACTTCCATTTCTTATGCAACACCAGGAGCTTGTCTCCTTACTAGCACCTTCCAGAACATTTTCTCACATATTCCCTCCACTTTTTAAAATTAATTGACTGTTTTTCAGAGCTGTTTTAGGTTTTTGGAAAATTTGAGCAGGGAGCGCAATGTTTCCATATAACCCCTCTCCCTGTGCAAATGGTTGTTTCTACTATTAACAACTCTTTAAAAAGATTTTATTTTTTAAAATTTATTTATTTATTTGAGAGAGAGAGAGTAGAAGGAGGGGCAGAGGGGGAGAATCTTCAAGCAGACTCCCTGCTGAGTGGGGAGCTTGATGCAGGGCTCCATTCTATCTCCCATGAGATCATGACCTGAACCAAAACTAAGAGCTGGACATGTAACCTACTGAGCCACCCAGGAGCCCCGATTTTATTTATTTGATAGAGAGATAGAGAATGAGAGAGAGAGCAGGGGCAGAGTGGGAGGGAGAGGGACAAGCAGATTCCATGCTGTGCATGGAGCCAGACACGGGACTCAATCCCACAACCCTGAGATCATGACCTGAGCCAAAATCAGGAATAAGAAGCTATATCGACTGAGCCAACCAGGTGCTCCTACTTCAACATCTTGAACTAGTATGGTACATTAGTTACAACTGATGAACCAATAGTGATACATTATTATTAACTCCACATCAGGGTTCGCTCTTCATGTTTTACAGTTGTATGCATTTTGACAAATGTATAATGACATGTATCCACCTTTATAGTATATCATACAGAATAATTTCACTATCCTAAAACTCCCCCTCACCCCAGTCCCTGGCAACCACTAATCTATCTCTGTAGTTTTGCTTTTTCTAGAATGTGATAGAGTTGGAATTGTGAATTGTACAGTATGTAGCCTTGTCAGACTGGCTTTTTTCACTCAAATATGCATTTCAGTGATATTCATGTCTTTTTTTAAAAAAGATTTTTTGCTTATTTATTTGACAGAGAGAAAGAGGAAGAAAGAGAGGGAGCACATGCACACAAGCAGGGGGAGCAGGAGAGGGAGAAGCTGCCTCCCTGATGAGCAGGGATTCCACTGTAGGGCTCTTTCCCAGGACATTGGGATCATGACCTGAGCCAAGGCAGACGCTTAACCAACTGAGCCACCCAGGCATCCCAATATCCATGTCTTTTCATGGTTTTAGTGCTTACTTCTTTTCTTTGAAGTAAGCATCTACTGTCGGGATGTACCCTGGTTTGTTTACCTATTTACCTATTGAAAGGTATCTTGGTTGCTTCTAAATGTTGGCAATTACGAGTAAAGCTACAATGTGTGTAGGTTGGCAATTACAAGTAAAGCTACAATGTGTGTAGGTTTTTGTGTGGACATCAGTTTTCAACTCATTTGTAAAATGTGTGTATTTGCTGGATTGTATAGTTAAGACTATATTTAACTTTGTGAGAGACTGCCAGCTCTTCCAAAGTGGCTGTACCATTTTGCCTTTCCACCAGCAATGAATGAGAGTTCTGGTTCCTCCATGTCCCCATTGTCAGCTTTGGTCATTTTTAATGTTTTGGTTTTCCAGCCATTCTAATAGGTATGTAGTAGGTGGTATCTCATTTGTTTTAATTTGCAATTCTCTAATGACATGATATTGAGCATCTTTTCATATGCTAATTTTCCATCTGTATATCTCCTTTGGTGAGGTGATTTTTCAGATCATTCACCCATTTTTTTAGTTAGTTTTTTCCTTATTGTTGAGTTTTAAGAGTTCTTTTAATTTGGATATTAGTCCTTCTTCTAATACGTGTTTTGCAAGTATTTTCTCCCAGTCCATGGGTTGTCTTTTCATTCTCTTAACAGTGTCTTTCACAGGGAAGATGCTTTTACTTTTAATACAGTCCAACATAACTACTTATTTTCTTTCATGAGCCATGCTTTTGGTGCTGTATCTGAAAAGTCATCACCAAACCCAGGGTAATCTAGATTTTCTCTTATCTTCCATAAGTTTTATAGTTTTACAATTTTACATTTAGGTCTAAGAGCCATTTTGAGCTAATTTTGGGGAAAAGTGTAAGGCCAGTGTCTAGGTTCACTCTTTTTTACCCCCTTTTTCTTTCCATTTTTTTTGTTTGTTTGTTTGTTTTTGGCTTATGGATGTTCAACACCATTTGTTGAAAAGACTATTATTTTCTCCATTGAATTGTCTTTATCTTGTGTCAAAGATCTGTTGTCTATATTTGTATAAGTCTATTTCTGGGTGTTTTATTCTGTTATATTGATTTATTTGCCTATTCTTGTGCCAATACCACACTTTCTTGATTACAGTAAGTCTTGAAGTTGGATAGTGTCTAGTCTTCTTACTTTATTTTCTCCCTCTTCTCCTCCTCCTCCTTCTTCCTCTTCCTCTTTCCCTTTTCCCTTTCCTCTTCCCCCTCCCTTCCCCCCTTCTTCCTCCTCCTCCTCCTCTTCTTCTTCTTCTCCCCCTTCTTTTCCCTTCTTCCTCTTCTGCTTCTGTTTCAATACCATGTTGGTTATCTGGTGTCTTATGTTTTTCCACTTTAACTTTAGAATTAGTTTGTCAGTATCACAAAGGAACTCTCCAGGATTTTCATTGGGATGGAGTTGAATATATAAATCAAATTAGAAAGATCTTTGTATCTATGTTCATGAGAGGTATTGGTCTGTAGTTTTCCTTTTTTACAATGTTTTTGTTTGGATTTAATATTAGGGTAATGCTGGCCTCATAGACCAAGTTAGGAAGGGTTTCCTCTGGTTCTGCTTTCTGACACATTGTTGAGAATTGAAATAATCTCTTCCTTAAATGTTTGCTAGAATTTAATAGTAAAACCATATGGACCTGTTGCTTTCTCTTTTGGGAGGTCGTTAATTATTTATTCAATCTCTTTAATCAATATAGGCATTTTCAGATTATCTGTTTCTCCTTGTTTGAGTTTTGGTGCCTGTGTCTTTCAAGGAACTATTATCCATTTCATCTTAAGTTTTCAAATTGGTGCTCATTGTTATTGATAATGTTCCTCTATTTCGTTTTTAATGTCCTGGAATGTCCTTCATATTTTACCCACTCATTAAAAATTATGTTTTGAGTACTTACTATTAAAAGCATGAATTCAATGTGTATTTTTTGAATGCCTATTATGTGCCAGGTACTACACTAAGGTTGGGGATAACATGATGCCCTCTTGGAACTTATATTCTAGTGAGGAAGACAGACTTTGAGTAAATAGACACATCAAAGAACTATAATTATGATGAATGCTAAAGAAGGAAATAAACAGTGGGGGAGAGAGCTTCTTTTGTAAGGGTGCGCAGGGTTACATTATATCTCAAACTAAGAACTGAGAAGGATCTAGCCTTGAGAAAATCCTAGAAAAGAGCATTCCAGGCAAAGGGCACCGCATATGTAAAGATCTTCAAGAGAAGAAAGAACTTAGCACATAGGAGGAAATGAAATTGATTCAGTGTGTCTAGAATATAGTGAGGAAGAGATATAGGGGGCCCAGAAGAGGTCTGAGAGGTGGACAGGGTCCTGATCTTGGAGGACCTTATAAGCCATGGGAAGAAATATGGATTTCATTCTAAGAGAAATGAGAAGCTTTTGAAGGGTTTTAAGCAGGATAGTGACATGATCTGATTTACATTTTTAAAAGATTACTCTGTGATCTTTCCTCACTGCTGTGAAGAAAATAGAACAGAAGGGAGCAAGAATGATGGCAGGAAAACCAGATGGGAGTTTTGCAGTTGTCTACGCAGAATGTGTAGGGTGCGCCTGGACTTGAGCAGGGTGACCAGACAGTGACAGTTGAAATGGAGGGAAGTAAAACTGAATGAATAGGGATCTGTTTTGCCAGGCACTGGACTGGACATTATAAGTTGCATTATATAGGCACTTTCACTGCTTTCATCCAACCACAGAAGGGTGCCTTCTTCCACCTCCAGCTTCAGGATTTCTTCCTGAAGAACCTCAGTTGCCCAGGAGCCACAGAGTCATCCTGTTGTTTCCCCATCCTATCCTAATAAGAGCTAGGAGTGACTATTATAGCTCCCCTGGCCCATCAGTGACATATGTTCAGGAGACCACTTTTTCCATTGCAAACAGGTATTTCTACATTCCAGGCACATAGGAGAATCTGAGGACTGAGGGTCACTCTTTTCATCTCTCCTAGGTGGGTGACACTTAGAATGATTATTGTTCAGCAGCATTCAGGCTTCTACTAAATGGTATGACAGAAGGAAGAACTTTGACTATCAGCATGATTAGACAGTCAAATGGATTGCCAGAGGAAGTTATGAAGGTTCCTTCAGCCAGACAAGCTGCTGAAATATGAAGACATTATGCATCAACGTGAGCAGCATCTTTATATTCTAAGGGTGGGTAGAGAATGCAATTCAAGTTATAAGGGGAGTAAGGTGGAAGGACATTGTCAATGCTCGGTCATGGTTGCTGCCAAACAATGCAAGTCAGGACTCACAGTCAGGTCGGGGCAGCAGGTGAATTGGGAAGCTAGAAGAACTGACCAAGGAGCTATTTACCATGAGTTATGAGGGTGAAGCCAAGGTCTTAATCCAGGGTGTGAAACCAAACTGGAAGACACAGACAAAGTCTAGAGTCTGAATAAATAGGCAAGAATGAACCTGCAGGCAGTGTCAGGAAAATCTTGGTCTAAACGTGGTGTTGGCCTGTGGCTGTGCACCAAGCCAAGTAAAGGGAAATAGGTGGAGATAAAATCAGAGTAGGAAAAGTATCTTCTGAATGGGAACTGCTGGGTGGTCCACACTGTAGCTCAGCTAGGATGTGCCAGTGGATTCCAGAAGAGGGACACATCTACCCTCTGTCCTGTTTTGAACCCCCCCCCCCAAAAAAAGATGGAGTTCCATAGATTTTTGTGACTTCAGCACAGTTCTAGGGACTCTAAAGGATGGGGCATCACTAGGCTCATCTCCTGCCCTTGTTCCTTACAATTCTATGGTTAGGAGATATCCTTCCACTAACCCAACTATTTCTGTGAGCCTCCCAGAGGTCTGTCACATAGGTTAATTAACAGAATCCTTTCACCTCCCAGGTGACTTCTACCATGTCCTCCTTTCCTTCTCTAGCATCCTGGGGTGATAAACTGCTGCCAAGGCCTCTGATGCCCAAAACAAAGCCATTGATGCCCTGCAGTGGCTGCTGCTTCAGCCACTGTCAAAAAGCTGCCTCCCACCCAAGTGAAACTACAAAAGTCAACGCTTCTGATGTAGTCTGTGTACTTAAGCACCCCACAGAGATTTTAGTGAAATAGTCCTTTAAATTGGTACTTAGTCTTAGGTAGCCTTCTCTGCTTAGCACTCAGGTATGAGCCCTGGGAGCTGGATCAGACGATAACCAAGATAGTGGCTTCTGGTAGCAATTGTGTTGTTGTCATTATTTGGGTTTTAGTCCTCCCTACAAGCTTTCACCCTCCTCTTCAACTGGTTTAGAGTTGGCCCCAAGGGATAAGTATGTGAACTAAACCTGGCCAATCACAGAACATCTATTGTTCTAGCAACATTGATTGAACCAAATGATGGACACATGATCAAAAAAGTCCAGCTGGAAATGTTCCTTGGAATAAATCCATGGACTCTGGGAGACAGAAGGTCTCTGCTAAGTGGTAGCTCTTAGAAGCCACATTTCTAACAATACAGAGAAGACCATCTACAACAAGCGAAGATAAGACAAATGGGGCAAGAGAATCAAAGACAGGTGAGATGAAATAGAGACACAGAGAGTTCTGGCCCTGTTGAGTACCCAACCTTGGATCCTCTGACAATCCGACCCTCCTTCCTAGTCTTTTGAACCAGTCCAGTCCTTATTTTTTTATGCTGAAGTTGGGTTGAGTTAGATTTCTGTTAACTCTTATTTTAAAATGTCCAGATTAATTACAACCTGAGAGCTGTACTCAAAATCTTCCCTTCCCTTCTACCCTGAGGTCTAAGAGGAATCTTGTAGGTCTGTTCTTTCTTCTATTAGGATGAGATCTTTCCTGAGAAACTTCTTGGGCTTTTAAACAAACAGTTTCCCAGTGGACCCTCCTCTTGGACCCCCCATACAGACACCAGATGTATGTGAATCTTAGGGTGAATCTAATTTAGGTTGCCAAGTTGGGCCCCTTCCACATAACTTACTCCCTCATTTAATGGATATTTAGTAAGCTCTTACTATATGCTAGATGTTCTAGGAACTGAGAATATAGATGTGAATGAAACAGACATTTCTGCCCACATGAAGCTTGAATTCTGATGAGAAATAGATAACAAACAATTTGACATATAGTATAATCTTATCAGATAATGAATAAAAATAGAGCAGGTTAATAAGCTAGGAACTGATTGAGTATGGTGTTATTTTAGGCAGTATGTTCTGGAAAGGCCCTCAGAGGAGTGAAGAATCCTGAATGAAGTGATGATATGAGTTGCATGGATATTTAGGAGAAACATATTTTAGGCTAAGGGGACAGAATGTGCAAAGACCTGGAGGTGTGTGATGTGTTTGAAAATAGCAAAGGAGGCCAGTGAAGAAAGGTAAGTTAAAAGGAGAGTGGGAGGAAGGTAGGCCAACCTGCAGAGGTAGCCAAGGACCAATCTGCAAAGGGCCTTGGAGATTGGGGTAAGACATTTATATTTTTTCCTAATTTGTTTTTTTTAAGATGTTATTTATTTATTTGACAGAAAGAGAGAGCACAAGCAGGCAGACCAGCAGGCAGAGGGAGAGGGAGAAGCAGGCTCCCCTCTGAGCAGGGAGGCTGATGCAGGGCTCCATCCCAGGACCCTGGGATCATGACCCAAGATGAAGGCAGATACTTAACTGACTGAGTCACCCAGGCACCCCATTTTTTCCCCAATTTGATGAATCGCTATTAGAATGCTTTGATCTGAGGATTAAAAGTACGAGGTTGACCCTTTTCAAGGATCTTTCTGGCTTGACCCTTTTCAAGAATCCTTCTGGCTGTGGTGTGGATGATGGACTGTAGGGGGTGGGGGAAAGTGAAAACAGAGAAACCAGACAGGACATTATTGCATTAGTCCAAGTAAGGGATGATGACAGTGTCAACTAGGGTGGCAGCAGCAGAGGCAGTGAAAAGTAGGAAGGTTCAGCATATATTCTAAAGGCAAAACCAATGAAAGCTAAGAGACTTTGCTGATAGATTGGACGTGGAGTGTGAGAAAGAGTTAACGATGACACCAAATGTTTTGGCCTAAGTAAGTACGTGAATCAAGATGGTATTCACTAGCATAGGGAAGAGTGGGAAAGGCACAGGTATGAGGATTGGGGAAATCATGAGCTTAGTTTGGGATCAGTCAAACTTCAGATGCCTATCAGACATCTAAGTGGAGGTGTGAAGAAGTCTGGGGAAGAAATCCATGTCAAAGAGATGTGAAGCAACGACTGTCCCAACCACACCCATGCAGAGCCCCTCACACTGCCAATAATCGAAGGAGAGCATGTATCTTCATTTTCTCTTTTCTCATTATCTACTCCTCCCTTCCCAGGGCCTGGCAAAAATTCAAGCTATATGAATTGGAGGGAGTTTTGTTACTGTAAATCGAGGTAGGTAAAGGGACCTTGTTTAGTAGCTAACACATAGTAGGCATCCAATACATGCTTATTGAACTATTTAAGGCTATTAAAAGCATCGTCCAAATAGACCGATGTGAGAGTCAAACCAAACGGACATATGAGGAGAATAGGGGGAAAAGAGGAATACATGGAAATGTGAGAGATAAAGCTTCTCTGACTGCACTTGGGGGAAGAATAAGAGGCAAGAGGAGCAGGAAAATTAAAAAAGAAGCCAATTAGGGAGGGTAAGGTTATCATTAGAAAAGAAAGGTAGAACGGAGCAAGATTTGGCTGCCAGCTTTCCTGCCTGACTCCTGCCAACAGGGTGTGCAGCCTCAATGATGAGGACCTTTTCTTGGCCTTGTACAACAATAGAGCGAGCACAGAAGCAAACTCATAGTTTTGGCATTCAGAGGTCGCAGCCAGGCAGTGGGGATGGGAGCCAGCCTTGATCAATGCAGAATTGATTTACAATTTAATGCTTTTGTGTTTCAAAGTAAGATACTGAGAGAGGACAACTTGGGGGCAGACTTCAAATTCCTTCTGCCAACACTGAAAAACTAATAGGAGGAGCCCACGTCACTGAACACAAGATATACAGACAGGGTGACCTGTGGAAAGGGTATGACAAAGAAGGAAGGGCGAATACCCCAAAGGGAAGGCCAGGAGAGTGCCATACAGAGAAATAGCAAAGGAAGGCTAAAGCCATAAAATAGAAATTGATGGATGAGGGGATGAGGACATTAAAAAGATCTTTAAGAGGCTTCAGGGAATGTAGGAAAGAGGGCAAAGCAGAGATGTCATGTGGAGCATCTTATATAACAAGCAGCTAGTGAAAGCTAATATATAACAAAGTAGAAAGAAGGGTGTGCAGGGGGGGGACCCCAGCATTTAGTGTCTGCATGTAAATAAAAGTGGACATGCCATGACTACCAAACTAATGGGGCTTTATTAAAACAAAAGAGGATGCCATGGTCTTCTCTTTCAAACGGAAGAGCTTGGAAGAGTGGTGACCAAGCACTGGTGTCAGCTGAGTGGTGCTAGCATCTCAGTTCTGTCATTTCAAAGGGAACCACTCTGGACAAATGTCCTTGATGTTTAAGCCTCTGTTTCCTTGTCTGTAAAATGGAGACAAGAAAACCCAAATCACAGGGTTGTCACTAGGATTAGCAGTGCATGGTGCCTTGTATGTAGGAGGCACTCAGTATTACTATTGAGGCTACTATGACCTTTTCCATGATTAGTCAACAATTTGTTTATCTTAGAGAGTGGGGAGGGGCAAAGGGAGAGGGGGAAAGTGAATCTTAAGCAGGCTTCTTGCCCTGTGAGGGGCCTGATGTGGGGCTTGGACTTACAACCCTGAGATTGTGACTTGAGCTGAAAGCAAGAATTGGACTGAGCCACCCAGGCACCCCTCAACCATTGATTTATTCAAAAAAATATTAAAATGGGCAAAGAGAATACACTGTTGGGGATTGTCTCAGCCCTCACGAAAACTTCTTTGTTTGCACAGTGAAGAAAGAGAGTGAACCAAAGGAGGAAAGGCAAAAGGCATAATCTTAGACATAAAGCCCCATCTGAATAGGAGAATGCTGGTATAGAGATAGATAGATGCTAGATAGATAGATAGAGCAAGGAATCAGAGCAGGAATCACATATATAAAATATGGGCTAGGGGATAGTAGATGGGGAAAGGACGAAGATTTGAGTTTGGTGTGTGTTGAAGAAGTGATATTGATCATTTCTGGAAAGGTGTTTGGCGATACAAAATGAACTGTAAGTGGGCAGAAATCTTAAACTTTTTATAAGGCAAAACCCCATGATGTGGCCTTCCCTTGGAGCTCCTTAAGAATTAGCTCCTCATCTGTCTGGCATAAAGCTGGAGGCAGCTCCTATGGAGAGACCGAGAGAGGAACTGGATAATGTTCCCCTTTTCAGAGCTTCCTCTTTTTGCTTTGCTTTTCTTCCAACCCAGCCCCTACTTGTATTCAACTGTCCCAGAGCCTCACAGCTGAGCTGGTCTACACATCGACAAAACACTTGCCTGGGAGAGCTGGGGTGGCTTCTTTTCTTTTCTTGGCCATTTGGCTCATTTTAGTAACAAGCAACAAGCAATACAGAGAATACTCAGACTGAGGGGGAAGAGGACAAGACAGACAATCCTCACAGCTCTGGTGAGAGCATGTTCCTGGGGGTGGGGGAAGGAGCATCGCCCACAGAGAAATGCATTTCATCAATGTTTCTGAAGAAGGAAAAAGGAAGGGGACTGTAGACTGAACAAGCCACATGAGCAACCAAATCAAAAAGCTGCCAGTAAGAAGAGCAAGGCATAGAGCAGCCCAAGAATTAAACAGGAGAGAGCTTAGAAATGCAAAGAGCTATCTACCTGCACTGTTCTGCAGTACAGCCTGGCAGCTTGCCTGGGATCAGGGTCAGGGGACCGGAGAAACCCCAGCAAGAGGACTGGCTACATAATTTGCAGGGTTCCATGCAAAATGAAAATGTGGGGTCCTTTGTTCAGGAATTTCAAGACAATGACAGCAGGACATTAATCAGGTCCATGCTTTCCTGCCAGTGGCATTCCGTGATACTGCCCAGATCCCATACCCAAGAAGCCAGCTCTAACTAGAGACATTTTTAAGTGGATCCCCCAATGGAGACTTGTTATTTCGTTTAAAAAATCAAGATGATAGGGCTAGAATAAGTTTTGTGTTATTTCATTCCAAGTTTTTTTTAATGAATGAACACTTCTATTTCATATAATACATATATAATATATATTATATTAAAAGAATGCAACTGTATTGTCATAACAGCAAATGAAGAGAAAGCATGGCTGTCTTCTGTAGATGTGTGTGAATGGCCAAGCACCTGTCCTTTAAACAGGAGCTCTGTTTCTTATCTCCATTAGTTGCCCCAGACCTGTGTGATTTTGACTGAAGCTCTGTGGAATGGAGAAAAAAGGTGGAGAAAGCGATTTCCAGTATTCTCCTTCTCCCAGCCCCACACTGCTCAGCATGTCCTCATTCTGGGCTCCTCTCCCAGCTGCTCTCCCTCCCAAATCTTTCCCTGAGCTCTTTAATGTTCCTTCTGCTTATTTGTCACCCCTTGTGGCAGCTATTAAACCAAATCCCTACTTTGAGACTTGGTAATTAAAGGGAAAGAATTAAGCATTTATCCTGCCTTTCCAGTAGGAACTGTATTTCAATATAATTAAATAGCCATAGTGTTACTTTTTTTTATTTATTTAACATTTTTATATCATTAACCATGTGCCAAGTCTTATTCTTATAGCTTTGCTAATATTACCTCATTTAATTTTCGTAGCAACCACATCTTACATATATAGAAATTGAGGGACCAATAGTTTAACTGACTTAGTTACACAGCTAGTGAGTGGTGGGACCAGGACTTGAATCCAGATAATCTGGGCTCTAAAGTCTACGCTCTCACCCACTGCACTAGGGTGGCCATTGTTGAATTAGGGAAGTTCTCTTTTCCTGAAGAATGCTGGCTAGTAAATATAGATAAGTGATAGAATTCAAAAACCATTGTCCACCCTGATGTGAATTCATCGATCCAGACAAGGATTTTCAAGTGGGATTAAAACTACTATGTGACTTGCTGATGGGAAGCTGAACATTTGTATGATGCCAAACAAATAGTCCACAAACTATTTTTGGGGCAAGAAGAGGCGAACTTACCTATGCAACGGACCTGGCTGCCATCATGCTGATGTAGTGGTCAATCATAGCATTACTACCAGGGGAGCAACCAGACATGTGTCTCCTGACCACAGTGCTGTCATATGTGATGCAACACCACATTTGTGTATTCTAGCTAAAGATATTTAACTCTAATATGATCAAGCCTTTGGACCCAACGTCCAGTTTACAGGAAACACATGAGATTGAGGAACAGGCTAAATGACATCACAAACGAGCACATAGACAAATCCCACAAGTGGGACATTCTTTTTTTTTTTTTAAATTTATTTGACAGAGAGACACAGCAAGAGAGGGATCACAAGCAGGGGGAGTGGAAGAGGGGGAAGCAGGACTTCTGCTGAGCAGGGAGCCCAATGCAGGGCTCAATCCCAGAATTCTGGGATCACAACCTGAGCTGGAGGTAGATGCCCAATGACTGAGCCACCCAGGTGCCCCCAAGTGAGACATTTCTTCAGAACAGCTGGCCTGATCTCCTCAATATGTAAACACAACATGAAGTTCAAAGAGTATTCTCAAGTTAAGGAGATTTAAGTGACATCATGAGAATAATACATGACTGTGGACTGAATCCTGATTTGGACAAACTAGCCATAAAGGATGTTTCTGGAATAACTGGGGGAAATCTGAATCTGGGTTGAGCATTATATGATGTTAAAGAATCTGCACGCTGAGGTAAAGAATGAACACAATTATTTTTTTGAAATGTCCATTCTGAAGTAAATTAGACCTTTCACTCTCATAGAGTGTCTTTATAGAATGGTCTCTCCGGTTCTTTGTCCTGGCTCCCTGCTTGCATGTTGCCTCCTGTAGCAGACACTGCTGGTGGTGCTCCACCCACATCCCTGGGCCCTTACCATTTCTACCTGAGCCAGCCTGGCTTCCAACTGCCATCCCTCGAATCTCTTTGCCTGGAGGGTTTTCTATGGCCTCCAGAGCCCTCTTGGTCTGAACACAGAGAAAGCCAGAAGTGCCAGGGGTTGAACAACCTCCCCAGGACAGCTCTGAATCAGTGGCTTACTGCAGTAGGTTATCCTTCAGGTAGAATAACTCTGAGTGCATGTTCTACACCACTTCCTAGAATTCCTCAGAATGATTAAGCTCTAGTTGTCCACAGTGGTAATTTGATAATATGCCCATTCATTGGTTTTCTTCCTTCTCCTATGGCCCTTTCCCATTCCTTGTTAGGGATTTCCTGTGATCACCTCTCAAACCAACTACTTATGCTGAAATCCTTACCTCAGAGTCTGATTTGGGGGACAATTCAAACTAAAACATTTCTCCAGGAGCCCTCTCCTGTGTGTATTTTTCTTTCTCCCAAAGCCTGAAAGCAAGAAACTGCACCAGCATCTTTTTGGTGCCTGCCATTTTTTTTTTTTACTCTTTCTTTTACTTTTACTCTCCTGCCGCATTCCTTCTTTGATCCTCACACAATTTACTCTCTATGCCTCTTCACTTTTATCATTTATCTGCATCCTGGTTATTACCCAAGATCCAAGGAAGATTCTAGTACTCTCTTTTACCCCAAATTCTATCATTAGCCTAAGGGCTCCACCCCCTCCACCCCTGCCCTGATATGGAAGTCCCAAATCTTGGTTTCTTGACTCCTTCATCTCAGGTTATCTTCAGCTTGGCTTCCTTTCAGCCACTGCCTTAACCACACTGTGGACCTCATCATCACCCAGAACCACTCTATCTCTAAAACTCTAAGCTCTAATTTCCGTTCTTAGATTATAAGATCTCACTTCGCCAGGTCTCTTACTCTTTTGACACTTGTTCTTGGATCTTGATGCAGATGCCCTATAAGCTTCCACCCAGAATCAGTCCTGTAATCTGTATTTTCTATTCTTAAAGACAGTTTGAGAAGATTACCGAAGCTTGCAGATTACTGACATGGTATTCAGCCTCATGTAAACTCTCAGCTCTTAGTCAATCCTTCTGCTTATCACTAGGCAGCAACTGCTCTCTCTCCAGTTATTGACAGTTGTCTAGGTCCCTTCTCATTTCTTCTCAGCCTGATCACTCTTTTTCCAGTTGGGTTTCCATTTTGCCTCTGGCTCTTGGCTCTGTTCTCTTTTACAGTTTTCCTTTTGCCATCTCGTGGTGCCATTCTTCCTCAAGGTCTTAGCTCAAATGTTGTATGTACAGCATTTCCTCTGGCTGTCCCTTCAGGACCTCAACAGTGGCTCTAGTCTTGGTCTGGCAGCCCTCCTAGGCTCATCCAACTTCACTGCTTCCCCAGTACTTTCCTTCTCCCTTCTCAGTCACTAAGAGGGGATTCAGACAATTCTTATTCATTAGCTCATCATTTCGACAAATTGTTGTTGAGTATCTACTGAGCCTGCTGATAGGCATAGTGCCAGGAACTATGTTAGGAGCTAGGATACATGGTAAATAAGAAAGACAACTCTTGCATGTTGTGACAATACAATTAAAGAAACCCTGATAGAAAATAGAAAAAAAATTACTTTAGATAGGGTAGTCAGGGAACATCTCTGCGAGGAAGTAACAATTTATTCAAGATTTGAGGGTTGAAGAGGAGTCAGACATATGAAGAAAATTATTTCAGGCAGTGTGAACTACATATGAAAGATTTCTGAGGTTAGAAAGAGCTTGACAAATAATGCAAATACAGAAGGCCAATACTGATAGAGCATGATAAGTTGAGAGGAGAAGAGTAGGAGAAACGAAAATGGACCAAGAGTCCTCCAGACCATGGGACTACATCATGCAGAGTTTGAATTGAATTTTAAGTGTGATGGGAAGCCATTGGAAGGTTTTGCTCAGGAAATTGACATGATTTAATCTCTATTTTTAAGAGATTACCTTAATTTACAGTTTGGGTGAGAGATGAGTTTCCCTTGGAGTAGGGTAGTAGTAGTGGGATTGGGAGAAGTGGATGAATTAGAAATTCATATTGGATGTAGAAAGATCAGGATTTGCTAATGGGTTGAGAGTGAGAGAGAAGGAGGAATGAGAGTGAGAGAGAAGAAGGAGAGTGCTAATGGGAGAGTGAGAGAGAAGGAGGACTCAACAATGATTCCCAGGTTTCTGACATATGTTAATGTCATTTTCTAATATGGAAAACATGGGTGGGAGGAGAATGTCATGTTCTGTTTACATGTGTCATGTTAGAGATGTCTATTAGATATCCAAGTAGTGATTTTAAATGGGTATATATATATATATATATATGTCTGACTCCTCTTCAGCCCTCAAATCTTGAATAAATTGTTACTTCTTCATAGAGATGTTCCCTGATTACCCTATCTGAAGTAATTTTAATTTTTTTCTATTTTCTATCACGGTTTCTTTAATGGTGTTGTAACAATGTGCAAGAGTTGTCTTTCTTATTTACCATTGTATCCCAGCTCCTAACGTAGTTCCATATATATATATATATATATATATATATATATATATATATATATGAAACCACTTAAGGAGTGACTTGAGAGAGAGGAGGAACAGAAAAGGCTCAAGACAAAGTATGGGTAACTCCAACATTTAGAGTTCAGGTAGAAGACACTGAGAGTAAAGATTGATAAAAATACTGTATTAAAAAAGCCTAGTGGAAAAGTTTCAAAGAAATATGAAGTGATAACTATATCAAATGCTAATGAAAAGGCTAATATGGTTAGGACAGAAATGTGATCATTGAATTTGGCAACACAGCCATCTTTGGGAACTTGACAAGAGTGGTTTTGTTGAATTGATGGATATGGAAACCACACTGGAGTGGATTGAGGAATAAATAAGTCAGGGAAGAAAAGATTGCATATATAGACAATTCAAGAATGTTTGCTGTTAATGGGTACAGAAATGTGGAGAAGCAGCAGGAGGGAGAGTTGTTTCAAGGAAGAGTTTATTTTGGGGATAGTAAATGCTAACTCAAGTTTGTGTATTTTAAGCATTATTTAATAGAGGGGAAAAGTCGTACAAAAGGAAGTAGTGAGGGGTGCTTGGGTGGCTCAGTGGGTTAAGCCTCTGCCTTCTGCTCAGGTCATGAACTCAGGTTCCTGGGATCGAGTCCCACATCAGGCTCTCTGCTTGGCAGGGACCCTGCTTCTCCCTCTCTCTCTGCCTGCCTCTCTGCCTACTTGTGATCTCTCTCTCTGTCAAATAAATAAATAAAATCTTTAAAAAAAAAAAAAAAGGAAGAAATGATGGTGTGGCAATGACTTTTAGATATCCTCTAACCTCTGTCTCTGCTTCTTCCACAATAAAATTCCTGATTCATAGCAAGCCTCATAACCCAGTAGAATAAAGATTATACTTTCCAGCCTTTTTTTGTTGTCAGATGTGACCATGTAACTATCTCTGGTCAATAAGATGTAACCATAAGTTTCAAGTGACCGTTCTTGGGAACCTCCTTTGAAAGACAGCTGGCAATGCCCTTAATCCCATCTTTTGTTCCTTCCTCCATCCAGCTTCATAAAATTAGGACATGGTGGCCAGAACTCAAGAACTTCTTAGATCTTGAGAACAAGGTTCACACACAAGGGATATGGTGAGGTGAGAGGAGCTTGGGCTTCTGAGGATTTTGTGGAGCAGGGTCACTCCATCGAGTCTGAACTACCTACCACCTTTTATGTGTGAGAGAAATAAACTCCCTTGCTTAAGCCACTGCTATTTTGAACTCCTGTTGCTCTCAGTGAAGCTAATTCTAACTGATTCAAATGGGAACCAGTGCATAAATGGAAGGAATGACCTTTAGCTGGAGACAGTTCAGCTAACATATCAGAAAGCAAGGGTACAGATGGAGGTAGGTGGATAGATGTTGTGGAAGGTAAGGGAATTCCCATTTAATTCATTCTCTTATCTCAGTGAGGTGTGTGGCAATGTCTTCAACTGAGAATGGAGATGGATTGTAGAGGGTTGTAAGTAGACAAGAGAAGATATCATGCAAACTCATATCTAGAAGAACAAGGAGAAAACTGAAACCTGTGAGGAAACTTACACTAGAGTTGAATGATTTACCCCCTTATTTCTGTCAGCCCCGTTTCCCCCCGTTTCTGTCAGCCCCATTCTCCCGGATCCTTGACTCCATGAACAACTTTTTATGCTTGATTTTCTATGGAGTACCCTAATTCTGATATTCTCATCATCTCTATTCTGTATTTCCAAAGCTGTGCCCTCTTCCTTATTTTCCCAGATTGGACTCCCCTGAGATTTCAGTAATTTCCTAAAACTAAACCAGACTTGTCATGCCTTTGTTGAGCTAGATTTGAAGTTTTTAAGAGCCTGCCCCATGCTGATCTGGACATTTACATTTACTTTTTAAAGAGTCATTTATTTATGAGCGAGAGAGAGAATGAGAGTGTTGGGGGTGGGGGAGAGACAGAGACAGAGGGAGAGAGAAACCCAAGCAGACGGACATTTATATATCTGATCTGCTTGTTAGTCCCACTAGCTTTCTCTCTCTTAAGCAAACTCTAACCATCAACAGACATCCTCCACACTTCTCATCCCAACTTCTAGCTTGCCCATCTTTCAAAGTCTAGCTCTCATCCTACTTCCTTTAGGAACTTTTTCTAACTATTTCAATGTATCTTGACTTTGAAATTAGTGAATGAATAGATTGACACCTAATTATGTGACTAGAGTTGATTGTTGTAGGAATAGCCACACGTAAGTATCCATACACTTATTATCTGTACCACATAGTTGAACATTTATTACATATGGTCTTCTTCTCCAATGCAATATATGTGATATATGGAAGTTTCTT
Source organism: Mustela putorius furo (assembly GCF_011764305.1). NCBI lineage: Eukaryota > Metazoa > Chordata > Mammalia > Carnivora > Mustelidae > Mustela > Mustela putorius. The sequence goes on from NW_025422049.1 coordinate 18,475,977, forward strand.
CCCACTCTGCCCATTCTTTCCTTGCACATTACCCTCTTACTACAAGTAGGCTTTTTGAAAACAAAAGTAAAGATTTAGAGCTTCTTTTCCTCCCCAAAATGAGGCAATGGAGTCATGCTTCAACATGAAGTTAGTACTAGCAAGAGAGGTTTATACTGTACATGTATCACTCTGAAGAACATGAAAGACCAAAGTCAGTGTTTCTTGGACCATTTATATCAGACTCAACCGGGATAGCTGGTTAGAAAATGGAGACGTCGGTCAGGAGTCAAGATGGCGGAGAAGTAGCAAGCTGAGACTGCTTCAGCTAGCCGGAGATCAGCTAGATAGCTTATCTAAAGATTGCAAACACCTGAAAATCCATCGGCAGATTGAGGAGAAGAAGAACAGCAATTCTGGAAACAGAAAAACAACCACTTTCTGAAAGGTAGGACCGGCGGAGAAGTGAATCCAAAGCGACGGGAAGATAGACCCCGGGGGGAGGGGCCGGCTCCCGGCAAGCGGCGGAGCAACCGCGCACAAAATCAGGACTTTTAAAAGTCTGTTCCGCTGAGGGACATCGCTCCAGAGGCTAAACCGGGGCGAAGCCCACGCGGGGTCAGCGTGGCCTCAGGTCCCGCAGGGTCACAGAAGGATCGGGGGTGTCTGAGTGTCGCAGAGCTTGCGGGTATTGGAACGGGAAAGCCGGCTACAGAGACAGAGCTGACAGTAAGCTCGCAGCTCGGTGTTACCTTGAACCGGTCGCAGGCTCGGTGAGCTCGGAGCGCGGCCGGAGGTCAGGCAGACGGGAGTAACTGGGCGCTGTTCTCTGAGGGCGCACTGAGGAGTGGGGCCCTGGGCTCTCGGCTCCTCCGGGCCGGAGACCAGGAGGCCGCCATTTGTATTCCCGTCCTCTGGAACTCTACGGAAAGCGCTCAGGGAACAAAAGCTCCTGAAAGCAAACCCAAGCGGATTACTCACCCCGGCCCCGGGTAAGGGCGGTGTAATTCCGCCTGGGGCAAGACACTTGAGAATCACTACAACAGGCCCCTCCCCCAGAAGATCAACAAGAAATCCAGCCGAGACCAAGTTCACCTACCAAGGAGTGCGGTTTCAATACCAAGGAGAGCAGCAGAATTCCAGAGGAGGAGAAAGCCAAGCACAGAACTCATGGCTTTTTTCCTGTGATTTTTTTTTTAGTCTTGCAGTTAATTTAATTTTTTCTTTTTCATTTTTTTTTTTTTTTTTTCTTTTTTCTCGCCTTCGGGTAAAATTTTTTTTAACTGTTACCTTTTTCTTTTTTAACGATTTTTTACTAGTTTATCTAAATATATATATATATATATATATATATATATATTTTACATTTTTCTTAGGTGTTTTCTTTTTTTTTTTTTTTTAAAATTCTTTTCTTTTTTTTTTTTTTCTTTTTTTTTTTTTTTTTTTTTTTTTTTTTTCTTTTTCCTTTTCTTTTTGTTTTTTTTTCTTTCTTCCTTTTTGAACCTCTTTTTATCCCCTTTCCCCCCCACTCACGATTTTGGATCTCTTCTAATTTGGTTAAAGCATATTTTCCTGGGGTTGTTGCCACCCTTTTAGTATTTTACTTGCCCCTTCATTTACTCTTATCTGGACAAAATGACAAGACGTAAAAATTCAACACAAAAAAAAGAACAAGAGGCAGTACCGAAGGCTAGGGACCTAATCAATACAGACATCGGTAATATGTCAGATCTAGAGTTCAGAATGACAATTCTCAAGGTTCTAGCCGGGCTCGAAAAAGGCATGGAAGATATTAGAGAAACCCTCTCGAGAGATATAAAAGCCCTTTCTGGAGAAAATAAAAGAACTAAAATCTAACCAAGGTGAAATCAAAAAAGCTATTAATGAGGTGCAATCAAAAATGGAGGCTCTAACTGCTAGGATAAATGAGGCAGAAGAAAGAATTAGTGATATAGAAGACCAAATGACAGAGAATAAAGAAGCTGAGCAAAAGAGGGACAAACAGCTACTGGACCACGAGGGGAGAATTCGAGAGATAAGTGACACCATAAGACGAAACAACATTAGAATAATTGGGATTCCAGAAGAAGAAGAAAGTGAGAGGGGAGCAGAAGGTATACTGGAGAGAATTATTGGGGAGAATTTCCCCAATATGGCAAAGGGAACGAGCATCAAAATTCAGGAGGTTCAGAGAATGCCCCTCAAAATCAATAAGAATAGGCCCACCCACACCCCGTCACCTAATAGTAAAATTTACAAGTCTCAACGACAAAGAGAAAATCCTGAAAGCAGCCCGGGAAAAGAAGTCTGTAACATACAATGGTAAAAATATTAGATTGGCAGCTGACTTGTCCACAGAGACCTGGCAGGGCCAGAAAGAGCTGGCATGATATTTTCAGAGCACTAAACGAGAAAAACATGCAGCCAAGAATACTATATCCAGCTAGGCTATCATTGAAAATAGAAGGAGAGATTAAAAGCTTCCAGGACAAACAACAACTGAAAGAATTTGCAAATACCAAACCAGCTCTACAGGAAATATTGAAAGGGATCCTCTAAGCAAAGAGAGAGCCTACAAGTGGTAGATCAGAAAGGAACAGAGACCATATACAGTAACAGTCACCTTACAGGCAATACAATGGCACTAAATTCATATCTCTCAATAGTTACCCTGAATGTGAATGGGCTAAATGCCCCTGTCAAAAGACACAGGGTATCAGAATGGATAAAAAAAAAAAAAACCCATCTATATGTTGCCTCCAAGAAACTCATTTTAAGCCCGAAGACACCTCCAGATTTAAAGTGAGGGGGTGGAAAAGAATTTACCATGCCAATGGACATCAGAAGAAAGCAGGAGTGGCAATCCTTATATCAGATCAATTAGATTTTAAGCCAAAGACTATAATAAGAGATGAGGAAGGACACTATATCATACTCAAAGGGTCTGTCCAACAAGAAGATTTAACAATTTTAAATATCTATGCCCCCAATGTGGGAGCAGCCAACTATATAAACCAATTAATAACAAAATCAAAGAAACACATCAACAATAATACAATGATAGTAGGGGACTTTAACACTCCCCTCACTGAAATGGACAGGTCATCCAAGCAAAAGATCAGCAAGGAAATAAAGGCCTTAAATGACACACTGGACCAGATGGACATCACAGATATATTCAGAATATTTCATCCCAAAGCAACAGAATACACATTCTTCTCTAGTGCACATGGAACATTTCCCCAGAATAGATCACATCCTCGGTCCTAAATCAGGACTCAACCGGTATCAAAAGATTGGGATCATTCCCTGCATATTTTCAGACCACAATGCTCTAAAGCTAGAACTCAACCACAAAAGGAAGTTTGGAAAGAACCCCAAATACATGGAGACTAAACAGTATCCTTCTAAAGAATGAATGGGTCAACCGGGAAATTAAAGAAGAATTGAAAAAAAAATCATGGAAACAAATGATAATGAAAATACAACGGTTCAAAATCTGTGGGACACAACAAAGGCAGTCCTGAGAGGAAAATATATAGCGGTACAAGCCTTTCTCAAGAAACAAGAAAGGTCTCAGGTACACAACCTAACCCTACACCTAAAGGAGCTGGAGAAAGAACAAGAAAGAAACCCTAAGCCCAGCAGGAGAAGAGAAAATCATAAAGATCAGAGCAGAAATCAATGAAATAGAAAACCAAAAAACAATAGAACAAATCAACGAAACTAGGAGCTGGTTCTTTGAAAGAATTAATAAAATTGATAACCCCTGGCCCGACTTATCAAAAAGAAAAGAGAAAGGACCCAAATAAATAAAATCATGAATGAAAGAGGAGAGATCACAACTAACACCAAAGAAATACAAACTATTATAAGAACATACTATGAGCAACTCTACGGCAATAAATTTGATAATCTGGAAGAAATGGATGCATTCCTAGAAACATATAAACTACCACAACTGAACCAGGAAGAAATAGAAAGCCTGAACAGACCCATAACCAGTAAGGAGATTGAAACAGTCATTAAAAATCTCCAAACAAACAAAAGCCCAGGGCCAGACGGCTTCCCGGGGGAATTCTACCAAACATTTAAAGAAGAACTAATTCCTATTCTCCTGAAACTGTTCCAAAAAATAGAAATGGAAGGAAAACTTCCAAACTCATTTTATGAGGCCAGCATCACCTTGATCCCAAAACCAGACAAGGATCCCACCAAAAAAGAGAGCTATAGACCGATATCCTTGATGAACACAGATGCGAAAATACTCAACAAAATACTAGCCAATAGGATTCAACAGTACATTAAAAAGATTATTCACCACGACCAAGTGGGATTTATTCCAGGGCTGCAAGGTTGGTTCAACATCCGCAAATCAGTCAGTGTGATACAACACATCAATAAAAGAAAGAACAAGAACCATATGATACTCTCAATAGATGCTGAAAAAGCATTTGACAAAGTACAACATCCCTTCCTGATCAAAACTCTTCAAAGTGTAGGGATAGAGGGCACATACCTCAATATCATCAAAGCCATCTATGAAAAACCCACCGCAAATATCATTCTCAATGGAGAAAAACTGAAAGCTTTTCCGCTAAGGTCAGGAACACGGCAGGGATGTCCATTATCACCACTGCTATTCAACATCGTACTAGAGGTCCTAGCCTCAGCAATCAGACAACAAAAGGAAATTAAAGGCATCCAAATCGGCAAAGAAGAAGTCAAATTATCACTCTTCGCAGATGATATGATACTATATGTGGAAAACCCAAAGACTCCACTCCAAAACTGCTAGAACTTATACAGGAATTCAGTAAAGTGTCAGGATATAAAATCAATGCACAGAAATCAGTTTGCATTTCTCTACACCAACAGCAAGACAGAAGAAAGAGATATTAAGGAGTCAATCCCATTTACAATTGCATCCAAAACCATAAGATACCTAGGAATAAACCTAACCAAAGAGACACAGAATCTATACTCAGAAAACTATAAAGTACTCATGAAGAAAATTGAGGAAGACACAAAGAAATGGAAAAAAAAATGTTCCATGCTCCTGGATTGGAAGAATAAATATTGTGAAAATGTCTATGCTACCTAAAGCAATCTACACATTTAATGCAATTCCTATCAAAGTACCATCCATCTTTTTCAAAAGAAATGGAACAAATAATTCTAAAATTTATATGGAACCAGAAAAGACCTCGAATAGCCAAAGGGATATTGAAAAAGAAAGCCAACGTTGGTGGCATCACAATTCCGGACTTCAAGCTCTATTACAAAGCTGTCATCATCAAGACAGCATGGTACTGGCACAAAAAACAGACACATAGATCAATGGAACAGAATAGAGAGCCCAGAAATAGACCCTCAAATCTATGGTCATCTAATCTTCGACAAAGCAGGAAAGAATGTCCAATGGAAAAAAGACAGCCTTTTCAATAAATGGTGCTGGGAAAATTGGACAGCCACATGCAGAAAAATGAAATTGGACCATTTCCTTACACCACACACAAAAATAGACTCAAAATGGATGAAGGACCTCAATGTACGAAAGGAATCCATCAAAATCCTTGAGGAGAACACGGGCAGCAACCTCTTCGACCTCTGCCGCAGCAACATCTTCCTAGGAACAACGCAAAAGGCAAGGGAAGCAAGGGAAAAAATGAACTACTGGGATTTAATCAAGATCAAAAGCTTTTGCACAGCAAAGGAAACAGTTAACAAAATCAAAAGACAACTGACAGAATGGGAGAAGATATTTGCAAACGACATATCAGATAAAGGACTAGTGTCCAGAATCTATAAAGAACTTAGCAAACTCAACATCCAAAGAACAAATAATCCAATCAAGAAATGGGCAGAGGACATGAACAGACATTTCTGCAAAGAAGACATCCAGATGGCCAACAGACACATGAAAAAGTGCTCCATATCACTCGGCATCAGGGAAATACAAATCAAAACCACAATGAGATATCACCTCACACCAGTCAGAATGGCTAAAATCAACAAGTCAGGAAATGACAGATGCTGGCGAGGATGCGGAGAAAGGGGAACCCTCCTATACTGTTGGTGGGAATGCAAGCTGGTGCAGCCACTCTGGAAAACAGCATGGAGGTTCCTCAAAATGTTGAAAATAGAACTGCCCTATGACCCAGCAATTGCACTATTGGGTATTTACCCTAAAGATACAAATGTAGTGATCCAAAGGGACACATGCACCCGAATGTTTATAGCAGCAATGTCCACAATAGCCAAACTATGGAAAGAACCTAGATGTCCATCAACAGATGAATGGATCAAGAAGATGTGGTATATATACACAATGGAATACTATGCAGCCATCAAAAGAAATGAAATCTTGCCATTTGCAACAAACATGGATGGAACTAGAGCGTATCATGCTTAGCGAAATAAGTCAAGCAGAGAAAGACAACTATCATATGATCTCCCTGATATGAGGAAGTGGTGATGCAACATGGAGGCTTAAGTGGGTAGAAGAATAAATGAAACAAGATGGGATTGGGAGGGAGACAAACCATAAGTGACTCTTAATCTCACAAAACAAACTGAGGGTTGCCGGGGGGAGGGGGTTTGGGAGAAGGGGGTGGGATTATGGACATTGGGGAGGGTATGTGATTTGGTGTGTGCTGAGAAGTGTGTAAACCTGGTGATTCACAGACCTGTACCCCTGGGGATAAAAATATATGTTTATAAAAAATTAAAAAAAAAAAAATGTAAAAAAAAAAAAAAAAAAAAAAAAAAAAAAAAAAAGAAAATGGAGACGTCTATGAGCCAAGAGAAATATGTAAGAATGTTTATGACAGTGTTATTTGTAATAACAAAACAAAAAATAAATAAATAAAAAATGGAAACAACCCAAGTGGCCATGAACAGGAGAACTGATAAATTGTGGTGTATTCACACAATGGAATACTGCATAGCAGTTAAAATGACTAAACCATAGCTAAATGCATCAGTGTGAATGAATCGCAAAAACAATGCTGAATGATAGAAGTAAGTTACTCCAAAATGCAAATAATATGATGCTATTATATAAAGTCCCCAAACAAGCAAGCTAAACAGGTATCTTTTGTTCAAAGATATAATCATGTGTACCAAATAATAAGCAAAACAAAGAAGAAATTAACAAAATTCAGCGAAGTGCTTGCCTCTCACAGGAAGAGAAGAATGCGTTTGGGGAGGGGTACACAGAGAAATGCATTATTTTTAAAGCTCAGTGTTTAATGGTTATTCATTTCATTATTATTCTTTAAATTACACATATATATCATGCACACCCTTTTGTATGCATATCTCACAGTGAAAATTTTAGGTGTAGATTTCTAGGCCTTGCTCCATCTACCAAACCTGAACTATTAATGGTGAGGTCCTGGGATCTGCATTTTCACTTGGCACTTCTGATGGTTCTGAAGTCTGAGAACTACTGACATGGGGTCTCCCTAAGTAGTCCATAGACCCTAAAGGATCTTCGTGAGATCCTGTAGAGCCAGGAGCCTGGTTCTTAGAAGCAGGCTAGGAAAAAACCTCGGAGGTATATGGAAGAGAAGAGGAAAAGAATCTCCAGAGAGAAGAGATCCCAGATACTCCTCCCAGATGTCCTATGAGTGGTCTCATAGAAGGCCGGAAGTTTTGGAAAAATCAAGAAATTTTTTATGCCCCATTCTTTGAGCTTCATGTTTAACTGTGCTTGGTGACAAAAAAGGCCTTTTGGGAAAAGACTGTATCTATATACCTTCTTAGATATTACAGACATAAGTAAAAAGCCCCCTTTTTTTTCATGTTACTACAAGCCCCATAGATGGAGTGTCTTAAACAACAGAAATGTCTTTTCTCACAGTTCAAGATCAAGGTGTCTGCAGCGTTGTTTTCTGCTATGGGCTTCTCTCCTTGATTTGCAGGGGCCACCTTCTGGTAATGTGTTCACAGGGCCATGTCTCTGTGCATGCGTGTGTTTGGTGTCTCTGTCTGTGTCCTAATCTCTTCTTCTTATAAAGATACCAGTCATATTAGATAGTGCTTACATTAACGATCCCATTTCAACTTAATTAATTCTTTGAAGGCTTATCAGTTGCATTTTGAGGTAGCAAGGGTTAAGAGTTCCCCATATGAATGGGGGGGTTCCATAATAGTATGGAACATGTATTTTATTTTTGTTTGCTTGCTTTGGTATCAGCTTCATGGTACCCTGCACAGAGCTGGGCATGCAATTGGTGCCTAATTCATATTGAGTGATTGATTAGTAACTTGGCCAGAAGCCTTGGTGGGGAAGAATCCATAAAGTAATGAATAAAATAGATTCATCTTTCTCTGGAGTTGACTATGGTTGTCTCATGTTCATCAGATTGATTAACTGATCAGTTATTTTCAATTCTAAATAACCCAGGCATTAAAAATCCACAAGACACTCACTCCAAAACATTATAAAGCATTAAGCTGCTTGAAGCCTGAACTCTTAACAGTTTGACATTTTCTTTAAAAGCTGTTGGAATCCCTCTCTCCAGGAAGCCCAGTCAGAGGGAGCTTAGTGTTTTAACTTATCCAAGTCTTTGCAACAATGAATTAAACATGTATCGAAAAGGGAGGCATCAAATCTTGCAGCATCTTCCTCTCCCATGCTGAGCTGGCACGTCCCAAGGGCAAGGCCAATCAGCCTCGTCATGGAGCGGCAGAGTCAGACAGATTTATTGGAGAGGAGGAAGAAAGCGAAGAAAACCCTTTCCCTGGCAAAGAAAGAACCTTTGATTTCTTAGCTCATCATCCCAGACAGGGCTGCTGAGACTGTTTCTTTGGCTCCCACCAGCACCGGCCCGACCTCTGGGGGATCTGGTAGGCATGTAGGGACTGGGAATGAGGGAAAGAAGCAGGAGGTAGGCCCTGTTACCAAAAGTGTGTAAAGGAAGGACACAAAACACACCTGGCCAGACCCTACTAATAACCATCCGTTCTGTTCACACTTTCAATTTTGCAGAGCACATTGGCATTGACCACTTGATTTCACCCTTATGACAACTTAGGAAATAGACAGAACAGGTATTAGTTCTCTGTCATTATAGATAATGAAAAAAGAAGCTCGGAAAGGTGGGGATGCATACAACCCGCTGGTGGGAGGTAGAGCTGGGACTAGGATCCAGGGTTTCAGACTCCAAACTCAGGACACTTGCAAAAGACTGGCCCTCCTTGGGTTAAGAATTTACTTTCCTGCCACCCAGATTTTATATAGGGAGAAGGAGGGGGTTATTTGCACTTCAGATTTTAGAATCCAAAGGTAAACTTAGAAATGATCAGAAGACAGTACAAGAATTCAGGGGAAAACCCAGCAGGACTCCAAAGGTCTGTATTTTACCCCCCATAATTCATTTTGTAAAAACCATCTCTGTAAGCTTGCCTTGCTTCTGCCTCTTCTGTAACATCCAACTTAATAGTGACACAGGAGGCCTCCCTGTGTTGAGCCTTGCTTACCTCTTTGGTGTCCCTTCTCTAGGTCTCCACCATAGTGCCACAATCCAGCTAACAGGATGATGAAGAGTTCTGGAATGTGCCAAGATGGTTCACACCCCAGCCTTCTAACACTTGCTCTTCTGCCTCACAGAACACTTTAGTCTCATGTTTCCTCCATTCTCCCAGTCTGTCAGTTCCTTCCTGGTCTCCCTTCTTTCCCTACCATGCAGGACCCCATGGCTAAGCATGAAAACCTCTCCCTCTGCATTGTCTTCCCTTTGCTGACACCCTCATCATTCTACCACCCCCACCCAACCAAATGCCAGCTGGGGAACAGCACAACAATCTCTGCTCCTATGATTTCCAGTCTCTGCAGCCCCACTTATCAGTTCTCTCCCTTGTCCTTGGTCCAGTCCCTCTCACATTTTTCTCAAGGACTTTTCCAGATTTTTCCCTACCATCCTCAAGCCCTTTACTCCACCCTGCTTGTCTCACTCTTGGTGGAGTCAGGGTGGACTGACTGAAGTGTCCACCCTGCTTGTCTCACTGAGAAAATTGAGGCCATCAGGGTAGATGTCTCCAACTTCCTACTCCCTCAACCCCCATACCTACAGTCTCATCTCCATCTGCACTGATCTCTCCTTTCTTATCCTTCAGTTTCAGAAGATGAGGTCCCCTCCTCCTGTTTAAGAACAACATTTTTAGCTAGGTCTTGCACCTACCCCTCCTGCTTCCTCTAGGATCTTACTCTGTCAGATGATTCTTCTCCCCCTTTTCCTCTCTCTCTCTCTCTCTCTCTCTCTCTCAACTGGGTTCTTTCTCTCAGCCTAAAAATTTGAGCCTCTCTCAAAAGAAAACAAAGTGAAAACAAATCTAAACATTTTTATGGCCCTTGGTCCCCTCTAGCCACTATTCAGTCTCTTTGCCTTTCCTCATCTAATTTTCTCAGAAGAGTTATTCTACATTTGCTGTCTCCATATTCTTAATTTCAATTCACTTCTCAACCAACTGAAGTCTGGCTTCTGTCCCTCTCCTACCACTCTACTAAATTCTCTCGCTAAAATCACCCATTACCTACTCATTTCCAACCCAATGGGCAGTGCTTAATCCTTTCCAGATTTCTCTGCAGTTTTTGATATTAGTGATAATTCCTTCTTTAAAGAAAAGAAAAACTCTTTCTGCTTCTATGGCTTCCTAGTCTCCTTGTAGTACCCTGTGTACATTGTCTCTGTGTGTGAGCTCCTCTTCCTGCACTTCCCTCCTCACTGTTGGTATCCCCCACAGCTGTCCTTAGCCCACTGCTTTTTTCATGTGCTAATCTCTCCCTACGTGATCTCATTTGCCTTCATGCTGGTAATTCCTCTTTTGGTTGGGATATAAAGAAAATTAAAACAAACCCTTGCTCAGATTATCCTCAGATGGCTGGGTGTTGACTTGAGGGCACACATAGACAGATGGGAACTCTGTCAGGTAATGAAGCAACTTTAAGAATGCACAAGTTCCTCCATCTTTTTCTTGGGCCACGTGCTCACTTTCTCTGTCTCTTTGCAGCTTTTTCTCCAGTGTCTACTCTGCTCTTCTCTTTCTACTTCCCAACATCCTCTGCTGACACATGGTTTCCATTCCCTTCTTCAGCTTCAAATGTTCTCAGCTTGTGGTGTCCCAATTTTTTTTACTATCTTCCAGCTTCAACTCTCAGTGTTAACCAGAACAACTTGACAGAGCAACTTGACAGAACAACTCTGTCAAGAGCTGGGCACAAGAAGCCCTAGAGACAGTTGGAAATGCAGGCTAAAAGAGTGTCAGCTGGGTCACTGATGACAGCTGTAGCAAAAGGGCAGCAGACTGTAAGAGGATGAGGTCCTGCTGGGCTGCTGGAACTAGAGATGGGATAGCCATCAGGTTATTAATAACTATAACCAGGCTGTGGGGGCCCAGAGATGTGACTGCTTCCAACTGGCTAGGATTCCACTTTTCAAATAAGTCATGGCTTCACACATCTGTGAGTAATGGTGCCATTCTGAAGAGGAAGCCAGAGTCCTATCAACCAATCCCAGGGGTCTTGGCTTTTAAACTACATAGAGAAAAGACAAATGGCAAGGGTTTTGAGATAGGAGGCTGAAAAGCTAGAGATTAGGAGTGTGGACTTGACTCAAGGATGTCTAATCCTAAGCAGAAGCAGAGAAAAGCCCCTTCCTCCTGAATACACAGCTCCTCCATCCTCCTGTAATCTCCCAACCACTCCTAGCCCAGACTTCCCCATTTCTATCAAGGGTGTCAAAGGCTTTTCAGTCACCAGGCTCTTCTTCACACTTCATCGTTAATTAGTCAAAACTTTCCTAATCTTTCTACAGAATTTCTCTTTGCCCATCCCCAGTTAAGTTCCTGTCATCTCACACTCAGGCTGACATATAACCCAGTTGCCTCCTAAAGCCCAGGGTCTTCAGTGGCTCCAAGAGGTCCAACAGATGAAATCTGTACTGCTGGTCCCATGCTTTCTCTCTAATTTTGTTTCTTATCATCTCCAGCATGAACATTTTTTAAAAAATTTTATTTTTAAGTGATCTCTACACCCAATGTAGGGCTTGAACTCACAACCCAGAGACAGAGTTACATGCTCTATCTACTAAGCCAGTCGGGTTAATGAATCCTTTATTTCTATCAACCTAGAAACTCTCGATTCTCTGAATGCTGCCCCCATTCTGCCCCACTGCCCTTATGCTGTCATACCTATGGGCTTGACTGGGGGATTCCTTCCACTTGGAATATTCTTCACCAATCTCTCTTCTCAGGACATAACAGTGGTAAATATTACTCAGTCCATACTCAGAGTCAAGTCTGGCCCCTGTCATTTATAATATATCAGTGTGATACTGGGCAACTTATATTGCCTCTCTACCCAAGCTTCAGTTTCTTCATTAGTAAATGTGGGTGCAAAAAATACCATTCAGGGCTGTGGGGAGACATACATAATTCTTTTAAAAAGTATCAGTACTCCTTATTGCAAACAATAAAAAACAACTCTAGTTATGTTCAGAAGAGGAATTTATTGAAAGGGTAGCAGGTTACTCAAAGAATCAACTGAAGGACTAGTTCGGAAAAGGTTGGAGACCAGGGAAGCCTGAGCAGGGTAACCCTCAACTAGCACATCTCAGGACCAGTCTAGTTAAAATGCTATCTGTTGACTCTACTATAACCCTGGTACCACCCTTGGTCTCCTGACCTATCCCACCTCTGTCTTTTCGATAATTCCTCAGGATTCAGAGTCCTGGGAAGGAAAATCAGCTTGTGCTTGTGCTCTCAGATCCATGGGGCTAGAAGAGGGAATATCTGACCTTTCCGCTTCCCATACATACACAGCCTCATTCCTGGTATATGCTTAAGTGCTCAGGAAATGCTAACTTTCATGTTAAATCTTTTCCATCCTTCAAGGCTCAACTCAATAACAGCAATACTATCTCCCCCAGTTTCCAATACCCTTAAATGTTGAGATTCTCACTCAGTTGTCCCAAGTACCTTGACAGGCAGGAAGGGAGCCATCTGGGACAGAACCTGCTAGCCGTAGAAAATACAGAGCCAGTAAGTGAGAGATTGAAAGCCAGATCTTCTTTCTGTTAAGTTCTATAACAGTAAAATGTATGTGGTGATTACTAGGGGCCATGCACTTTTTGAAGAGTCTGCATGCTTGAATTTGTCTAATCTTAATCTAGCAATAAGATAGACATTGTGTAGTCCAATCTTATGGGGCAGGGTGGGGGGAACTGAAGAATGGAGCAGTTTAATAATTTGCCAAGACCATACTGCTAGTACGTACCAGATTTGAGGTCAGACAGTGTAGCCTTAGGTCTATCCTCTTAACTGCAATATCCAAGCCAGAGTGGTTTCAGTATCTAAGTTCTTAATTGCCATACCATATTGCATTGCAACTCTTAGATCCTTTTTCTTAGAGACTAATACTCCTTCTTCACCAACCAATCCAAGCCTTCCAGCTAGAAGTGATGCCTCATACTCAGTTCATCTCCAACAAGGTAGAGACGTATCCTTTACAAGGCAAATGCATTGATCCACGCCTTGAGAGCAAGTGTTGAGCTTGTTGAGCAAGTGTTGAGATTCACTTGTTGAGCGAGTGAATGAGGAAAAAGACAAATGAATTTAACTATGAAAAAATGGGCACTGGGTTCAGGACCAGAGTTGGGGGAGAAGCACAACTCTGGTCAAATTCCATGTCAGGGACTTCGAGGATTCGGGCTCAGGGATGGATAGGAGGCTACCTGAGCATTCCAAAGCTGAACGGAAACCCGAGGTTTGCTGATGATTGGATCCCACCTTAGTTTGCTAAGACCGCCATAACAAAACACCACAGAGTGGCTGGCTTGAACAACAGAAATAGATTTCCTCACGGTTCTAGAGGTCAGAAGGCCAAGATCACGGTGCCAGCAGAATTGGATTCCTTTGAGGACTCCCTCCTTGGCTTATAGATGATTCCCTTCTTGCTGCTTCTTGGAGTGGTGGTCTTTCTGTGTGTGATCTTGGACTCTCATTTGTGTGTTCCAAATTTCCTCTCATAACGACATCAGTTAGATTGGATTAGGCCCCACCCTAAGGCCTCATTTTAACCTAATTACCTCTTCAAAGGCCCTGCCTCCAAATATAGTCACTTTCTGAAGTATTGGGGCTTAAGGCTTCAAAATATAAATTTGGAGGGATACAATTCAGCTTTAAAATGGACCCCATCTTCTTGTGGCACCCTTGGCTTTCTCCCAACTTTGGCAGAAGGGAAACTGGTGTGGAGTGCAGGCAAATGCATCGAGTCACCTAGGTCTTTTTTTTACATACCCTGGGAGTTAAGGCCTGCGTGGCTCAATGCATTTGCCTCAACCAAGAAGTGGGTAGGCAGTATCCTTTGAGACTGGACTTAAGGTTAAACAGGACAATGCTGGGACTTTAGTGCTCCCTATCCAGATAGACACGAAATGAAAATTGTGCCATCTGGCTTTTAATATTCCACTTGGGTGCTGTCTATTTAGTTAATAAAAGAAAACCCTAATCGCTGTCCTTTGCTAAGTGAGCTGTTATAACATCTGTTTGAAACCCCACCCACACAAGTAATTAAATAAGCACAGTGTCCTCTGGGGATGAGGCAGAGAAGTCATAGCTGTACTCCCAAAGTTCTCCAGCTGTCCAATTCTCAACCTCCCAGAGTGCTAGTTCATTCGGCAACTATTTACTCAATGCCTATTACACGGGCCCAGGGGGAGGAGGAGGTGGGGAGAGAGAGAGAGAGAGAGAGAGAGAGAGAGAGAGGAAAGAGACTGACTTATAGTTCTTGCCCTTAAGGAGCAGACAGTCTAGTTGGGGGTGGGGAGGGTTGGATGCAGATAATACAGTACAGTGATCAGTGTTCTGATGAGAAGGGGCATCTCGCCTGGCTTTGGGAGCCAGAGCAGGTCTTCCCAGAGGAGAAAGGTGAAGAGCTCAGTCCTGAAGAAGTAGAAGTATGTTAAGGACAGGGACAGGCTGGGGTGCTGAGGTGACTATACTGAAAGCGTGGGCAAGTGTGTGCACCAATCCAGGGACTTTCATGCCCAGTTTGTCTATGAGAAAACCCTAGACCTTTCATTCACACTGCATGGTGTCGCTTACATAAAATCGTGTTATTCCATTTTTGTTTTCATGCAAGCCTTACCCCAACACTTTGAAACAGGTAGAACAGGGGTTACCATTCCCTTCTGGCAGATAAAGAAACTGAGGCCCAGAACAGTTAAGTTGCCCCAATTCACAGTACTCTTAAGTGAAGCAAGCCAGGCTAGAATTCAGACCCTTTGAGACTTGGTCCTTGTTTTCACACACCCCAGGGAGAACCTGCCTGCCAACTCCCCTGGCCACGCACCCCACCGTGGGATACTGCATTTCTTACAGCCCCCTGGGACGATTTCTTTCTTTATTTTTTTTAATTTATTTTTTATTTATTTTCAGCATAACAGTATTCATTATTTTTTCACCACAACCAGTGCTCCATGCAATCTGTGCCCTCTATAATACCCACCACCTGGTACCCCAACCTCCCACCGCCCCCACCACTTCAAACCCCTCAGATTGTTTTTCAGAGTCCATAGTCTCTCATGGTTCACCTCCCCTTCCAATTTCCCCCAACTCCCTTCTCCTCTCTAACACCCCTTGTCCTCCATGCTATTTGTTATGCTCCACAAATAAGTGAAACCATATGATAATCGACTCTCTCTGTTGACTGATTTCACTCAGCATAATCTCTTCCAGTCCCGCCCATGTTGCTACAAAAGTTGGGTATTCGTCCTTTCTGATGGAGGCATAATACTCCAGAGTGTATATGGACCACATCTCCCCTGGGAAGATTTCTGATTTGTCTCCACCTTCCACAGTCACCCTTTCTAGGCCACACCTACTCCCCTGTACCCAGCCTTTCTCTTATTTCAAGAATATGTTCATGCAGAGGGGCTTTTTAAAGGTTCTATTCTAGGGGGTAGGGGGGAGGTGAGGGCAGAATCTGCTCACTAACCAAAATTACTAATACCGGCTGAGAAATCTGGTAAATGATTGTCATTCCTCCCAGAGAACAGCGTGCTTTAAGAGAAGATCTCAGTGCACAAAGGATGGATGCCAATGGTAAGAATTTAACATTTTGCCCTATTTTTGAAGCACCCTCAGATCCTACCATATAAATGAGTGCCCCCACCCTGCAACATCTGGGACCAGCCCCACCTAGGTGAGCTAGTAAGCTACTCAGCTAGTCCTTTGTGCATAAATTAGCCAAGTGCCTTCTTCTCTCTGAACCCCTCATACCCAGGGATTGCATCGCCTTGACTCACAGCTGGAGACTGGCCTTGTGGCCTGCTCACAGCAAGAGCACCCCCTCCGAGAGTCAGCCTGGGCTGAGCTAACAGCACACTCCTGCCTCATCTGGAGGGCACCCCCACCCCCACCAGGGGTGCTCCCATGCCATCCTTCCAGGGAGCTGAAGTTTCCCTCGCATTCCCCCTGAGGTCTCTGGGATTCTTGCCAGGTGGGAGCCTGGAGGCAACCAGCCCGCATTTGTCAGGAGGGGAACACGGAAATCACCGAGCACACGTGCTCTCTGCTGACCAAGGTGCCTAGGCAAGGTCTGCTCAGGCTCCTGGTAAGACCCCAGGAAGAGAAAGAAGGAGCAAGTCAACGAAGTCAAGAGGGAGAGAGGCTTTCTGTAGGAAGGCCTTATGCCTGTCCACGGGGACACTGGGAGGGAGGCAGGGGGCTCATTCCACACTTTGTCCTTGTCCTCTCTCTCACACTGACAGGTACGCCAGTGAGTGCTGACTCCTCTCTCAGTGAGACTTTTATGGAGTCCTCTGCCTGGCTGGAGAGGGAAGTGCTTTGGTAATCCACACCCCAGGGCCCTCAGGCCTGAGCCCCTGGCCCTGATTTGCCCTCTGGGAATTCTCCCACAGAGCTCCCTCTGGCCCCTGGTCTGTCCTGTCCAGGCCCTCAGCCAGCCCTGCCTTGCCCCCAGCCCCCTTCTTCCCTGGTGAGGGCTCCACAGCTTAATATTTCCCCTTGCTATAAAACTGCCTGACTACTTTAGCCCTCTGGCCTTGATCTGCCAGGTGGGGAGTATATCTCTCCCGCTCCCCCTGCCCTTCATTTTCTTTCTTTTCTGGAATCTGTTTGCCTTCCCTGAGTCTTCACAACTGGAACTGAAATCAGAGCTGTAGAACACACCAAGCCAGGGGTGTAATGAAACTAAATCTCTGTGCAAAATGCTTCTATTTGTATTCCAAATGCTGTTTTGTGCGCCAGAGCTTTCACCAGTAGCCACTGGAGAAACAAGTGCTAAATGTAAATCAAGTTAGACCAGCCACAGGTCCCATTCGAAATGACTGGTCAGAAAGGGAAATCCAAACAGTAAAGTGGAAAGGGAGTTTCTTTCAATGAAGAAACTGGGCTTCACATATTCTCTCCATCAAAATGGTTTTATCTTTCTATCTTTTGTGTAGTACAAAAGAAAGAAATACCTAGAGAACTCTCGGAGAGGTTGAAAAAGCAAACTAAGTTAGGCTAGATTGCAATGTCTAGGTCAGTGATTCTCAAACTTCTACTTTAATGAAAATCACCTATAGTGGGCTGGGCTGGGCCTGTTGAACTTGCATCCGTAATGGGTTCTCTGTTGGTACAGCTGCTGTTAGTCTGAGGACTGCACTTTGAGAACCACTGCTTTAGGAGCTGTGCCGAGTAGGCTTGAAAGTCAGGAGTCTCTGGTCCTGGGGGAGGGAACCTGTCCAGAAGCAGGGACTGCGCCATGTGATCTAGAGGAGTTTTCTAGGACAATGCAGCCAGGCCTTGGGCAGAGCTCAGCAACCTACTCCTGGACACCCTTGGTGGCTGAAGAATATGAGTTACAGCTGGGACATCCTGTCAAAGGCCCTGTCTCTGCAGATGTCCTCTAACACCTGGTGTCCTGCCTTTCTCTTCCTGGGCAGTGGAGGGAACTGAGGCACCAACAAACCCCAGGACATGTGGCCCATTACAAGCTGTGCGGTAGAGCAGGGGTGGCTCCCAAACTGAGCATGTGTTGGAGTCACTGGGAGAGGGGCGTTCTTGGTAAAACCTTCACTGCTGGGTGACAGCCCCAGCACTTCTGATCAGTAGGTCTGGGATAGCGTGGCTGAGAATGTGCGTTTCCAGCAAGTCCCCAGGTGACACTGACTGACACCTCTTGGCCAAAGAGATAAAAATACTTCTGTGTTTTTGTGCCCAAGGCAGAGGGGCCTTGGCCATGGAGAGAGATGCAGACCAAGGATCAGGCTGAACAGAGACTGGGGATTTATTTGGGCATCAGATTGAAAGTTCTGAGTGACTTGATTTTTTTTTTTTTTTTGAGTTAAGGATGAGTGAGAAAAATACGAAATTATTTACACCATTTATACATTCTACCTATTTTTGGAGCTAATTGTTGGATGGTGTTGTTTAGGTGCATCTATTTCACCAAAGGGAAGAGTGAAGAGAACGAACATTCATGAGTTATGTTAAGCTTTGCACTAGGCCTTTTTCATATGTTTCCTTGTTTGCTTCTCATAACAACCATATGAAAAGACGTCGATAAAAAGAAGACATTCCTGTTTTTCCAGAGGAGGAAACTGAGGCTCATCTGAAGAGCTTGGGTAACCCGTCTAAGGTCACACAGCTAAAAGAGTTGGGCTCAGGTCCCAGCTCTGGCTGCATAGCCTTTTCAGTGGCTCTGCTCATGAATGCATAAAGGACACATCCTTACTCAGAGACCAGAGGCAAGGAGGAGACAGTGTTTTCTGAGAAAACATGATAGAAACAAAGTGTTCCCCATGGACAGAATGATGAGGAAGGGGCCTGAGGGCATAGGTCAGGGCTAGATCGTGGTGGGCCTTGAATGTCACCTAAGGAATTTGTACTTCACCACAGTCAACGAGGAGTCCCTGCAAAAATGTAAGAGGGGGGTGGGATATTAAACTGAGTGTAGCTTAAGAGAATGGGAGGTAGTGGTGAGAGCCGAGGGGGTGGGTGGTTGGTGGAATCAGAGAACCCCAGAGCTGGAAGGCACCCGAGCGCTCATCCTTAGGACCCATGTGACAGATGAGAAAACTGGGGCCCTAGGAACATGGCCTGTGACACTTCCCCACGGTCACAGCCCAGTTTGGTGGAGTCAGGACAGGAACCTGTCCTTCTGCCTCTCGACCCTTCTATCCCATCTTGCTGGCCTCCCACACTCATGCTTCTTAGGCTCCCTCTCCAGCACATCCTTCCAGGAACTTGGGACAAGTGACCTTAGGGACTGAGTCAAAGAGGCTAGGAGAAGCCTCTCCTCGCCCAGGAGCACCCTGCATGGTAACAAGTACATGTGTGTGTCATACATATCGAGCTACCTGTTCCAGGTGAATCAGCTGGGAGGAAATGCAAGGTGCCTTTCTAGTTCTCCCAGGGCTCCTTCATTTGCCTGCAACAACGGCTGGGGGATCTCAGCCTGGACTAGGCAGAAGTAAAAAAGATCAGGGAGGGACGCCTGGGTGGCTCAGTCAGTGAAGCATCTGCCTTTGGCTCAGGTCATGATCCCAGGGCCCTGGGATCCAGTTAGGCTCCTTGCTCAGCAGGGAGCCTGCTTCTCCCTCTGCCTGCTGCTCCCCCCTGCTTGTGCTCCCTCTCTCTCTCTGAAAGATAAATAAAATCTTAAAAAACAAAAAAGAAAAGAAAAGATCAAGTCGATGGTTCAGGGCTTTAGACCCTAGACCCTGGATCAGGACAAGGCTGGCTCTGGATCGGGGCGAGACAGACAGGGGCAGGCTGGAGGCTGTCAGAGGGCCCCACCACACCCTGCTTGAGCACTTCCCTGCTCCTCATTTTGAGGCAAGACCCAGGGTTTCACAGCCGCCACCCATGCTCGGCCCCCTGACAGGATCTGTTGGCTGGAGTGCTCCCTTACAATGTGCCAGCTGCTGCCGCAGGCCTGTTGGGTGGCCAAGTATGTGGAACCTCGTGTTATGGCCTTTTTACTGCCCTGTGGAGCCACAGTGATGCGGTTTGTATGGATTCATTTGCTGCTTTTGTTTCTTGCTGTGCTGCGGCAGCAAGGCCCCAAGGGGGCCCAATCCTGAACTTCCAGAAGCTCCCTTGGCCACTGAGGACCGTCCCTCTGTCTTACAGAGCTGGGGGGGGGGGGGCTGAGAGGCAGCCTCTGACTCCAGCTGCCAGTCAGGAGGCCAGACTTTTGGGAGGACATAAAGGTTTTGTTTAAACACCAAACCCCCCAAGTAGTAAACATACCAGTTCTTAGTGCAGCATTCCCAATGACCATAGCAAACGGGAGACATGGACCGCAAGCTTAGAAGAAAGCAATAAACGGGCATTTTTAGAAGTTCCAAATCTTCAATCAAATAAAAATGAGAGCCAAAGCAGGCTTTTAAAATGTTGTGTTTTGTTTAGAGGAAGAAATGGCAGTGGGTCACTCAGCAAGGAAAATTCTGAATGCTCGTTCCAGATATGAGGGTTTTGGTTAGAACATCACCAGAGTGGACATTTGTTATTCCTCCTTCTATGTCCTGCTTAATACATGTCCCTCATCTGCAAAGACCAGTCTCTCTCTTTATTAAAATGTTTTATCATGGGACGCCTGGGTGGCTCAGTTGGCTAAATGGCTGCCTTTGGCTCAAGTCATGATCCCAGCGTCCTGGGATCGAATCCCACAACTGGCTCCTTGCTCCGCAGGGAGCCTGCTTCTCCCTCTGCCACTCTGTCTGCCTGTGCTCTCTCTCCCTCTCTCTCTCTGACAAATAATTAAATAAAATCTTTAAAAAAATAAATAAAATGTTTTATCATGAAATATTCAGATATACAAAAATACGTAGAATGGTATAATGGACACCCATTTATTCGCCACCATGTTTAAGAAATAAAACCTTACAAATATAGTGGCATCTCCTGCTTACCCTATTCCCATCCACTTCTCCACTCCCAAGAAATAACACCCTGATTTTGGAGTTTATCATTCCCATGCATGCAAAAGCCTTCTTTGATCTTTGTTAATCCATATTCATCAGGAATTTCAAACCTAGTGCAAAACTCACCTTCTTTGCAAATCATCCCTGATTAATCTCACCTCATTTAAATGTCTTTATTCTCTCTTCTCAGTCTTGTATTTCCACTTTTTAAACTGTATTCCTTTTTACCTGTGGCATGGTAACAGTATACTACTTTCTTGGGCTTCCTTGATCTCTCCAGCCAGCACTGATGTGAGTTGTTTGTTCTGAAAGGGAGATACAGTTGGCTTTTAAGTCAAAACAGTCTTGGATTCAAACCCTGACTCCATCAGTTTCTAGCTCTGTGACCTTGAGCAATCAATTCCTTTCCCTGGGCCCCTAGCTCCTCATCTATCAGATGTAGGTTACATTCAGGTTGCTGTGAAGATCAAGTGAGTAGGGTATTGGGACTTATCATCCGCAATGCATGAAAAAGTCTTCCTCAATGTACTGAAGTCCATAGCCACCATCAATTTCAAACTTGTAAGCATTGATTTGGTGCTTGTGTTTATTTGATTCATCTATTGGTTACATACTGTCTCCTGATATACTATAATTGCTCCGTGTGCATAAACAAGTTTTGTCTTCCCAGATAAGCTGTATGCTTATGATATGCAGAGAGTGAGCTACACAGAATGATTATTTAATTTATCTCCCAAACCAAGACTATTTTGATACTGAGGGTGCTACTAATATTTGTATCCAAGCCTGGTATAAACCAGGACTGTCCCAGGGGAACCAGGACAGATGGTCACCCTCGTCACATATCTTTTCAGAATCTCCCCTACTGCTCAGTCCAATGCTATGTAGGGAATAAGTGCTTGCTAAGTCAATAGTGAGGAGTGAACCTGAAGGACTGGCAGCCTTGGAAGTTAGCAAACATGGCTAGTCTTACATAGCTCATCCCTTCCTTCCTCTGTCTCTTGCACGCCCTTCTCTTTATTCAGTACTAATGTCACCGCCAAATGGCACATTCATCATCCCAAATTAGCCATTATTAAAGCCATCCATTTGCAGGGCTGCAGCTAAAATGAATTGTGTTATTATTCCAGTTACGGCAATGAATGGCTGAACATCAAAAGCCATTTTGATACTGCAGCAAGAAGGCAATCAATTATTGTGCCCTGCTGGCTTGTCCAAAGCAGCATCTAGCTTGCTTCTGGTGAGCAAAACCCTCCCTCCCTACCTAGTCATCCACATACTTCATGGCACTCAGGAGCTCAGGGAGGGGAAGGCCATATTTTTTCTACCAGTCTCAATCAAAACCCGGGGTCTTCTGGGCTTTGGGGCTGAGGTTTGAGGCTCCTCCTGGTTTATACTCCTTCCCCCTCTCCCCTGCTTCTGACCCCTATAGACCTGGGCAGGGAGCCAGCCTGGGTTGAGGTCTTCGTTCCATTCCCTCCTTACCTACACTACAAGCTGGTCTTAACAGAGGCCCAGCAAACCCATTTCTGAACCCCTCCTTGAGTCACAGAGATCCCTGGATCCCCAGCCCAGCTGCCTGGTTCCTTCCCATTGCAAAGATATTAATGGATGAGAAAGGTTTGGGGTGAATCATCTCCCAGAGAGTACTGCATCTCAATAGGGTCTTCATTGCTTTGCCTCAAAGGAGTGGCTTAAGGTCGCAGGGTAGTACAGGGGAGATTGAGGTGGGGTGACTAGACAGGGTGTTAATGGGCAGGCCCTTTCTGTGGTGGGAATAATGATGATAGTGATGGGAATAATAACAGTTACTGGGTTTTGACTGTATATATCGACTATGCTAGACATAAACCAAGCAGTCCAGACTCATCCAAATCATGCTGTGACAATCTCAGGCTGCTGGAAAGATGAACTGAACTAAGTAAGGTATTGCAGCCTGTCAACACGTATTTTCGGAGGGCCAAACTGGATGAGATGATGTAAGCTCTGCTTCTTCTCATCATCTTGCATTGCAGCTCTGCTACGTCTTCAGCCAGAGTTCCACACTGAGAGCCTTGTTTTCCCATCACCCCACTTTACTTTACGAGTTAGACCTGGGAGTAAGACTTAGTAGGAGTATGCAGGGTGGAGCAAATTTCCTGGGCGCTCTCCCCCATCAGCAGGTAGTGGGAGACTGGGGCCATGTGAATTAGCTGAAACTAAACTCTCTAAGCTGGATAGTGCCTCTAAGGACTACCAGAAAGGAATTCATTTGCCTGGGTGCAGTGACAGAAATCACACAAGTCCTGGCATTTTCCTCAGGCCTTGGAAACAGACCTGTGGGCAGACTGTCTCCCACTCCTATTTCCCATCATGTGTGTGTGCACAGGCTCACACACACACAGCCACAACCTACACACAGTTCCCCTCCCATGTTCCCCATCCCCCCACATCCCCCAGACATACCCACACCTCTACTCCCTACTTACCTCCCCTTCCCTGAAACATACCCCACAACACACACACCGTAGGGAAACTTTCTGGTGAGATCTTCTTAATAAGTGGGCTATAAGGACAAAACACGTTCCTCAAGCGTCAGGCCTCAAATAGTCACTGGCTAATAACTGGATTCTTGGTTAATATTTGCATTGCTTGTGGGAACACAAACAAGACCGTAAACTATATGATCTATGTTTCTAACTGCATTTCTGCCATTGCCCGGAAGAGGATAGATAGAAGGTATTCTCTTCATTTATAGGTGAGAAAAGAAGTATGAGAGGTAAGTGACTTTTCAAATTATGTCACAAATCAGAAGCTGGACTGGCATGACAAATGTAACCTTAAAGCTTCCAATTTGTTTCTTCACTTTTAAGTCAGCTCTGAGTTGAGAGTACTTGTTTATTTGTTCTATTGGGCCAGGCAGAGCCAGAGATTAATGTGTTCTTCCAGGTATCTGTCCAACTCAGATTCAAGCTTGTCCGTCTCTCTTCCAACTTTTTATGTCCTGATAGAGAGCAATAGCCTTCAAAATACAAGTACCAGTCCTGTAAGAAATCTATTATTTGCCACAATTTAACAGTAATACAAGTGTATTTCTGGTATTTAAAAAATGAAGATAAGCAAAAACATACACAACCTGCAGTTCTACCACCCAGACACAATGGCTGTAAGCATTTTGGTGCATTTCCTTTTTGTCTTTTTTTCTGTGTGCGTGTGTGTGCTTGTGTACGAAATGTGTACCTATTTTTCTTTTTTAAAAGATTTTATTTCTTTATTTGAGAGAGACAGAGTGAGAGAGAGAGAGAGCATGAGATGGGGGAGGGTCAGAGGGAAAAACAGACTCCCCATTGAGCAGGGAACCTGATGCAGAATTCAATTGGTCCTGGGACTCTGGGATCATGACCTGAGCTGAAGGAAGACTCCCAACCAACTGAGCCACCTGGGCACCCAATGTGTAGCTATTTCATACCATATTTCCTGCATTCTAAGGTACACATTCTTCATTTCTGACATCAGGATGCATCTTATGATGGATGTCAAAAGTGACTTGCAAATGGCCAGACAGAGGAATTCACTGTTATATTGTCATCATTGCTGATGTGTGTGCAGACTTAGCTGGGCATAGAGGGCATCTATTCATCTTATTGTCACTTCGGTTGAATTATTTGTATTGATAACACTGTTTGTGGTTAAATTTTTAATTTAAATTTGGCTTTCTCCCTCATTTTCACTTAAAATGTCTCCTCAAAACTACACGATGATGCATCATTGAAATGAAAAATTATTGTGTCTTCACAAGATTGCCTGTCATATGCCAGACAATACAATTAAAGGCAGTAAAAATTGCCAAATCTCTTGGAATAGATCATAAAATTTTCAAAGCTAGGAAAGGTTGGTGTGACCGTTGCATGCATTGTTGGGGACTATTACTCAGACACTAAACATCCATCTGTCAAAAGCTTCTGAGTGACTTTCAAGAAAAACGGATTGATTTTTAGCTAATGTAATTGAATTGGAAAAAAAAACCCAAAGTAAGTAATAAAGAAACTAGGAAGTTTTTTTTTTTTAAGATATTATTTTAAGTAATCTCTACACCCAACCTTGGGCTCGAATTCACAACTCTGAGATCAAAAGTTGTACACTCTAAGGACTGAGCCAGCCAGGCATCCCAGCAAGAAGTTATGAGTTTAACCAAACAGAAAATGCAGACCAACTCCCAGGATTCTTCTACATGCTTCAATATGACTAAGTCACATCATTATTAGCTGAGGTTATGAAAAGCAGCTGTAGGTTACCACAATATGCTGCTTCATTGCCAATGGCCAAAAGTAATACTGAAGAGTCTTTAAACTCTCGAATGTGAAGAAAGCTTAAACTCTCCTTTTGGGGTTGTTCTTGAAAAAGAAAGTGGTATACAATTGTGTGGATATATGTATGCTACCCAGCAGATTAAAATTTAGGTATATCAAAGGTAGTGTTTATTTTCCTTAAAGCTATTCATGAACCGATGTCTTACGAACTATGTCATCTCTGAATCGAGAAATAATAGTTGGGCTCACATTGTCTGACATAGAGTTGGGATTATGCTTTTTAACTGAATATATCGTAAGCATTTTCAATGTCACTAAATGCTTGAAAACATGATTTTATGGCTTGCTATTTTTTATATGACTATGACATATTTCAACCATTCCCCTATTATTAGACATTTAGTGTGATAAATAACACTGAGGTCAACATCCTTATCTTTTATCAGGGATTACTCAGTTGAAAGACAAAAATTGTTAAGGCTCTTGACACATATTGAAAAACTGCATCTCAGAAAGATTTTGCCAATTTACATTCCCATCTGCAGTGTATCTCCATCAAACATTTTTTTTAATTGAAAAAAAAGTCTTACTAATTTGACAGGTGAAAAAAGATAGCATCTCATTTTTATTTACAGTTCATTGATTATGATGAAAGTTAAATGCTTAAAAATATAGATGTTGGGCATTTACATTTTTTGTACAACTTGCCAGGTCATATCCTTTGCTCATGTGTCCACTGGCGTCTCAAGGTGTGTTAGATTTGTTTCTAATAATGCACTAGATGCTGTTGATGCCACCCCATATTCTGGCCCACTTTATTTCACCTGCAGCTGCAGTTTCCAGCATCTTCATAGTCTTCCACCTCAAGTGGATTGCCTCTCTTCTCTGCCTGAGGCTTTCTCTGACACAGTGAACACTTGCTCTGCCTCCACCAGGTGCAACCTGGAAGTGCAGGATAATTTACACCAGTGGGGCTAACCTTTGATCAGTGGGGATGGAAGTCTGTGCATAAATATCACAGATTCCCTGTCCTCCAGTGGGAGGATTCAGAGACATGTCCTACATGGTTTCTCAGAGAGTTTCCAGCAGAACTGAGTCCCAGCTGCCCACAGAGTAGCTTTCTCATTAACATACTCGTTATTAGCTTTTCTCCTTTCTTTGTCTCACTTTGCCCATTCCCTTTTTGTGCTTCATGAACTGTCTCCCCAGTAAACGTCCTGTACCCAAATCCTTTTCTCCAAGTCTGATTTTGGAGCTGAAAGTAAGAAAAAATAAGCAAGAACAGTGTCTGTCCACACACCTTTTTACCGCAATGTTCCTTCTCTCAAATTGAACTCCTCAGTGCAGATGGTACATTTGAAAACAAACATAGAAAAGTGAATACTATCTTCTTAGTAAATTTTGGAGGGCAGAACACAGCAGTGTGGAGGGCTCAGTCACCAAGGGAATGCCAGTTGACTGCTTCTAAAAACCTTGCCCGAGATAGACTGGACTCACAGTGAGGAGACAAAAGTAACTTTCTGAGTTGCAAGACTAAAGACCAGAGTCTGGACTGAGTGAATTCAAGAAGGTCAAGTCAACTTAAGCAGGCTCACATGCCCTTTTGATATATGAGACTTCTTTAAAAAGTTTGTATTTATATCCATATCTGTCTATTCTCTCTCTCTCTTTCTCTCTCTCTACATATATATATATATATATATATATATATATATGCGCCAATCGATTAATTTACAATGAGAGACACAATTGTTAACAGGCCAAATGCTTGAGTAGGCAGATCGGTGTATTCTTTTCCTGTGGGCAAGTTGTGTGGGGAGCCAAATAAATTATCAAAGGATTGCTTGGTGAGCATAAAATCACAATGATGGGAGTTAGTCGATTGTAAGAATCTTTCGGATTAGTCAACTTGAAGCACTTTCATCAACTACAGGGACAGCCTTGCCAATGAACCCATAATGCTGGGTTCACTTGGCCAAGATCATTAATTTGGATGGAGCTGGCTTGTTACAGTCATTTCTTTGCTTCTAGCTGGCCAACCACTTTCTATCCACTCCAAACAGTGTATAATACAATTAATTTGGTTTCCACTTACAGAATTACAATTGCATTCCAGTTCTGCTTCCTTAAGATTTGTCCTAGATCACCTTGAGCAGAATTTTGAGAGTTTCCAAAACTTCCAGTTGCACAATTACAGATAATTTCCTGGTTGATTCCCATATATCTCTAATTCTATCCCTTTGCAGTGGATTTTCCTAGTTTAACTCCCACTGTGGCAACTTCATTTACTTTTTGTGGGAAGGAATAAAGTCTATATAGGGAGCATCATATAGCTGTCTCCCCACTTATGTTGAGATGAGAACTACTTTCAACTCAACAGATTTCTTACTTCTTTTTCAGTTCCATCTTCCACAGTCACTCTATGTTCCCGTAACAGCTTTCATCTTGCCATCGCCAGAGTAGTCAGTGCTCATTCTCCTCCCCAAATTCCACACATGCTAGAATGTACTTCTTGTCCTCATTTTTCAATGAATGCATCCATTCCTTAAGATCCAGCTCATATATCACTGCCTCTAAGACTACTTTCTTGAACCACCTCTATTCCTACTCAAGCACCAAAGATACAGAGTCTTTCTTCTTAGTGTTGCCACACACCTAATTCAAACTTCTATCATAGCATATACCCCATGGTACTACGATTATTTGCATGTCCATTTCCCACAATAGACTATGAGATCCCTGAGGGCAGAGATTCTAGTCTTACTTATTTTTATATTCCCAGAGCTTAGCATAATGTCTAACTCTCAGTAACAACTAAATAAATGAATTGCCCAAAGTCCAATAGCCGAGCATCCAGGAAGTGTTATATTTTGAAAACTTTAGTCTTGAAAGACATATGATAGAAAATCATCATGGGTCATTTAGCAAAGTTGTGTGGGGAACCAAATAGATTATGTGTGAGAGAGAGCTATGAACTTATATGATACCATTTGTTAACAAATATTTTGTGCCCAGTACTGGGAAAATAGCAATGAGCAAAACACACAAGGCCTCTATTTCATGGAACTTATATTCTACTGGGGGGAGATAGATGATAAGTACATAGATAATTAAAATAATTTCTAGATTGCAGCGACTATTGTGAAGAAAATACAACAGGGTGACATGAAAGTAAGTGATCCAGAGAAAAGGCTTATTTGTTTGTTTGTTTTTTGGACTGCTTGGTCAGGGAAAGCCTTTTCGAGTGGGAGACATTTGATCTGATAAGTCAATAATGAGAAGGAGCCAGCTATTCAAGAATCTGGCAAACAGTACAGCAGGCAGAGAAATGGCAAATGCATGGAGCTCCTGAGTGGCTCCATTGGTTAAGCATCTGCCTTTGGCTCAGGTCATGATCCCAGGGTCCTAGGATTGAGCCCCACATCAGGATCCCTGCTCCGTGGAGAGCTGGCTTCTCCACCTCCCTCTGATGCTTACCCTGCTTGTGTTTTTCTCTATCTGTCAAATAAATAAATAAATCTTTTTTAAAAAAAGGCAAGTGCAAAGTCTCTGAGGTAGAAATGGCTTGTGGCTATAAGAATAGAAAGAAGTTCTGTGGGGCTGAAGAATCTGTGTGTTAGGGGCATGGTACAAGATAAGATCAGAAAGGTGGGCAGAGCCCAGATTATGTAGAGTTTTGTAAGCCACAGAAAGATGTATGGATTTTATTTAAAGTACAATGGAAAGCCACTGGAGGGTTTTCAGTAGAAGAGTGATATGTTTTGATTTACATTTTAAAAAGATCACTAGCCTGTTGCAGGATAATTATACATAGAAATCATGAATCCCATCAGCAATACAAAACTGAAAGCTATCACTGAATTCTGCTACTTAGGCAGCACTCTGTGTAATGATTCACTGATACAGGAGGGAGTGAAAAACCAACTTAAGGCCCAGTCTATCCTCCAGAAAGTTAGTTGAGTGACACCAATTTTACAGATAGTTGGGCAGGTCATGGGAACCTTTAAAGAGAGAATTTTTAGACTAAGGAATGCAGAATCCATTCCAGTTGGATACTTGAAAGATGAAGAAGGAAGAAGTGTAGTCTTCAGAATGGCCTAGAATAGGCTGATTTCCTATGGTATAGGTATGAAGTAGCTTTTAGCTCACTTCTAGTGGTCAATAATCTGTACTGGAAACCCCACTTAAACTACCTAGTTAAGGTCTAGGAGCCCTGGAAGAGAAAAAGGCTAAGCAAGAAGCTATCCACAAAACACCTACTTTACCTGTCTGATAAATCCCTGCAGAGAAACCACACAGCAGCTTGGTCTCATCCTCAGCTCCTCTCTGCCAGCTGTAGGATTTGGAGCAATATAGGTACGATGACACTTCCACCATAACTTAGCCTGTGTGCCCTGTGATGTTCTGTATGTGCAAATGTCCCTTAAAAAACGTTAGGAGACATATGGAAATAGAGGCCCATGGAAGTACCCTGTTAGAAGTTAGGGCTTTTCCTTAGAGTGAACCAAGAAGTCTGTATTCTGCCAAAGCTCAAGCTGGACAGAACATCACCAGCTAGGGAGAAATTTTGAGAGGGCAGAGTCATGGAGGCCATTTTAATCCCAATCCTTCCCCGCAAAGAGGCAGGAGCACTGGATAAGAAAGGCAGGCCCAGCACTCATATCTTGGAAGCTATACATATGGACAGTTGAACCCAGAAGGAGAGAGAGAGAGAGAGAGAGAGAAGGGAGATTTAGAAAGACAATGAGCAGGAAGGCCAGATGGATCCTGCTAACTCCTAGGAATCTAAGGTAATAAACTGCCAGATTTATTAACTGCCAGTGATACTGGTAGACAAAGATCTTGCACAAGAAAGAAAACAAAAAATACAAGGCATTGGGACTGCCTAGGCAGAAGAAGGGGGCAATTAATATTATTTGTCCTCAAAGGATATTTAGAATCCAGGTGTTACAGACAAGGGAATCAGAGCCTAGCAGTGAAAGTGAGAGCAGGGTTTAAACTTCTTTCCCCTAATGGGTACACAAAAATTAAGGAAGTGTCCAGGCCATGGATACAATTGAAATGTCAGGTGGGAAAATTAAAGCTGTTCTAAAAACATCAAGAGAATTTGGCCATGTAGATTAAACTCACAATACAAGGATCTTATCCAGTAATCTGGCACCTATGTGGGGGCCCCCAAAGAAGGAAAGGGCCTGAAAATGTTAAAAAAAAAAACCTTCTTCCTAGGGAGAGGTTATACTGGTCCCTTAGTGAACAGGAGCCCCAAGAAGAGGGCAGAAAGAGAATTGAATGAAGGATTTACATGCTGTGAGTAAAATGGCCTACCCAGTGAGAACAAACTAATGGAAGTGTGTGGGAAGGTCTGATTAATTAACTGACTTGTATGGAGGGATATAATTATAAATCCCCCACAATTCTATCACAGTGACTCCAGTAGGGGCAGCCATTTACTTCATAGCCCTTGAGTACCTAAATCAACAGTGCATGCAGTGATCAATCCCCCTTCCACATGAGACCATCATCCAAAATTGACTGTAGAAGATTACAGATCGTAAATGAGTAGTGCGTGACAATGTACTCAGCCAGGCACATGTGGGATGAAGAGCGGAGAGAGAAAACAGTGACCTAGAGGTGGGGAGCCCTTCTTTGGAAGTTGCTGATTGGCTACTCGGGTGCCAAGAGCCTATTGAGAAATACTCATACCAAGCACAACCCACCCCTCTTCTTCAACTTATTGCCGAGCTCCTTCAGCCTCGGGAAATCTGACACCTGGTAAATTGGTGGGAAGGCAGAATGCTATGCTGTCCAGAACCTGTGGGTTAAATGCCAGACATGAGGGGAAGGAGGGAACGTCATGGCTCCTATAAAGGGACATATCATGAAGGAGTCAATTTTTATCATATTGTTGGATCTGATGTGTTTGAAATATAGCAGACTGTCCAACTCTATGACACTTGAAAGGTTTTGGCCTGACAGTTCATGATACCTTCAATATGGGTGGCATTTCATTTAGAAGGATATATGACCATTGCCAGAGGAGATATAAAACTGCGAGAGAGACTCCAGCAGCAGTAAGCCAAAGCTCTATTGGTCTTTTTCTCAACCTTGGGATGATCTGTCAAGTCTAAGTTGTATTGTGTTTTCACAGAGCCTTTAGTTGTTCTTCCAAAACATTCAGGGAGGAAGTGGGCTGTAGGGGTAGAGTAAGTAATTATTTTCGGGCCATCGAGTTCTCTCAAATGACATGGCAAAAGATATGAGTAGCTTGACCTCTCCAAGCCTCAGTTTGCCCCTCTGTAAAGAGAAATAACACTTCATCTACTTCACAAAGTTGTTTTGAAAGTCAGCAGAGAGAAAATAGATGGGCCTTGTAAACTTTATAAATGTGAAGGATTATCATTTATCACCACCATAGATCAGGTTCAACCATCTTTTTTTTTCTTTTTTCTTTCTAGTGTGTGTGTGTGTGTGTGTGTGTGTGTGTTAAAAGCCACATAGTAAATATTTTCAGTTTTATGGCCCACAACAGTTTCTGTCACATATCCTTCTTTGTTATTGTTGCTTTTAAAAGGCCTTTAAAATTTAAAAACCATTCTGGAGCTCATGGGCCTTATGAAACAGGCCACTGGCCAGCTGTGGCCTGTGTACTATAGAAGACCAATATCTGTTCCAGATAATCGACATACCTTGGGACTAATGATCCATCCTTTCTGTATGTTGTAAGATTCTCCAGAAGGTCTACTACCTTGACTCTAAGACTGTAAGAGTTGTCTGAATCTTTCCATTTTTCATTGAGATAAAATTCACACAACATAAAATTCTCCATTTTAACCATATTAAAGTATACAATTTAGTGGCTTTGAATACATTCACAGTGATGCACAACCATCACCACTATCTAACTCCAGAGCATTATGATCACCCTAAAAAGAAACCCATAGCATTAAGCCGTCACTTCTCTCTTTCCCCTACCCCCAGTCCCTGGTAACCACCAATCTGCTTTCAGTCTCTATGGATTTGCCTATTCTGGATATTTCATATAAATGGAATCATACAATATGTGACTTTTTATGTTTGGCCTCTTTCATTTAGCATGATATTTTCAAGGTTCATCAGTGTTGTAACATACACACATCACTATTTCATTTCTTTTTATGCCTAAATAATATTCCATTGTATGGACATTTTGTCTATCCATTCAATAATTTGTGGATAATTGGATTGTTTTCATTTTTGACTAATAAAATAATGCAGCTATGAATATTCATATACAAGTTCTGTGTGGACATATGTTTACACTTCCTTTGGGTATATACTTAACAGTGGAGTTGTTGGATCATATAGTAAGTCTATGTTTAACCTTTTGAGGAACTTCCCAACTGTTTTCTACAGTGACTGCTCCTTGTTATACTTTCACCAGCAATATGTGAGTGTTGCAATTTCTCCACATCTTCAGCAACACTTGTTATTTTCTATTGCTGTTTTTTAAAAATCACAGCCATGCTAATGGGTGTGAGATGGTCTCTCATTTTGGTTTTGATTTGCATTTCTGTGATGACTAAGGATGTCATGTGTTTATTGGCCATTAATATATCTTCTTTGGAGAAATATCAATTCAAATCCTTTGCCCATTTTAAAATTAGGTTGTTTCTATTTCTAGAGTTGAGCTGTAAGTGTTCCTTTATATATTCTGGATAGTAGGCCCTTTTCAGATATATGATTGGCAAACATTTTTTTGCATACTGTGTTTTTTTTAACTTTCTTGATAATGTCTTTTGATGCTCATAGTTTTAATTTTATGAAGTCCCATATTTTTTTCTTTTATTACTTTGTTTTTTGTGTAATATCAAATAATCCATCACCAAATCCAAGATCACAAAGACTGATACCTAAGGTTTTTCTCTAATAGTTTTATAGTTTTTGGCTCTTACATGTAGGTCTTCGATCCATTTTGAGGTGGTTTTTTTTTTTTTTAATGTGGTGTGATGATTAATTTTATGTGTCAGCTTGGCTGGTCCACAGGAAGCTCAGATATTTGGTCAAACATTGTTCTACATGTTTTTGTGAGGGTGTTTTTATATAAATTTTATATTTAAATTGATAGGCTGAGTAAAACAGATTTCTTTCCCTCATGTGGATAGATGTGATAGAACAAAAAGGCTAACCCCTCCCCTGAATAAGCAAGAATTCTTCCTGCCTTCAAACTGTGATTTTGGCTTTTTTTCTGCTTTTAGAATCAAAATGAAACATAGTTCTTCCTGGGTCTCAAGCCTGCTCCCTTTGGACTGGAACTACACCAGTGGTTCTCCTCGTGTTTGGACCTTCAGATTTGGACTGGAACTACATTTTCCTGAGTCTCTAGCAAACCCCCCCCTCACCTCTCTCTTTTGATGGATAGATAGATAGATCTATATATATACATACATATATATGTATGTATGTATGTATATATGAGAGAGAGAGAGAGAGAGAGAGAAAGAACCATAGATTTATATCTATCTATCATCTATATATCTATTCTACTCATTCTGTTTCTCTGGAAAACCCTAATATATATTTTATGAGGTAAGTGTCCAACATCACCCTTTGGGTGTAGATATCCAATTGTCCCAATGCCATTTGTTGAAAAGATTCTTATTTCCCCATTTTATGATCTTGCTACCCTTGTAGCATCAAAAATCTATTGGCCACAGATGTATGGGTTTATTTCTGAACTCTCTGTAAAATTCCATTAATCTATATGTCTATCCTTATGCCAGTACTATGGTGTTTTGATCACTGTAGCTTTGCAGTAAGTTTTAAAATCAGGAAATGTCTGCCAACTTCACTTTTCTTTTTCAAGATTGTTTTCGCTATTCAGAGTACCCTGTAATTCAAAACAAATTTTAAGATCAGTGTATCCTTTTCTGCAAAAAGGCATTTGGAATATTTATAGGGATCACATTGAATCTGTAGATCATTTGGGGTACTACTGGCATCATACTATTAAAAATCCATAACCATGAGATGTCTTTTCATTTATTTAAATCTTCAATTTTTTTCAACAATATTTTGTTAGTTTTAAAAGTATTGTACCTCCTTGGGTAGATTTATTCCTAAGAATTTTATTCTTTATAATGCTTTTATAAATGGAATTGTTTTCTTAATTTGCTTTTCAGATTGTTTATTTCTAGTGTATAGATACACAACTGATTTTGTATGCTGTTCTTGTATCCTGCAACTTTGCTGAATTAATTTATTACCCCTAATATTTTCTTTGTAGGTGGATTCTTTAAGGGTTTCTATATGTAAGATCATGTCATCTGTAAATAGAGATAGTTTTAACTATTCCTTTCTAATTTTGATGTCTTTTATTTTTTCTTCTTGTCTAATTGCCCTGTTTAGAATCTTCAGTATAATGTTGAATAGGAGTGGTAAGATAACATATTCTTGTGTTGTTCTTGATCTTAGAGTGAAAGCTTTTTGTCTTTCACAATTAAGTATGATGATACATTTGGGTTATTTACTTATTTGTCATTTAAAATATTTACTTATTTATTCATTCATTTATTTATTTATTATGTTCAGTTAGCCACCATAAAGTACATCATTAGTTTTTGATGTAGTGGTCAATGATTCATTACTTGTTCTTTATAGGATTGAGGAAGTTTCCTTTTGTTTGCTTGTTGAATTTTTTAAAAGATTTTATTTATTTATTTGACAGAGATCACAAGTAGGCAGAGAGGCAGGCAGAGAGAGAGAGGGGGACGCAGGCTCCCCGCTGAGCAGAGAGCCCGATGTGGGGCTCCATCTCAGGACCCTGGGATCATGACCCAGGCTGAAGGCAGAGGCTTTAACCCGCTGAGCCACCCAGGCGCTTCATTGCTTGTTGAATTTTTTTTAATAATGAAAGGATATTGGATTTTATCAAACGCTTGTTCTGCATTAACTGAAATGACATGTGCTTTTCCACCTCACCTTATTTTTATTTATTTTTTAGAGATTTTATTTATTTATTTGACAGACAGAGATCACAAGTAGGTGGAGAGGCAGGCAGAGAGAGAGAGAGGGGGGAAAGCAGGCTCCCCGCTGAGCAGGGAGCCAGGTGCGGGGCTCGATCCCAGGAATCCAAGACCATGACCCGAGCTGAAGGCAGAGGTTTGATCCACTGAGCCACCCAGGTGCCCCAGTTTATTTATTTATTTTTAATTAGGCTCTATGCCCAATGTGGGGCTTGAACTCATGACCCCAAGATCAAGAGTCTCATGTGCTACCACATGAGCCAGCCAGGCACCCCACCCCCATTATTTTAATATGGTATATTATATTGATTAATTTTCACATGTTGAACCACACTTGCATTCCTGGGATCAATCCCATTTGTTCATGTTGTATGATCCTTTTAATATGCTGCTAGAATTGTTCTGTTGGCATTTTGTTAATAAGTATTGAGTCTATATTCATAAAGGATATTTGTTTTTAGTTTTCTTTTAAAAAAAGATTTTATTTATTTATTATTTATTTGAGAGAGAGACAGAGAAAGTGTGAGCACGAGTTGGGGGGAGGAAGAGGATGAGGAGCAAAAGGAGAGGGAGATGCAGACTCCCCACAGAGCAGGGAACCCAACACAGGGCTTGAGGATCATGACCTGAGCCAGAGACAGATGTTTAACTGACTGAGCCAACCAGGTACCCCTTCCGTTTTCTTTTCTTTTGATGTCTTTGTCTGGCTTTGGTATGAGTAATGCCAGCCTTAGAATAAGGAAGTGTTCTCTCTTATTCTATTTTTTGGAAGAATTTGACAAGGATTTCTTTTAATTCTTTAAACATTTGATTGAATTTGTCAGTGAAACCATTTGATCCTAGGCTTTTCTATTATAATTCTATTTCAGTGGGGTCAGAAACAATGTCTCTACTTTCTTACTTGATTTTAGTGGTGTGAGTCTACTCTATTTCCTGGTCCGTCTAGCGAAATGTTTGTCAATTTTGCTGATTTTTTCAAAGAACTAACTTCTGGGCTTTTTGTTGTTCTTGTTGTTCTTAATTGTTTTACTGTTCTTTTTATTTCCTTACTTCTATTTGCTTTGGGTTTAGTTGCTCTTCTTCTAATTCCTTAAAGTAGAAGGAATTGACAAGATCATTCTTCTTTTTTTTTTTAAAGATTTTGTTTATTTATTTGACAGACAGAGATTACAAGTAGGCAGAGAGGCAGGCAGAGAGAGAGAGAAGGGTTGAAGCAGGCTCCCTGCTGAGCAGAGAGCCCGACGTGGGGCTCGATCCCAGGACCTTGGGATCATGACCTGAGCTGAAGGCAGTGGCTTAACCAACTGAGCCACCCAGGCACCCAAGATCATTATTCTTTAAATGTAAACATTTATACCTATAAATTTCCCTCTGAGTACTGGGTTGACTCCATCATGTAAATTTCAATGTTGTGTTTTCATTTTCATTCACCTTAAAGTATTATTTTGTTTCCCTTGTGGTTTATTCTTTGATCCATTCATTGTTTCAGAGTGTGTTGTTTAATTTGCATATATTTGTGAATTTTCCAGATTTCTTTCTGGTATTGATCTCTAATTTCACTCTATTGTGGTATAAAAGCAACTTTGTATTATCTAAGCATTTCAAATTTGTTGAAACTTGTATGTGGTGTGGTAGATATGGTCTATCATGAAGAATGTTTTACGTGCAATTGAGAAGAATGCGTATTCCCCTGTTGTAGGGTGAATAGTTCTACATATCTTTTAGGTCTGGGTTGTTAGAGTATTTGTTAAGTCTTCTATTTCCTTCTTTATATTTTGTCTAGCTGTTCTATTCATTATTGAAAGTGGGATGTTGACAGTGTGCCTGGGTAGCTCAGTTGGTTAAGCATCCAACTCTTGATATTTGGCTAAGGTCATGATCTCAAGGTCATGGGATCGAGCCCCATGTCAGGCTCCACATTCAGCACAGAGTCTGCTTGTCCTTCTCCCTCCCCCTGC
Source organism: Mustela putorius furo (assembly GCF_011764305.1). Classification (NCBI taxonomy): domain Eukaryota; kingdom Metazoa; phylum Chordata; class Mammalia; order Carnivora; family Mustelidae; genus Mustela; species Mustela putorius. The sequence goes on from NW_025422049.1 coordinate 18,513,146, forward strand.
TTGTGCCTGTGTGTGTACTCTTGCTCTCTCTCTCAAAATAAATAAATAAATAAATACATAAATACAAATAAATAAATATTTTTTAAAAGGTGGGATGTTGAAATCTCTAACCATTATTGTTGAACTGTCTATTTCTCCTTTTTATTCTGTCAGTTTTTGTGTCACACATATTGGGGCTCTATTGTTAGCCGTATATGTTTGTTTTATATCTTCTTGATGGATTGACCCTTTTATCATTATGTACTATCCTTTGTGTTTTTTTTTTAATTTTTTATTTTCTATAAACATATATTTTTATCCCCAGGGGTACAGATCTGTGAATCACCAGGTTTACACACTTCACAGCACTCACCATCCTTTGTGTTTTATAACGATTTTTGTCTTGATGTTATTTTGTCTGATATTAATATAACCACACCAGCTCTGCTTTGGTTACCATTTGCATGAAATACCTTTTTCCATCCTTTTACTTTCAACCTATTTATGAATCTCTTGTCTCCAGTGTATAGGTGCGTCACAGTTTTTATCCATGTCTTCAACCTTTTAACTGGAGAGTTTAATTCACTTAAACTTAATGTAATTACTGATAAGGAAAAAACTTACTTATGCCATTTTAGTATTTGTTTTTCATATATCTTACCTCATTTTGACTTATCAATTCCTACTAGCAACAAAATCTCAAGGATTTTGTTTATCTGGGAATGTCTTAAATTCTCCTTCATTTTTGAAGGAGAGTTTTCCAAAATATGAAGTTCTTGATTTAACATTTAGAATATGTCATCCCCCTGTCTTCTGGTCTTTATGGTTTCTGGTGAGAAATCACCTGCTTATTGTATTGTGGATCCATTGTATATGAGTTGCTTCTCTTTTGGTGCCTTCTGAATTATCTTTGTCTTTTTACACTTTGGTTATAACTTGTCTTGCTTTCAATCTCTGCATTTCTCTTTCTTGGAGTTCTTGATCTTATTGGGCATGTAGATTCATGTACTTTATTATATTTGGGAAGTTTTTGGTCATTATTTCTTCAAATATTCTCTCTGCACCCTCCCTACCTCCTTCAATGACTATCATTATGCATATGATGGTATAATTAATAGTGTCCCACAGGTCTCTAAGGCACTATTAATTTTTCTTCATGCTTCTCATACTATTTCATTTGTCCTGTCTTCACCTATTCTTTTTTTCTGGTTCCAGTCTACTGTTGTTGAACTCCTCTAGTGAATTTTTTAATTTCAGTTATTGTAATTTTTAACCTGAGAATTTCTGGGTTTTTTTTTAATAATTTCCATCTCTTTATTCAATATATTGTCTTTGTTTCTTGTTACATTTTTTAAAATCTCTGAGCATATTTAAATTATTAATTTAAAACATTTGTCGAATAAGTCCAATGTCTGAGCTTCTACAAGGGACAATTTCTATTAATTTTCTTTTGTGTGTGTAGGGATCCTACTCTCTTTCTTTGCATGAATTTTTTTGTTGAAAATTAGACATTTTGAATATTATAATATGGCCACTCTGGACATCATGTTGTCTTTCCCTCTGCATAGTTTTTTATTGCTCCTTATTGTGTTTGCTCTTGTTTGTTTAGTGACTTCTCTTTAATTTTATAAACTGTATTCCTTATTGTATATGGCCACTGAAGTCTCATTTATTTCAGTGGTCAGTTATCGAGTTAAAAGTCATGAAGCTCTCCTACAAAGATTCTGCCCCCAACCCATCTTCATGATTAAACATTTTCCTGGTTACTATAAAACTTTCATTAGTTTCCAAAGCTCCAATAAAGTTGATTCTGATAGTTTTTGCCCACTTATGCACTCTTTTTGTGGAGGATATATATTTTGATATGTATTTCTTTGTGCTTGTTATACCAGTTAACACAGTGCTATCACATAGGAGATATCCAATACACGCTCTTTGAATCTGTAGTGTGATAAAAATCTCTATCTTAAAAACTAGATGGAATTCTTCCAGCATCTCCATGTCAAGGCAATCTCCTGCTTATTGTATTGTGGATCCATTGTATATGAGTTGCTTCTCTTTTGGTGCCTTCTGAATTATCTTTGTCTTTTTACACTTTGGTTATAACTTGTCTTGCTTTCAATCTCTGCATTTCTCTTTCTTGGAGTTCTTGATCTTATTGGGCATGTAGATTCATGTACTTTATTATATTTGGGAAGTTTTTGGTCATTATTTCTTCAAATATTCTCTCTGCACCCTCCCTACCTCCTTCAATGACTATCATTATGCATATGATGGTATAATTAATAGTGTCCCACAGGTCTCTAAGGCACTATTAATTTTTCTTCATGCTTCTCATACTATTTCATTTGTCCTGTCTTCACCTATTCTTTTTTTCTGGTTCCAGTCTACTGTTGTTGAACTCCTCTAGTGAATTTTTTAATTTCAGTTATTGTAATTTTTAACCTGAGAATTTCTGGGTTTTTTTTTAATAATTTCCATCTCTTTATTCAATATATTGTCTTTGTTTCTTGTTACATTTTTTAAAATCTCTGAGCATATTTAAATTATTAATTTAAAACATTTGTCGAATAAGTCCAATGTCTGAGCTTCTACAAGGACAATTTCTATTAATTTCTTTTGTGTGTGTATGGATCCTACTCTCTTTCTTTGCATGAATTTTTTTGTTGAAAATTAGACATTTTGAATATTATAATATGGCCACTCTGGACATCATGTTGTCTTTCCCTCTGCATAGTTTTTTATTGCTCCTTATTGTGTTTGCTCTTGTTTGTTTAGTGACTTCTCTTTAATTTTATAAACTGTATTCCTTATTGTATATGGCCACTGAAGTCTCATTTATTTCAGTGGTCAGTTATCGAGTTAAAAGTCATGAAGCTCTCCTACAAAGATTCTGCCCCCAACCCATCTTCATGATTAAACATTTTCCTGGTTACTATAAAACTTTCATTAGTTTCCAAAGCTCCAATAAAGTTGATTCTGATAGTTTTTGCCCACTTATGCACTCTTTTTGTGGAGGATATATATTTTGATATGTATTTCTTTGTGCTTGTTATACCAGTTAACACAGTGCTATCACATAGGAGATATCCAATACACGCTCTTTGAATCTGTAGTGTGATAAAAATCTCTATCTTAAAAACTAGATGGAATTCTTCCAGCATCTCCATGTCAAGGCAAATAATTTGAGTGATAATTAGTTTTCTGAGTTCAGCTATAAGCTTTGACATGGTTCAGCAGAGAGCAAGGGTCCTATATAAAACTCAAAATGGAGCAAAATTCTTGACCCAAATCAAAGAAATTCTCTTTCAAGGGGAACCCTTCTGTCTCCAAGTCCTACTACTCTCTATTAATCCAGAGTTACCTCCTGCTATATCAAAAGCCCTAGAAACTCTTTTATCCCAAACAACCCTGATTTCAAGGTCAAACTTTCCAGCACATTGTGCTGATTCTCCCTCTCATACCTTTTCAGAAGTAACAGAAATTTTGTACTTGTCCATTCTCTCCAGCCTATCAACTCAGTTGTAATGCACCAGACTATCCTTCTAGTATCCAGGCTGTCAGAAAGTGATCATAAATGACACTAATGTTAATAAGTTCTGATAACCCACTACCATCGGACCAGCCAGAAAGTGATCATAAATGATAGGGGCTCCTCCCCCAGGCTGTTGGTTTCCTTACCCTTCTTGATTATATAGGGCAACCTGACTTATTCTACAGAGTTTCTTCCTGCCATCATATTATTGGCCTTTAGTTATGAAGGCTTTTGCCTGGAAAGCTGTGTCAGAGGTTAATGTGACTACTTTCTTTTCTCCTCCGATTCACTTTACTGGAAACAAACTCCCCAGAATGCTACTTAGATAGTTATTTATCTTTATAACTTGAAAAGGCCATGTTCATGCTAAAGACTCTGGGTGAATCTTACCATTGTTGTCTTTCCTATGTCACTTCCCACCAGTCTCATCAACTAAAAAATCCAAAAACAGACTGCAAAAGAGAGTAGGTCAATAGGATGCAGGTCTTGGCCTTCTAAAGGGCATGGCTTTTTTCCCAAAATGGTTTGTCACTGGACACTGGAAGACAAGGACATGGATGGCTCTCTAGGGCTTTCCATCTTGAATTTGAATGAGCCTGGCCCAGGGTGAATCAATAATGATCTTTGCTTTAAGCTTTTCATCCACCCTAATATGCTTCTTTGAGCAACATCACAGTTAAAACACAGGGTGGAAGGCAGTTTCTTTATATTGGAAGACAGTCACATTTTCTTTCTAGTTCAATCTTCAACTCAGGATTTTAGCTTAGTACTTTCTCTGAGACTTGAAGTTTAGGGGAAGAGTGGGTGGTCCACTCTACTATTTCAGAACTCAAGATTGTAGCTTCTCTGGAGATACTTCCTTCATCTGGAAGGATCAGAATACAAAAATCTGAGTTAGGTCTTGTACGTGGGAGAGCCACAGGACTGAATGGAGAGCAAGGACTGGGCCCGCCACAAAGCCTGGTTCAAAGGCGACCTCCTCTGCGAAGATTTAATGGTTCTCTCCCTTGTGTTTTCAGAGGACTTAAGAAAACCTTAAAATATTATTTTTTAATCTTTATTTACTCAGTTAACATACAAATACATTCTTTTTTATTTAAATGATTTTATTTATCTGACAGAAAGAGACACTGTGAGAGAGGGAACACAAGCAGGGGGAGTGGGAGAGGGAGAAGTAGACTTCCTGTGGAGCAGGGACCCTGATGCCCAGTGCCTGATGACTGATGACTGATAACTGATGCCCGATGTGAAGCTCCATCCCAGGACCCTGAGATCAAGACTGGAGCTGAAGGCAGTTGCTTAACAACTGAGCCACCCAGGCACACCTACAAATGCATTCTTATTTAAAGGATTCAAATGATGCAAAAAAAGATAAAGACCTATTTATCTACTTCCTTGCCCTGCAATCCTAATCCCCTCTTCAAAGGTAACTCCTATTATTACAGTTTGGTATGGCTCCTTCTAGACTTCTTCTATGCACATACAAACACATATACGTAGATATACACTAAAACAGGTACTGTTTTTAAGAATATAAATAGCACAATACTGTATATTACATTTTACAATTATTTTTCCTAGAGATCTTTTCATGAATACACTTCATTCTTACAACTACTGCACAGCATTCCACAATAGGATGTGGTATATACCCCTTCTATAGTGTTTATCATGTAGCATTATAGCTAACAATTCTTCTGTCATCATTGCTACCCCCACCTCCCATTGCATGCTCAGTAGATCGAGCTCTATTAGAGTAGAGATTGTGTATCTTTGGTCTTTACAGTCCCCATAGTGACTGGCATATCATACATACCAAATAAATTAGTGAAAAAAATGAATGACCAAATGATCTGAGAGGCTATTTGCAGTGAAGTCTTTATGTTTTCGGGGAGGTCCAGTAGGATTTAGGAGCACTAGACATCTTGAGCTCTTTTCAGACTCTGATGAGACATTGATAGATCAGTGTTAAAGGTGTGTGTGTGTGTGTGTGTGTGTGTGTGTGTGTGTATTAGGGTGAGGAGAGGAAATGTCTACTTGGAGAAAAAAAACCTGTAAACTGATTTCTCTATCTCCTCAATCTCTTTTTCACTTTTTCACCCTGACCCTCCCACCCCCACTTACCACTGCCTTTTTCAAAAAGCAGTGGCTATAGGAGGGCCCAAGAAATGGTCTCTGTCTTGCTCAGATGCTAACCATTTGCTAGTTACGTGTTACCAAACGTAGAAATCACTCATCTTGCTCTTTAGTACTCTCATCCATAAGATGGAATGGCACTGGGAAAGGATACTCATTTTACACTTTGAATTTAGCACTTTTCATTTGAGAATCATAAGGCATTTTTATCACTTTGGTCCTTATCATCTCTGCCTCAGGCCTGATAGTTTGTTATCAGAGAAACATTTACTACTTCATATGCAGATACCTGACATATCTCCAGCAGACTTGCAGTATGTTTCTCATTCACATTTCTTTACTAGGGTGTGAATTACAATCCTCTGCTTATTGAATGATATAAATGAGATCACTTATTTATACTATTACCTACTTGTAACATAGCACTGTGCTAAAGCTCAAGGGCCATAGAAGAATTTTAAGGTGAGGTTTCTGGTTTCAAGGAGCTTATGATAGGTGGAAAGATTAGCCATTTACATATGAAACATTCAAGTAGTGATACATGATGATATATGATTTGGTGCCAATATGTATGGTATAAATCTGTGTTGTCCGATACCATAGCGGTTAGCCACATGCGGTCATTGAACAACTGAAGTGTGGGCAGTCAGAATTGAGATGTGCTACAGGTGTAAAATACACACCAGCTTTCAAAGACTTAGGACAAAGAAAAGAATGGAAACTATCTCATTAAGAATTTTTATATTGATTATATAAATATTATATAAATTATATTATATAAATATTAAATAAAAATATGTTATTAAATTGATTTCTCCTGCTTCTTTTCACTTTATAAAATGTGGCTACTAGAAAAATTAAAATTATATATATGTGACTTTCATTGTCTTTCTATTGAATGGAGCTGGTATAGATTATTAAATGTCCTAAAAATTCATAGAATTAAAAGACTAATGAGCTGGAGTGGCCATAGAGGAGATGGGACTCTTGGTTACAAATAACGAAAACTCAACTCAGACAGCTTAATTAAACACACAAACACTCACACAAAAAAGATAGGGGTTACTTTATTGGCTCAATTAACTGGGAAATCTACAGGGTAGGTTCAGACCTATAGGAGGCCAATCATTTACCATGTGAAAAGAACAATTGAGCTTCAAACTCATAATGTCCTAGGTAAGCAATCCAAGCAGGAAAAAGTCTCTTTTCTTCTAGTTTCACGAGACAAGTCCTGAGGAGGACCCTTCATGGCCCAGTCACACCTGTGGTTGGGGGAGGCCAACTTGGCCTGCTTGGTAGTGTGACATGGGGAGAGGGAAGTGTTCTCCAGGGGAGCAGGAATAGAAGTTAGAAAGACTACAGAAAACAAAAGCCATAGTTACCCTGTCCACTACAGCCGGACTATACATATGTACATATGATTTAGATAAGAGTATAAATAAGCTTTAGATAAGCTAAAGTGCCACACAATGCCAAAAGCAGTCTTGTAATTTCTTTTAACTTTCTTTTCTTTTAATTAAAGTCGAGGAGATAATTTCTTTTTTTTTAAATTTTGCCTCACCACTTCTCTCTGGCATGTAAGATCTCTTCCCCTCTAGAGAGCCAATGTGGTATGGTGGAAAAACAAGGTTTGTATTGACCTTAGACCCCAAATCAAATTAGGACTCTGCCAGTTAGTTGACATGCAACATTGATAAAATGTTTCATCTCAAATCTCAGTTTCCTCATCTACAGTATGAATAGAATAATACCGACCTTAAAAAGTTATGAGAATTTTATGGGCTAACAAATGTAGCAGGCACTCCACTGATAGATCCTCATCTCCTGCCTCTTAATAGTAGAGAACATATTTTAGAAAGAAATATAGAACCTTGTGATAATAAATGTTTGCCAACCAAACCCTGGATCAAAAGCGCTCTGATTTCTAATGTTTGAAAATTCTGTGGTATAAATACTCTAACCATGGCAGATTTCGAGCCACCAAGTTGCTAAGCCACCAACCAAGCTAAAGTCGCCGACCTCAGAGTTGGGAATAGATACACAGAATCAGCTCTCTTCATACCACTTTCACAACACAGTTCTGTCCTTGGACATTTAAACCAGACCACTGCCTCTGTTAAAGGGGAATATAGAACAAGATGGAGAAGTGATTATTTGCAAACACTGTCATGGAAATTCTCTCTATATATTCCTTTTCTGCTTAACTCTTCTGACTACTTCAGATGAATCTCCTGTAGCTCTCTCAGCTTTTCTTTGGGTCTAGGAGAAGATAAACAATTAGTTTGTGGTTTAGGGCGACCAGGCTCCCAGATGAGTGGAGACCTTTTATTGCAAAAGTTCAAAATGGTTTTCCAGGGAAAACTAGTCAGGATGGATAAACTGAAGCAATAAGAGATCTTGTCTCAAAGGAATTTCACAAGTTTCTCCTCTCTAGTTTCCTTCTTTTAAAAATAAAAGATTGATATTTGATATTCCTACCTACCCATCAAAATGACTAACATAAAAAACAGTGACATCATCAAATGCTGGTGAAGATGTAGAGAAACTGAATCATTCATACATTGCTGATGGGCATGTAAAATGGTACAACCAGTCTGGAAAACATTTTGGCAGTTTGTTAAAAAACTAAACATGCCACTAACAAACTGCCCAGCAATTGCACTTCTGGGCATGTATCCCACAGAAGTGAACATTTATATTCACATACAAACCTGTGCACCAATGTTCATAGCAGCTTTTTTCATACTAGCCAAAAATTGGAAACTCAGATGTCCTTCAATATATAATGAATGTAGTTAAATAAACCATGGTACAGTCATACCATGGAATACTCTTTATCAATAGAAAGGAACAGGCTATTGATACACGCAGAAACTTGAAGAAATCTCCAGGGAAATTATGCTGAGTAAAAAAAGACAATCACAAAATGTGCATATTATATGATTTCATTTATGTAACATTCTTGACAAATTATAGAGATAGAGAACTGGCTAGTAATGGTTTCCAGGGCTCAGGGATGGGGATAGGGTGGAAAGTGGAAGTCAATTCTGATATAAACAGCTACATGAAGGATCTTTGTGGTGTTGGAACTGTTCGGTGTCTTGACTGTGGTGATGGATACATGAACCTAGGTAATGAAATTGTGTAGAACTTCACACACACACACACACACACTGAGTACAAGCAACACTAGGGAAATCTGATTAAGACTGGTGGATTATATCAATGTTAACATCCTGGTTGTGATATTATTCTACAGTTTTATAAGGTGTTACCATTTGGAGAAACTGGGCAAAGCCTACAAGGGCTCCACCTGTATTATTCCTTACAACTGCATATGAATACACAATTCTGAATAAAAATCTCAATGAAAAAGAAAGTAGAGAATGCTGAAAAAAGGAAAGACTAAAATAAGATCCTGGACCCCAGAGTCCTCCATTGTATAAAGGTCTTTAATCTATTTGCTTCCACCAGATGTCTCATCTTTTTTCTCCATTCATGTCTTTTCTTAAATGCCTGTACTTTTTGACTTACCCAAAATTTGCTAGTGTGTATTGCATGTATCACACATAGCATTCCTTGGTCATTCCTTCCTGTCTCATCTCACATACTTCTTCTCATATATAGTGTTCTTATTGGTGAAACTGTTCGTCTTTTTATAGATCTGGTGACTTAAAAACAACAGTGTGCCGACATTGGCTTAGGGCATTTGCACTGTCAATCTCTGCCTGATCTGGTAGCTTCACTTAGCTCTCTAAGCCAGGCCTTCCTTAAGTTATGCCACTGTCCTCCATCTCATTTATGGGGAGGCAGTCTAGAAAAGTCTTACATTTTAGTCATTTCAGAGTGTGGTGGTTAAGAACAAGAGCTTTGGAGGGGCGTCTGGGTGGCTCAGTTGGTTGAGTCTCTGATTCTTGGTTTTGGCCCACATCTTGGGGTTGTGAGTTCGACTCCCATGTGTGTGGGGGGCTGAGCACAGAGTCTGCTTCTCCCTCTCCCTCTGCTGCTCCCCTCCTCAAATAAATAAATAAAATCTTTTTTTTAAATAATAATAATTTTTTAAAATAATAAGAGCTTTGGAATAAGAGATTTGAATCAAGGGTTTGCCACTTAGTAGCTCTGTCCTTAATCTACTGAGTCTGTTGTAAAATGGGGATAATAACAATATCTCACTTGTAAAGTGGGGATAATAATAATATCTACCTCATAGGCTGTTGTGAGGATGCAATGAGATAATGTATATCAAATGCCTAGCATACAATAAATGCTTATTGGTTATTATTTCATTACTCCTGCTCTTTCTGCCCTTAGACCTGATAGCACAGCAAAGCCCATACCCCAAGGCTTTTTTCCATATCCAAGGCCAGGATCCATTTTTCCAGTCTTTTGCTTCCCAATGCCTGGTATGCCTTTGCTGCATAATGCCTTTATAAAGCTAAAACAAATGACTGTAGAAGAATGTGGCTACTGGCCAGAAATATCTGAAGGTTCAGTCCAACCCTTATTAAAATCCTAAAGTTATATGGTCCTGAAGTCTTCTTGCCTTCTCAGCCCTTAGCTGGGTTTAGCAGTGCCCCAACTAGGCCACCATATCTGTGGGGTAACCATCAAGAAGCTGGTAGCCTTATCCTTTTTTCTGGTCCCACCATATCCCTTAAGACCTGGAGCTCAACTGATCTCTTCTGCACTAGTCAGAAATACGGTTGTTTTACCCAGATAATTCTAGAAAGGGCAACGGAATAATTCTTCCTTCACAACCTAAGGGAAAATCTTTCAAAGTAATTAGAGAAGAGAAGGCAATACTAACATAATCACAAGTCTTTCTTTCTACATGAAAGCTAATGAACAGTAGGGCAGTGGTTCTTTAAGGTGGTCTCCAGACCAGCAGCATCAGCATCACCTGGGAATTTGTTAGAGATGTAAAATCTTGGGCCTTATCACAGAACTTCTGAATCAGAAACTCTAGAGGTGGGACCCACCCACCAATCTGTGTGTTAACAAGCCCTCCACATGATTCTGATAAACACTAAAGCCTGAGAGCCACTGGTGTAGTGGTTAGGAGCATAGACTCTGAAGTCATATTGCTTAGGTTAGACTCCCTGTGGCTCCATTACCAGCTGTACAAACTTGGGCAAGTTATTTACACTCCCTTGCCTCGGTTTCCTTATCTGTAATACAGGAATAATAGTACTCGCTCCTTTCAACTCCTGCTCTTTTCTCCTCTTGATTTCCTTGAAACTACACTTTCCTGGTTTATCTTATACCTGGCCAGCCCCTCGGCTTCTTTTGCTGGTTCCTTATCCTCTGCTTGACCTCTAAATGTTGGAGGTTCCATGGCCCAGTCCAGGTACTTCTTCCTCTTTTCTATTTCATTATCTCCCTAGATAATGTTATCCAGTCCCACAGCTTTAAGTATTATCTATGTGCTCTTCACTCCAAAATTAGCTTATATTCCTGACTCTGGCAGGGCCCAGAACTCAAGACATGTATATCTCCTTGACACTTCAGCTTGGAATTTTATTAGGCATCTCAACCATTACATGTCTAAAACTGAACTTTTGATACCTGACCAGTCCTTTCTTGAGTCGTCCCCATTTTAGTAAATGATCCCACCATTCACCCAAATCAAGAAACCTGGGAATGCCCCTGAGTCTTCTCTTTCCTTTTATATCCTATATTCAGACCATCACCAAAACCTGTTGGCCCTAACTCCAAAATAAACACAAAATTGTCCTCGTCTCTTCTTCCCACCACCTTACTCCAAGATATCACTCTCTCATGTTGTCTACTTGCAATAGTCTCCTAATTGGTTTCTCTGCTTCTTCTATTATGGTTCCTCCACTTCTGCACTCTGTTATGGTCTATTCTCTGAAACTATCAGATTTTTCAGACTGTAAATCTGATCACCTTACTTCTCTGCTCCACACCTTCCAATATCTTCTCTGAACAAGTATTCAGAATAAAAATGAAATCTGGGTCCCTGACCCAGGCCCATAAGGGGGCCTTGATCTAAACCCTGCCTGTCTCTCCAACCTCTCTCACTTGATTCTCCCTGTTGTTCATGACTCTTCCATCACACCAGCTTTCTCTGTATTTCTCTAACATTTCAAGCTCCTTCCTGCCTTCCATGTCCTGTAGTAGCTATTTCTTCTGCCTAGAACATTTCTCCCCCATGTCTGAACGGCTGGCTTTTTATCATTTAGATCTTGGCTCTAATGTCACCTGCTCAGAGAGCCTTTCCCTTACCAACCAATCGAATTAGACCTTCCATCTCAATCACATCATATAGCACTAATCAAAGCACCTGTCATTATCTATTTGTTTGTATGTTTATCTGTGTCTTTGCACTAGAACATAAGATCCATGAGAATAGGGACCTGTAGATCTTGCTCACTGTTGTATCCCAATGTCTAGCATTGTGCTGGCATAAAAAAGGCCCTCAATAAATATTTGCTGAATTAATGAATATCCTCAAATCATTGTAGTTCTTGGAAAATGGTTATTTCTTCACCTATATGCTGATACATGCCAGAGGTATGTCCCTACATGCCTGCCTATGCTTATACCTAACTTTAGGTTGTTTTCTTCTCTAAGCAACTTTCAGCTCAATACATATATATTATATATAATATATATGAAATATATATCATATTATATATATACCTATATATAATATTATATATTTATAATTGAATAAATGAAGGAATGATATATATTTATATATAGATAAATATTAAACATAACACATTTTATATAACTATATAAATATTATATAATATATATTTCAGATATATTATATATAATACATAATACATATTATATATTTTCATATATAATATATAATATATAAATATATAAATATTATATATATGAAATATATAATACATAATACATATAATATGTATTATGTATTATATATTTCATATATATAATATTTATATATTTATATAAAAATGTGTTATGTTTAATAATATTTATCTATATAAATTATATATATAAAATGTGTTCAGTAAATGTTCACGGAATGAATAAAGGAAGGAATGCACTTCTATAACCTCCTCCCTGTTTCACCTAGCACATAGATACAAACAACAGTGATGATCTAGACACTTGCTTAGCCATTACATTGCCCTAAAGGCACTACCCTCCGACTGAAGTAAGAGGGTTACCTAAATGTAATAATGGAAGAAGGAAACAGTTAAAGTAGTTGCAAAAGCAATGACAGAATGAGACAGCTGCAGGCTAAACGTGGTCCTCAGTGGGAAGTGGGGAAAGCGGAATGCTTTGGCCACTTCAGCAGATCTCAAACTTCAGTAGTTATAAGAGAGCAGTGATTCTGATTCAGTAGGTCTGGGGTGAGGGTAACCACCCATCCTCTTTTGTCTGAGACTTTCCCAGTTTTAGTACTGAAAATCCAGTGTCTGAGGAAGATCCTCAGTCTGGGGAAAACCTAGATGATTGGTCACCCTAGTTCTGAGTAAGTTATTTTAAAACACCTCCAGGTATAAGGAAAAATAAAATAAGGTAAAAACAGAGAGAGAGGCAAACCATAAGAAGCTCCTAACTCTAGGGAATAAACAGGGTTGCTGGAAGGGAGGTTGCAGCGGAATGAGGTAATTAGGTGAAGGGCATTAAGGAGGGCACTTGATGTAATAAGTACTGAGTGTTGTATTCAGCTGATGAATCACTAAACTCTACCCTAAAACTAATAATACACAATATGTCAACTACTTGAATTTAAATAAATATATAAATGCAAATACCCCCCAGGTGTTTCTAAGGTAAGTGATCCCCAGGCCACTCTTGGAGACACTACAACATAGGTAAAAGTCTTGGTGGCAGCCCAGTTTGTCTTACCAACTCTGATCTCCACTCTGATACCAAATAATAGGGTTGGCTCAGCCCTGCTGCTTTCTTTCCAACCTTAGCTGAAAAGAACACTTTGTGAGGCTTCAATTGATTCAAGAAGATTGAAAATGCAGGGCTAAGTGATTAAAACTCTTACAGATGGAAGAACATTTAAATGCCAAAATTGCTTGAGTACTTCAAAAATAGGGAGAAATGGCCAAATTGTCTCACCCAAAAAGTTCTAAAATAATCAACTAAAAGGAAACACTCAGAATGTGAGTGGCATAGTGTCATTTCTTCCCAGTCTGCTGACCTCTTCACTTCAATGGCTATGGGCAGAGTTGTTAAGTGATTTATGAAATGTTAACCTTTCTCTCATGGCTGCAGATGCTGTCACCAGAATAAATTTGAATTCAGTCGATGAAAAGGTGTCAAAGGACACCAATCTCTCTTTCCTCAATCATCTCCAATTCTTTCAAAGATTTTCTCCTCAGTTGTCACTGTGACTTGAAATCTATTTCAGTTTCTTCACCTTAGATTTCATAGTTAAAGTATATACAATTAAGGACACAACCTTTGGTTTCAAAAAAAAATCCAGGGTGAAGAGAGCCAGCTACATAAGTAAAGGAATATTTTCAATATAGATACTATTTATGGTTTATGGTATGTGTTGGCAGGGATGTGAAGAAATGGGAACCCTCACATCACTGGTAAGAATGTAAAGTGGCGCAGCTGTTGCAGAAAACAGTCTGGCAGCTCCTTCAACAGTTCAACATAGAGTTACCATATGACCCAACAATCCTACTCCTAGGTATATGTCCCAAAGGATTGAAAAAAGAGATTCCAATACTTGTACGCAAATGTTCAGAGCAGCGTTATGACAGAGGCAAAAAGGTGGTAACAACCCAAATGTTTATCGATGGATGGATGAACAAACTGTGGAATACACACACACACACACACACACACACACACACACATATTCTCCATTAAAGGAGTGAAATCCTTCACTCACAATACAGATAAGATGCATGCTATAAAACGGATGAAACTTGAAGACATTATGCTGAATGAAAGAAGCCAGACACAGAAGGACAAGAGAAAAATTATTGTTTAATGGGTACAGAGTTTCTGTTTGGACTGATGAAAATATTTTTAAAGTAGATTGTAGTGGCATACCTGGCTGACTCAGTCAGTAGAGCATGCAACTCTTGATCTTGGGGTTATGAATTTGAGCTCTATGTTGGGTGTAGAGATTACTCAAAAATAAAATCTCAAAAAAAACTTTTTAAAAAAGTAGATTGTAGGGGTGTTTGGCTGGCTCAGTCTGCAAAGTGTCCGACTCTTGATCTTGGAGTTGAGAGTTTGAGCCCCATGTTGGGTGTAGAGATTACTTAACATTAAAAAAAACCAATTATAGTAATTATTGTTCAACAATGTGAATGTAATTGATGTCACTGGGTTGTACACTTAAAAAGACTAATGTTTGAAATTATATATGTAATAATAAATAGACCTGATGACAAGTAGGAACTAGGAGGTTGAGGATGGCAGTGGGTTGCAGGAGAGAATGAGGAGCCTGATTCCTTAAAGGTAGTTGCCTGCTAAGTCTGCAGCTTTGAAGATAAAGATTACCTAGGGTCTGGAACTCTGAAAGAAGGATACAGAAGGTGGTATATGAGATGCTACTCAGGTGAGTCATGAAGGTAGTCCTTGGAGCACACTTCCATATGCTACAGAGTACATGGATAGGTAGGTAATCAGCACAAGTCTTGTTAAGTGGAAGTCTGAGTGACTGAACAAGTATGTAGAAGCCCAGCACAGCATATGGTAGGTGCTCCAAGAATTGTGTTGCCATTATTGATTGATGGGAAAAGATGAAGACCTCAATAAATATTTTTGAATTAATAAATTCATATTGTGGCTTCTTTTTGACATGACTTTTCCCTCCATTCCTGAGGAAATCCTGCCTTTATCCCTTAAAACTTTGGATAGACACAGCCTCCTCTGTGAAGCAGTTCCAGATTTCATGTCCTTTACCCTAAATAGAAGTGTCCTCTCCTGGGACTATGAGGAGTTATGGAGAGGCATCAGTGCTAGGATTCAAAGGAATATTGGTGCCAGGAAGGGACAGCTAGGCTGGAAATGTCAGGAAGGATTACAGGTTTGCATTCAGAGTTTGTACACAGGACTTGGGGCTGCAACAAAGGCAGGAAACTAAGGGTTAGTCAACAATGAAGTTAAGTGAGGGCAAGCCCCCAATTGATCAGAAAAATGAACACAAACTACAAACTGGAGGGAAACCAGTAAACGAATGACCAAGTAACCCAAGCCTAGCCCCCTGATTGGTTTCAGTGACAAACCATGCAGCAGCCTCCCTCTTTACCTTTACATTAATGGCCTTTCCTCCTTCTGGAGCATTCTTTCTCTATTTCTGCATGTAGAAATTCTGCCTTCAAGGCTCAGTACAGACTAAAGCCCCTTTGATGAAGCTGTCTCTGTTTTCATGTCTCCCATCTTCAACAGTAAGATGAAACCACTCATACTGCAGTGAAAGAGAGATATGGGGACACCAGACCTGGGGACACTGGGATAAAAGAGATGGGACAGTGCTGGAAGGAAGGACTTAGGTTTTATATTAAGATTTTGCACCTGGGTTTGTTCATTTATATTGCAGTTACTATAAAACACAAAGTAACCAACCCAGGATTCTCATACTAAGAGCTAAGCCAGAGAGACAGAAACACATGGGTGAAGGCAGGAGGCTGGCTGTAGCACTTAAGAACAGAGGTAAAACTGCTAATTGTCAGAACTGGGATTTGAATCCAGGTTCTTCTGACTCGAAAACTCATGATGCCACCTTTTATAACAGTTATTCTTACACTTCAGTATGCATCCACATTAACTAGAGAGCTAGTTAAAATGCAAATTCCAGGGGGAGGAGTCAAGATGGCAGAGAAGTAGCAGGCTGAGACTACATCAGGTAGCAGGAGATCAGCTAGATAGCTTACCAAACCATTGCAAACACCTACAAATCCAACAGGAGATCGGAGATAAGAAGAACAGCAATTCTAGAAACAGAAAATTGACCACTTTCTGAAAGATAGGACTGGCGGAGAAGTGAATCCAAAGCAACGGGAAGATAGACCTCCGGGGGGAGGGGCCGGCTCCCAGCAAACAGCAGAGCAACGGAGCACAAAATCAGGACTTTTAAAAGTCTGCTCCACTGGGGGAAATAGCTCCAGAGGCTAAACCGGGGTGAAGCCCACGTGGGTCCAGTGTGGCCCTAGGTCCCGCAGGGTCACAGAAGGATCGGGGGTGTCTGAGTGTTGCAGAGCTCGCAGGTATTAGAGCAGGAAGCCGGCTAGAGAGACAGAGCCAAGGAATGAGCTCTCAGCTTGGGGTTACTTTGAACTGGTCGCAGCTGGGTGAGCTCAGAGCGCGGCCAGAGGCCAGGGAGATGGGAGTGATTGGGCTCTTTTCTCTGAGGGCGCACTGAGGAGTGGGGCCTCGGGCTCTCGGCTCCTCCAGGTCGGAGACTGGGAGGCCACCATTTTCATTCCTGTCCTCTGGAACTCTACGGAAAACATTCAGGGGGACAAAAGCTCCCAAAAGCAAACCTGAGCGGATTACTCAGCCCGGCCCCTGGTAAGGGTGGTGCAACTCCACCTCGGGCAAAGACACTTGAGAATCACTACAACAGGCCCCTCTCCCAGAAGATCAACAAGAAATCCAGCCAGGACCAAGTTCACCTACCAAGGAAAGCAGCAGAATTCCAGTGGAGGAGAAAGTAAAGCATGGAACTCATGGCTTTCTCCCCATGATTCTTTAGACTTGCAGTTAATTTCTAAATTTTTTTAATTTAATTTTTTTTTCTGCTAAATTTTTTTAAATTTTACCCTTTTCTTTATTTAACGTTTCTTAACTAGTTTACCTAATATATATATATATATATATATATATATTTCTTTTTTATATTTTCTTTATTTGTTTTCTTTTTTAAATTTTTTTTCTGAACTTCTTTTTATGCCCTTTCTCCCTTCCATGATTTGGGGTCTCTTCTGATTTGGTTAACGTGCATTTTCCTGGGGTCTTTGCCACCCTTTGGTATTTTATTTGCTCCTTCATATACTCTTATCTGGACAAAATGACAAGATGAAAAAACTCACCACAAAAAAAAAAAAAAAAAAAAAAAAAAACAACGAACAGGAGGCAGTACCAAAGGCTAGAGACCTAATCAATACAGACATTGGTAATATGTCAGATATGGAGTTCAGAATGACGATTCTCAAGGTTCTAGCTGGGCTTGAAAAAGGCATACAAGATATTGGATAAACCCTCTCTGGAGAGATAAAAACCCTTTCTGGAGAAATAAAAGAATTAAAATCTAACCAAGTTTCAATTAAAAAAGCTATTAATGAGGTGCAATAAAAAATGGAGGCTCTTACTGCTACGATAAATGAGGCAGAAGAAAGAATTAGTGGTATAGAAGATCAAATGACAGAGAATAAAGAAGCTGAGCAAAAGAGGGACAAACAGCTACTGGACCACTAGAGGAGAATTTGAGAGATAAGTGACACCATAAGATGAAACAACATTAGAATAATTGGGAGTCCAGAAGAGAAGAAAGAGAGGAGCAGAAGGTATATTGGAAAGAATTATTGGAGAGAATTTCCCTAATATGGCAAAGGGAACAAGCATCAAAATCCAGGAGGTGCAGAGAACCCCCCTCAAAATCAACAAGAATAGGTCTACACCCCATCACCTAACAGTAAAATTTACAAGTCTTAGCGACAAAGAGAAAATCCTGAAAGCAGCCCAGGAAAAGAAGTCTATAACATACAATGGTAAAAATATTAGATTGGCAGCAGACTTATCCACACAGACCTGGCAGGCCAGAAAGAACTGGCATGACATATTCAGAGCACTAAATGAGAAAAACATGCAGCCAAGAATACTATATCCAGCTAGGCTATCATTGAAAATGGAAGGAGAGATTAAAAGCTTCCAGGACAAACAAAAACTGAAAGAATTTTCAAAAACCAAACCAGCTCTACAGGAAATATTGAAAGGGGTCCTCTAAGCAAAGAGAGAGCCTACAAGTGGTAGATCAGAAAGGAACAGAGACCATATACAGTAACAGTCACCTTACAGGCAATACAATGGTACTAAATTCATATCTCTCAATAGTTACCCTGAATGTTAATGGGCTAAATGCCCCAATCAAAAGACACAGGGTATCAGAATGAATAAAAAAACAAAACCCATCAATATGTTGCCTAAAGGAACTCATTTTAGACCCGAAGACACCTCCAGATGTAAAGTGAGGGGGTGGAAAACAATTTACCATGCTAATGGGTATCAGAAGAAAGCTGGGGTGGCAATCCTTACATCAGATCAATTAGATTTTAAGCCAAAGACTATAATAAGAGATGAGGAAGGACACTATATCATACTCAAAGGGTATGTCCAACAAGAAGACATAATAATTTTAAATATCTACACCCCTAACATGGGAGCAGGCAACTATATAAACCAATTAATAACAAAATCAATGAAACACATTGACAATAATACAATAATAGTAGGGGACTTTAACACTCCCCTCCCTGAAATGGACAGATCATCCAAGCAAAAGATCAACAAGGAAATAAAGGCCTTAAATGACACACTGGACCAGATGGACATCACAGATATATTCAGAACACTTCATCCCAAAGCAACAGATTACACATTCTTCTCTAGTGCACATGGAACATTCTCTGGAATAGATCACATTCTGGGTCATAAATCAGGTCTCAACCAGTATCAAAAGATTGGGATCATCCCCTGCATATTTTCAGACCACAATGCTCTGAAGCTAGAACTCAATCAGAAGAGGAAATTCGGAAAGAACCCAAATGCATGGAGACTAAACAGCATCCTTCTAAAGAATGAATGGGTCAACCAGGAAATTAAAGAAGAATTGAAAAACTTCATGGAAACAAATGATAATGAAAACACAATGGTTCAAAATCTGTGGGACACAGCAAAGGCAGTCCTGAGAGGAAAATATATAGCAGTACAAGCCTTTCTCAAGAAACAAGAAAGGTCTCAAATACACAACCTAACCCTACACCTAAAGGAGCTGGAGAAAGAACAAGAAAGAAACCCTAAGCCCAGCAGGAGAAGAGAAATCATAAAAATCAGAGCAGAAATCAGTGAAATAGAAACAAAAAAAAAAAAACAAAGAACAAATCAACGAAACTAGGAGGTGGTTCTTTGAAAGAATTAATAAGGTTGATAAACCCCTGGCCAGACTTGTCAAAAAGAAAAGAGAAAGGACCCCAATAAATAAAATCATGAATGAAAGAGGAGAGATCACAACTAATACCGAAGAAATACAAACAATTATAAGAACATACTATGAGCAACTCTACGCAAACAAATTTGATAATCTGGAAGAAATGGATGCATTCCTAGAGACATATAAACTACCACAACTGAACCAAGAAGAAATAGAAAACCTGAACAGACCCATAAGCAGTAAGGAGATTGAAACAGTCATCAAAAATCTCCCAGCAAACAAAAGCCCAGGGCCAGACGGCTTCCCAGGGGAATTCTACCAAACATTTAAAGAAGAACTAATTCCTATTCTCCTGAAACTGTTCCAAAAAATAGAAATGGAATGAAAACTTCCAAATTCATTTTATGAGTTGATCCCCAAACCAGACAAGGATCCCATCAAAAAAGGGAATTAGAGACCAATATCCTTAATGAACACAGATGCAAAAATTCTCACCAAAATACTAGCCAATAGGATTCAACAGTACATTAAAAGGATTATTCACCACGACCAAGTGGGATTTATTCCAGGGCTGCAAGGTTGGTTCAACATCCGCAAATCAATCAATGTGATACAACACATTAATAAAAGAAAGAACAAGAACAATATGATACCCTCAATAGATACTGAAAAAGCATTTGACAAAGTACAGCATCCCTTCCTGATTAAAATTCTTCAAAGTGTAGGGATAGAGGGCACATACCTCAATATCATCAAAGCCATCTATGAAAAACCCACCGCAAATATCATTCTCAATGGAGAAAAACTGAAAGCTTTTCCGCTAAGGTCAGGAACATGGCAGGGATGTCCATTATCACCACTGCTATTCAATATAGTACACCAGTCCTAGCCTCAGCAATCAGACAACAAAAGGAAATTAAAAGCATCCAACTCGGCAAAGAAGAAGTCAAACTATCACTCTTCACAGATGAAATGATACTATATGTGGAAAACCCAAAAGACTCCACTGCAAAACTGCTAGAACTTGTACAAGAATTCAGTAAAGTGTCAGGATATAAAATCAATGCACAGAAATCAGTTGCATTTCTCTACACCAACAACAAGACAGAAGAAAGAGAAATTAAGGAGTCAATCCCATTTACAATTGCACCCAAAACTATGAGATACTTAGGAATAAACCTAACCAAAGAGGCAAAGAATCTATACTCAGAAAACCACAAAGTACTCATGAAAGAAATTGAGGAAGACACAAAGAAATGGAAAAATGTTCCATGCTCCTGGATTGGAAGAATAAATATTGTGAAAATGTCTATGCTACCTAAAGCAATCTACACATTTAATGCAGTCCCTATCAAAATCCCACCCATTTTTTTCAAAGAAATGGAACAAATAATCCTAAAATGTATATGGAACCAGAAAAGACCTCGAATAGCCAAAGGAATATTGAAAAAGAAAGCCAGAGTTGGTGGCACCACAATTCCAGACTTCAAGGTCTATTACAAAGCTGTCATCATCAAGACAGCATGGTACTGGCACAAAAACAGACACATAGATCAATGGAACAGAATAGAGAGCCCAGAAATAGACCCTCAACTCTATGGTCAACTAATCTTCGACAAAGCAGGAAGGAATGTCCAATGGAAAAAAGACAGCCTCTTCAATAAATGGTGTTGGGAAAATTGGACGGCCACATGCATAAAAATGAAATTGGACCATTTCCCTACACCACACACGAAAATAGACTCAAAATGAATGAAGGACCTCAATGTGAGAAAGGAATCCCTCAAAATCCTTGAGGAGAACACAGGCAAGCAACCTCTTCAACCTCAGCCACAGCAACTTCTTCCTAGGAACATCGTCAAAGGTAACAGAAGCAAGGGCAAAAATGAACTATTGGGATTTCAACAAGATCAAAAGCTTTTGCACAGCAGAGGAAACAGTTAGCAAAACCAAAAGACAACTGACACAATGGGTGAAGATATTTGCAAACGACATATCAGATAGAGGGCTAGTGTCCAAAATCTATAAAGAAATTAGCAAACTCAACACCCAAAGAACAAATAATCCAATCAAGAAATGGGCAGAAGAAATGAATAGACATTTCTGCAAAGAAGACATCCGGATGGCCAACAGACACATGAAAAAGTCCTCCATATCACTCAGCATCAGGGTAATACAAATCAAAACCACAATGAGATATCACCTCACACCAGTCAGGATGGCTAAAATTAACAAGTCAGGAAATGACAGATGCTGGCAAGGATGCGGAGAAATGGGAACCCTCCTATACCGTTGGTGGGAATGCAAGCTGGTGCAACCACTCTGGAAAACAGCATGGAGGTTCCTCAAGAAGTTGAAAATAGAAATACCCTATGACCCAGCAATTGCACTACTGGGTATTTACCCTAAAGATACAAACGTAGTGATCCGAAGGACCACGTGCACCCAAATGTTTATAGCAGCAATGTCTACAATAGCCAAACTATGGAAAGAACCTAGATGTCCATCAACAGACGAATGGATAAAGAAGAAGTGGTATATATATACAATGGAATACTATGCAGCCATCAAAAGAAATGAAATCTTGCCATTTCCGACGATGCGGATGGAACTAGAGGGTATCATGCTTAGTGAAATAAGTCAATCGGAGAAAGACAACTATCATATGATCTCCCTCATATGAGGAAGTGGAGATGCAACATGGGGGTTAGGGGTTTAGGAAAAGAATAAATGAAACAAGATGGGATCGGGAGGGAGACAAACCATAAGTGACTCTTAAAGTCACAAAATGAACTGAGGGTTGCTGGGGGGAAGGGGTTGGGGTAGTGGACATTGGGGAGGGTATGTGCTATGGTGAGTGCTGTGAAGTGTGTAAACCAGGCAATTCACAGACCTGTATCCCTGGGGATAAAAATACATTATATGTTTATAAAAAAATAAAGATTAAAAGAAAAAATTAAAAAATGTAAATTCTGGGGCCTCACACCTGAAAATTTGATTCAGAAGATGGGGCCCAGAAATTGGCATTTAACTAAAATTCCCAACTGATTGTAAACTCTGCTGTCCAAGGACCACATTCTGAGAAACTTTTTTCTATTTCTTGGTGCCAATTTCTCAATCCTAAACCCACCTTCATCATTCATGTATACCAATGTGATAGACATCTAATTCTTTTTTAATTTTAAAAAACATTTTATTTATTTGACAGAGAGAGAGAGCGAGAAGTAGAGAGAGAGAGAGCACAAGCAGGGGGCGCTGCAGGCAGATGGAGACAGAGAAGCGGGCTCCCCGCTGAGTAGGGAGCCTTATGCAGAGCTCAATCCCAGGATCCTGGGATCATGACCTGAGCCAAAGGCAGACATTTAACCAACTGAGCCACCCAGGTGCCCCAAGACAACTAATTTTAGAAGAGACTATTTCCCCCCCATTTTTGGTCTTGGCACCCTCATAGAAAATCAACTGACTGTGAATGTATGGGTTTATTACTGGATTTGCAATTATATCTCAATTTATAATATATCTCAATTATCTATATCTCTATCTTTATAACAGTACCACATATCCTTTTCATATTGAGAGAAAATTCACATCACATCATACACCATTGTAACCATTTTAAGTGCACAACTCAATGGCTTTCCCCCTAGTTCCTGGTAACCACTAATCTTTCTGTGTCTATAGATTTGCCTATTCTGGACATTTCATGTAAATGCAATCATACATTATGTAACCCTTTGCGTTTTCAAGATTTATCCATGTTGTAACACATATCAATCTTTATTCTTTTATTCCTTCTTACAACTGAATAATATTCCATTGACTGGATAATCCCATTTTGTTTATCCATTCATCAGTTGGGAAATTAGATTATTTACATTTTTTCCCATTTTGAATAATGCTGCTATAAACATTCATGTACAAATTTTTGTGTGGACATATGTTTTAATTTCTCTAGGAATGGCATTGCTGGGTCATATGGTAGTTCTATGACTTTTTGAGAAATTGCCAAAATGTTTTCCACTATGGCTGTTGCATTTCACATTTTCATCTGCAATGTATGAGGGTTCCAATTTCTTTATATCCTTGCTAACCTCTGTTATTTTCTTTTTTTTTTTAATTATAGCTATCTTAGTGGGTATGAGGTTGTATTTCATTATGGTTTTTTTTAATATTTTATTTATTCATTGGACAGACAGAGATCACAAGTAGGCAGAGAAGCAGGCAGAGAGAGGAGGAAGCAGGCTCCCCGCTGAGCAGAGAGCCCGATGTGGGGCTCAATCCCAGGACCCTGGGATCATGACCTGAGCCGAAGGCAGAGGCTTTAACCCACCGAGCCACCCAGGTGCCCCCATTATGGTTTTTGATTAGCATTTCTCTAGTGACTAATGACGTTGAGCATCTTTTCATGTGCTTGTAGGCCACTTGTATATTTTGTCTGGATAAAGGTATGTTTAACTCCGTTGCCCATTTTAAAATTGAATTGTATTTTTTGTTAAGTCATATGGGTTCTTTATATAATATTTATAATAAAATTTATCAGATATATAATTTGCAAATATTTTCTCTCATTCTATGGTTTGTCTTTTTTTACGTTCAATTAGCCAACATATGGTATAGCATTAATTTTTGATATGTAGGTTGTCTTTTCACTTTCTTGATAGTATCCTTTGATGTCCAAAAGTTCTGATTTTTTTAAGTTGAATTTATGTATTTTTTCCTTTGCTGTATGTACTTTTGTCATATCTAATAAGAATTTATTACCAAACTCAAAGTCATGCAGATGTTACCGCTATGTTTTCTTCTCAAGGCTAGTAATTTTAGCTCTTGCATTTTGGTTCTTGATCCATTTCCAGTTAATTTTTGCATATGGTATGAGGTAAGTGCCCAGGTTCTTTCTTTTGCGTGTGGATATCCAATTGTCCCAGCACCATTTGTTGAAGAGACTGTTCTTTCCACATTTCATGATCTTGGCACCACTTTGAAAATCAATTGAATTTGAGTATACCAGTTTCTATCTGACTATTTTATTGATTATAGGTCCATCCTTATGCCAATACCATACTGTTTTAATTACTATTATTTGTAGTATGTTTTGAAATTGAGAACTGTAAATCTTCCAACTTTGTTCTTTTTCAAACTATTTTGCTTATTTAGGGTTCCTTGCAATTTCATATAAATTTTAAAATAATCTTGTTCATTTCTGGAAAAAAAGGCAGTTTTATTTTGATAGGGATTGCTTTGTGTCTGTAGATAGCTTTAGGTGGTGTTGTCATTTTAACAATTTTTTGTATCTCAATCCATGAACACATGATGTTTTCCCTGTTATTTATGTCTTCTTAGTTTTTTCCAACATGTTTTGTAGTTTTCAGTGTACAAGTCTTGTACCTACGTGGTTAGATTTATCCCAAAGTGTTTTATTCTTCTTGATCCTGTATAATTGTTTTTTTTTTTGTTTCCTGACCAGATTGTTCATTTTTGGTGTATAGAAATACAAATGATATTTGTACATTGATCTTGTATTTTTCTACATTGCGGAATTCATTTTTTAGCTCTAGAAGTTTTTTTGGTGTTGTTATTTAGCCTTTTCTATGTATAGGATCATGCCATCTGTGAGTAGAGTTAGTTTTATTTTTCCCTTTTAATTTGGATGCGTTTTATTTATTTTTCTTGACTAATTGCTCTGGTAAGAACTTTTAGCACAGTGTTAAATAGAAGTAGTGAGAATGAACATAGTTGTGTTGTTTTGTTCCTGATCACCAGGGAAAACCTGCCAATCTTTCACCATTGAGTATGATGTAAGTTTTGAATCTTTCAAACATGATCTTTATCAAGTTGAGGGATTTCCCTTCTGTTTCTAGTTTGTTGAGTGTTTAAAACAACATTATAGGGGCACCTGGGTGACTCAGTGGGTTAAGTCTCTGCCTTCGGCTCAGATCATGATCTCAGGGTCCTGGAATTGAGCCCCACATCAGGTTCTCCGCTCAGTGGGGAGCCTGCTTCCCCCTCTCTTTCTGCCTGCCTCTCTGCCTGCTTGTGATCTCTCTCCCCCTCTGTTAAATAAAAAAATAAATACAATCTTTAACAAAAATGAAAAAATAAAAATAAAACAACCTTATATTCATGGGATAAATCCCATTTGGTCATAGTATATAATTCTTTTTGTATGTTTGATGGATTCATATTTTTATAGTATTTTTCTGAGTGTTTTGCTTTTATATTCATAGGTCTACAGAGACCATATATTCATGGTCATTAGTTTTGCTTTATTGTTGTTATGTCTTTGGGTTTAGTATCAGGGTTACAAATCATAACATGCATTAGGAAGTTTTCCTTCTTTTCTATTTTTTTCAGAGGAATTTGTGAAGGATAGGTGTTCATTTTTCTTTAAACATTTGGTAGAATTCGCCTTTGGAGCCATCTCATTTGGAGTTTTCCTTTGTACAAAATGTTTTATGTTCAATCCCTTGTGGGAAATGTTCTATTTTTTCTATTTTTTTAAAATCAGTTTCAGTAGTTTGTGTGTTTCTAGGAATTTGTCCATTTCACCTGGGTTATCTAATTTGCCAGTATACAATTGTTCATAGAATTCCCTTGTAATACTTCTTACCTCTATATGGGTTGCCAGCGACGGCCTTTCTGTCATTCCAGTTGCACTAATTTCAGTCTTTTCTTTCGTAACTAGCTAGTCTAGCTAAAGGTTTAACTTTATCTATTCAAAGACCAAATTTCGGTTTCGTTGATTTTTTCCCTACTACTTTCTATTTTCTATGTTATTTATTTCCTCTTTGATCTTCAATATCGCTTTCCTTCTATTTGCCTTGGGTTTAGTTTGCTCTTTTGTTGTTGTTGTTTCTTAAGGTAGAAGGTAAATACAGCTATAAATTTCCCTCTGAGCACTGGGTTCATTCCATCTCCTATGTTTTTGAATGTTGTGTTTTAATCTTCATTCATCTCAATGTATGTTCTTATTTGCTGTTTTGCTGCAGTTAAGAATATGTTGCTTAATTTCCACATTTTTGTGAATTTTCTAGATTTCCTTTTGGTTTTGATTTCTAATTTCATTCCCTTATGATCTGAAAACATATTTTGTATGATGTAAAAGCTCTTAAATTTACCAAGATTTGTTTTATGGCATAACATATCCTCTTTCCTGAAGTATGTTTCATGTGCAGCTTAGAATGTGTATTTTCCTGTTATTGGGTGGAATATTGTTTAGATGTTTATCATTTCTAGTTGGTTAATACTGTTGTACAAGTCTATTTCCTTGCTTCTTTTTAGTCTAATTGTTCTATCCCTTACTGATATGTTAAAATATCCAACTATTATTGTTGAATTGTCTATTTTCCTCTTCAGTTCTTCCTGTATTTGTTTCAAGTATTTTGGATCTCTGATGTTAGGCACATATATGTTTTAATGTTTGTATCTTCCTTCTGGATTGGTCATTTTAATCTTTTTTTAAACACTTTATTTTATTTTTTATCATGATAAGTGTACTTTTTAATCCTTATTCCTCACTTCCCCCATCCCTGATGATCATTTTAGTCTTATAAAATATTCTACTTTGTCTTTCTAAACAATTTTTGTCTTCATGTCTATTGGTATATTTTTAGTCTAGACACTTCTACCAATCTTTTGATTACTGTTGCATGATATATCTTTTTCCATACTTTAAACATATTTATATCTTGAAATTCTCAAATGAGTCTCTTAAAGACACCATAGAGTTGGATTTTAATTTTTATGTATTTTGTCAATCTCTATCTTTTGATTGGTGAGTTTAATCCATTTATATTTTTAAAAAAGATTTTATTTATTTACTTGACAGAGAGGGAGAGAGCGAGTACAAGCAAGGGGAGCTGTAGGCAGAGGGAGAGGGAGAAGCAGGCTCCCCATTGAGCAGGGAGCCCAATGCAGGGCTTGATCCCAGAACCCTGAGATCAAGACCCAACCTGAAGGCAGATGTTTAGGGCCACCCAGGAGCCCAAATCCAATTACATTTAATGTAATAACTGATAAGACAGGATTTATGCCTTGCATTTAGCTGTTTTTTTCCATGTGCCATGTTTTTTTTTTGTTTTACTAATCCTCAATTACTACATTGTTTCATATTAAATAGATATTTTCTAGTGTACCATTTTAATTCCTTGTCTTTTGTTTTTACTAATATTTTGAGTATTTTTTCTTTGTGATTGCTCTAGGAGTATAATTAATGTCTTAATTTATAAAAATCTAGTTTAAATTAAAACCAAAGGAATTTCAATTGTATTAAAAATATTGCTCTTATATTGCTTTATCTACTCCTTCTTTATCTATATAATTTTCACAAAGTACATCTTTATATTTTGTATCCATCAACATAGAGTTATAATTATTGCTTTATGAAATTATCTTTCAAGTCAGATATTAGAAAATGGAGCTACATACAAAAATACTTTTGTACTATTATATTTTTCTATGTAGTTACTTTTGCTAGTGCTCTATATTTTTTCATGTTGATTCAAGTTAACATCTTACATCCTTTTATTTCAGCCTAAAAAACTCCCTTTAGTATTCTTGGAGTATACTTCTGCTAGAGATTAATTCCATCAGTTCTTGTTTATCTGTGAGTGTCTTGGTTTCTTCCTCATTTTGAAGGCAATTTTTCCAGATATGGAATACTTGGTTGACCTTTAAAAGCTTTTTTTTTTTTTAACACTTTAAGTATGTTGCCCCTCTGCTTCCTAGCTCCCATGGTTTCTGAGAAATCAGCTGCTAATCTTATTGAAGATGACTTCTGTATACTTAGCCACTTCTCTCTTATTGCCTTCAAAATTTTTTGTCTTTTGGCTGTTTGATTATGACATGTCCCAGTGTGGATTTCTCAGTTTGTCCTCCTTTGACTTTACTGAGCCTTTTATATGTAATGTTTTTCATCAAATTTGGGTTGTTTATCAGTCATAGTTCTTCAAATATTTTTTCTGCTTCCTTTTATTTCTCCTTTCCTCCTGAGGTTGACTGTATATATATATGTTGGTATAATTCATGATATCCCACAGGTTTCTGAGGTTCTTTTCATTTTTCTTTATTCTTTTTTCTTGCTGTTTCTCAGCCTTGATAATTTCAACAGATCTACTGTTATGTTCACAACTCTCTGTTCAAATATGTTGTTGAGCCCCTCTAGTGAAATTTTCATTTCATTTATTGTACTCTTCAACTCCAGTATTTCCATCTGGTTCATTTATTTTAGAGAAACACAGAGAGAGATTGAGAGCACGAGTGGGGTGGGAGGGAGAGGGAGAGAGAATCTCAAGCAGACTCCCCACTGAGCATGGAGCCCAGTACAGGGCTTTCTCACAACCCTGAGATCCTGCCTTGAGCAGAAATCAGAAGTCAGAGACTTAACTGATTAAGCCACACAGGCAGCCCTCCTTTAGTTTTTTAGACATAGTTTCCTTTAGGTCTTTGAACATAATAATTTTGATGTCTGAGTTTCCTTCTGGATAGATCTATTGCTTGGTGTTTTTCCTGTGTTATGGCCATGGTTCCTCCCCTTTTTTTCATTTCTCATAATTTTTCATCAAATAAAGTATATTTTGTAAAATATAATTGGGCAACCCTGAAAATTATGTCATTCCTTTCCCCCAGGGTTTGTTGTTATTGCTGGTATTTGTTGTTGTTTGCTTGTTCAATAAATTTTCTGAACTAATTCAGTAAATTCTGCCTTCTTTGTCATATGTGGCCATAAAGTCTCTGCTCAGTTAGTTTAGAGGAAAGCTAATTATTAGCAATTTCCTTAAATGTCTAGAACTAATTATCTTCCAGTCTTTGCCAAGGGGCTCTGTAAGCATGTTGGGCATACCTTCAACTCCAAGCCAGTTTACAACTCTGCATTAGCCTGCATTCCCTAATTGCATAGAACCTGAACGTCAGCCAAAGGTGAAAGTTTAGGTCTTTTCTGACTGTGTGCACAGCCCTACCTGGTACCTGGTATTCTAGATTACAAGGAATATATAGTAGCTTTTTAAAGTCTCTATGGACAACTCGTTTTCATGTATTCCTTTTAAGCTTTTTAGGTAATCTATTGTTTACCCCAACTGTTATCCATTACATCAGGCATCTGTGCCATTAAAATACTAGCTGAAGTCTTTACAATATTAATTTCTTATTTGAAGCAACAAACCATTTTGTTTACATTATTTCCTGTAAATTCAATGAAAGATAAATTTTAGCTCAGTTATAGTCAAGCTATTTCAAAACAATACAATTTTCTAAGCAATTCAAATGTAACAGAAGATCAGGTTAGTAAGCCTTTCCAGAGTCTTAGTGCTCAATCATTCTAGGCTTAAAAAAAGAAAGAACATTTAGAACAAGCAATAAGTGGGAGAATGCTAGCACAGTTAATGAGAGAAAGTGACAATGATGCCTTGTCTTAACAAGATTCAGAGTTACTAACTAACTTTAAAGTTGTGAAATAGTAAAGATACCATGGTCATGATGGAAATAGAGTCACAATTCAGTCTTATGTCTGTCTGACTATAGATCCTGTGCTCTTTAATTACTAGGTTATATATTTCCTTTCGTCTCTGTATTGTGTCAATTTTCTGAAAAAAATCTGGATTTACTGGATCAAGACTAAGTAGCTCTGCTGATTTTCAAGGTCTTCTCTAATTTTTACTTCACCTACCTTGCCAGATTTATTCTCTGCTAATCTCTAAAGCAATCATCCAATTTAGTCAGATTAATTTCCATATTGAATTTCAAACCTGTCATATTCATTTCTTATTCTGGACCTTCACTTTACCCTGTGTGCCCAAATCTAAGCCATTCTACAAAAGCCAGATCAAGACCCATTTCTTGTATGGGGCTTTTCCCAATCTCCTATTCCTCTAAAAATCTATAGAACTTATCATCTGTAGCAAATGATTTTTTCATGATTTTTAAATTGACTTTTAATTTATAAAACATAAAATTCACCCTTTTAAAGAGTACAATTCAGTGATTTTTAATGTATTCACAAAGATGTGCAGTCATATTTTTATTGCCTGCTCTTCACCCCATTGGTGAGAGATGGAGTCCTACTTTAAGGTTATAGGGATGGCCAAACACATGACACCTGACAGTGAACAGATGAGATTGACAGTGATTTGTTAATCACATATACTCAAATCCTGGGGGGGAGTACACAGCTTGCCACACAGGGTCACATAGGAATTATACTCAGGAGCAGAGTGAATAAACAGGAGCTCTAGGAGGCAGGATTTGTAATATCAGGAGAGTGGAGTAATCATTGGTTTCCCCCAAGAGGATGTGATTGATTTGTTTGAATAATTTCACAAACTGGCAGGGACTAAAATCTTTTACTTAAGGATAAACAGGAATTTTGCCTGGCCCCCATGATAAAGACTGTTGTTTGGCTTGGACACCTTATCCACAGAAGTGGATTTGGGATGATGGCTTACAGTTAGGCCATTG
The DNA here is from genome assembly GCF_011764305.1 of Mustela putorius furo. Lineage (NCBI taxonomy): Eukaryota > Metazoa > Chordata > Mammalia > Carnivora > Mustelidae > Mustela > Mustela putorius. The sequence continues at coordinate 18,544,381 of NW_025422049.1, forward strand.
TAACCACACTTTTCCCCTCATTTCAAATGTTAAAGTAGTACATAATATTGAACCATCATAATATTGAACCACAAACCATCACTACTTTCTTTTTTTTTTTTAATGTTTTACTTATTTGACAGAGGGAGATCATGAGTAGGCAGAGAGGCAAGCGCAGAGAGAGAGAGAGAGAGAGAGAGAGAAGGAGGAAGCAGGCTCCCTGCCTAGCAGAGAGTCTGATGCGGGACCCGATCCCAGGACCCTGAGATCATGACCTGAGCTGAAGGCAGAGGCTTAACCCACTGAGCCACCTAGGCAGCCCCCCATCACTACTTTCTATTTTTAAAAGAGTTTTGCCACCCCAAAAAGTAGGTACATGCCCACTAGCTCATTCCTCCATATTCTGCTTTTCCCATAAATCTACTTTCTATCTCTGTGCACTTGCCTATTCTAAAACATTGATTGTGATACCTTTATGGTAAGTTTTAAAATTGGGAATTGTGAGTTCTCCAACTGTTCTTCAAGATTCTTTGGGATATTCTGAGTTCCTTGCATTTCTACATAAATTTCAGAATTAGTTTGCCAATTTCTACAAATGAGCCACCTGGGATTTTAATAAGGCTTATGTTGAATCTAATAGATTAATTTGGGTGAATATTACCATCTTAACAATATTAAGTGTTCCAATCCACAACCATGGGATGTCTTTCTACTTACTTAGGTCATCTTTAATTCCTTCCAATAATATTTTATAGTTTTCCTTGTACAAGTCTTACAATTCTTTTTATTATTGTTCTGATTTTATTATTTTTGATGCTAATGGAATTGTTTTCTTAATTCATTTTCAGAAATACAACTGATTTTTGTATGTTGATTTTGTTTCCTATAGCTTTGATAAACTTGATTATTAGATCTCAAAGGCATTTTTTAGGGTTCTTTGGGTTTTCCTATATTCAGAAATCTGTAGATTTTTTAAAATATACAAAATCTTCTTGTTATCTGAGAATACTGTTAATCTTACTTCTTTCTAATCTGGGTGATTTTTATTTATTTTTTCTTACCTAATTGCTCTGGCTAGAACCTCCAGTAAAATGTTGAACAGAAGTTATAAGAGTGGACCTCCTTGTCTTGTTCCTGATCTTAGGGGTAAAACTTTCTGCCTTTTACCATTAAGTATGTTAGTTTTAGATTTTTCATAGATGCTTTTATTAGGGTGAAGAAATTTCCTTCTATCTAATTTGTTAAATGCTTTTGTCATGAAGCATATTTAATTTTATTAAATGCTTTTTTCTGTATCTATTGAGGTGATCATGTGTTTTTTGTCCTTTGTTCTATTAATACGCGGTTTGTTACATTGATTGCTTTTCATATGTTGAAACTACTTTCCACTCCTGGGATAAACAGTATTTAATGCTGGTCTATAATTCTTTCTATATAGTGCTAGATTTAGTTTGCTATTTTGTGGAGGATTTTTACATCTATATTCATAAAGAATATTGGCCTTAGTTTTGTTTTCTTGTGATATTTTTGTCTTATTTAGGTATTAGAGTAATGCTGGGCATGGAAATTTGAAGGAACTCTGTATTAGAGTTCTCTGGTGAAACAGAAACAATAGGAGATATATCTCTTTATAGATAATATTATATTTATATATATTATAGTTCATATTTTATATACACATAATATATTACATATACTATATAAATATATTTTATTGTATATTATAGATAAAATATAATATAGTATATGTTATATATTATTTTATATATAAATATAAACAATTATATATTTTTATATACATGTATAACAAAAAATATATTTATTATAAGGAATTGGCTCACACATTTATGGAGCTGAGAAGTCCTGTGATCTGCCATCTGCAAGCTAGAGACCAGGAAAACAAGTGGTGAAATTTAGTATGAGTCTGAATGCTTGAAAACTGAGAGAACCAAGATATAGATTCTAGTCTGGCTCTGAAGGCCTGTGAACCAAGAGCGTCAGGGGCAAAAGCAGATCAATGTTCTAGCTCAAGCAATCAGGCAGGAAAGACCAAATCTTTTTTCATCTTCTTGTTCTATTTATGCTCTCAAGAGATTAGATGATGACCAACCACAATGCAGAGGGCAAACTGTTTGACTGAGTTCATAGATTCAAATGCTTATTTATTTATTTACTTTTTTGAGAGCGACACAGAGAGAGTGAGAGAAAACATGAGCAGGGTGAGAGACAGAGGGAGAAGAAGACTTCCTGCTGAGCAGGGAGCCCCATGAGGGACTCAATCCCAGGACTCTGGGATCATGACCTGAACCAAAGGCAGACACTTAACTGACTGAACCACCTAGGAGCCCCTCAGATGCTAACTTCATCCAGAAACACTTTCACAGACATACCAAATATATATATATATTATAAGGAAATATATAAATTATAAAGAAACAAACATGTTTAGCCAAATATCTATTTGGACACTTTGTGACTGAGTCAAACTGACACATAAAATTAACCATCACAAACTTTAGTCTCATTTTGCTCCCTCCAGTGGTTTCCAGGCTGCTTGGTTTTATCATGATTGTGGCCCACTAGTTTTCAAAGTTACTATGGAGCTAGGGAGAGGTTGGAGGTGGGAATAAGGTAAGTTAAAATGCCACAAATCTTGCTGTTTTTACTCAGATTCATCCCTTTTACTTGAATAAGCACTCCCTGAATTCTTGCAAGCTTCTGGTTAATTTTCAGAGGTCTTAGAAAGTTAATTCTTGAGAATTTTTGCTAGTTTTCTCACTGCTTTTATGGAGAAGAGGATTTCTTCTGGTGGTTCTTACACCACCATTTTTGTTAATGTCCTGTGAAACACAATTTAACATTTATATACCATCTTATTTTTTTGCTTTTGTATTGTTTGTTACTCGTGTTTTCCCAACCATAGATTTTTTTTTTACTGTGAATTTCCGTATACCACCTCAACAGTGTCTAGCAAAGAAGTTCATTAATCAGCCTTATTAGAATTAAGACTAAGCTCAAGATTATGTCTTTATGTTGAACAGGTTGTATTTAGGAAATAAAACCAGCTGTCACCCACAAACAGATTCCCTGCTTGGTGGAGTATATGCAGCAAGATATGAAATACATCACAGGTGAGCATGGCAAAAACTAAAGAGAGTTCCAAGCTGCAAAGACAGAGTAGTGATGTTATGACCATAATCCTATAGCTTTCCCCGCTTTAAAAAAATATATATTTATTTGAGAGAGAGAGAGAGAGCATAGAGGAAGAGGGGCAGAAGGAGAAGGAGAGAGAATCTTAAGTAGATTCTGAACTGAGCGCAGAGCCTGGTATGGGACATAATCCCACCACCCTGAGATGATGGCCTGAGCTGAACCCCAGAGTGACCACCCAGGTGCCCCACTCCTCCAACTTTTTTAAAAGATTTTATTTATTTGACAGAGAGACACAGCGAGAGAGGGAACACAAGCAGGGGCAGGGGAAAGGGAGAAGCAGGCTTCCCACTGAGCAGGGAGCTTGATGTGGGGCTCAATCCCAGGACCCTGGGATCATGACCTAAGACGAAGGCAGAAGGTTAATGACTGAGCCACCCAGGTGCCCTCCTCCAATTTTTCAAAGCAAAGTTTTATTCTAAAAAATTGTAGACTTCCAGAAGTGACAAAATTTATATAGCATTCTTACAGCTCATCCAGCTTTCCCTAAGGTTATTATCTTGCATAACTATATCAATCAAAACTGAGAAATCTACTAACCAAGCTAGAGACTTTATCTGGATTCCTCAACTGGCTTTTCAAGTCTGTAGTGCAGCAGAGACTGTAGAAGGGAAAAATGGAGGATGCAGACAAAGAGTGCCTGAAGTTGTGTAGGGCCTAATGCATCTGAGCAAAAGGGAGCAGGTTGAGGCCAAAGTTCAACATAGGCACTGTTTAGTGTCTCTTCCTGGTTGGCCTCTGAGGGGTATGCCTTTTTCTGTTGGTTTCTTTGTGGAAGGTGCCTTTGGGAGGCCTTTTTTGTCAATGTGTGGTGGAGGAAATCTTTTTCTTTCTTGCAGAAAAATTCCATGTTAACCTTGGGCTTGCCTTTCCCTGTACTCTTAGTCATCCACAAGGTAAAGTTTGGAAACAAAAAAATTAACCTTTGCCCTTACTATTCACATGTTTAATATTCCTATCCTGAATGTGGTAATATTCAGACAGGATATTTAGATAAAAACACTGCTTAAGTTGAAAGATCATACTGTCTTTTTCTGCATGGAGTAAGAAACAAACAAGCAAAAATAAAACAGATTGGCAAGATGAGGAAAACAGGTGCTTTCCAAATTATCTCTAGTTGGATGTTCATAAGAGAATTCTTAAATCTGCACTGGTATAAATTCAGTGTAAGACCTATTCATATATATGAAACGTATTTTAAAGTCAAATAGAAACATTTAAAAATTATCTTGTCAGAAGAGTTGACTAAAAGTGCATGGCACTCAAATTCTGTTACTTTATAATATATTACAAATCATCAACTGCTCTTCTAACAGTATAATTTATGGATGATTTCATGGTTAAAATTAAATGGAAGAAGTCAGAGTGTGACAGTGAATGTTTTAAATGTATTTTATAAAGCTTAAGTCTAGTATTAGGAGGCTAAAAATTAATTGTTCTAAAATAATCTCCAGATACATGCAGTTTAAAGTAGAAGATGAGGCCTTAAAACTACCAAAAATAAAAATAAGTGGATAATCTGTCTATAAATATGCTACATAAAAATAAAATCTTCCTCTTAAAAATACTTTAAACAAAAGTAAAAGGTAAAGAACATCATGGGGAAATATTTGGAAAATATATTACAGATAACCAGATTTGATATACTTAATATATAAGTAGTTTTTACAAATCAATAAGAAAAAGTTAAATATTCTGATACAAATATGATCAACAGGAAACAACAATCCTCAAAATGAGAACATAAATGACTAATTAATATATAAGAAATGTTCAACCTCACTAGTACACCTGTAATGTAAGTACCTGACAATTAGCTTTTTTGATTGTGTCTAACATTAAACTTTTGATTGCTGAGGCATCCATTTCAGAAATATCCATCTCAAATAAACACATTACCAGCTACACAAGTAGATAAAGAGACAAGCCACTCCCACCTACAAAGTTTCCATTTTATTTTGTTATTTTTTTAGAGAGGGAGTGGGGTGGGGAAGAGGGAAAGAGAGAATCCCAAGCAGGCTCCACACCCAGCACAGAGCCCAACAGGGAGCTCCATTTCACAACCCTGAGATCAAGACCTGAGCTGAAATCAAGAGTTAGATGCTTAGCCAACTGGAGCCACTCAGGTGCCCCAGCAAAGTTTCCCTTTTAGAAAGCCCTGGGTGACCTAGGTAACTGACTGATTTTCCCTTCCTGTGCTTTAATTCCCACTTCTATGTTTTAAATTCACCAATGAAGTATGAGCCCAGGAGACTCTAGGCACCTCACTCATGACCCAATAAAAGCAGAACACAAACTCTCTACCTGTGATCTCTCTGTGGCCCTGGTATGTTGTCTACCATCCTGAATATGTAAGTAATAATCCTTGTTTTTCCAGAGTTCCCGACTGCTTGTTGTGGAGAAATGTCTTACAATCACAATAGGAAGCATAAGGACCAGTCCAGCCATACATTGTCTGTGGTTGGGAAAATGTGTGTGTGGCCCCAGGCATTCCTAGCTGTTAGTATCAGTATGGACAGGCTGAGACCAACACAAAACAATGTCAAAGAAGGTAGTCTGTCAAAGTGATATGATGCTATTTTTCCCTTATGAAATTGGAAATGAAAAAGGATGACGATATTTGGGGTTTCTTAGAGTGCAGAGAAATAAGTACTCATATATTTTTGAGGAAGTATATACAAGTATAAACTTTTTGATAGGCAAATTGGCTAAATCTATCAAAATATTTTAAAATGCATTTATCTAGCGATTTCACTTCCAGCAAGAACACTCTCCCATATACTCTTGCCTTACATGGAGACAGATTTCTGAGAAATTCAGTCTATAATTGTGCTAAGAATATTTATTAACATGTAGAAATATTCAAAATATTATTCTCAGTTATGAAAGCAGACTAACCATTTCCAATAATATGGCCCACTAAATTAACTGAAAAACCTTTTGATACAAACTTCAAAAGTACAAGATAAAATATACAAAAACTCTTTTAATTGCACAAATGAAATAAATTGCATAACTGAGCTCACAAGAAATAAAGGAAAACCCCTGGATTCCAGAAATGAAGAGGAAACTGAAAATCAAAGTTGTAATCTTGTGAGTGGAAGTTGTGATTGCCATGAGAAGGGAGTTTCAGCTTTTAAGAACTACATGGGGAGTAGGGAAAGATGGTGAGGGAGTAGGGAAAGATGGTGGGGAGTAAGAGGAACCGAGGCTCACTTCAACCCATGAATATAACTAGATAACTATCAAATCATCTTAAATACTCCAGGAATTGACCTGAAGACTAGCAGAAAACTCCATGACTTAAAGTAGAGGACAGGTCACATTTAAGAAGGTAGAAAGTGCAGAGACATGGTTTGGGGGAGAAGTGGATTGTGGTCAGTATGGTGGTGAGGGAGTGATAGTTGCAGAGAAGGGTGAGAAACAGACTAGCACACAGGGGAATGCATGGGGAAAACACATCTCCATAGCAATTGCCTTGAAAAGCAAGAGGGACTGAATTTTGTGGGTTCTTGCAACCAGTGAGGCTAAAAGCTAGAGCTTTTAAGACCAGCAGGCTTGGCTCAGATAAGAGCCCAGAGGGCATTGGGATTACTCTTGGAGACAAGACAGGGCAAATAGCCTGTGGAACATACCATGTGGAAATAGTGATCTGAAGAGTGCCTGGGGCACACAGTGGGGAGGTTAGTTGCTCCTCTCATAGTGAGTCTCAGAGTGGCAGCATTCACAGAGAGATCCCTCTGGGAACAAAGGAACTGGCAGGCACCATTTCCCCCCACCCTTGCCCCTCAGCATAAGCATAGGACCACCTGCAGGAACCAGCCCGGTGCTGACACTTTTTACCTAACCAGCTCTGTCCCCCTTACTTCAGTGGAACCACCCTTCCCAGTCACGTTTGCCCCAGTCCCAGCATGGCAGGCCTCGTCGTCCTCCAGAAGACTGGCCTAAACCTCTGCCAATACAATGTCTCTTGACCCAGGAGTCTTCCAGAGCCTTAGTTCTAGCAGAGTTGGCAATAAGTCACATTTCACAAGCAGAACACACCTAATTAAAATGAGTCACATTCAAACAAGGGCCAAACACTGCCCACAATAGGCAAAGACAGCCTCTGCAGATGACTGGCCTGAAGAATAAAGCAGCCAGGATAAAATAGCACAGCACATGCAGCACACATTGGAGACAATCCCAGAAGTGCCAGGCCCTGGGGAAGAGGGCACACTACATAGCAGGGAACTATAGGACCTCTTCTTCATAAGGCCATTACCTTCAAGAACAGGAAATATGGGATGACTGGGTGGATCAGTCAGTTAAGCATCCGACTCTTGATTTCAGCTCAGGTCATGATCTCAGGGTCATGGGATCAAGCCCTGCATTGGGCTGTGTGCTTAGTGGGGAGTTGGCTTGGGGATTCTCTACCTCTTCCTCTACCCCTCCCCCACTGTGAACTTTCTCTCTCAAATAAATAAATCTTTAAAAAAAAGAATAGGGAATGTAGCTGATTTTCATAATACACAGAAACAACACAGAGACTTAGATGAAATGAGAAGACAGAGGAATATGTCCCAAATGAAAGAACAGAACAAGACCACGACCAGAAAAATAAGTGAAACAAATATAAGTACCATGCCTTATAGAAATTTTAAAGTAATGATCATAAAGATACTCTTAGAACTTCAGAAAACTGTGGAGGACATCAGTGAGATCCTTAATATAGAGATTTTAAAAAAGGACAGATCATAGATGAAGAGGGCCATAAATGAGATTAGAATCACCCTCGATACAATGAATAGCCAGCTAGAAGAAGTACGGGAACAAATGAATGACCTAGTAGACAGAGAAATGGAAAGTAATCAAGCTGAACAAATGAGAAAAAAAAAGCATTATGCAAAACTAGAACAGACTAAGGGAACTTAGTAGCTCCCTCAAATATAGTAGCATTTGTATTATAGGAGCCCCAGAAGAAGGAGAGAGAAAAAAGGGTAGAAAAATTATTTGAGGGACGCCTGGGTGGCTCAGTGTGTTAAGCCTCTGCCTTTGGCTTAGGTCATGATCTCAGGGCCCTGGGATCAAGTCCCACATCAGGCTCTCTGCTCAGCGCGGAGTCTGCTCCCCCCCCCACCTCTGCCTGTCTCTCTGCCTATTTGTAATATCTCTCTCTGTCCAATAAATAAACAAAAATCTTTAAAAAAAGTTATTTGAATAAGTGATACCTCAATACTTCCTTAACCTGGGGAAGGAAACAGATATCCAAATTCAGGAGACACAGAGTACCCCCAATAAAACCAATAAAAGCAGATCCACATCAAGACATATTGTGATTAAATTGGCAAAATATAGTGAAGAAGAAAAAATTGTAAAAGCAGCAAGACAAAAGAGGACAGTAAGATACAAGGGAAATCCCATAAGGTTATCAGGGTTTTTTTTTCTCTTAGCAGAAACTATACAAGCCTGGAGGGAGGAGCATGATCTATTTAAAGTGTTAAATGAGAAAAATCTACAGCAAAGAATACTCCATCCAGCAAGGGTATCATTCAGAATAGAAGGAGCAATAAAGAGTTTCACAGACAAACAAAAACCTTTAAAGGAGTTCCTAACCACAAAACCATCCCAGCAAGAAATATTAAACGGTATCCTCTGAGTGGAAAGAAAAGACCCAAAGTGACAGTATGAAGGTAGGAAACACAAAAGCAGTAAAAATGAATATTTCCATAAAAAAAGGGTCTAAGAACTCACAAAATAAAAGGATGTAAAAAATGACAACATACACCTAAAACAAAAGGAGGAGAGGAGAAACAGTGGATTCAAACTTCAATGATCACTAACTTAACATAGACCTCTCTATGCAGAAGATGTTATATATAAATCTAATGGTAACCAGGAACCAAAAACCACTAATCAATATGCAAAGAATGAAGAGAAAGAAATCCAAATATATAGTAAAGAAAACCAGCAAACCATGAAAGAAAGACAAGAAAGGATGAGAGGAAACCTTCAGAAACAACAATGAAACAAGTAATAAAATAGCAATAAATAGATATCTATCAATAATTATTTGATTGTAAACGGGCTAAATGGTCTAACCAAAACACATAGGGTGACAGGATGGATAAAAAACAAGACCTATCTAAATGCTGCCTATAAGAGACTCATTTTAGACCTGGAGATACCTGCAGATTGAAAGTGAGAAGATGGTGAAACATCTATCATGCAAATGGATATCAAAAGAAAGCTGAAATAGCAATACTTATATCAGACAAAATAGACTCTAAAACAGACCGTAACAGGAGACAAGGAAGGACACTATATCATAATAAAGGGGACAATCCAACAAGAAGATAAAATTGTAAATATTTATCCACCCAACATGGGAGTACCCAAATACATAAAACAGTTAATACAAACATAAAGAACTAATTGATAATAACATAATGATAGTGGGGACTTTAACACCCCACTTACATCAAAGTACAGATCGTGTAAATAGAAATTCAACAAGGAAACAATGACTTTGAGTGACACACTGGAACAAATGGTTTTAGCAGATATATATGCAGAACATTCCACGGTAAAACAGCAGAATACACGTTCTTCTCAAGTGCGTATGGAACATTCTCCAGAATAGATCACATATTAGGTCACAAAACAAATTTTTTAAAAGCTAGAACTACTCTATGACCTAGCAATTGCACTACTAGGTATTTACCTAAAGGTTACAAAAGTACAGACTCAAAGGAGCACATGCACCCTGATGTTTATAGCGGCATTATCAACAATAGTCAAACTCTGGAAAGAGCTCAAATGTCCATCAACTGATGAGTTGATAAAGATGTGGTATATAGGGGCGCCTGGGTGGCTCAGTGGGTTAAACCTCTGCCTTCAGCTCAGGTCATGATCTCAGGGTCCTAGGATCAAGCCCCACATCAGGATCTCTGCTCGGCAGGGAGGCTGCTTCTCCCTCTCTCTGTCTCTGCCTGCCTCTCTGACTACTTGTGATCTCTGTCTGTCAAATAAATAAGTAAAATCTTTTAAAAAAAAGATGTGGTATATATACACACTAGAATATGCTTCAACCATTAAAAAGAATGAAATCTTGACATTTTTAACACTGTGAATGGAGCTAAAGAGTAGTAGTATGCTAAGCAAAATAAGTCAGTCAGAGAAAGACAAATACCATATGATTTAACTCATATGTGGAATTTCAGAAACAAAACAAACGAGCAGTGGAAAAAAAGAGAGAGAAACCAAGAAGCAGACTCTTAACTATAGAGAACAAACTGATGGTCACCAGATGGGAGGTATGTGGGGGGATTAAGGAGTACACTTGTCATGATAAGCACCAAGTGTTGTGTGGAAACATTGAATCACTCTGTTGTATACCTGAAACTCATATAACACTGTATGTTAACTAACTGGAATTGAAATAAAAAGTTAACCAAAAAGAACCACAGGGACAGAAGATAAGGTCTTGAGCCCAATGGTCACATCATTAAGTTCCCCTGGAAGGGCTGTACTCTCCATAAAAGGTGGACTAGAAAAAAATCTACATCTTTAACAGAGGGAAATTACAAGAACGTTTATCTGTCTGTGTCTAATTTCTAGATGGAAGAAAAAATATCTGTGAATTAAAGCACAGGCCTGGAACTCATGTGGGTTTTTGATTCTAATTTATACTATCTGCATTACCAGGAGCTTTTACCCTGATACTGTTGGCAGAAGCAAAAGTAGAACTGCTTTGAATGGATGTTCCCACAACATGGACCACAAAAGTCTTCACAGAATTTTTTTAACCAACCCCATTAAAGAAGACATCACGATAAAAAACTACAAGAATAAATTATCTAACGTGAGTGAGAACAAGTAGACACAAACACCAGCAAGCTCAGAATCCTGAGAACCACTGAGCTGGGGTGGGGGTTATATTTGAGAAAATTACCCAGCATGAAGAACAAATAGACATGGAAAGTATGACAGAGAGGCAAAACAACAAGGAAGAGAGAATGAAGGGTGAAACATTAATCTAAGATGCATTCCGGAAGGAAAATAGGATCAGAGAAAGGCAACATTCAGAGGGAAAATGACTGAGGATTTTCCAGGATTGATAAAAAAAGACTTAAGAGGTGAAAGTGTCAAAATAAATAAATAAATAAAATAAAATCTATACTCAGATATGTTAGGGTCAAACTGCAGAACACCAAAAAACGAGCAGAAAATTCTTAAAAACTGTTGGAGAGGATGTGGAGAAAGGGGAACCCTATTCCACTGTTGGTGGGAATGCAAGTAGGTGCAGCCTCTTTGGAGAACAGTGTGGAGATTCCTTAAGAAATTAAAAATAGAGCTTCCCTATGACCCTGCAATTGCACTCCTGGGTATTTACCCCAAAGATACAGATGTCGTGAAAAGAAGGGCCATCTGTACTCCAATGTTTATAGCAGCAATGGCCATGGTCGCCAAACTGTGGAAAGAACCAAGATGCCCTTCAACGGACGAGTGGATAAGGAAGATGTGGTCCATATACACTATGGAGTATTATGCCTCCATCAGAAAGGACGAATACCCAACTTTTGTAGCAACATGGATGGGACTGGAAGAGATTATGCTGAGTGAAATAAGTCAAGCAGAGAGAGTCAATTATCATATGGTTTCACTTATTTGTGGAGCATAACAAATAGCATGGAGGACATGGGGAGTTAGAGAGGAGAAGGGAGTTGGGGTAAATTGGAAGGGGAGGTGAACCATGAGAGACTATGGACTCTGAAAAACAATTTGAGGGTTTTGAAGTGGCGGGGGGTGGGAGGTTGAGGTACCAGGTGGTGGGTATTATAGAGGGCACGGATTGCATGGAGCACTGGGTGTGGTGAAAAAATAATGTATACTGTTATGCTGAAAATAAATTAAAAATAAATTTAAAAAAACTATGAGAGACAGCAGACTTTGAAGTTATAAAGTATAGGCCAGGACACAGGTAAATAATCTCTTCAAAGTTCTGAGGGAAAATATCTGTCAACCTGGATTTCAAAATCCAGCTAAATTATTTTTTGAAAGATTTTATTCTTAAATTGTGTGGCTTGAACTCAAAACCCCAAGATCAAGAGTTCCACCCTCTACCAACTAAGTCAGCCAGGCAACCTCCCAGCTAAATTATTATTCAAGTATGAGGGCAGCAAAAACATTTCCAGAAATGAACTGAGAAGATCAAGAATTCATAAATCCTTGCTGAAAGTAATACTGAAGTATTTACTTCTGAAAGGAAGCACTGATGTGGGAAACGGAATTGTAAGCAAAAATACTGGCAAACATGTGGATAGATCTAATAAGCATTGATTGTAACAAAAAAATGATGATGATGAATAATTTGGGGCTATGAAAACAAAGTTGGAGAGTCATGGTTTAGTTATAATTGTCTAAGTCCTTAAATTGTTTAAAGGGAAGGCAGAACTACTGAGAAAATTTAGACATTTTATATAAAAGGGAAAGAAAGAACCAAACTGTGTAACTTCCAAACCACTAGGAGAAAAAAGAACTTAAAAATTGACTAATGCAGGCACACCTGGGTGGCTCAGCCATTAAGTGTCTGCTTTCTGTTCAGGTTGTGATCTCAGGGTCCTGGGATCGAGCCCCACATTGGACTCCCTGCTCTGCAGGAAGCCTGCTTCTACCTTTCCCACTCCCCCTGCTTGTGTTCCCTCTTTGGCTGTCTCTCTCTGTCAAATAAATGAAGAATCTTTTTAAAAACATGGACTAATGGGAAAAAAGCATAAAAGAAAAAAAGTGTAGGAAAAAAACAGAATAAGAAAGAAATCTTATAAGGTGATATAAATAAATCCAAATGTATCATTAATCACAATTAATGTGGTTGGACTCAAACTTAGGAGTTTAAAGACATAATCTTGTTTGAATTTAAAAATAAAAAATTTTGGGGTGCCTGGGTGGCTTAGTTGTTTAAACATCTGCCTTTGGCTCAGGTCATCCATCCCAGAGTCCTGGGATCAGCCCCAGGATTCTGCTTTTTTGCTCAGCCGGGTGTCTGCTTCTCCCTCTCCCTCTGCTCCTCCCCCCTACTTGTGCTCTCTCTCAAATAAATAAAATCTTTAATTTTTTTTTAAAAATCCAAAATTTAGCTAAATTTTCATAAAAGTCACTAAAACTTCAGGGCATAAGAAATGATGGGAAAAGGCCAAATACTAGCCAAAATTGATGTAGCTATGCTAAAGTTAAACATACAAAACATATGAAACATATAAAATATACAAAGTGACAAATATTACTAAGGATAAAGAGTATCATAGTATATTTATAAAAGAAAGAATTCACCAGGAAGATATAACAGTTCTAAATTTGTCTGCACCCAAATACATTGCCTCAAAACATGTAAGAGAAAACTTGACAGAATTACTAGGAGATACCAACAAATTTTTTTAAAGATTTTACTTATTTATTTGACAGGCAGAGATCACAATTAGGCAGAGAGGCAGGCAGAGAGAGAGGAAGGGAAGCAGGCTCCCTCCTGAGCAGAGAGCCCATGCGGGGCTTGATCCCAGGACCCTGGGATCATGATCCCAGCTGAAGGCAGAGGCTTTAACCTACTGAACCACCCAGGTGCCCCAGAGGTAAATTTAAGTACACCTCTCCATGTTGATAGAGAAAGCAGACCAAAAATTAAAGAATGTAGAAGAATTGAACAGCCCAATTAAAAAAAAAGCACTTAAATCGATATATATAGAATTCTATACCAAATAATTACAAAATATTCATTCTTTACAAATACACATAGATCGTTTATCACTTTGCAATAAAATTAGAATTCTAAGAAACAAAAATGAAAAAAGAATTTACTTTAAAATTAAAAGAAAGTAGGTTATAAAACCAGTTTGTGCAATATTATCCCTTCTGGGGAAAAAGAGTAGCTATGTTTTACATTGAAAAAAAGGTCAAAAAGAGGCACTAAAAATGGTAAGAGTGGTTATTTATGGTTTGTTGGCTTACAAGTTATTTTTAGCTTTGCTTTATTTATTTTTTTTAGCTTCACTTTATTTTTAAAGAGCTTTTCTGTGTTGTTAAATTTTCCTGCATGGAGCATGTAAGCAAATACACACACGCGTGCACACACACACACACACACACACACATTTCCTAATTAGAAAAAAAATCAACAATGAATTGTACTTTAGGTAATGTGTAGAATAATAACTTGCCTGATTTTGGTCATGGCCTCATAATTGGTCCCACAATCTCCATGCTGGCCTAGTTGAATCTCTTTCCCGAAGGATTGAGAATAAAATTCAATTTCCTAAGTTTGGCTTGCGAGGTTTTGCATGACATTGCTCTAGCCTACATTTCCGACCTTACTTGTGGGCGCACTCCCCAGATTCACTCTAATCCAGCAACACGGGCTTTCATTTCCTTGAATTCTCCAGGTTCTTTTCATCTGGTCTTCCCATTTGCTACTCCTTGAACCTGGAAGCCCTGCTGTTCTCCTTCCCCCAACACGCTCTTCACCAGTCCAAGTCCTAAGTATCCTTCATGTTTCAGTTGAAGTGTTAAATCCTTAGGGAAGCCTTTTCTTCTCTCACTTCCCATACTAAGTTTGGTTTCTCTGATCAATGTTCTCAAAGCACCCATTTTTTCCATCATAACAATAAAAGGAAACTTGAAAATAAACGTTTATGTGTTTATTTGGTTATTGTTTGTCTCCCTTGATAAACCATTTGCTCTATAAGGACAGGGACCACAGATGGTTTGCTCATTGCTCTATCCTCAGCACCTCATAGAGTGCCAGGCATGTGGTAAGTGTTCAGTGGGTATTTGTTGAAAGAAAGCATAAATGAATGAATGAATGTACGACTGAATCCTCCTGAGTGCTCCTGGAGATTAATGGAACCGAAAAAGGAAGTCAAGAAGTTCATAAAGGAGAAAGCTAATGATATGCCACAATGGCGGTTTTAACTTTCAGGTCTCCTGGTCATGGCTAAGATTCATTGAAAGGTGCTGACAAGATAAATTTCCTTTTGTATTCTCTTTTCTCCATCTGCTTTATTGGCCTATTCCCCTTTAAAGGAGGGAAGTCCTATGAATTAGCTTTAAAACAAAACAATAACGACAACAAAGTTGTTATATCTGAGGCCAAGGACAGTGAAGTAGGATCCTGTACAGATGGGTCTAATTACTGAATCACATTTCATTGTCTTGAAGTTCTGTTTCATTATATAATTGATATAGTACCACATAACCAAAGCCCAATTCAAGTTGGCCTGGATATGTTCTATCTTTTCTTCCCCGGACAACTTGTACACATTCAGTCAGCTTGAATAATAATGGTCTTTATAATTAGGGCCGGTGCATAGGAAAAAGAGATATATTTTCTGACTCACTGTTGCTTTCTAGAAGAAAAAAAAATTGGTTACTTCTTAGGCTTGCTCCCGAGTTTACACTTCAGGGTGTAATCTTAAATTCTTAAAATACAGCCTTTAAAAAAGATGCTGAGGAAGCAAAGTAGGACACTCTTCTGTTCCTGCAATATCGTGGACTTAAATTCACAGACACGAGTTCCTTTTAGTTAATCCTACCTTCAACTCTTGCCCCCATAGAGGAAATCATGGTGCTAATTTCAATGGCAAATTCTCTACGAGAGTTCAAGACATTCACACAACTAGTTTGGCCCAAGTCTCGGTCTTTTCCTTTTATTAGATCTAGTCACAATCTAGACGCGTGGTAGTCACCTATGAAAGTAAGTCTAGAAAACATCTGCTTGAGTATTTAGTCCCCTACTGGTTCATATAGAAGTAATAAATATCTTTCAATTTTTCATTTCTTCTCAAAATTTCACTCCCAATTACCTTCACAGTTCTACAGTGAGGTGTGAGACCTAGTTACATGAGCTTTAAAATGTGATTTATTCATGAATAATTCTGAAATAAACAGGCAATACAGTCCAGAAGAGGCAGATGACATTGACATAATTCATAAAAATAGGTATGGTCAATTACAAATAAAGATAGGAAATGAGAAAGAACAGGTTTTGTAAATGCACTATGCTTTCCTTTATATTCCTTTTAAATGTCAAGGATTTTGATACTAAATATACACACAGTACCCCAAAAGGCATTGCTAGTAATTATTAGTGCACAAAAGGAAGACTATTTTTAACCCAACTAGATCCAAACATGGAGAGCAAGACCGAGGAAGCAAAATAATGCTGTGTGCTCTGGAGTATTTCTTATTCAAGTAAAACATGTTAGTATGGTACACCAAACTATTTATATCTTTTGTTATTTGTATCTTCCAGAATTGTGAAAGCCTAACCAGAGAACACTGTAAATAATTTGATAAAATCAATGAAAAGGCAACCAAATAAACTTTTCTGGTAATAATGACCAACTGCAATGCAACTGATTGTATCATAGTATACTTAATTGGCTTAAGTTCTTCAGACTCCTGAAATAAGTGGACCAACCATTTCATGGTCATATTTCAGTTTTAATTGACCATGCAGTAATCTAACTGGATAACCTGTCAGCTATATCCAGCTATTGCTATAAAAATGGAATAGCTTATGAATATGAGAAAACAATATTTTCCATCAGAGTAATAGAAATGACTGTCAAAAGAGCAGGATCTCACTTGAATTGAATTGAGACCCTTTCTGAAATATGTCAGAGTAATAAAGAAGATAGAAAATATTAACTAATGTTTTCCAAAGTTTTCTTTTATTTTTTTTTATCACTCCAATGTACCCCTTTTCCTCCTTACTCATGAAGTTTTAGAAGAAATTAATGAAATCCAACTCCCTTTTCAAAGTTGTGGTGACTTCAAGAGTCTCAGTCTCCAGAATATAGAAAGCTTTGGCACTGTTGCATTCCACAGGATGGGGAAGGGTTATCAACAGCTTCCTAAAAATCAAAACAAAACAAGACAAGAAAAAAACCTAGAATCATCTTCCTAAAGAAATATCAAGAAAATATCACTTAATGAATCATTGAAACTAATATGTTAACTAATTGACTTTAAATTAAACAAAAGATATCACTTTTAATAAGGTAATGGAAAGCAATACATACCATCAGAAGATTGGGAACCAAAAATTATTTAGACAGTATAAGTACCGGGTCAAAAATATGCTTAATTAAATAACACAAATAATATACCAGTTTTTTTTTTTTTTTGGCCTTAAAAATCCAAGCAGGGGCTTTGATCCCCTACTCTTTTTTTTCAAAATTGGCCCCATTTTGCATTATAGATACATAGTCTCAGCCTTGGTTTATAGACAGAGGAATAGAGCCATTGCAACTTTAAGTTGGCTGGATAGATCTTTTGCCAGCCATGCTTACATGTAGACGGAATGTGACTGACTGATACAAATCTGAAAATTGGAATGGTTTTATAATAATTCTGCTAGCACAATCCCAGGCTGAGTCTCCACTACAGGTATAGTTATTGAAATTCAGGCCCGGAATGATTTTATTTTTTTTTTTTTTTTTTTTTTTTTTTTTTAAAGATTTTATTTATTTATTTGACAGAGAGAAATCACAAGTAGATGGAGAGGCAGACAGAGAGAGAGAGGGAAGCAGGCTCCCTGCTGAGCAGAGAGCCCGATGCGGGACTCGATCCCAGGACCCTGAGATCATGACCTGAGCCGAAGGCAGCGGCTTAACCCACTGAGCCACCCAGGCGCCCAGGAATGATTTTAATACAAGATCAATGAAAGTGCTTCTCTGTGCTTGCTTTTGGTTCTTTCTACTATACATTGACAAAAAGCCCTGTGAGAAATTGCTGGGTTTATTTTGCTGTTGTGGCTCAGTTACAGGATAACTGTATGCTTTAGATGCATTGCTGGGATGAGACATCCATAATTCTGTCATAGGGATATGAATCTGAATTATGCATGGGGTCGGCACATGCTGGTATCTGCATAAAATTAAATGCATGAAACTCTTGTTACCTCACATTCTCCATAGAGAAGGCTTGAGTATCTCTATAAAAAGTGGGCCGAAAAGCTCTTTTAGAAGGTAAAGGTCCAAATCAGTAAAGTAATCTGGTACTTTTTAGGGCTACTTATTGAATATTTGTAAAAGTAGTGCTTGAAAACGAACTCTTGAAAACCAATTGCCTCTTTACTCATTTGCAAAGACCTAAGTTAAAGAAATGGGGCTCATTAAAAATATTTATCACGAATATCTGGAACCAAAGGAAATTTTCTGTGACTCTTGTTCCATTCCAGGTATTTGGGGTAGAAAAAACAGCTTTCTCTACCAGAAGTAATGCTATCATAATGTATTTTAATATAGCCAGTAATATTTGGTATCTCCAGAAAGTGGGTGCAAAAAATGTTGAGTATATCTTTTTAAAATTGCTTACAATATAGGTTGAGCTGGAGTTAGATTTGCTTTATCCCTTACTCTACAAATGATAATGTATTCACTTCAAAAATAAAGCAAAGCTCAGTGGTGGTAGCTTCATTGCACTAAAAGACAACTATAAATCAACTAAAGAAGGAGTTCTAATGATAATGTGCACCTCTCTGTCCAGAAAGAAATAAATTCAGAAGAGACAGTTAGTGGCATTGGGATGATCCATCTATCTCTGTATTTCTGTCTAGTCCTTAATAGTATGGCTTGACATACTAAAATTTTGAAGAATAGAAATGGTGCAACTTATTTAGGCTCTTAGGAGAAGGGAAGTATTTTGTCTGTTTTACTGCCTGTTATCTGAATTGAGATTTACATTTAAACAAAATAAAATTCTACAAATACTTATCCATGTACAATTCATTGAAGTACAGGACTCTATCTTATTTTTGTGTCCCCTCAGTGTTTAGCAGAAGACTTTATGAACGTTTGTTGAATGAATAAATAAATGAATGAAAAGCAAATAGGTCACCACAAAATAATATTTGAATACGTACTATAGATTAGTACTATCACATATGAATAAATATTCAAGCCCAATCCCTCAGCCTTTACATTAATAGTATACTTGCTTTTAAGAAGGTGCAGTTTAGGCACTAATCAAATGTCTATCCAGTGTTAATTGCCATTAGCAATTATTTAAAAGTCAACTATAATATATGAAAGTCAAGAAAAAAAACCATAAAGTGAATTTTAATTCAGAGACTTACATACTTACATTTATATTAGCAAAGTCAAGGTGATGTTGCAAGAGATTTAAATACAAGACAACCTTGTTCTGTGCATATTCACATAATGTAGTTTTATTTTATGTAGTTAATAAATTATTTTATCTAAATATCTGGGTTAAAAATATACATGGCTTTTTAAAGGTTTTCTATTGGAGCCATAACTATTTTCAAAGCAAGTACAGAAATAGCTACTGAGTTGAACTTCACTACTTCATTTTGAAAGCATTTTTTTTTTAGTTCAAACATCAGTCAATTCTCAATCAATCTGAGTTAAAGGAGCACAGCAAAGGTGAGAATTATCTAAATAGCATTCAACCAAAATTTAACTCATACTTGTATTTATAATATGTTCTTATTATCCCATTCAAGGAATTCATTTATGACATTCTTAGGATTTACCTCAAAAAATAGTGGAACCTCATATGAAGACAAAAATCCTTGGGAAATTATCCTATTTCCCCTATCTTTCCTCCTTTCTATCTACTCCATTTTGGGAATCAACATGCCAAAACAACCAGTTTTTTAAAAATGAAGAATTCAAGAAATTTCTTTATTTCTTTAGCTTGTATAATTCCAAAAAATCTGGGCTTTATTGATAATTCTAATGCAACTGACTATTATTTGATTGATATTTCTAGTCCATTCAGTTAAAATAGATTCACTTGTTCTGCCTTATACATACAAAAATAGGATATTTTCTCATACCTTTCTTGGGGTAAGTAAACAGTGTTAGAGGATGTCAAAATTAGAAACTAAAGAAAGTCAATGTAAATATCAATAAATTCAAAAACAAGACACACTTCCAATAACACAATTTCATATAATAGCATGGCTCCAAAAATGCTCAAGTGTTTGGGAAAATGGTAAAAATGATATAAGCCTCTCTTCAGTCTTCTACCATAATTCATGATTTTTTTCCTAAGAGACAGCACCTCTCTGCACAGAATACTTAATATATTAAAACAGTATGATCCAAAAATTCTAGTGTAGTCCACATTCTATGTGGACAGGTATCTCTGTATGCGTCTTTCATTTAGTGGGCCCTGATAGATATCTGAAATGACAGCATAGCCAGAGCAGCTGCCTAAAGATTGATGGAGAACTGCTAGGGGAACGGAAATTAACTCCATGGTGTGTAGATATGTATGTGCTTTTAACAAGCACACCAATATCATGGAAGATTAACTGTTCATGTAAGCAATCTTCCTTGCAGAGTTTGTGTGGAAGAGTAAAAGCATATATAACATGAATTTAAAAAGAACAATACACCTTAAGGTGAATACATCCAATAGTGGTTGTAATTTTAATAACATGAGACAATTTCTTGTGAGAATATAGTTTTGAAATGATATACATGATGAGAAAATATTTTCTGTATATTACCTCTAGTTCATTAGGGGTTAAATGCATCTACTGTGGAAATCAAGATTAAGCTACATATGTACACTGGGTTCTTTACACATAGAGGTCTTGTATGAAGGATGTACTTTTTATTTTTTTTGAAGTCCCAAGATCAACAGAGAAGTACTGATACTGATAATGCAAGAAAGAACAGGTGCCAGAAGCTGACTGCTCTCCACACCCAGCCTGAAATGTTCATGAGTTACAGAAAAAGAACCATTGCAATCAACCCAGGTGTGCTCACTGCTATACATTCAGATGAAAAGTGAACAAAGCAGTGAGATATTTAGATATTTTTTCTGACATACACCGGTTTCCACGGATTCTCTCTTTACGGAGTTGGTTTTGAGAGACAGGACTGATTTGTCCAGGTTTCAGGATAAACATTAACATCAGAATCTTACTGCATGTGTTGTGTTTGGGGAAGATAATTTGAACTTGTGTAATAAGAAGACTATTTTGAAAATATAAAAATGTTTAATTCAATTATTCCACTATTACCTGTATTCTTTTTCAAGGTAGTCACACTACTTGAGGAACTAGTGATAAATTATTAGAATTTTTATTTTAAGTAACTGATGACAAGACTTTTCTGTAAATCTTTAGATAAACATAATCAAATTTAGCCTTAGAGCTGCACAATAACCAAAAATTTTAAAGATATTGCTTCTCTTATACCATCACTGTATAAAAAACCACATGAGAGACTTACAACTTATGAGATTTTCACCTCTAGTTATTTTTCCTCACAGATAAGCAAACTGTATCTTAATGTAAATGACTGTGTTTTGGGCACAGTTTTGGTGGTGTCAACCTACTCACAATGTATGGGGGCAAAGCAGAAAAAAATCAGGTGTTTCCAAATATATTTATATTTATATTACGCAGATCAAACATCTGAGTGACTTTTCCACTTTTCTTCAGACTTTAGGGGTAATGCAGAATAACTATGTATACTTTAAGAATATTGGCTAAAGTTTTGTTAATATAAAACATTATTCTAGTTCTAAGTTTTACTCACTTATCAGGAGTACGGAGGTCAAGAACCATTTCTTGGATGTCAATTTTAATTTCAGAAGGGTTTGTATTTGGCAGTTTAATTTTAACCTGAAAGAGAAAATGAGAAGAAAAATACTGCTGTCTTGAGGAACATTAAATATGAAGAGTGTAGGAAAATATGGGGAAATGAGAACTAATATTTATTAAGTTACAGCTATGTGTCAGCCTAGACTCTTTCCTCATAACAGTCTTGAGGGGCAGGATTACCCCCATTTTAAAGATGATGAAACTGAGATACAGAGAAATTTAATGAGGGCTTGAGGGTAACTGTGTGTAATTGAACTAAGGTCTGTCTGACTCCAAATCTATATAGAAACACGTTGGTTGCTTGTAACTTTCATTGTCTGAAGGTGTGTACTAGTGCACCTGCTAGGGCTGGGGACTTTCAGCTGGCTTTACATCAGTAGACACTTTGAATAAAACGTGGTTAGTTCTCGTGTTGGGTTGTGGGTTGGTGATGCCACCTACAGTATCTCAGTGTAAACTCCCATACCACAATTCCTAGAGAAGTGTAGGAGTCCATAAAAGTTGTTAACGTAACAGAAGATAAATAACAACATGATCCCTACACACACACAAAAATGGGATTCTTCATTGGTTTGGTAAGATTTTACTTAAAAATGTCTCATCTCAATTAGCACATGACCCAGCAATTCCACTCCTGGGTACATACCCCAGAGCATATAAAACATATGATGTTTTTGTTCACAGCAGCATTATTCACAATAACTTGAATAAAAGGCACAAACAACCCAAATTTTCATCAACTGATAAATGGATTATCTAATTGTGGTATATCCATACAATAGAATATTATTCAGCCATAAAAAGCAATGAAATACTATTACATGGATGAACCTTGAAACATTGAGCTAAGTGAAAGAATCCAGGCACATACTGTACGAAATATATTCATATGTAATATCCAGAGTAGGTAACCCATAGAGACTGAAAACAGATTGGTGAATGCCAGAGGCTGGAGAGGGAGAAAAGAGGAGTGACTGTTTAGCAAGTATAGGCTTCCTCCTGGGTTGATGAAAAT
The DNA here is from genome assembly GCF_011764305.1 of Mustela putorius furo. Taxonomy (NCBI): domain Eukaryota; kingdom Metazoa; phylum Chordata; class Mammalia; order Carnivora; family Mustelidae; genus Mustela; species Mustela putorius. The sequence continues at coordinate 18,567,204 of NW_025422049.1, forward strand.
GTTCTGGAATTAGATAGTGATGGTTGCACAACACTGTCAATGTACTAGGTGTTACTCTTAGTGAATTTTGTATTGTGTATTTTACCACAGTAGAAAGTCTCATCCCTCACTCTAATTTAATTAATTCCTTTTTTGATGGAAGTTGATTTATCATCTATCATTTATCAATCTATGTATCTATCATCTATCATCTATCTATTCACCCATCTATCTGAGATGCCATGGCAGATGGTTTCTATAAACAACAACAAAAAAAAACCCAGAACAAAAAAAAAAACCACAAAAATTTACCTTGAGGTTAAGGTAAATTATGAAGCTTTCTCTAAAATGAGCTATGAGACTTGAAATATCGGACATTGGGTGATTTAAGAACTGGACTGGTATGGTTAAAAGTACCAGGTTATGAGGGAAATACATATAAAAATAAATAATGGGGAAAATGGAATTCCTTGTAAGAAGTTTAAAGTAGGCAATAGTGTTTTTTGTTGTTGTTGTTGTTGTTGTTTTAATTTATTTATTTAATTTATTTTTTATTTATTTTCAGCATAACAGTATTCACTGTTTATGCACCACATCCAGTGCTCCATGCAATCCGTGCCCTCTCTAATACCCACCACCTGGTTGTTTTTATAATATAAAATATGTGGACTTATACATGTCTGTGAGTTATATTTTACTTTATTAGATCTGTATATAAAAAAATTTGTAAATTGAGCTCTAGAAGTCCTATTATCTAAATATATCCTATCATGGGGTGCCTGGGTGGCTCAGTGGGTTAAAGCCTCTGCCTTCAGCTCAGGTCATGATCCCAGGATCCTGGGATTGAGCCCCTCATGGGGCTCTCTGCTTGGCAGGGAGCCTGCTTCCTCCTCTGTCTCTCTGCCTGCCTCTCTGCCTACTTGTGATCTCTGTCTGTCGAATGAATAAATAAAATCTTAAATAAATAAATAAATCTTATTGCTAGTATTTTCATTAAAGAAAGAATTACCTCCTAATTTATATTTTGAAAATTCAGATGTTCATAATTATAGATGTTTTAAGTGAGATAGAGCATTTCTTTTTTTAAATTTTTATTTATTTATTTATTTATTTATTTGAGATAGAGCATTTCTTAAAAGGTAGTTACAGGTGCTCTACCTCAAAGTAAATGAGCATTGTATTGGATTAAAAAAAGACCTATTTTTTATAATAACTTCAGATCTGAGAGTTGAGATGTTCTTTAGTTGCAGGATGACTCATATCACCTGGACCAAGGGATGTAAATATTTATTTCTTTAGTCTGAAATATTTAGTTCTTTCAGGGTAAAAGATTATTTCCCCAAGGTTGAAATGACATTTGAGGAAGGAAAAAAATTATAACTTATGTGAAATGTAGATACAACTTCTGGGTAGAACGTTTGAGTGGTTCTTAAAATCATTGGCAACTCTAGTCAAGGGGAATTCGGAAACAACTCACTGATTTTTTCTCTTGAGAAAATTAAAATTGTGTACAAAAATGTTTTCAGAGGAGGGACAGGAAGGAACAAATTAAGTGGAATCATATGCATTAATCTCATAAGATAGAAGGTTCAATAGTAATCTTTAATTTAATTTAATTTTTTAAATATTTATTTATTTAATTTTTTTAGAGACATTATATAATTTTTTATTTTTTATAATAGTAATCTTACCAGAAAAACTCCTAAAACATGAATCAGACTTCTTTAAAAATACTTTTAATGAATTCCCAGAAAAGAGACATGGTTATTTATTGACTTCTGATTATTCCCAAGATCTAACTAGTCCAACATTAATAAGTACAGTATGTCACTGACCAAGCAATTAAAGGAATTGATGTTCCTCTCTTTTCATAGGATGCAAATTGATTTATTTCAAAGAATTACTTATCTGAATAGGTAAACTAAGGAAAACTAAAAATTTCACTGGGGACCTTTCAACCTTTTGGGAGCTCAACCTTTGGAGTCAAAATTGGGTATGAATTCTGTTCCTATCACCTATTAGGTATTAATTGCTTAGATTTATCTATTGTTTTACAACCAAAGCCGATTACACCTCCCCCTCCTAATTTGTGGCTCAAAACAATACACAATTTTTATCTCACACATTTTCTGTGAGTTAAGAATTTGGGAGTAGTTTAGCCACGTAGTTCTGGCTTAGGGTCTAAAATGAAGTTCTAATCAAGATATTGACTGGGACTGCATACATCTGATGACTTTATTGGGGCTAGAGGATCTGCATCCAGGGTGGCCCACTCACATGTCTATTGGCAGGAGGCCTCAGTTCTTCACCACATGGACTTCTCCATAGGGTTTAAGGCTGCTTGATTGTCCTTATGAGACAATAGCTGTCTTCTTCCCAGAGTGAATTGTCCAAAAGAGCAAGGCAAAAGCAATGCCTTTTTTACCCCTACATAGCCTCAGAAATTGTACTTTTTCATTTCTGTGATATCCTATTGGTTATACAGGGCAGCCCTATTCAGAGTGCGAGGGGACCACACAAAGGGAAGAATATCAGAAAGTGAAAATCATTAGGGACCATCTCATAGGCTGGCTACCACAGTACCTATTACCAACGTCAGTTCAAACCTGTCTTCCAGCCTTGTGAATAAAATGTAGCAGGAAAAGATACACAACTTTAAGGTTTGTGTGAGCCCTTTTTTACACTTTCAGCTTGTCTCTTTGTCTCTGGGAATGCACTTTGGGGCTTTCCTGGAGATAGGTAAAGGTAAGTCAAATTGCTTTCATGGCCCTCTATTTATTCTCCTCTATGTGTTGTAACAGAGCTTTGGTAATGTACCAAAGCACTTGGGAGGGGGAGGTCATTAATGTAGGATTATCATTTTGAGTTTTAAATTTCCTCTTTATTGTTTTTTTCTTAGGACAGATTTGTATGACAAGATGGTTCCTGAAATGATAACATTCCTGTAATCTGTAAATGATTAATACAGGCTCCTTAGCTCCTCAGACAAGTGTCTGTGATCAGATTACAAGATGTTGGAAAACTGAAATGAGAAGGCCAAATGGCGAATGTTCCACAGAGGTCATCCATTCTACATTTCCTCTTGAGCTGTCACTTCCTGACAACCAGAATGGAAGAATAAATGAAATATATCTTATATTTAACTTGGCCAGTCTATGTATGCTATTTACTGAAATTCTATTGAAGCTCAAGATATACAGAAGGGTTTGGGCTGAAAATTTAAAAGATATTTAATTTATGGATTCAGGATATTATAAAACTACTTTTGAATTGACAGAAATACAGGAACCACCTCCAATATATTTGATTCTTAGCAAGGAATTTAAGTCTATTTGAGTTTCAATTTGAAACTTAATGTTAGGAAATTTTGATTAACAGAAAAAGTTTGGGTAGGTCTCATTCTGAATTGTTTCAGTAATTTAACTTCCCATTGTTTTACTATGGAAACCCATGTTTAACTATGGAGATATTTTTCCCATTGCAGTCATCTAAGTATTTTATAAAAATCTTCATGAGTATTAATTATCTATAGGAAAATGAAAAAAAAAGTGGTGGATCCCTACTTTGAAATAATATATTTACCTCTGAAGAATAAAACTATAGAGGTATGTGTTCTCTGAAACCAAGACACAAAACCAATAGATATCTTTTTAAAATAAAGGATAAATTTTCTATGATGTTATCACTTCGGCTTTTAAAATTTTATTTATTTATTTGAGAGAGAGACAGAGGGGGGCAGAGAAAGAAGCAGACTCCCCACTGAGCAGGGTGCTAGACGTGAGGCTGGACCCCAGGACCCTGAGATCATGACCTGAGCTGAAGGCAGACAATCAGTTGAGCCACTCAGGCACCCCTGATGTTACCACTTTGAAACATTCCAGTATTATAGTGTCATGCCTGTCTTATGAGATCATAGAAGCACAGCACCTCTTCTCTCACAGGAGTGCTCAGCTCACTCTGAAATAAGAAGAATCTATAGGACCTCCATGTCTCTATTGGCGCCCACAATCACCCCCAAACACTCACGGTCTCACTACCACTAGCTGTCCTGAGACTACCAGAACACAATCCATTATACTTTTATCTCTATTTGTCAAGAGCACAAGAAGCCTCAGACTCCCAAGTCCTTGCTTATCACCTAATAATTACCATCTGGACCTTCATATCCTCTATTTTGTTTCCATTTCCTACCCCTCACCAACTATGAAACACTTCCATAGTTCCTTTGGAACACACAGTCCATCACCCTTTATCTCGTCAGTCTCTGAGTATTCCTTTCAGTTTCTTGAAATCTGGATCTCCCTTGATGACATTGCTTCCCCAGTCTTCACCATTGGTGCCTGTTTTTCTTTTTTTCCTCCCATTGCATTTGTATCCCTGGACCTGCCCCTTTCCTCCAGCTTTTAAAAATGAGTCATGTCTTTACACTATACCACCAATGACCCTTCTTGTTGGAAACCATCGACCAATTCCTTAAAACATGTTTTAAGAAGGAGAAAGTAATCAAAACAGCAAAATACTGCTGGGTGGTCATCTTAATATCTTTAATAATAATAATAATAATAATAATTCTTTGTTCTCTATTGATATTTCTAACTTTAAATTTCTTTCTTCAGTGTTGATTTATATATCCACTTAGATAACCTTTCCAGTCTCTTACCCTCACTTTCTCATGTCCTTCAAGTCTTTGCACAAATGTTTCCTTCTCAGTGAGTTCTTCCCTGACTATACTATTTAAAATTGCAGCTATGGGACACCTGTCTGGCTCAATCAGTAGAGCATGTGACTCTTGAACTCAGGGTCATGAGTTCAAACCCTACATTGGGCATAGAGCCTACTTTAAAAAATGCAGCTACTAAGGCCAGGGTGGTTAAAATATAATGAACAAGGAAGAAAACGTGGTGTCAAATAAAACTGAAAAAGTAGGTAGGTGTCATCATATAAGGCTTCATAGGTCAAGATCAGGAGTTTGGATTTTGTTCTAAGTGCTATAGGAAGCCAACAAAGAAGTGATGTGACCTGATTTGCTTTTTAAAAGGATCTCTCTGGACACTGTGGAAAGACTGCAAGGAAGGAATTATTGAAGGAGGGAGAAGAGAGAAGAAGGACTCATAACGGTCCAGGCAAAAGATGGTGGTAGTTTGGAACATGATGGTAGTCATGGTAGTAATGAAAATTAGATGGGTTTAGAATATATTTTCAAAGTAGAGCCAATAAGACTTGCTTATGGTATAACAGAAAGAGGAATGAGGGATGATTTAGGCGTTTAGTTTGTGCAGTTGGGTGAATGTTCTTGCCATTTCCTGAAATGATGAAAATCAATGAAAAAGAGGTTTGGGGAAGACAATTAAGAGTTCTGTTTGGGGAGCAACCAAGTGGCTCAGTGCGTTAAGCCTGTGCCTTCAGCTCAGGTCATGATCTCAGGGTCCTGGGATTGAGCCCCGCATGGGGCTCTCTGCTCAGCGGTGAGCCTGCTTCTCCCTCTCTCTCTGCCTGCCTCTCTGCCTCCTTGTGATCTCTCTGTTGAATAGATAAATAAAATCTTAAAAAAAATAAAACTTTCTAAGAAAGAGTTCTGTTTGCAGGCATGTTAGGCTTGGATTGCCTATTAAAGTGAGAGATGTCAAGTAAGCAGTTGGTTTTATGTATCTGAAGATTCTGGGAGAGGCCATGAGTAGAGAAATAGTATTTAAAGCCATTGGACTGGATGGAAAGAGAATACAGAAAAAAGAGACATGGGTTGTGTTGTTTTTTTTTTTTTTTCAGAGGCTTAGAGAATTTCAGCATTTCAGCCAGGGGAGGAAAAACCAGTCATTTGGGGTCATTTAGGGTCAATAGAGATGAGGAAAGCCCAGTGATTCTGGAGGAAGGAAAACCAGGAGAGAGAGGAGTCATTAAAGAGAAAAACATGTTTTAAGAAGAAAAAAAAAAAAAACGTAGAATACTAGGTGGTCCATCCTCGTATCTTCAACTCTTACTTTTCTAATTTTGTGCAGGACAACCATTTATTTTTAGGATTGTCCCTCTTATTGCAGGATTTAGAGCATCTCTGGTCCCTAAGTACTACATGCCAATAACATCCTATAACCAAAAATTCCTCTACCCATTTCTAAAAGTCCTTTGGGGGCACATAGCATGACTACTTTTTTACTCTTTGTTCATTCACTCGAGTGACACACAGTAGGCACTCAATAAATATTACAATCGAAGGGATATTTGTCATCAACTGAAAAGCATTCTTAATTCTCTTTTATCCTAAAAAAATTACCCCTAAATCCTGCCTCCTCCTCAACAACCACCTGTTCTCTCTCCACCCCTTCGTTGCTATTCCTCCTCAGAGAATGATCTACATTTGCTGCCTTCTCTTCCTAGCTTCCTGTTCACTTCTCGGCTTTCTACAATCTGGTGTTGGCTCCCAGCACATCACTGAAACTGCTGTCTTCCAAAGGTCACCAAAGACTTCTTAAATGATGAATCTAAAAATTCCTTCTGTACCCTAATCCTGGTTTACCCCTCTATAGCACCGGACACTGTTATGGCTTTCCCCCATCTCTGAATATCTTTCTCAGTTCCTCTTCGCTTATCTACCCCTCAAATACTGGAATTTTCTTAGGGTCAATCTGTTCTTGCTTGCAGGGATTCAGAAGTTTCTGCCTGTTCTCATTCAAGGATTCTGGACCATGTGATTCAGATATTTTGATGAAAGCTCATCAAAATGTAAAATTTCTGATTTTTTTTTTAACCAAGTAATATGGGTAAGACACATTTCACTTGCGTGCATGGGTGGCTCAATCGTTAAACATCTGCCTTCAGCTCAGGTCATGATCCTGGGTTCCTGGGATCAAGCCCCACATCAGGCTCCTTTCTCAGCGGGAAGCCTGCTTCTCTCTCCCTCTCCCCCTGCTTGTGTTCCCTCTCTTGCTGTGTCTCTCTCTGTCAAATAAATAAACAAAATCTTTAAAAAAGAGAGACACCTTTCACTCTTATTTCATACCTGACCATAGCCATCGCAAATTCTCCCCATCTCTCTCTCTCCCTGCCCACATGCACTCTGCATCTATCTCTCATTATGGGGGACTTATATTTTCAACTCTACTAATTTTGTTACTATTTAAAATTTTAAATACATCTAACTTTTGTAATCACAAATGTATTAAATCTATACAATTAGATTAGCTTTTAAGGAGGTATTCATCCTTCTACCATCATTATGAAAGAATGTTATGATATTAACTATAAGTGTACATATATTACCAAGAGAACCATTAGAAACTGAATTGAAGGTTTACTGTGCTGCCTGGAGCTGATAATAAGGAATTGTATTACAGCTCAAATATCCTTCTCTCTGACACACAGTCTGATATATAACCAATCAAATAAGGTTAGCATAATCAGAAAGCCTGCAAAAACATGTCCATCCTCTAGAATTTATATGGAAAGGAGAATCTATTCTACTATCAAGCAGCCAAATCCATTTATTCATTAAAGGTAAATGAATACGACTGATTTAACCTAAGAGAGAAAACAGGACTTGAGAAGTAGACCATTCAAGAAACAAGTGAATTCTCAGAAGCTAGGGAGACACTTTGCTCAGAATGATTGATAGCCCTTTTTGAGATGAGAATGTGTGATAAACATATGACTCCTGGTTGTATCTGCCAGATAGTGACTGACTCCTATACCATCCTTGACTCTCACCCCATTCTCAGTGAGATTTAGAGATAGAGTAAGGCTCATATCCCAGTGACTGCGGTGATGATGAAAGAGAAACAGGCTTAATGCCTTGCTTTATAGGTAACATCAGAATGTCCCCTTATCAATACAGATACATTAAATCAGAAGAACCAAAATATTATTAATCCATTTCAGGTCAAAAAGAGTATCAAGCTATGTGCAGGCTGCTTTTCCCCTCCTCTAGAATAAATGATGGGTCACTTGGCAGAATATCAATAACCCTAGCCCTATTCACTTTTGGATTTTAGAGATAATCTACTGTTCAACATGCATGGGTGAAAATAGGAATCCACTGACCTACTTCCCCACTGCACCCACCCCCCTTCCTGCCACAAATAGTCCTATGAAGAAGACAGGCTATCTTCCTACATATCCTTGATACCTTAATTTCCTTTTTCTATGTCCCCCAGCTGGCACCCAAGAGGTCAGGTACTTTGGTCAGCCCTGTTTCTCAGGGGTAGGCAAGTTTTTATTTTTCCCCACCTTGTTTCTGTGACAGCTTTTTGGCTTCCTCCATCATCATTGTTTTTATCTCTAAAGCCATGAGACAGTCTCAACCTTACTTCATTGATCCGATTCCTCTTGGTTTTTGATACCTGGCTTGGAACTGGAGCGAGAATTTCTGATGCCTCTGTTTGAACTCTTCCTCTGAATATTGACCCCATCCCCAAAGGCTCTGTATTCTGTTCTCAGTCCCATTCTGCAAGTTTCTTAGTGTCCCTCTCAACACCTCCCCCTCTCCAAACATAGAGGTACTACCTAAAATCAGTTCAACTTCATTCTAAGCCTGATACAAAGCCAGCACTCAGTGGTAGTATATTCTAATCCTTCAGAGAGCAAACTCCAATTCTGAAAATCAACATCTCCAGTTCCTGTCTTTGAGTTCTGCATGGATTTTATATTTCTAACAGCCTACTGGATGCTTCCAACAAGATTTCTTGCAGGCAGTTTGAATTCAATATAACCAAAACTTAATATTTTTCACTTAGAACTTTGTCTTCTTTTGCATTTCTTACCTGATATTCCCATACCACCAAAAACAACAACAAAAAACCCACCTTGGTTTACTCTTATTCCAGAAGTAATAGATGGTAATTGTAAAAAAAAAAAAAAAAAAAGTCAGATGAGCAAAAAGAAATAGAAACCAGTTCTAAGACTACCATCCAGAGATAAACCACTTTACATTCCCATATCTTAATTAATGTTATCACCATTTACCCAGTCACCCAAGCTAGAACTCTTGACTCCTGTTTCTCTCTTACATATCCCATTAGACAAATTTCTAAATCCCATCAGTATTACCTCTGAAACGTCTACTTTGCTCTCTATCCCCACTGCCACACTCTAGGCTCCTGCCTCTCTTACCTGAATTAATGCAATGGTCTCTCAACTGGTTTTCCTACCACCAATCTCCCCAGCTCACACCCATCTCCTACCATCACCTCTTCTAATTTTTCCACCATAATCTGCCACTAGAGCTTTTTTGAAATACACACCTAATTGTTTAATTCACCTGCTTGAAGACATTTAATAATTCACCTGATTGAAGACATTTTATAATTCTAGTGCCCACAAACGTCCATAGCTCATGGTGTCTTAGCTGGTGCTGTCATAACAAAATACTACAGACTGGAATTCTGAGCATGCCAAACATGCCAATATGGTTGGTTTCTGGTGAGAACTCTCTTTTCAGCTTGCAGAAATCTGCCTTCTCACTGTGTACAGAGCAAGCTCTCTGGCATCTTTGTATCAAGACACTAATATCATCATGTGGCCCCATCCTCATGACCTCATCTAAGCCTAATTACCTTCCAAAGCTTCCATCTCCAAATACCATTACAACAGGGGTTAGAGCTTCAACACATGAACTTGGTGGTGGGGGGGGGGACACAATTCAATCCATAGCACATGGTGTGACATCCAAGGGCTTTTACAACTAACTCTAAACTGCTTATTCTCTTTTCTTTTATTGCTCCATGTCCATTCTGGGACTCCAAGAACACCACAAATAGTTCTCAAAAATATCATATACTTTCATAAGCACTAGGCCTTTGCCTATGCCACTGTTTATTCTGCTCAGACAGCTTTTCCACCCTGACAAACTACCAAGCACTTCACATGTCCAGGCCAGATGTCTCCTGTATTGTGAAGTCTGCTTGGACCATATCACTTTATACACACTTATATCAAAGTCAAATTGTTTGGGTCCAATTATAGTTCTACCAGATTCTAAGTGTGTGAACTTAATGCAAGTCACTTAACTTCATTGTGTGTCGGCAACCTCCTCTGTAAAGTGAAAATGATGGCACCAATTTCATAAGGTTGATGTGGGGATTGATGATTTACTATGTGCAAAGTTCTCAGAGAAATGCCTGGCACACAGTAAGCGTTCTATAAATGATTTGCTATTATTATTATTATATCATTTTAAGTAAAAACAAGTATGATAAAAACCTTTATTCATAGGCTGTGAATGTAGGAAAATGGCTCCTCGATGGCACTCTGGTGAACCTGTACTATCCACGTTGGCCACATAGGCAAAGCTCAACTGCTGTTGGCCCCAAGTCTTGGCAGAACATCCTGTGATCCTCCCGGAACAGGGGAAGATAGAGTCTTGTGAGGAGTTGCCTCAAGGCTATTTCTTATCTGCCTTTCTACCCTGTGGGAGGCTCCTTATCTTGCTGGAGGCTACCAGTGAAGCAGTTTCTCACCCTCCTCCCTAGTTCCAATAAGGCATAAGAGCTTTCTACCTCCCTCCCCTTGGGTGTAGATACAGGCTATAAAACTGTCCAGCTACAGCGTAGAGTTGGCTTTTCAGCAACAGAGTGTCCCACCGCTCATGTCACCTGTTATCTAGTCCCTTTAGTTCAGTGGTTTTCCTGTGGGGCAAAGGGACATGTGGAACTGACACCCAGCTGATCTTGCTTATCCTGTCTGTAAGTAATAACCTTTATGCATTTGGGTTCACTGTTTCCTTATTGGATGGATTTATGGAAGTCTGTGCTGCTGCTTATAGACTGCTTGATCTCTTGATAGTAAGCTCCTTGTGAGAAAGAGAAACTTTTCTATTGTGTTCGACACTGTATATCAAGTATCTGGCCTATAGTAAGTGCTCAATAAGTATTTGTTGAATTAAAAGTACAGCAAACAGGGGTAAATATGTATTCAAGGTTACATAGTCAAGGATATATATCAAACCCATTATGGCAGGATCTTTGTGGGGAGCGATGGAAAGTATAGAGAACAAAAAAGAAAATAAAAATAGTAAAATCAAAAAAAGTAAAATAGAACAAGACAGGGGCATTATACTCATGAGGTTTAAAATAAAACATGCATGTTACCTAGGAGGAAAACACCTTCTAGCTCTCTTATTATTCTTCCATTAATTTATATGAATATTTGATACCTTTACAAGCTTGACCTTATTTTCTCAACTGTAATACAAGGAGAAAGTCTAGATAAGCATCTTTCAAACTGTGTTCCAAAGAGCCCCAGTTTTTCTCCTAGGAGCTGCCTCATGGGTGATAGTACCCTTTTATTCAAGGCAGTGGTACTTTTATGTGTTCTCTATGTTGGGCTTTCTCATAGAATTTGGTTTGAAGAAAATGGTTGGCAGCTAAAAATAAAACAAACTTGCAAAAAGCTGACATATAAAGCTGAAGCTCTGAAATGTACATCAGGATGATTACAGTTACTAATACCATATTGAATACTGGGAATCTGCTAAGAGAGTAGATTCCAAGTGCTCTCAACACACACACACACACACACACACACACACACACTCACACACACTGGTAAGTATGTGAGGAGAGGATGTTAATAATGCAGTAATCATTTCACTATGCAGAGGTGTATCAAATCATCATGTTGTACACTTTACATACAATTTTTACTTAAAACATAAAATGCCTAATTATAGATTAAGGCCAGGGAAGCTTGGTAGCTACAAACCCCGTAAAGGAGCAGTAGGCAGAATTTAGATAATGCAGCTCTTTGGTTTGAGGTTAGAAGGAAAGAATGGAAGATTTGCTGAAGACATACATAATCATAACTGAGAATTTTGTTTAGGACAATTGCTTTGATTCAAGACTCATGAATCCTGCTTTCTTATTTGGAGTCTGGGGAGGGTAAAGGAAAGGGTGGTCCTTGTGGATTCTTAAACCCCAAATCACTCCCTGTACTTAAACAGATTGTTCATGCTACTATCTTCTTCAGCTTAAACAGAGGTCTTCTTAAAGTCTCTGTACTGGGTTGTTACATATAGACCAGGTCCAGCCCCCAGATAACAAATTTATCCAGTTCTAAGATTTAATTCCCCCCACATTTTAGTGTTTCTGTTACTGGGTACGTCATGCAATCAATGTGTACAATTAATGGGGTAGCACACTTATTGTTCCTTTGTATTAAATAAATGACAATTCGATGATGTCTTAGATCTGGGAAAATGCCATATTACCAACAGGAATAGTAAGCTGATAAATTTGAGCAAGAAATACTTGAGATGTGGTCAATAACCTCTTTAGTCTGAGTCTTACCAGTGGGGTTAAGCAATGATGGTGGATATCATCATTAATATGCCTACAAGATAAAATTCAAGCTACAAATCAGGGGTTATTTTCCCTTTTTTGAGAGTTGGCTTGTAAGTATACCACTGACAACTATTCTTTATTCTTCTTATGCTCAGAGCTTACTCAAATAAACCAGGCTATTTCATGCCTGGATACTGCCCCATGTGCTTTACTCTGTTTCTTGGAATGTTGTCCACTGGAAAAATCTTGTCTACCCAGTGTTGATCTCTTTCTGCTTTATTACACCATATATGTCACACATATATGCCTCTAAGTATATACTTACCATACTGAATTGCAATGATTTGTTACTTGTCTGCCTCCTTTATTGTAAATTCCTTGAGGGTGATGACTGTATCTTATTTACCTTTGTATCCCTAGTACCTAGAACAGAGCCTGGTGTGTAATAGTACTCACTAAGTATTTAAAAATTGAATATATGCACTATTCCTTATGTTCCACATATGAGTGAAACTATATGATAACTCTCTTTCTCTGATTGACTTATTTCACTTAGCATAATCCATCCATGTCAATGTAAATGGTAGATAAAGTGCAGAGGACAATAGGGGAAGGGAGGGAAAACTGAAGGGGAAGAAATCAGAGAGGGAGACAAACCATAAGAGACTCTTGACTCCAAACCTCTGTTTCCTGGAGACAGGAAGGTGGGTGAAGGGAGATGGATTGGGGGGATGGGGTAACTCGGTGATGGACAATAAGGAGGGCATGTGATGTGATGAGCACTGGATGCTGTATGCAACTAATGAATCATTGAACATTATATCAAAAACTAATGATGTACTATATGTTGGCTAATTGAATTAAGAAATTGAATATATGAAGAAAATGCAAGAGAAAAAAAACAGTATACATGTTGTGAAGTGCCATAGCACCAAAAAATATTTCATACATCTTCCATTCCGTACTGTCTATACCTTATCCAAACCTTCTAAACTCCTGGTAGACTGTCAACACTGAGTTTAACTGTTAATAAGAAGCTGATTTCATTTATGTGAGTTATGTCTCCCCAGTCAACTAGAAGTTCATTAAAAGGGGGGGAGCAAGTCTTCTTCAGCATATACTTGTTGAGTTTTACATAAACTGTGTACTCCTACTCTTGGGTACAATTTGGTTTCCGAGAGTCTTCATTCAGGACACCTTTATTATTAATACTAGTAGCACTTTAAAAGGGAGAGAGATGGAAAGGCTCACAACAGTTATTTACTTAGGGCCCAGAATTTCTCCAGTTTATAGCAATCCCCAACACTAGACATCAAAAATGTTATTTTACAGTTATTTAAAAAAGAGGAATTGGGATGTTATTGGAAAACCCTGGGAACTAATTACTTCAAGATCACTTGAAACCTTAACTCATTAGAGTTTGAAAAATCTCCTAAGCTACTTAAACTCACTACTTATGTTACTTGCTTCAATTGGATGTCTTAGATTTTGCTAGTAAGAGAAAACCTGAAGTTCATGCACAAGATAGATTCCATTTACCATTTGCTTAAGGAAAAAAGATTAAGCATTTCCAATGGGCATCTCAGTACTCCATACTGTAGAGTGTTGTGAGACAGAGAGGGGAAAAGATAGAAGCACAGCCACTGATTTCAGGAAAAGAATTCTCCACACCAGAATTACCAGTGTTTGCTGTCCAAACCGGTTATATCCCTCTTTTTTGGTTAGGCCCAGACTTTTCAACAGGATCATTCTGAGTCTTAAATAGGCAGAAGTAAGGGGATCTCATTGATCTTATTGGTATTGCTATTGTTATTACATAGAATTAGTGTCATTCTGATAAGGGAACGAAGATAACATTTTAGATGTCTTTTTAGAGTTTTAAATTAGAAGTTCGGGTCCAAAAATTAAGAAAAAGTCCCTTTTTAAACTGCACGATGTAAGCTGAGTCATTAGAAAATATAGATATAAGAGATAAGAGAGATTCAGGGAAGGACAGTTTTCACAGGACTAGAAATAGTGTATTATATCTTATGAATCTATTATGTTTATTTGTAAATCTTATCCACATGTGTAAATTTAGTTTATTTTGTATGTATTAGCCAATTTTAAATTGTCAATCCCATTATTCCCTTAGTACCTAAAACATAGCAACCACTATTTTTAAAGAGTTTACTGCCTTGCCTATGGTATTATGCATATAACAGCCAGTCAGTGTAGCCACAATGGTCATAGGGAAGATAGAGAGGCTCACCACTAGATCTTCACAACATGCGGTTGAAGAGTCTTTTCTCGAAAATCCTAGAAAAATGTCCTCAGTTCCCACTTGCTGTTTGAATATTATCTCATACCTAAAAAAAAAAAAAGTCAATGATACTGAGACTCAAAAGAAAGCAATTTTCTGTCCCAGAGCAAAAAAAAAAGAAAGAAAGAAAAAAAAAACCCCAAACTACAAACTTATGAGGACATGCTATTACAAAAAAATAAAAGGACTAAATAAAGTGCTGACCATTTCTTTGAGCATGTAGCAGAATCCTAAAGGAATAGAAGTCCAGAAAAATCAGTCAAAAAATACCAAACATGAAATATATATATATATATATATAATACTGTAAAGCAGGATTTATATTGTATCTACTTCATTTTGAAAAATTAAGCTTAATTGTTTCAGAGCTAGACAAATAAAATGAATTGAGAGAACTTCTAATAAGATTAAAAGCAAAAAGAAAAAAAGTTTTTTTTTCCTGGAAAATGATGGCTCAGAAAAATTGTAGGCCCATAACCCAGAGTTTGATGGATAGATAGAAATCCTTATCTGCTAAATTTGAGACACAGAGTAGAGTTAGAAAATCCAGGTGTAGTTCTTTTTCCGTCCTTAACTGTGTGCCCTTGGTCAAATCACAAACTTATGGGGTTCTCTGCTTTCAGATTTGTATAATTTATGGGAGAGAGGTAGGTTTGAATTCAGTGATCTCTACAATATTTTCTCCAGGTCTAAAAGTCTATAATAGAAACACTGGTAATGTGGTCAGCACAATAAAATTGCAGTATTTAGAATCTAGGCCTATAGAGTTCTTACTCTGATGAAAGATTTTCCTGGTATTTCACCTCACACAAGAAGATAATTCACAAATCTTTCTTTGCCCCCACATTTGGGTCCCTAGGGATAGAGTGGTTTACAGAAAGAAGCACCCAACCATAATGTACCCTATATCTTTTTAGACGGAATGAAGTGAGCAAACATTTACAGATGATCTTTACTCTTTAATTCTCCCCTAACGAAGAAACGGTAACTCTCTGGATAGGAAGACTAAAAGACTACCTTGAACTTCTGACCGCTTGCAAATAGGAAAGCCCAAGGATGGAAAAGGGATTTCTCTGAGTTTGAACAGGACTAACAATAAGTAGCTATTTGATATGGGGCACTTTTTTCTTAATAGACTATAACATTTACCTGATATTTACAAAGGTGAAGACAGGTTAAAGCAAAATAGAAAGGTATTGATCCATATGCCCATGACTCCCAAATGGATTTGCTCTAGCTGCTGCTCTTCTCTGCACCTGCAGATGTAGTTTTCCAACTGTCTACTATATCCATTTGCCTGAATGTCCCAAAGGCACCTCAGAGTCCACACATCCAAAACCAAACTCATTGTTTTCCCTCTACCTTCATTCCCAGTCCCAGTTAATGGCCTCACTATTCATCCACTCACCCTAGTCAGTACCCTTAGCATCATTTCTGACACTTTCTTGTCATTCATTATATCTAATCAGATAACATATATTCCTTTAAGAATCTCTCAAAGGCCCTCATACTTCTCCCCCAGGCCAGTGACTTAGCTCAGGTCCTTATTACTTTTTATTTGGCCACTTGTGATTTTTTTTGTGAGCAGCCTATCCCCCTTTTTTCCCAATTTCCTCTTTACCCACTGGGACATTTTGAAATGTACTTGTGTAAGATAGAAAATAAAGATTAAAAAAATCTTATAATTTTCTTCATATCCTGACTGGAGTTCTTATTCATTTAAAACTTTCATGGATGTTCTTTCTACAGAACATCAAACACCAGGATGAGAAGTGAAAGTTTACTCAAATTTGGAACTTGCCACATACGGATGTTTGACATTCATTAGACAATATGATGAATGAGTGGCTTACTTCATACCTTTAATCGGATGTGTGGGCATTGTATAAACATAACCTGAGATTTACTCTTCATTTTTAAGGTACACACAGAGATGTTTTAAAATCCCCTTTGATCTTTTTTATGAGGTTTATGGGGTTTTTTGACATTGTTTATTTGAAAGCTGGATACATTTTTCCAGTTAATTATCTGCAGTCTCCCACTGCTTCTATTTTCAGAATTGATGTAGAGGACAGAAAGAGAGGGTTGGGTTTGAAAAAAAAAAAACAAACAAACTTGGACACAATTTTATAGTAAGAATTAGATAAGTTGTCAGATCACTTACCATAGAAGTCCTCAAGAATTCATAAAGTACATTATAATTTAGTAAGTACTGCCTTGGTTTTTCAAGTTATTCTAAATACTCAATCAATATTTTATTTTAGAATACATCTATTTAAAGCTTAGTGTATTTAACCATTAATTTCAATTACAAATGTGAACACACTTTCAATTCCTTGAAACTGTGGGTGATTTATTTCATCAGAGTGAAGGGCTATTCATGATAATAATCCTAAATTTCATATTTACAGTTCATATTCATAATTCCTATTGAATAAGCTACAAAGTGAGGCTTCACGACCGCTTGCAAAATATGTTAAACATAATCCTAAAATCACTAGTAAATAGGTCCACGTAATAATAGATAATTGGAGAGAGAACACAGCCTTTTACCATAATTGTGGAGCATTGAATAATTAAAAGCAGGTCTTTGACAGATAAACATGGTAAAATAATTTGGCTTGTATGAATGCTTGTAACTTAATGGGTTTTCTTTCCCAGTGTTAGATCCACATTAAACAACTAGCCAATAGTAAATATAAATTTGTAATGGAAATGACTGTACATCAGTTTTTGTTTGATAATAACTGAAAGGAAGGTATTATATTTCATTATTTGTTTCTGCTTCAGAAGGAAAAAAATCATCAATTACACATGCCTTCTGTGTGTCACCATAGTTTTATCTTTTATGTGGTAGAAGTTATTTTATGAATCTTGTCAAAAATAGAATGATATCAGATGACACATCTACCTTAAGCCCCAAACACATTCCTGGCCTCATCTGACTTACTCTGGTATTTCTCTAACATCCCACATGTCCTCATGCTCTGCTCCCTCTGGAACCTCTTCTGGATTCCAGATATCCTCGCCGTTTTCATCACTGCTTTGAGGGATGACTATGGAGAAAGGGAAGATAAAGCTGAGGCTGTTTCTATTCTTCATGCTCAGTTTAGGATCATCGAAGTAAAACATGTTCTATTTGTAATCACTAGTTTGTGTTTTGGTCCAAACAAGCTAACTTAGTAAAAAAAAAAAAAAAGTAGAATTTTTGAATCAATCCACAAACAGTACATTGTAAAATTGTAATAACAGTCGTAAAAAATTTCGAAACAACATGTAAGCAAAAAGAAGAAAAAAATCATCTGTAATCCAACTACCCAGAGATAATCAGTGAACGCATTCCAGTCTGTATGTGTACATACAACATATAATATGTAATATAACATATATATGTTAATATATGTTATAATATATGTATATATTATGTATATATGTATATAATGTGTATACGTATATAATATGTATGTATCTATACATACATACATATGTATGTATATGTATGTATACATACATATTATATACATATACATATATACATTATATATACAGTATATATAAAATGTATATATACATTATATAAACATATATACATTATATATATACATTATATGTATATATACATTATATAAACATATGTATGTATATGTGTACATATACATGTATATATATGTTTGTGTATACGTGTATATATACATTATATATACATATATATGTACGTATATACATATGCATGTATGTACATATGTACGTATATACACATACATTATATAATGTGTATATACATTATATATACATATATGTATATATATAATGTATATATACATATATGTATATATATAATGTATATATAATATATAATGTATATATAATGTATATATGTATACATATATACATATATGTATATATGTATATGTGTATATGTGTATATGTGTCTATAAGGTATATATGTATATGTATATAATGTGTATATGTATATATGTATCTATAAGGTATATATGTATATGTATATATAATATATTATATATGTATATATTATAACATATATATTACATAATATAACATGTAATATAACATACAATACATACTCTGTATGTGAAAGAACATTTTATATGAAACATATTATATATAACTTACATATGTAAAGAAATATTATACTTTTTTTTTCAGAAACATCAATAGGATCTTATGTCCAACATTTACATAAAAGAACCAATCAAACATACAATCATTTGATCCGGGGAGCCAATGCCTTATTTTGCTTTGTGTATTACTATCTAAAAACTTTGATACCTGTGTCATGAAAGCATGACATAATTCTTAGAAAACATCAGTTATAGAAACTGAAAACAGGGGCACCTGGGTGGCTCAGTGGGTTAAGCCTTCGGCTCAGGTCACGATCTCAGGGTCCTGGGATCGAGCCCTGCATCGGGCTCTCTGCTCAGTGGAGAGCCTGCTTCTCCCTCTCTCTCTGGCTGCCTCTCTACCTACTTGTGATCTCTGTCAAATAAATAAATGAAATCTTAAAAAAAAAAAGAAACTGAAAACAGTGGATACAATGATCATTTTTTTTATTAAAAAAAAAAAAAGATTTTATTTGGGGCACCTGGGTGGCTCAACTGGTTAAGCAACTAACAGCCTTCGGCTCAGGTCATGATCCTGGAGTCCTGGGATCGAGTCCCAAGTTGGGCTCCCTGCTCAGCAGGGAGTCTGCTTCTTCCAATGACCCTCTCCCCTCTCATGCTCTCTCTTTCTCTCTCACTCTTTATTTAGTTGACAGAGAGAGACTGAGAGAAAAAGAGCGCAAGCAGAGGTGGCAGCAGGAAGAGACAGAGGGAGAAGCAGACTCCCTACTGAGCAGCAAGCCCAAAGCAGGACTCTTTCTCAGGACCCTGAGATCATGACCTAAGCTGAAGGTAGACACTTAACACACTGATTCACCCCAGTGCCCCAGTGATAATTTTTTAATCTAGTATTTTCCTCATGTAGATGTGAGCCTCAAAGAAAATCTCTATCACTTGTCCTTTATGCAGGACTAAGCATATACCTGGGTTCTTACGTGTCATCTTTAAATATTTAAAAGCAAATGAGGCATGGAAAAGCCCAGCTTACATTTGTTCCAACATTAGGTGCAGAACATTATTTCAAGCTCTCCTTTCAAGCATCCCCAGAAATGCACCTGATTACCAGGTTTTCAATACTGCCAACTCTTTTGTAATTGTCTGCTTCTGTCTAGCATGAGCTTTGTAAAGCCTAATTACAGATTTCATATAAAATAGTTTGCATATGATTCATTTTTCTCAGAATTTAGAGGATATTAGATATACACTATCAGAAATTCAGGCAGCATAGAAACACATCAAAATTTGAACTAGCCTTCCAACATCTCTTGAATGAGGCAAAGAGACTCTTGAGTATGTAGGGGATAATAACTGAAATTTTAAAATCATCCCCTCAGACCTCATTTTAGCCATTATTTTAAACATTTTCCAGATAAAATCTTTAACAATCAGCTAAATTGATGAAGGAACTTCACTTCCTTTCCCTGTTCACCCTCTGGTAACTGTCATCATGACAGAATTAAAGCTTTCTATATTTTTGAAGATGTATAAAATGCTCAACTCTGTGAAAACGTATGGGCCAAAATGGTGGGGAAAATCTCCCCCAAATATTTATTCTAGTTTATAGAAGCCGTGACTATATACATCGCTTCATGGGCTTTAATTTATAAGCATTTTGATATAAGATAAAATTGTGTAGCTATTTATTATGTTCTCCAAAAGACTATTAACTCGATGGGAGCAGAGACCTTTCTATTTTGATCTTCCTCATAGCTCCAGAGATGCTACTACTACCTGGTACACAACAGGCTTTTAATAAATATTTGTTGAGTGAATTAATGAATTCTGTAAAATTCCCAGAATATAGCAGGGTAGAAGATGAAGAAACTAATCATTTTGGGAACTAGACCTTAAGTAATAAAAAAGTTGTTTAACCACACATGACTTTCTTGGTTTTACTTCTCAGGAAATATACCAAAAAGTGAACGTCAATAATTCAAGGCAAATTAATTTCCATTAATATAAAAGTGACTTACCTATAACAGTAGAATAAAAAAAGCGTCTTTATATGTAAACGACTGTTCATCATTTCCGCAATTATCTGAGTTCATCTTTGACAAACTCTAGTGTTAGTATTACTCTCCTTATACTTTTGCTCCCAGAGAAAATATTTTACTGATTATACTGATCTATATGCTTTGTTAAATAACTTACCTTGGAGCTCTTCTGTTGTTGGTGGTCCAATATTCCCAGGACCCATGGCTCCAAGGACAGATGAACAGTTTGGCTTGGAGAAAAGAAAAAAGGTCCAACAAGTAATTATTACTTGTGTAACCTTTATGACCGGTAATGCTTTGAATTTGATAAGCTTTCCATATAAAATTTCATAGAGCTTCTCATTTAATCATCATTGTTATACAACAAAGCGACAGATGCCAAGTATTATTTAGAATGTGTTTTCCTTTTCCTTTCAAAAAGTATTTAGTTTAATAGGCTGAAAGGCAGAACTGATCTTTGATCAGACAAAATCCCCAGTTCCAGCCCAGTGAATTGTGTATCCCTGCGGATAGCGGAATGAACCACATTCATCTCTTTGAAGGTCAGAACCAAGTATTAGTATAAAAGCATCGACACTTTTGGGTTTCGGCAGTGTCTTGCCAGAGTTAGATGGGGGATGGAAAAGGACGGGAAAGTTTCATAGAAACAAAAACAAACCACTAAATAGAGTCTTAAGTATTTAGATATCAAAGGACTCATTCGAAACTCCTGGTAACTGATTTTACTTTTTTTCCTCTGGGGACCTGAAACACTTTCTAGTCTGTCAAATACACGCTGAACCACTTCAGTCATCATGCAAGTTCATTTTGCCATCCCCTGTGCAAGCAAACACACCGTCATAGGACTGCCCCTCTATTCACCAGTACAAGAACAATTTTCCTTTTTTCAACTAAGTATGATACATATTACACTATCAGAATAGTGGCAACCACCTCATTGGTCCCTCTCCGGGGTCTTTTGATAATTCAAGAAATCCCAATATTTTCCTAAATGTTCTTGCTGATGCCAGACTCTGAAGCTCCAGTTTACTCCATTGCTGACAGTCAAAACATTGTTCTCTCCCTGGATCCTGGCAAACTAGCACATGAGGCTCTCTTTTCTCAGGCCCCTGCCTGGATCTCCCAAGACTTCAGGTATGTACAAAAGTTACAGTGTCCTGTTTGGGCAAGAGGAATAGTGTTTGTCCTTGAAAGCTGGTGGAAAAACTCACCTGTGTCTTTATTATGCTAAACTATTCCAACAGCTATAAATCAGAAATTAATCTGTAACATCTCAATGGCTTCTAAGACAGTAACCATTCCTTTCCAAAAGGTGCTTCAAAAGTGCAATGTCTCTGGTTAAGGTGTTACAGACAGTTTTATGTGGAAATCCCAAGATGGTACTCTACATTTTTTTTTCGTTTTAATCACTAAGGTCATATAAAGTAGTAGTGCTTTCCTTAAGTTATTAATCATCAGAATACTAATAGTCAATCAGGGCAAAGCATTTCTTGGAACATGAGGGCTTCTTGTTTTGTGGAGTGACTCCTTCCAAGGAAAATTAAAATCCATGGAAAGGAAAACTTGAACATTCCTAACAAAAATTGGTATGCCTTCCCTGCATAGTGATGATTGGATCAGTGAAGGAGGGTCTCAGTTTATTAACTTAATGAAAATAAACGATTAAAATCAAATTTCAAGTGGAATGAAAAATGAGGATAATAAAAATATTAAAAACCATCTTGCAAGTGTTTTCCATGAAAATATCATTTCAGCCTTTACCATGGAGCCACATCCCATTATCTGAGAAATTTATCATTGCAGTTCATGCCACTTTGCAATAGGTAAGAGAGTTAGAACAACTTGGTTACGGTGTCTGTGGAGTGGTGAACCTTATTTCCCACAGGTCTTAAGATTCCCATGTGAGTTTAAAAAACACTCTCTTCCTAATCTCCCAGATTCTTAGCAGTTCATGGTAGAGATGGCGTAAATAAGCCAACGTGTATACAACAGTTCTAATGTTGTTTTCAGAGAGTATTTTCAAAAACAGATCACTCTTGTGATCATTCCACAGTTCCCAAGATTAATATATTTTAAAAAATGAAAAACAATTTCTCTCCTGGAAAATTTAAGAGTTCATTGGAAACATTAATTATTCCCCACTGTTCTTATACTCCATTTCTATATCCTCTAATGATATCTGTACTCCAGTGTCTGAGTGACCAATTACCTCAAAATTGCTGGTAACCTAGATACACAGAATCATACGTTATTACAGTAATTTTCCTCTATGAATTGTACAATTTGATAAAATTATCCTCGCCTATTCTCATAATCACTCATCTTTCTCCTAGAATCACCTCTAGATGCAATAAACAACTCTATATGTAAAGGCCAAAGAGAACAGGCTTTGTTACCAGGGAAAATCTTTCATCTTTGAATCTGTCCCAGTTACAAGGTCCACTCACCTTTCTTGAAGACTGCTGTTTCTCAAATATTTAATATGCTTTTTGCATAAGACATAATCCTACCCTTCCTAGGATGTATCCTTCTACTTGAGCTTAAGGTAACCAAAATGTACTTGCCTTCCCAACTTCATTGATACCTTGCTCCTAAATTTTTCTCCAGTGTCCTGTGTGTTGTATATATTCAATGCTATCATTAATGTTCTGATTTTTGTTTGGCCTCTACTAACTTTTCCCTGACTAACACTTCTTGGATTCTGGCTCCAAGCTGATTCAGTTTCCATCCAAAAATTTTATTCCCATTGCACATCTTCCTTGATTCTGTGCCTTCCACCTAAACTCTTCTTGGGAGGTGGAAGTTCCATCCAGTGTTGATCTGAGCCACTGAATTTGCTGCCTATTCAGATTACATTTGTTTTTCCACACAATGGCAGAAAAGAATTTGGGGGGATGAGCAGACTGCTAGCATGCTCACTGGAGATGGTTTATTCATGGAAAATTGGGCATAATAACAACTTCACTAAGATCATGTAAAGCAAATTGATATATTCTGTTATTGTGTGAGATTTCTGGCCCAAATTTTGTCTTCATGTAGGCAGTCTGACAGCTGAGGTTTGCTGATACCTAAGGAGCAGGAGAATGGAGAGCAGGGGCTACATAGAAGTATTTTGATTATTCTGGGAATATGGGCAGTGACTGAAGGTCAGTTTATGGAACTATCCTACCCAAAATGAAGCCCACCTTGCTGCAGCAAGCCTCCCTGGGGCTGCCTGCCACGATCCCAAACACTATCCAACAAATCAGATTTCACAGCTATGTGTGAGCATATACCCAGAAGTCAATTTTAGTAAGCTAAAATTATAGTAGTTTATCCCATTATATGGGTCAAATTGCTCTCTGTTCTGTTGTCATGTGTGGACAAATTTTTAAAAATTAAGGGAGCTGGCAAGATTTCATTTCTTTTGATGGCTGTATAATATTCCATTGTGTATATATATCACATCTTCTTGATCCATTCATCTGTTGATGGACATCTAGGTTCTTTCCATAGTTTGGCTATTGTGGACATTGCTGCTATAAACATTCGGGTACACGTGCCCCTTTGGATCACTACGTTTGTATCTTTAGGGTAAATACCCAGTAGTGCAATTGCTGGGTCATAGGGCAGTTCTATTTTCAACATTGGGATAAAAATATATGTTTATAAAAAATTAAAAATTAAAAAAAATTAAGGGAGCTGGTTGGTGGGGGCCTAATTAACACTGTCTCGTGGAAATTATTTGTTTTATAGAAATACTGTCTAGGCTTAAAAATCCAAGTTACCACTCTCTGCAATGGTTGTCAAGCATTCTTTTTCCATAAATATAAATGACAAACATTTTGAAATGTGGCTATTGCTACCATAATTAAAGAACTATTTTCTTAGTGAGTGTTCAGGTAATTTAGAAAAAAGATAATTATGTTCGCTAGGAATGAACCAGAGGTGATACTCTCATGTATAACGACTCCTGCAACCTCCTGTTGGATGACACAACATTGCTCCCACAGCAAGGTTGGAACGAGTTGTTCAAATACAGTTTAACAACTTAGCATGAATAGAACTAATTCATCTGTAAGTATACAACCACCTGTCCAGGCTCAAAATCATCCTCTTCTTCGGGATAAAGTAGCTTAGAGAGGGCTTGCAGAGCTGAAACTGAAGAAATTGTTTCAATTTCCATATTTTCATATTCTAGATTTTCAGTTTCCATATTTTCAGAATCCATGTTCTGAGGAAGAAGATAATCAGAAAGAGATATTTTGGTTTTCTGTTTCATTGAAGACCGAAGATTAAATTTTTAGTCAGCCCTTGATAATGCCTAGCATTATACCACCACCTGAGAATTCTAGTGGGTTGGTTCGTTGGCTTTAGTGAAGAGTTCACACAAAATAATTGAACTGTTTTATGGTTATCATAGTGATACTATATATGTATATAATGAAGATTTTAGGAAATAACACATTAAAAACGTAAATAAGATCACCACGACTTATAATCCTACCAGCCTTTAAATTAACCCTTATAGGGGTGCCTGGGTGGTTCAGTGAGTTAAAGCCTCTGCCTTCAGCTCAGGTCATGATCCCAGGGTCCTGGGATGGAGAATCAGGCTCTCTGCCCAGCAGGGAGCCTGCTTCCCTTCCTCTCTCTCTGCCTGCCTCTCTGCCTACTTGTGATCTCTGTCTGTCAAATAAATAAATAAAATCTTTAAATAAATAACCCTTATAGTCACATTTAGGGTAGGAATTCAGGGTCCTTAAACATCTTGGAAATGTCACAGACTTTAATGAATAACCTGCATAAAGCTTATTGCGAATGGTTTGGGCATAAATATAATGGGAATCTTTTCTACATCTCTGCTCATATTTTTCAAACGTAATTTTATAAAACTAACTCACGGAAAACACTTCTTTAGTGCTGTTATTAAATGATCCACTAAAATTTCTGCATTGTGCCTAGAACAGTAATACAAAGGGATTCTCAAATGTGTGCTCATACAAAATCACCTGTCAAAATCAATCTGCATGCAGATGGTATTTTACAAACCTTCTGTTTTATTATGTTTTACTATTATTTTGACTTTCTTTTTTTAAAATTTTATTTATTTGACAGACAGAGATCACAAATAGGTAGAGAGGCAGGCAGAGAGAGAGAGGAGGAAGCAGGCTCCCCGCTGAGCAGAGAGCCCGATGCGGGGCTCGATCCCAGGACCCTGAGATCATGACCTGAGCTGAAGGCAGAGGCTTAACCCACTGAGCCACCCAGGCGCCCTTGACTTTCTTTTTTAAATGGAAAACTGATCTTAATGCTTATTCAAGATGTCAAGGGTATGAAACACATGTGAAATAGCCTTGTATGTCTAGCGTAGAGGCAGTATATCAGAGTGGTTTAGAGTAAGGTCTCCAGAGTCATGCTGCCTAGATATGTATCTATCATTTACTTTGCAGCACTGTGACATTGGGCACATCATTTAAACTCTATACACCCCATCCTCCTTACCTGTAAAATAGGAATAATCATAGTGCTACCTCATAGGGTTGTTACAAGGATTGAGTAGCTTCACACACGTCAAAAAGCTTAGAACTCTGCCTCGCACACATTCTAACCATTGTAAGCACTCAACATATGTTAGCTATTATTGGTCCTTTAAAAATTTAATTTTGCTGGGCATGAATATCACTTCTAATAATGTCAAATAAGTTAATGATAAAACTCATTACACTGGAAACTCATTAAATTGGAAAAGGTGAAATAAATGGTGATAAAACAATCTTCTCTCACAGTATGGTCTGGTAGTCTGCTATGGAAATGAATAATTGACACATATTAAATTAAACAAAGAGGCTCTTGTTTGTATTTCAAAAGTTCTAGTTGATTATGTGTTCATTAAATATTTACTGAACATTAAAAGCAAAAAGTTTATTGACACATTTTCTACCTTTGACAACAAAAGGGGAAATGGATCCAGGTCTCAGATGCAGTGATATGAACAGTATTTCGAGTTGAGATTGCACAAACAATGAGGTTTTATAAAGCAAATATAGTAGAAACTGTTTTATTATTCCAGCATTTCCACCCCTTACAAAATTGTTGTTATGGCCTTCTTATTATTTTTAAAGATTTTATTTATTTATTTGACAGATAGATCACAAGCAGGCAGAGAGGCAGGCAGAGAGAGGAAGGGAAGCAGGCTCCCCGCTGAGCAGAGAGCCCCATACGGGGCTGGATCCCAGGATCACAAGCAGGCAGAGAGGCAGGCAGAGAGAGGAAGGGAAGCAGGCTCCCCGCTGAGCAGAGAGCCCCATGCGGGGCTCGATCCCAGGATCCTGGGATCATGACCTGAGCCAAAGGCAGAGGCTTTAACCCACTGAGCCACCCAGGTGCCCTTGTGATGGCCTTATTATTAATAGCAATGTAGGTGAGAGAGTTTGCTAAAATATGAAAAACTGCATAAAATTATCATTATTATTTGGCACATACATTGTGCCTGCATATACAGATACTTGATGATGAGCCTTGTGAGAGCTTAATGGTGGGCCGGTGAGAGGGGAATAAACTGGAACCGGTAAAGCAAACCCAGAAGAAGGGTATTCAGAAGTTCCAAATACCGGGTCTGAGGTAGCAATCAGAACTCCTATTCATTTATTTTCATCTGCTTGGTAGGGACATGGCAGCAGTTTGGGGATATGAGCAGTGTTTCAGGGCAGAAAGATTGAAAAAGTATGGTTGTAGGGAGGTCTGTTTAGGTGGAACAGAACCCTGGTCCATAGGTGGGGATAGAGGAGGCAGGGTCTGACTCTTGAGGATCTTTGAGGAGCTGGCAGCTAGACGAAGGTTCAGAATAGGGTAGGGCTCAACATCACTGCAGGAAAAGAAATCTAGGTACCAAATCATAGGCTTTCTCATGTTACTCTGGGCAGCTACGTTATGAAGTGAGTCTGTCGTTCAGTGAGTACAGTGGATACTGGATTTAGGGAAAGCAGATTTATTCTAAATCCCTACCAGTTGGGAAGTAGCTCTGACCTGGCTCTCTGGTGAGAGACAGGGCGGTGTGGACAGTGGGAAGCCATCCCTTTAAGCCGAGAGTCTCAAAAACCAGAGCTGGCATAGAGTCAGCAGTTTATGAATACTGAATGAAGCATGATTAAACTCACACGGCTATTGTATTTCAAAGTAGTCACCTTAGAAGGTTATACGCTGATGTAAATTATGCTATCAGTGTTCAAAATATTTTGGAATTGCCTTCATATGTATCACCAAGAAAACAGGTATCATTATAGTATCACTCAGTTTAATTATACAACAGATTTGCCTCCAAGTGATTTCTAGATGTATCAAGATATCACATCTACTTTCAAAATATGAAGATTTGCTGCTTTGAGATTCAAAAAAAAATGTGCTACAGGCCTCAAGGCGATTCTAAGAGTATTTTCAAAGGTAATTTAAGCCATAGCAACAGCAAGTGGATAGACTCCCAAAGTGACTGCTTTCAAAGGATGCCCCTTCTTGGGATATATGTTTGAGTATATAACAAATCATTCACAATAATTTATAGTAACACTCTATATATCTCAAGCACATTGGGACTTAGACTTCTTAAATTCCAAATTAGGCTGGCATAAAATGGCATAGATTCATATGTAGCTAAATGGGTGTAGAGATGTCATAATGAAATTGGCACTCTAGCAAAAATATTTTTACTATATCAACTGTAATAATCTGCAAACACAAAATAAGAAATCAAAATATGCTTGTTGATATATTTTGAGAATGAATCACCAGTACTTTGTGAATAACTAAATAGTTCAAAGGATCAAGAGAAAAACAGTGATGTGAATTTTTGGAAAAAAATAGTCTAAATTTAATAGAAATACAGATTCTGCCACCTTTTTTAGAAGTCTAAAAATTAACAATAGCTTATTAAGCTTTGTTGAAAACATTTATTTGGCAGAAACAGATCAACTGGACAAACTAAAGCAAGATGCCTTTTTACAGTGTTATTTATTTGAGGGATATCTTTCACCTGGAAATTTGACATGCATTAGTTTCCTCTCAAGCCTGGCAATCAAAGTCCTTTAAGATATCACCCCAACCTAATTTTGCCACTTCTTACTTATTCTTCTACATGCAATCTGTGTTCTGTTAAAAACTGAACTTCTTATTAAACATACCCTGTGACGCGTCGGTGGCTCAGTTGGTTAAGTGTCCGGGTCTTGAATTCGGCTCAGGTCATGATCCCAAGGTTGTGGGATTTGCTTTGGAATTCTTTCTCCTTCTTCCTCTGCCCTTCCCCACTCCCCAAGTAAAATCTTAAAAAAAGAACTTATGATCTCCTGCCTTTATACCTAATGTATACTTCCTTTTGCCTACTCAGTGTAGTGTAGTGATTAAAAAAAAAAAAAAAAAAAGGAAGAAGAGGAAGGAGAAGATTCTAGAGTGCCACTGCCTGAATCTGGTATTACCACTTAAATAGGCCAAGAATAAATTGAAATTCAGAAAATTTAAGTAATTTCATTAAAAACAAAATATATTGCTAAATCGATTTGAGATTTGGTTCTTAGAAAATAAATTTTCCACAAGTGAAACCATATGATAATTGACTCTCTCTGCTTGACTTATTTCACCCAGCATAATCATAAAGAATTACCACATAATATCCTTTGAGAACTTGTTTGATAGGTAAACACATACCCCTTTCTTTTCTGAAAACAGATGCTATTAGCATCTCTGCCTATGTCTGAATTAAATTACAGTATACTGGCTATTTTTTTTTTTTACACTTTTGACATCTATGCACATCAATGATTAGTAAAAATAATTCATTTTTGACTTTTTCTTTATAATATGAAGAATGATTGCCTTTTTTAGGAATGTCATAAAATGTACCAAGTCTTAAGTAACTATGAGGACTTGACAGGGTTTTCTTACAAATTTAAAATATATTCAATAGAAGATGATTTTTGGAAATACCTGGAATATTTCATATATGACCTTCTTTTGATTTAATACTTCCTCTATTATTCTTTATTTTAGACAGACTTAATACACTTGGCAGTAATCTTTCTCTCATTCTCATACTCCGCCACTATCTAAAAAGGAGCTGAGACAGCAAATTTTCCTTCAGGACTTTGAAATTTTCTCCCTAAGTCAAAAGGCTTGTTTAATTTCTTGGGGAAACAGTCTCTGTTCTGAATTCTTGTCATAATAGGAAGCTCTGAGAAGAAATGACCCCTAACGCTGATCAAATTCTGTTCTCTCCTTATACACAGATTTTATTTTATTTTTTGACACTGTTTCTTACCTTTTAACAGGTATAGTCCCACGACATAGAATACTCAATCTCTGATCAACTGTTGGTGAGTAGCAGCCTCGCTGAGGTTAAGTACAAGTAGTCTTTGCACACGACGCTTTAGCCCACTCAAGCATAGTCTGACTGCTTCTCCATCCTCAACGGATCTGACCAACGGCCGTTGGAACCCTCAGGGCACAGTGTTCACATTCTCGCACACAGGATATTGTCCACGCGGAAAGTGGCACCGGCCATTTTTTTTTTCAGTTTGAACAACGTTATACCCCTTAAAAAATAAATATCTATGTAGATATCTATCTACATATCTACGTAGATCTACGTAGATCTACGTAGATCTACGTAGATATCTATCTATCTATATCTATGTTTATATCCCAGCCAAGGCACTCTGGGTAGATCATGCCTGTACGTGTAAAACAAAAGGAACAGTGGGTGCCTTGGAGCGCCCAGATCTACCTATAAGGGGACAGTTTTCATTCTCAAATTAATGTTAAAACCATAAGTGCGTGTGAGTTGACACAGGCATTGTGAAGCCTTCGTGTGTTCATTTTGGCCTTCAGACGGTCAAACAGCATTTATTCCCCGGCATGGTAAAATTGACCCATCTCTCACTCACATCCTGAATAGACTGAGTTTTGTTATAGCTGCCTCCTGCTTCTAGTGTCCAGGGAAGGAAAACTTAGGGAAAAGGTCTGTACTCTTTGCGACTTGTGGCTTTTTTTGGGTAGCTTTCAGAGTCGTAACCACTCTAGAGTTCACCCTAGTTTTCCCGATAGCCAGGGCATTTGGGGACCCTTTCTTTCCCCTTTCTAAGGTTCAGGTTTCCTCACCTGGGTCAGTTTTCGGGTCGCTGGCTGGGCTCCGAAAATAGACAGCTGAGAGCGCTGCGTCTCTCTGTTGCCTAGGTAACAGTTTTGTTGCCCCCTCCACCCACCACCTCCGGGTTCCCGCTTGACTTTTCTGGCCAATCACAGAAGACTTTCCTTTGAAACAGCCCCAGAATCAACCAATCCGATCGCGTGCCAGTCAGGGTCAATGGCCGCCCTCTCTAGTTAACTAGGTGGACCCCAGTTAAGCGTCTGTCTCAGTTAGCGTCACTCCAGCGGTACCCAGTCCGCTGTGGAGGACGGTTTCCCCACCCCCCTGCTCGGATTAGGCCGAGGCCCGCCTCTCTGGCTGCAAGACAGTCTTGGAGGTCCTATCCATTTACTTTGGGTCTGTGACTGCGAGCGGCAGAGGCGGCGGCAGGCACCAAGGTAAGTTTGTGGGGATTTCGTTTGTCCCAGTCCTCTGCAGGCTCGCTCATTACGCTTTTCCCTCACGTGAATTCCAAACCGGACAATTCCTCCCGTGGACCTGGGACAACCGGGGTGGAAGGATAGGCTCGGTGGCTAGGGGGTTGAGGTTTTGCTGTAGCTCTGCACGCGCTCCCCACGCCCCCTCCCCACCCCGCGACAGAGACACGTTTTGTGATTCCTTCCCGGCTCAGCGTGTGTGTCTGTTTATACCCACGCGCGCAGTTAAGGCGGTATGGTGCTTCTTTTCCTCAGCCCAGCTTGTGTGTGTGGGGAGGGGGCGTGTAGGGTAGGTTAGTATCGCGCTTTTCCTTAGTTCGTCGTGTGTGTGTGTGTGTGTGTGCGCGCGCTCGCGCGAGTGGTGGGATCGTGCTTCTTTTCTTGGCTCAGCGTGTGTGTGTGTGTGTGTGTGTGCACGCGCGCGTGCTCGCGTGAGGGGCGTGTTTGTGTGTAAGGTGGGGTCGCGCTTCTTTTCCACGGCTCAGTGTTTGTGTGTGTGTGTGTGTAGGGTGGGATCTCACTTCTTTTTCTCTGCGGTGGGCAAGACTTCTGGGCCCAAACCCTTGGGGGGAGCATCCCTGCGGCCGCCAGACCTACAGCCCACTCCCAGTAACATAGAGGACCTAGTGCCCTTCTTTTCCCGCCTTGGAGTGGAGAAACGCTGATGCGCTGCCGGCTTGCCGCTGCTTGTCAATCTGAGTGTCTTCACTTCACGTAGAGGTACAGTTGTGACACTGGTTTCCCGTGAATTCCGTGGTTTGGTTTTAAACAAACGGGGGGAAAAAGGGAGATGGCTTAATAAGCATTTGGAGTTTTCAGAAGTGATTAGTTTTGTTGGATAGTGGAGCCCCTAATTCATTATTTGAGTGTTGTAAGCAAAGAGAGATAGGATGGCTTTAATGGATGGTTACTTTTGATTATTCACGGATTGGAATTCGATTAATGAGTTAACTAAAGTGCTG
This sequence comes from Mustela putorius furo, assembly GCF_011764305.1. Lineage (NCBI taxonomy): Eukaryota > Metazoa > Chordata > Mammalia > Carnivora > Mustelidae > Mustela > Mustela putorius. The sequence continues at coordinate 18,599,415 of NW_025422049.1, forward strand.
TCCTTCTTTTGACTGTCATGTTTTTCTAGCTTCCACCTTTTCTGGTGAAGGCGACGGTCAAGCTTGAATAATTTGTCCATTCTACTTGTTATTACCACAGCAAACAAAAGAAATACTTAAGTTATTGCCTAGAAGTAAAGTTACTGGCTTTTTGGCCAAATTAATTATACCACAATATCCCTTATGACTATAGATGATTAGAGTTTAAGTGTCTTAATTTTTCTATTTCTCTAGAAATTTGTGGAACTTTTCTATATGCTATGCTCTTTCTTTCTTTCTTTGAAGATTTTATTTACTTATTTATTTGACAGAGCTAGAGAGCACAAACAGGTGGAGCAGTAGAAGTAGAGGGAGAAGCAGGCTTCCCACCGCGCAGGGATCAGAGACTGGGCTCCGTGCAGGCTCCATGCAGGGCTTCATGCGGGGATTGATCCGGGTCTACGGACCAGGACCGAAGCCAAAGGCAAAGGCTTAACCATCTGAGCCACCCAGGCGCCCACTATGCTCTTTCTTGATTTTTTTTTATTACTGTTCTGCCTCATTGTGCATTATCCTAAGTCAGTAATGCCTAGCTAGTACTTCTCAGACCTTTTTTCTGTGACTACAGTAAGAAATAAATTTTTTGTTGTTGCCAAGTATATACGTATACAATATATAATTGACAGCCATTTCACAAAAACAATGCTTACTACATGCAATTCACTCTGGTAGTCTCTATTATGTATATATTTTTAATGTAGCCATAATCCACTAATGAATTCTTGTTCACATTTTGAAAAACACTGGCCTTCCAGTTTTGGTTTTCAAACTTTTATGTATTTAGGAATCACATAGGATGTTTGTCACTTTGGGGGAGGAAGAAAAATTTTCTCTGTCCCTCAAGATTCTTCTAGCTGGACTAAGACTTAAATTGACATGAGACAGATTAAGAGGAGAAAATGAAATTTAATTTTGTACATAGGGGGAATCTACAGACATGAAATTTCAGACAGGCAAAATGAGGTATAAAAGTCATCCAGAACTAAGGAGAAAATGGGGTCTGGGATTTCAAAGGAAAGGAACACAACTCACAAGAAGATGAAAAGGGATATATGTTTGGTAAACAAAGGTTTGCTGCACCGTTTAGAAACTGTAGGACTTAGAGAGGACTTTAATCAAACAGGTTTTGCTAGGTTCCTTCCTGTCTACTATACCTAGTTCATATTCTAATGTTATCTGTGGTAAGATTTTATTCTTAAAAATGAACTTTAAGGAGCACCTGGGTGGCTCAGTGGGTTAAGCCGCTGCCTTCGGCTCAGGTCATGATCTCAGGGTCCTGGGGTCGAGTCCCGCATAGGGCTCTCTGCTCAGCAGGGAGCCTGCTTCCCCTCTCTCTCTCTGTCTGCCTCTCCGTCTACTTGTGATTTCTCTTTATCAAATAAATAAAATCTTTAAAAAAAATGAACTTTAATTGGGATGCCTGGGTGGCTTAGTTGGTTAAACATCTGCTTTTGGCTCAGGTCATGATCCGGGGGTTGTGGGATCCAGCCCTGCGTGGGACTCTCTGCTCAGCTGGAGCCTGCTTCTTTCTCTCCCTCTGCCAGTGGCTCCCCCTCCTTGTGTTCTCTCTTGCACTGTCAAAAATAATAAATAAAATCTTTAAAAAATGATTTTAATTAAGTTATATTATCTAAATCTCCTTTTCATTGTAAAATGATAGTTTTTGAAATTTTTAAATGACTGCTATTACTTGTAGGCTTGTATGAGGTTTTTATGCATACTGTGCTTCAGAAGTCTATGGGTATTTTTGTTTGTTTGTTTGTTTGTTTTGCTCTACTTCTCAGTGTTTTGGGGAAATGGGTATGCCTTTGAGGCTGGGTTCTTTGTGGGTTTTTTTTGCATTTGAATGCCGTTCCTCTGTGTTTTTTGTGTGTGTGTGTGTGTTTTTTTTTTTTACTAGCTCTCTCAAGTGTTTCACTCTCTTCTCTTTCTCCTCCCTCTTCCCCATAACCCCGTTCTTTCTCCCTTCCTCAAATCCCCCCACCCCAGTTCGTGCTCTGCCCTCTTGGGTCCCTCTGCCTAGATGCCCAGTTTCCCAATAGCCATGCCTTCTTTTAGGTCTCTGCCTTCCACACCTGCCCTCTTGTGAGTCCTCCTCCTGCACACACTCCCCCCCCACACACACACTTCCTTCTCACTCTTATGTCCCTCTCAGGACTTCAAAGATTCTTGTCTCTTTAGTCCTTCTGCACACCCTCCCCTTTGGTCCCCCACCCCTGGTGTCTTCCCTTTTCCAGTTTTGTAACTGCTGTAGACATTCACTGATAATTGAGACCCGTTTCATGGCAATTTAGAGTCTTCCACCATGTCACACTTTTTTTTTTTTTTTTTTTTACCATGTCACACTTTTAATATTTGGCAAGGTGGTCTTAATTTTGGAATTTTTAAAATTTATTTTATTTTATTTATTCTTTTTGGAATTAAAAAAAAAACCTTTTTCTAGCTCTTAAAATAAGATTCTGACATAGCTTTGATATGTTACTGGATGAAGGGGGAAAAAGCACTTAATGTGAAAGATAATTTGTGAGTTATACTGCTTACAATGTTTAATATGAACTCACAACTAATATACCATTTTCAGTAGCCCTGTATTTTATTGTGGCATAAAATAAAACAATCATCATTACAAGTTTGCTCCCTTCCTATTTCCCTAAAAATGGGCTAATTTCATATCTCCCTATCCATTTCTTTTCTGGGGACCCAAACATTCAGAATAAAATATTAGTAACTCAGTTTCTACTTCTAGAGTTGGCATCTATAGCTATCAGTGACAAATAAGGACTCTACTGTACTTTGAGGCTTACATTTTTCTACTTTCTGGGAGGCTTTTTTGGTGAAACAAAGGGGTTTCTTCAGTGCATTTGTACTTTCCCTTTGTTTTTCTACCTCTCCTTAGTTTGGTAATTAATGATATGTTAAAGAATCATATGTATTATCAGAAGTTGCTATTTATAGGGATGGCTTTGTAACATGACTAATCATGTGAGATCATTTAGTCATGATGTTCTTGAGAAGGTGAAGTGAATTAGTGGAACGCCACGGTTGCCAAGTACCCAGGCCATTTAGGGGGAATGTGGCCAGCAAGGAAAAATAGTCTATTTGCTTCTGAGAAGGTAGGAAACATTTTTAACAAATTACATGGCTTGGGGCGCCTGGATGGCTCAGTAGTTCAGCATCTGCCTTTGGCTTGGGTTATGATCCTGGAGTCCTGGGATCATGATCCCTGGGTCCTTGGGCTCCCTACTCAGCGGAAAGCCTGCTTTTCCCTCTCCTACTCCCCCTGCTTGTGTTCCCTCTCTCACTGTCTCTCTCTCTGTTAAATGAATAAATAAAATTAAAAAACAAAACAAAACAAATTACATGGCTGAGCTGCTATGCTAGTCACTGCTTTAACATCATTTTTTCAAGTAGTATCAGGGAATAATGGCATGAATGATCCCCCCAAATCATTTATATTTTATAAGACAGAAGCCTCTAAACATTTGTGCTGAAATAGTTTATTTCAGGTATTCTGGTTTGAAATTACTTTGGTTTGAAATTACTGTGTTTGAGATGCAGACTTCTCTAATAATGTGTTGCTTACACTAATATTAAAATGGAAGTTTTGTGTCCATTTCCTTCACTGACTAGTTGCTTGGCCTTGGGGAAGTGTATTAATATTTCAGAGACTCAGTTTCCTCAGCTGTAGAATGGAGATCAAAATAACTTTATAATTTGATGTGGGTAATTAGAATATAAGGAGTTTCGGATTCAATAAATCCTTTTATCTTTTCCCCCTTCATTTTACCTAAGAGATTCAAGAACTTAAGTGGTAAAGGATGTGTCCTGAAATAACCTACCATATTTGTTGATCCCCATTCAGTTCTTCTACTACCCAGAACGCTCCTAGGTACAAGAAATGATGACAGGTTGTATAAAGCGAAAATAATATCCATGCCAATAAATTAGATAGATATGTGGTAATTTTTTTGAATTCTAAGTTGAAATCCAGTTTATGTTCACTCTCTGGGCCAGCTATGAGAGTATGATATCTCTGATTTGCTGATCCTTCACTGACAGCAAGGAGAACCCCAACATTATACATTGGAAAGCTTTCATATAGCACTTTACATTAAATCAGGTAATGTAGATGGAGGGCCCTTCATAAACTTATTGTTAAAAAACATTTTGGTTACTCATTTAATGGAACTGCCAGAATTGTCGAGGTCTGCAAACTGAGGCTCCAGTGTGTTTAAGTGACTAGTACAATCTGATGGGCAACAGTACTCATTGAATGGTTTTCTTCCTATCCGGCTGTTGAGTTAATTGAGTAAGTCCCATTGAGGTTGGACTGTCTGGCAGGGAGCATCTGCCCATTTCTACAAAACTTTTCAGTGAGCTCTGATGATTTCTTTGGGCCTAGTGGGTTTTCTGAAGAAATCCTTTACCATTTGGTATTTCTTTCTTTGAACATGTGTGCTTGAGTTTAAGGCATCCAAGATAGAACTGTGAGCTGGGTCAACAGAAGCAACTGTAGTTTTGTCAACTTTAAGCTCCTATCGTCCGGCAGTGTGGATGAAGAGAAATAGAGGTTGGCTAGAGGAACTCATCAATGACAGAGACAGCTATCTCCACTCATATCCATATATAGGGAGTACAGACTTGTTTTCCATTTTTTAATAAAGCAGTGATATACACAGGGAAGCTAAAGTGTGCGAAGATCCTGTTAAAAAGGATAGGGAATATGGATTAATTTCATACTGTTAGAAAAACATGAATTTAAGTCTGTATGTTAAAAGGAAGAATTAAAAAAAATACAAATTAATAGAATATGCAATTTCCAAGCATGGGAGAAATAAAAGGAATAAAGAAAATTCCATGAATCCAAGTATGTAAACAAAGATAAAAGATGTATATTGTGAAGGACCTCAATGTGAGAAAGGAATCCATCAAAATCCTTGAGGAGAACACAGGCAGCAACCTCTTCGACCTCAACCACAGCAACTTCTTCCTAAAAAGGGCTAGTGTCAAAATCTGTGTCAGGATATTAAGTCAATGCACAGAAATCAGTTGCATTTCTTTACACTAACAACAAGACAGAAGAAAGAGAAATTAAGGAGTCAGTCCCATTTATAAATTGCACCCAAAACCATAAGATACCTAGGAATAAACCTAACCAAAGAGGCAAAGAATCTATACTCAGAAAACTATAAAGTACTCGTGAAAGAAATTGAGGAAGACACAAAGAAATGGGAAAATGTTCCATGCTCCTGAATTGGAAGAACAAATATTGTTAAAACGTCTATTCTACCTAAAACAATCTACACATTTAATGCAATCCCTATCAAAATCCCATCCATTTTTTTTCAAAGAAGTATAACAAACAATCCTAAAATTTATATGGAACCAGAAAAGACCTCGAATAGCCAGAGGAATATTGAAAAAGAAAGCCAAAGTTGGTAGCATCACAATTCCAGACTTCAAGCTCTATTTGAAAGCTGTCATCATCAAGATAGCATGGTACTGGCACAAAAACAGACAAATAGACCAATGGAACAGAATAGACAGTCCAGAAATAGACCCTCAACTCTATGGTTTAATTTTTGACAAAGCAGGAAGAAATATTCAATGGAAAAAAGACAGCCTCTTCAATAAATGGTGCTGGGAAAATTGGACAGCCACATGCAGAAAAATGAAATTGGACTATTTCCTTACACCATACACAAAAATAGACTCAAAATGGATGAAGGACCTCAATGTGATAAAGGAATCCCTCAAAATCCTTGAGGAGAACACAGGCAGCAACCTCTTCGACCTCAACCACAGCAACTTCTTCCTAGGAACATCGCCAAAGACAACAGAAGCAAGGGCAAAAATGAACTATTGGGATTTCAACAAGATCAAAAGCTTTTGCACAGCAGAGGAAACAGTTAGCAAAACCAAAAGACAACTGACACAATGGGTGAAGATATTTGCAAACGACATATCAGATAGAGGGCTAGTGTCCAAAATCTATAAAGAAATTAGCAAACTCAACACCCAAAGAACAAATAATCCAATCAAGAAATGGGCAGAGGACAGAACAGACATTTCTGCAAAGAAGACATCCATATGGCCAATAGACACATGAAAAAATGCTCCACATCACTTGGCATCAGGGAAATACAAATCAAAACCACGATGAGATATCACCTCACACCAGTCAGGATGGCTAAAATTAACAAGTCAGGAAATGACAGATGCTGGCGAGGATGTGGAGAAAGGGGAACCCTCCTACACTGTTGGTGGGAATGCAAGCTGGTACAACCACTCTGGAAAACAGCATGGAGGCTCCTCAAAATGTTGAAAATAGAACTGCCCTATGACCCAGCAATTGCACTACTGGGTATTTACCCTAAAGATACAGACATAGTGATCCGACGGGGCACGTGCACCCGAATGTTTATAGCAGCAATGTCTACAATAGACAAACTATGGAAAGAACCTAGATGTCCATCAACAGATGAATGGATCAAGAAGATGTGGTATATATACACAATGGAATACTATGCAGCCATCAAAAGAAATGAAATCTTGCCATTTGCGACGACATGGATGGAACTAGAGGGTATCATGTGTAGCGAAATAAGTTAATCAGAGAAAGACAACTATCATATGATCTCCCTCATATGAGGAAGTGGAGATGCAACATGAGGGGTTAAGGGGTAGAAGAAGAATAAATGAAACAAGATGGGATTGGGAGGGAGACAAACCATAAGTGACTCTTAATCTCACAAAACAAACTGAGGGTTGCTGCGGGAGGGGGGTTGGGAGAAAGGGGTGGGGTTATGGACATTGGGGAGTGTATGTGCTATGGTGAGTGCTGTGAAGTGTGTAAACCTGGCAATTCACAGACCTCTACCCCTGGGGATAAAAATATATGTTTATAAAAAAAATTAAAAAATAAAATCCAGAAAAAGAAGATGTATATTGTGGCAAATAAAAAACATAAAATAAGATGAAAGACGTAAGTCTAAGAGTATGAATAGTTAAAATCAATGTAAATAAAGTCAGTCATTAAGAGACTCTTAGATTAAAATTTTGCAGCTTTGCTGTTTACAAAAACTGTACTTAAAATGATTCAGAAAGGTTGAAAACAAAGGAATGGAGAAAGATACAATAGGCAAATACCAACCAAAAGAAAAATTGCGAGGCAGCATTAATGTCAGACAAAATATGATTATAGGCAATTTGGTAATAAACAGATATTTCACACTGATGAAAGGAAGAAAATCTTCCAAGAGGCTATCAAACACAAATCTATGCCCGTAACAACATGGTCTTGAAATACATAAAACAAAAAGCAGTGGGATTGTAAGGAGAAATTGACAACCCCTAATAATAAATGGAGGCTTTTTAAACACCTGTGTCAGAAAATGGTTAAGGAAAATAGATTGAAAAATGAAAAAATATAATATGAAAGATTTAAGATCTAAATGAGATGGAAGAGAGAGAAACTTTGATGCCAAATTCTTAGTGACACATGCATTTTTAGTGCAAATGTGACTCTTTTTTGTTGTTTCTCAAATTTTTTAGGTAAGAAAGATTTGAAGGTACATGCTACATTTAACAGGAAGATTCTTAAATTACTTCCAAAAGAATAGAAGGTCCACAAATGCAGGGGACAGGGAAGAAACATTCCACCTTTTGTTGCCTACCAGAAAGGACTCCTTTGGCCTGCAATGTGACATTGACAATACCTAAATCCCAAAGTGTCGATTTCTGTTACAGCCTCACAACCATGGCTTGACAACAATTTTTCTGTCAACATTTATATTATCATATGATTATATTTAATAAATATATAATACATATAAGTATGTATCATGTAATAGTAATATATTATTATAATATAGGTTATAAAAACATAATACTTAAAACCTTGGGAGAGTGGTACCCTTGGGAATGTAAGAATAAATATAGCAAAAACTCTTCTCTGCTCAAGGTGCCTCTCTTCCTGTGCCTTCTAGGACTGAGTGATTACACTTGAAATGACCATTTGGAGCTTACATTTTAAAAGGTTTAAGATGTATATATGGCTTAAAAATAAGCATGTTGCAACTATGCTGTCTTGATGATGACAGCTTTGTAATAGAGCTTGAAGTCTGGAATTGTGATGCCACTAACCCATTCAGGTAAATATTGTCCTTCAGAATTACCCTGGGGTAGATGTTCACTTATATCCATGCCACAAATACTACTCAAAATGCCATATTTCATCCATTTTAAGAGGTAAAGTTTTTCATATTTTAACATCTCTGAAGTTGAAGAGTCTGAATGGTCATTGGTGTTTTACAATCCCTTTTGGCCAGGTGGCAGTTGCAGCATCAGAGTTGTTCCTGTATGCACACTTAATATCAAAATGTCTAGGATCAAAACTTGCCTAATGGGTGGCTTGGGTGGAAGCCCTGAGACAACGGGGGATCACGTTCAACTCCTAGAAACCAGTGGTTCTGGGGAGAGAATGGTGGAGATTGTTAACCAGATCTAGTTACTGATTATGCTAAAATGAAAGAAAAATTTTGCTAGTTTACATATTTGCAAAGCTGACTTGAAAGCATAGTTAAATGGCTTTTAGTTTTCTTTTTTAAATTAAATTTATTTTTAAAATAAACATAATTATGTTATGTTAAATAACAAATATGCTAAATAACATAATTACTAAATTCCTGTACAAGTCCTAGAAGTTTTGGAGTGGAGCCTATTGGGTTTCATATCATCTGCAAAGAGAGATAGTTTGACTTCTTTGCTGATTTGGATGCCTTTAATTTCTTTTTGTTGTCTGATTGCTGAGGCTAGGACTTCTAGTACTATGTTGAACAGCAGTGGTGATAATGGACATCCTTGCCATGTTCCTGACCTTAGCGGAAAAGCTTTCAGTTTTTCTCCATTGAGAATGATATTTGCAGTGGGTTTTTCATAGATGGCTTTGATAATATTGAGGTATGTGCCCTCTATCCCTACACTTTGAAGAGTTTTGATCAGGAAGGGATGCAGCACTTTGTCTTTAAATGCCTTTTTAGCATCTATTGAGAGTATCATATGGTTCTTATTCTTTCTATTATTAATGTATTATATCACATTTATTGATTTGCGGATGTTGAACCAAACTTACAGCCCTGGAATAAATCCCACTTGGTTGTGGTGAATAATCCTTTTAATGTACTGTTGGATCCTGTTTGCCAGTATTTTGGTGAGAATCTTCACATCTGTGTTCATTAAGGATATTGGTCTGTAATTCTCTTTTTTGATGGGATCCTTGTCTGGTTTGGGGATCAAGGTGATGCTGGCCTCATAAAATGAGTTTGGAAGTTTTCCTTCCATTTCTATTTTTTTGGAACAGTTTCAGGAGAATAGGAATTAGTTCTTCTTTAAATGTTTGGTAGAATTCCCTTGGGAAGTTGTCTGGCCCTGGACTTTTGTTTCTTTGGAGATTTTTGATGACTGTTTCAATCTCCTTTACTGGTTATGGGTCTGTTCAAGTTTTCTATTTCTTCCTGGTTCAGTTATGGTAGTTTATATGTCACTAGAAATGTATCCATTTCTTCCAGATTGTCGAATTTGTTGGCGTAGAGTTGCTCATAGTATGTTCTTATAATTGTTTGTATTTCTTTAGTGTTAGTTGTGATCTCTCCTCTTTCATTCATGATTTGATTTGGGTCCATTATCTTTTCTTTTTGATAAGTCTGGCCAGGGGTTTGTCAATCTTATTAATTCTTTCAAAGAACCAGCTCCTAGTTTCGTTGATTTGTTCTTTTGTTTTTTTAGTTTCTATTTCATTGATTTTGGCTCTGGTCCTTATTATTTCTCTTCTCCTGCTGGGTTTAGGCTTTCTTTGTTGTTCTCTCTCCCTCTCCTTTAAGTGCAGGGTTAGATTGTGTATTTGAGACCGTTCTTGTTTCTTGAGAAAGGCTTGTACCACTATGTATTTTCCTCTCAGGACTGCCTTTGTCGTGTCCCACAGATTTTGAACCGTTGTGTTTTCATTATCATTTGTTTCCATGAGTTTTTTCAATTCTTCCTCAATTTCCTGGTTGACCCATTCATTCTTTAAAAGGATTCTGTTTAGTCTCCATGTATTTGTGTTCTTTCCAAATTTCCTCTTGTGATTGAGTTCTAGCTTCAGAGCATTGTGGTCTGAAAATATGCAGGGAATGATCCCAATCTTTTGATACTGGTTGATACCTGATTTATGACCCAGGATGTGATCTATTCTGGAGAATGTTCCATGTGCACTAGAGAAGAATGTATATTCTGTTGTTTTGGGATGGAATGTTCTGAATATATCTGTGATGCCCATCTGGTCCAGTGTGACATTTAAGGACTTTATTTTCTTGTTGATCTTTTGCTTAGATGATCTGTCCATTTCAGTGTTGATCTTTTGCTTAGATGATCTGTCCATTTCAGTGAGGGGAGTATTAAAGTCCCCTACTATTATTATATTATTGTTGATGTATTTCTTTGATTTTGTTATTAATTGGTTTATATAGTTGGCTGCTCCCACGTTAGGGGCACAGATATTTAAAATTGTTAGGCCTTCTTGTTGGACAGACTCTTTGAGTATGATATAGTGTCTTTCCTCATCTCTTATTATAGTCTTTGGCTTAAAAATCTAATTGATCTGATTTAAGGATTGCCACCCCAGCTTTCTTCTGATGTCCATTAGCATGGTACATTATTTTCCACCCCCTCACTTTAAATCTGGAGCTGTCTTTGGGTCTGAAATGAGTTTCTTGTAGAAACATATAGATGGGTTTTGTTTTTTTATCCATTCTGATACCCTGTGTCTTTTGATTGGGGCATTTAGCCCATTAACATTCAGGATAACTATTGAGAGATACGAATTTAGTGCCATTGTATTGCCTGTAAGGTGACTGTTACTGTATATTGTCTCTGTTTCTTTCTGATCTACCACTTTTAGGGTCTCTCTTTGCTTAGAGGACCCCTTTCAATATTTCCTGTAGAGCTGGTTTGGTTTTTGAAAATTCTTTCAGTTTTTGTTTGTCCTGGAAGCTTTTTATCTCTCCTTCTATTTTCAATGATAGCCTAGCTGGCTGCATGTTTTTCTCGTTTAGTGCTCTGAATAATCATGCCAGTTCTTTCTGGCCTGCCAAGTCTCTGTGGATAGGTCTGCTGCCAATCTAATGTTTTTACCCTTGTATGTTACAGACTTCATTTCTCGGGCTGCTTTCAGGATTTTCTCTTTGTCTCTAAGACTTGTAAATTTTACTATCAGCTGATTAGGTGTGGACCTATTTTTATTGATTTTGAGGAGCGTTCTTAGCATCTCCTGGATTTTAATGTTTGTTCTCTTTGCCATATTAGGGAAATTCTCTACAATAATTCTCCCCAATATACCTTCTGCTCCCCTATTTCTTTCTTCTTCTTCTGGAATCCCAATTATTCTAATGTTGTGTCGTCTTATGGTGTCACTTATCTCTCGAATTCTCTCCTCGTGGTCTAGTATTTGTTTGTCTCTCTTTTGCTCAGCTTCTTTATTCTCTGCCATTTGGTCTTCTATGTCACTAATTCTTTCTTCTGCCTCATTTATCCTAGCAGTAAGAGCCTCCATTTTTGACTGCACCTCATTAATAGCTTTTTTAAATTTCAACTTGGTTAGATTTTCGTTCTTTTATTTCTCCAGAAAGGGCTTTTTTCTCTCCGGAGAGGGTTTCTCTAATATCTTCCATGCCTTTTTTGAGCCCGGCTAGAACCTTGAGAATCATCATTCTGAACTCTAGATCTGTCATATTAGCAATGTCTGTATTGATTAGGTCCCCAGCCTTTGGTACTGGCTCTTGTTCTTTTTTCTGTTGTGAGTTTTTCCGCCTTGTCATTTTGTCTAGATAAGAATTTCTTTCTCCTCCTCTGGAATTCCGCTGTTCTCCTTGGTGAGTAAAGTTGGTCTTAGCTGGGTTTCTTGTTGATCTTCTGGAGGAGGGGCCTGTTGTAGTGATTCTCAAGTGTCTTTGCCCCAGGCGGAATTGCACCACTCTTACCGGGGGCTGGACTAAGTAATCCGCTCGGGTTTGCTTTGGGGAGCTTTTGTTCCCTGAGTGCTTTCCATAGAGTTCCAGAGGATGGGAATGAAGATGGCGGCCTCCTAATCTCTGGCCCGGAGGAGCCGAGAGCTCAGGGTCCCGCTCCTCAGTGCGCCCTCAGAAAAAAGTGCCCAACCACTGCCATCTCCCTGGCCTCTGGTTGGGCTTGTAGGAAAGTGCTCAATCGGTCGCACTTGGAGAAAAGTGCCCAGTCACTTCCATCTCCGTGGCCTCCGGCCATGCTCTGAGCTCACCCAGCTTGCAACCGGTTCAAGGTAACCCTGAGCTGAGAGCTCACTCCTCCCTCGGCTTTGTCGCTGTAGCCAGCTTCCCCGCTCTAATACCTGCAAGCTCTGTGACACTCAGACACCCCCAGTACTTCTGTGACTCTGCGGGATGTGGGGTTATACTGATCCCGCATGGGCTTCCCCCCCATCCCGGTTTTGCCTCTGGAGCGATGTCCCTCCATGGAACAGACTTTTAAACATCCTGATTTTGTGGTCCGTTGCTCCCCCGCTTGCTGGGAGCCAGCCCCTTCCCCCATGGTCTATCTTCCCATCACTTTGGATTCACTTCTCCATAGGTCCTACTTTTCAGAAAGTGATCAATTTTCTGTTTCTAGAATTGTTGCTCTTCTCTTTGATTTCCCGTTGGATATGTAGGTGTTCGCAATGGTTAGATAAGGTATCTAGCTGATCTCCTGCTTCCTGATGCCGTCTCAGCCTGCTACTTCTCTGCCATCTTGACTCCTCCCCCTCGGCTTTTAGTTTTCTTAATGAGTTCCTCTGCTCTATTTAATCTTAAGTTCCCAAGGGTACCACCCTCCTGAGGTTTTAAGTGTTATGTTACCCCAAATTATGTTATAATAGCATATTTTTACATATCATCTAATATGTAGTTATTTATTATATATTTATGATATAAAGTTATATGGGAATATAAATTTTGACCAAAAAACTCATTGTTGTCACCATTTTTTAAAAAGATTTTATTTATTTATTTGAGAGAGATCAAGTGAACAGCAGAGGAGGAGAGGGAGCCACAGAGGGAGAAGCAGGCTCCCTGCTGATCAGAGATTCCCAATGCAGGACTCAATCCCAGGACCCTTAACTGGCTGAGCCACCTAGGCACACACCTTATTTTTAAAAAAATATTTTATTTATTTACTTGAGACAGAGAGAGAGCAACAATCAGAGGGAAAGGGAGAAGCAGGCCAGGGAGCCTGATGTAAGGCTTAATCATAGGACCCTGAGATCCTGACCAGAGCCAAAGGCAGATGCTTAACTAACTGAGCCACTCAGGTGCCCCATCACCATGGTTTTGATACTGTGTCAATAGTGCTCCTGGTGGCACAGAAGACATAAAAGAATTGAGTTGATAATTGGATTCTGAATAGTTTTTTCTTAAGGTATGCATGTTTGATTAAAATCTGTCTACATTGAAAAGAGCTCTTTCAAGAAGTATAAAAAAATTTAAGTGATAAGAAGGAGTTGTGACAGGTTTTTTTTTTTTCCTTACTGGTGCATAAAGTAATGGGACTCTTAACTTTGATGAAATATTTTTTGAAACTGATTTCTTAGAATTGCCTTTCAGAGCTATTGTTTAAAAAATTGATCTTTAGACACATCCCATTTCTAAGTACACAGTGATTTTCCCTTAACACTTTAAAGATATTCCATCATCTAAAATTTATTGTTGCTAATGAAGAGCCTTCTATCAAACTGGTTGTTAGTCCTTATTAGGTAAATTTGTTTTTTTCTCTCTGGCGATGTTCAGATTTTCTTCTCTGTATTTAAAACTGTCATATTTCAGTATATTGCATATAAAGGGTGTGCGCGCGCGCACGTGTGTGTGTGTGTGTGTGTTGGTGGTGATGGTGGGAAGGGGTTGCCTGCTTGCACATGGTGGCCTTTTGAACCTGAGGACTCATTTTTCTTCAGTTCCAGCAAACTCCTTTGTTAACTCTTTCAGTATTGCCTCTGCCATTCTATTTTTTTTCCTTCTTATATTCTTTCTGGATACATATTGAAGCTTTTCTTTTGTTTTCATATCTCTGCTCTCATTTTTCAGGACTATAGACTCCCTACTTAGAGGTTTTATAATTTGTGTCTGTGAGTTAATTCTCTGGGGGCTTTTTCTAACCTTGTGTCACTAAGAAGTGGAGGAGTCACCTCTGTTCTATAATGTCCTGAGCAACCTACTTGGCATTGAAGGTTTTATCAGCTCCTAATCAGTTTTTATGTTATCCTTTGAGACTGAAATTTCTACTCAATAAAGATAAATGGAATTTGAGCCATCTATGAATGTCTTCTTCACCAGCTTGGGATTCCTACATGTTTCCATCGCCTTTTCCATTCTCTTGTAGATCTTTCCCAGATTTAAGCTTCACGGGGCCTCTGCTGATTGAGGAGCCTTACCTGTGGCCTCAGATCATACCCATAACCCATCATATCTCTAGCTGTTAAGGAACGTACCTCATTCAGGTCTCCCCCTTGGGCTAAGCAGCTTCATATTTTGCTTATAGATATAAATTCCTTCTCTGTCTGGCCCCAGAAAAATTGTCCTGTGTCTTCAAAACCCCTGCTGTGTGCTTTTAAAAACATTTTTATGAAGTGCTTTTTAACCAATACTTCTAGGAGTTTGGAGTACAAGAGAGTGATTCCAATTTGGCTTCTAGCTAACATCTTGACTCGAAGGGCTCATTGACATTTCTGAAATTTGTTTTCTTCCATGCCTCTCTTACCCATATTTAGTGTCTGGAGTCTTAAGTGGGTTTCATTTTGGAGGAACTGGTATCCCTCCAGGCTCTGTAGACAATAGCCGCCAGTTCAACTACCAGGTTTATATTCTCTATACCTGGTGCAGGAGGGTTTAAGTTTGAGACTCCACCCCAACTGATTATAAGTGAGTACCTCTTCTACTGGCCTGTACTGATTCAGTAACACAGCTCCTGCTCCACAGACTAAAGAATTCAGCTTAGGAATACCAGTTGTATCAACTCCTGCCCCAGAAGGAACTGGGTTTTCTGTAGGGTAAGAGCAGTACCCTTTGATTCTTTTAGTGGGGACAAAGGTAATCATCTCTCAATGACAAACTTGCCATTTAGAGTATGGAAAGGCCAAAGAAATGGTATGGCATTTCTAAGTCAACTATTTGGAATTATGCTACTCATTCCCAAGATCGCCTTACAAACTGAAACCATCTGAGATTTAAGGCACAAGGCACATTGAATTCTGATCTTGATTTCTCTTCATTTTATGTGAGCCATAGGAAGAGTACTCACTGAGTTTTGGACATAATTCATCTTGAAATCAGGCTACTTGCTTATTAAATCTCTCTCTTGAGAGATCTTTATCTATTGATGATTGTAATGACCTTGAATATACATTTTTCCCTCCTGCATTTCAGAATTTTATTTTATTTTTTTTAAGATTTTATTTATTTATTTGACAGAGAGAGACACAGCAAGAGAGGGAACACAAGCAGGGGGAGTGGGAGAGAGAGAAGCATTTCAGAATTTAATTTAATTAATTTTTTTAAAAGATTTATTTATTTATTTATTTGACAGAGAGAGAGAAAGAGAGAGAGAGAGAGGGAAGCGGGCTCCCTGCTGAGCAGAGAGCCTGATGCGGGACTAGATCCCAGGACCCTGAGATCATGACCTGAGCCAAAGGCAGCGGCTTAACCCACTGAGCAACTCAGGTGCCCCACATTTCAGAATTTTAAAAGGAGCACACTTTTCATGCCTTTCTATGTAAATCCAGATGGATCCAGCCATTTCTTTTGGTAGTACCTGGTGGTCCAATGAATGCTGGAGTATTTCCTCTAGAATTCTCCCTGATTCTGTTATCTAATAACTTGTAATATTTGGTCATCTTTCCTTCTGTATTGAGATAAAACCTATGAACAAAATCTCATAAACTGCTTATATTTAAAACTTATTTTGGCAGAAACTACATTATCTAGCTGCCATTCAATGTGTCAGAATTATTATATTGATTTTGTTCCTCCTATTTAAATAAATGCACCAAAATTACACTTGAGCAACACATGCTCTCACACAGCCTGCAATGGTTACAGGGGCTTTGGGCTGGGTACCAAGCAGTGTCCCATGACACTGAGTGACAGCATCTAGCCTTTTGCTTTTGGCTCTGCTACTCAGTCTGCAACTGCCACAGGTTTCTCCTTCATCAGTGGAAGTACACTCCAGGCTGGGAGGGCCAGTTTCAATGCTTTCTCTGCAGTGGAGAATGCAGCTCAACCAATAGCATTTGCAGGTTTACCACTCACTCCTGCTACTCTGCCTCTGGTGGCACAGTTGCTACACAACCAGTTGTGCCTTTCAGTATCCGTGGACAGCTGACACAGGTAAGGTTGGGACTCTGCTCTCCAGTGGAGAAGCACAGCATTCAAGACCGATTTTGAGATTCTTGTTTGGATTGCTTCAAATCCAAATATGACTCACTTCTCTTGCTGGAATTTAATGTTATTGATGAATGTGATAGAAATTAAATCCAAACTGCTCCTTCTGGTGTTTTAGGTTTAGAACCAAAGAATGTTTGTTTTGGAAAAAGTTACAACCTTCTGAGAAACCAAGAGTCGAGATAATTCTGCATTTAGTAATGCTAGTTATACTGAAATGTTTTGATCAATTATTTAATTCTTGTGTTTAGCATGTATATTTTTATTCATAATCTGTTGGTATGTTCTGTTTTCTGTTTTGAAAATAAAACTCCTGAAATAAAATTTATCAGGAGGTACAATAGAACAGCAAAGTATCTTGAGGGCGATGTAAAATTTTAGAGAATATCAATAATGCAATAAGTCACTTATATGTTATGGCTGGGGAATGGTGAAATATTTTGACTAGTAGAAACAGCTTACATGTGTGGGTTACCAGTTTCCAAATAATTAAGATTCAGTAGAATACATTTAACCTATATTGAACATTAATGAGAAGGCATTTAGGATCTTGCTGAACCAAAACACGCTTAGTAAAGAGTTCTGGTTTATAAGCTGTATAAACTTGGTTTTACTGTAGACGCATTAGATATTTTAGAATTTGGGAAATGCACTGAGATGTTAATATATTTTATTTTATAGTGTATTTTATTAAATTAGATATTCATAGTAATAATTTCAGAGCTTTGGGAAACAACCAAAATGGAAAAAAAATATTTTTAAAATTACAGACAATATAGAACTAAATTATTTATAATTTGTAGTAATGATAATACCAATTTTGAACGGTTGGCATAACATTGTAGGACATAAAGAGATGAAGTGGAACACTGAAATAATTATGATGCTGGAATATTTGGTCACTGCCTTGCTGGGGGGGCTTCACTGTAATTGTATACAAATGAATTTTTTTGTGTTAGAAATAATGCATAACAGTTATTTTAAAAATCTAGGAAATAAATGTTTGAGTCTCAGCTCTGTTCATTACTAGTTCTGTGACCTTGGGCAAGTTATTTTACCCTCTCAATGATTGATTTGATAGCTTTATAGTGGAAATAATATCAGCATTATCTTGATTTACATTTCTTTAATTACTAGTAAGAGGACTCCTTTTCAGATTATTTATTGAGTAATTATATTTGTGTGTGTTTGTATGTGTGTGTGTGTGAGAATTAAATCAATTCCTGTTTTCTAATACATTTGTCTTTTTCTTGTTGATAATGCAGTCACAGTATCTTAACTCTTTGATATTGTACAAGAAGTGTTTGCCCTGTTAGTTTGCATTTTATTTTTCTAAGAGTTTTATAGACATTAAAAGATCCTAATTTTTTTAAAATTAAGCTTTTTATTTTGCCATAATTATAGATTCTCTTGCAGTTGTAAGAAATAATAGAAATTCCACATACCTTTTAGTTCATTTTCTCCTAGTGGTAACATCCTTGCGTAAATGTCAGACATTATCACAGCCAGGATGTTGATCTGGATAGTCAAGGTATAGACTAGGCCTGTCACTACAGGGATCCTGCATTTTGCCCTTTCAGAGCAGCTGTTCCTATAATTTTATCATTTCAAAAATGTTATATAAATGGAACCATACAGTATGAGGTATTTTAGAAATGGCTATTTATTTTAAAGGAATGGCTATTTTTAGCTCAGCATAATTTCCCATAGATTCATCCAGATTGTTGTGTATATCAGTTGTTTGTTTTATTGATGCGTAGTATTCCATGGTGTGGATGTGCTGCAGTTTATGTAACTATTTGCCCATGGATGGATATTTGTGTTGTTTCTACTTGTTGGCTATTGTGAATAAAGCTGCTGTGAACATTTATGTACAGGTTTTTTTGTGAACATAAGTCTTCATTTCTCTTGGATAAATGCCCAGGAGTACAATTGTTGGATCGTATGGTAGTTGTATATTCAGTCTTATAAGAAACTGCCAAACTGTCTTCCAGAATGGCTGTACCATTTTACATACTCATCAGCAAGTATGTGTGATCTAGTTTCTCTGCTCTTCACTATCATTTGGTATTATCACTATTTTTTGTTTTAGCCATTCTTGCAAATAGTGATATCATATTGTGGTTTTTATTTATATTTCCCTAAGGGCTAATGATGTTGAACATCTTTTCCTGTGCTTATTTGTCATCTGTATATCCAATCTGTTCATGTCGTTTAGAGTCTGAAAAAAAAAACATTCAAAAATAGTAATGTATTATATGGGTCCTTTTCATGTAGGGACTTGAAAATGTCAGTGAATAATAGGGTTTTACAAAAGACAGAAGTGCTGATCAACTGGGATTTTTTTTTCTCTTATTGTTAGATTTATACCTGAGTGTTTTCTTTTTTAAAGTGATTGTAAATGATACTGTATTTTAATTTCATACTAAATTATTGCTAGTATGTAGAAATACAGTTGATTTTGTATGTTTATCTTGTATCCTGTGACCTTACTGAACTCATTTATTCTAGGAGGGTTTTTTTTTTTTTGTAGATTTCTTAGGATTTTCTACAAAGACAGACATGTCATCTGAAAATAGGGACAGTTTCATTTCTTCCTTTCCAATCTAGTTTTTTTCCCCTTGCTTTAATGCAGTAGCTAGCAGTTCTAGGACTATATTGGATAAGAGTGATGAGAGCAGGCATCCTTCCTTTTTCTCAATCTTAGGGAGAACCATCTAGTTTCTCATTAAGTATGGTGTTAGCTGTAGTTTTTTAATAGATGCCCTTCATCATGTTGAAGATGTTCCTATCTACTCCTCGTTTTTTGAGACTTTTACTATAACTGGGTGTTGAATTTTGTAAAAGCTTTTTCTTCATTAGTTGATATGGTCATATGGATCACATTGATTGAATTTTCAAATATAATACCAACCTTGCACCCCTAGAATAAATCCCACTTGGTCATCATCTTTAATCTTTTTATACATTGCTGAATTCTATTTGCTTATGTTTTGTTTGATTTTTAAAAATTCTTTCATTCATATTCATAAGGGATATTGACATGCAGTTTTTCTTTTTTATACTGTTTGTCTGGTTTTTGTTTTTGTTTTTTTTATATTTTATTTATTTATTTGACAGAGATCACAAGTAGGCAGAGAGGCAGGCAGAGAGAGAGGAGGAAGCAGGCTCCCCGCCAAGCAGAGAGCCCGATGTGGGGCTCGATCCCAGAACCCTGGGATCATGACCTGAGCCGAAGGCAGAGGCCTAACCCACTGAGCCACCCAGGTGCCACTGTTTGTCTGGTTTTGATCAGGGTATGATACTGGTTACATAAATTAAGTTGGGAAGTGTTCTCCTGTTTTATTTTCTGAAAGAAATTCTTCTTAAACGTTTGGTAGAATTTTCCAGTGATACCATCTGGACTGGGAGATTTGTTTTTCAGGAGTTTTTAAATTATGAATAAATTCCTTAAGTTATAGGGTTACTCAAATTATCTATTTTATATTAGTGACTTGTGGTAATTTGTATTTTTTGAGTTGGACCATTTCTTTGAAATTATCAAATTTGTGAGCATAGTATTATTCTTTTGATGTCTACATGGTATGTCATGATACCCTGTTTCATTACTGATATTGGTAATTGCATTTTCTGTTTTCTTTTTCAATCTTAGAGGTTTGTTAATTTTATTGATGTTTCAAGAATCAACTCTGTATCATTGATTTTTTTCTATTTTTGTTCTCCATTTTATTGATTTTTGCTCTTTATTATTTTCTTTCTTCTGCTTGCTTTGGGTTTATTTTGCTCTTTTACTAGGTTTTCAGGTGAGAATTTGGATGATTGATCAGAAACTTTTGTTTTGTTTATATTTGTCATCCTTCTGTTTTCTGTTTCTTGCCTTCCTATTGATTACTTGAACATGTTTTAGAATTCTGTTTTGGTTTAACTACAGTATTTTTGAAAATACTGCTTTGTATAGCTTTTTTAGTGGTTGCTCTAAATATTACATATATATGTATATAATATAACTTATATAGTATAGTGTATATATATAATAGTCTACTTGTCATCATACCTGTTTTTGTGAGGTATAGAAACCTTTCCCAGGGTGACTGGGTGGATCAGTCTATTAAGCATCTGACTCTCATCTCAGGGTTGTGAGTTCAAGCCCTACATTGGAATCCACACAGGTGGTGGAGCCTACTTAAAAAAAAAGAAAAAGAAACCTTTCTCTCTGTATGTACCTTAACCCACCCTTGTATGCAATGTAATTGTCTTAAAATATTCTGTCTATGTACATTTAGAAACATATCAGGGTGGGTTATAATTTTGGCTTCTACCATCAGACAATTTTAAAAACTTAAGACAAACAGGAAAACCTATTGTATTTACCCATGGTTTTGCTTTTCTATTTGTTGTTTCATCCTTCCTGAAGTTCCAAGATTCCTTCTTTTGTCAATCCCTTTCTGTTTAGAGAACTTCCTTTAGCTGCTCATTTAAGGTGCTCTGTTTGCAACAAATTCTGAGTTTTCCTTTTCAGAATCTCAATTTCCTCTTCATTCCTGAAGGATATTTTCACTAGCTATATATAGGATTCTGGGTTGGCAGTTCTTTTCTTTCATTACCTGAAAAATATGGTGATACTTTCTTCTTGCCTCCATGGTTTCTGATGAGAAATCTGTCATTTAAAGTTTTTTCCCTTGTAAGTTAGACACTGTTTTATCTTTAGTGTTCAGAAGTTTATTTATTCTGTATGTCTTAGTGAAGACTTCTATGGTCTGTCATCCATTTCACTGATTCTAGTCTATCTGCTCTATTCTGCTGTTGAATCTTTCGACTTAGCTTTGTGTTTTGGTATTGTCTTTATCAATTCTCAAATTTCCATTTGGTTCATTATATCTTTTATTTCTTTGCTGAGGTTTTCTTGTCATTTATATTTTTTCTGGTAAGGCTGTTCTTTTCACATGTTTCAAGTGGGTTTACAATTTCTTGTTAATGATAAAGACGTGTTGTCTCCTCCAAAAAAAAAAAAAAAACAATTTCTTGTTAATGCATTTTTGTCATGGTTGCTTTCAAATCTTTGTCAGTTAATTCGAACGTTTCTGTCATCTTGGTACTGTCATTTTTCACTCAGTTTGAGACCTTCCTGGTTCTTGGTAGAATGAGTGTTTAACTGAAACCTGGACATCTTATTATAGTATGAGACTGAATCTGATTTAAACTTTTTTTTCCTTAAGCTGATTTTATTTGACATTGCTGTAGCAAGGGAAGTAAAAGGTACTGCTTCATTACCCTAAGGTGGGAGTAGAACTTCATTTTCCCCCTTGGTCTCCATTGTTACCCAAGGCAAGGGTTTCCCAGTTACTGGTGGGCGAAGGTGGAAGTTCTTGCTCCCAGTGTGGTTTCCATTGTCACTGTAAGGTGAGGGTTCATAAACTGCTGGCAGAGATGAAAAACCTGGCTCCCTACTTGACCTCTGTTATGTGACCACTCTGGTAGGGGTATTAGGACACCTCATTACAGTCTCACATGGGTAGAAGTTTAGGCTCCTTTCTTAGTGTTTAGTGCTTAGTAGGTAGGAAATGGGGCCACAGTTTATGTGATATTGGTTATACTAGAGTGGTTATTGTCTAAAAGTTTTCTGTCCTATTAGTCTGCCCCTTTCCTTGTCTTTTCTATACAGATCAGGCTTTTGTTGGGACCTTTATGAGAAGGGTCTGTATCCATTGGTATTTCTGGGTTGCTAGCCTATTCAGTCCCAAGCCTGGCAAATACAAAGCAAAAAGAAAACCTGTGGACCCACCACCATATATCATTCCTTGGGACTCAAGATCCCTATCTGGTTTGCCTTCTTCTCACAACTTTTTAGGGTCTTCTTAGGTTTGTTTTATGTATAATGTTTTAGTTGAATAGGGGTTTTATTTGAATAAGGAAAAGTACATGTATCCCATTTTACTGGATGTCCTTAATTTAATTTTTATATTATCACATCTCTTATTCTTCTGAGTTTCTCTCTCTGGACAAATAGGCCTTTTCCATATCAAGATTCTTAATTCTTAATTCTTTTTGTACTTTTATTTGGGTTTACATTTATAGGAATCATTTTTTTCTAAATGATTAGTGAGTAAAACCATTATACTTCATTAAATAGCCATTTTTTTTCTATTGATTTGAGATGCTGCCTTCCACATACAGAAAATTATTATATATGATTATTTCTGCTTCTGGACTTCCTATTCTGTTCTATTGATCTGCCGTTTATTGTTCTAGTATCACCATTTTAGTTATTGTAGCATGCTCTACTGTCTTTAGTGTAGGGCTACCTTTCCCAATCCTATAAAGAAAATCCTATTAAAAAAACTTGTGGCTATTTTCTAGGGCCAATAATTTATTAAAATAGTTGCCAAGTTGCCTTGGTGGCTGAGTCAGTCACCTGACTTCAGCTCAGGTCCCTGATCTCATAGTCCTGGTCAGCCCCAATCGGATTTCCCACTCAGCAGGGAGTCTGCTTGTCCCTCTGCCCCTGCCCACCCCCCTCATGCTCTCTCAAACAAATAAATAAAATCTTGAAAATAGTTGGCATTTTCTTATGTTCTTAAACATCGAGGAATTAAGGCTGATTTACGTATCCTGATACCACTGGATGGAGAAAATTATATTGAACCCTTCTTCTAGTCCGGGGGTTCTCAACTGGAGATGGTTTTGACCCCTCTCCTAGAGGATATTTGGCAATTTCTGAAGACATTTGTGGTTGTTGAGACTGGGGAGGTACTACTGGCACCTACTGGAGAGAGCCTGGGGACGCTGCTTTTGACTTTGAAAATAAAACAGCCAGTTATTTTGCTAGCAAAATAAGTTTGTTTGAATAGCAGAGCAATTTCAATTTTGGACAAGCAATGCTGTGTTAAAGCCACAGGCAAGTCTGGAGAACAAAAAGAGAAGAAAGCTCCTTTATAGAGGAAAGGGGGGGTGGTTAGGAGGGGCTGTTGTAAACAAAAAGTCCACTGGAGTAAATTGGGAGTAGGAAGTGTGGCTTCTAATTGCCTGAGTCGTGAAGTATCTCATTGGCCAAGTTGTTGCTGAGCCAGGAGAAAATCTTCCTCCTGCTCCTGTAGTAAAAGGTTTTTTTCCCCCTCTTAGGGCCTGCAAAAGGCTGCAACAAGTGATATGGTGTGAGAGCTCCCCCTTCTGGCCTCCCAACCCCATTTTCAATGCGGTTTCCTTGATTCCGTTTCACACTGCAAAATATCCTGCAGTGCATATAAAAGAAAACCTTGTGTCCCCTACACTCAGTACCTCTGACACCAAATATGGAGGGTTCTTCCCACACCAACCAGTTCCCTAACCCGGGACACCAGCTGGATTTTGGTTTCCTACATTCAGTTATGATGCTCATTACCTGGAGTTACCACAAGACCACACATTTTAAGGGTTTAGTCCTATAAGACTCTCTACTGCTTCAGATACCAATTAGGAGTCCCAGGTTGTCACTTGTACTTCTGACTAATTGCTCAGAAGTTGGGGGTTCCCACGACTCTCTCCTTGGGTCACTAAGTTGCTAGAACAGGTTAGAGAATTCTGGAAAACACTTTACTTACAATTACTGGTCTATTATAAATGATACAACTTAGGAACAACCAAATGGAAGAGATGCATAGGCGAATATGGGGGAGCGGCCCAGATCTTCCAAGTCTTCTCCAGGCATGGTCACCCCTTTAGCTCCTCCATGTGTTCACCAACCTATAAGTTCTCCAAACCCCTTCATTTAAGGTGTTGATGGAAGTTCTACTCTGTAGGCATGATTGATTAAGTCATTGGCCAATGGTAATTTAACTCAATCTTCAGCCTCTCCCATTTCCAGAGGTCAGAGGGTGGGATGAAAGTTCTAACCTGTAATCACTTGGTTGGTCCCTCTGGTAACCAGTTCTCATTTTTAAGGGCTCTTTAAACTTCACCTTATTAACATAAATCAGGCTTGGTGGTTAAGGACTTGTTATAAATAATCAGAGGCTCCTTTCCCCTTTATTGTTCCTGGAGCTATTTCAGGAACTCGAGACAAAAACCAAATATTCTAACAAAAGATGCCTGTAACACTTTTACCACTTAGGAAATTCCAAGGGTTTTAGAATTTGTCCAGGAAAGGGGACACAGACCAAATATTGCATTTCTTACTATATCCCAGCATAGGCTAGTCCTCCACAACAAAGAATTACATGTCCCCAAATGTTGAAAAACCCTGCTGTAATTCTATGATTAGGAAAACAAGACTGACTCTTAAATCCTTTATTTAAGAGTAAGACTCCTTTAACTTAAAAGCAAATCATGTTAAATGGCATTTGCTTCCTCAGTTACCTCTGCATATGTGATTGAGGGTCAGGCCCTGAAATTATGCCAGTACCCAAGACAAATCAGGATTTTAAAATATGGGGATAAATGAAGTGCAAATTCAATTAGCACTAGTGAAGAAGTTTCCATAATATGGCCAGTTATAAATACAAAAATCAATAGTGTTCCTGTGTTTAAGTAATAGTAGTTTGTAAATATATAAATGGAAAAAGTTCCCATTAACAATTTCAACTAAAAATTTAAAGTGTCTAGCAATAAACGTTTAAAATGTGCATGACCTATTTGAAGATAACTTCAAAATTCTACCTTGGAATATAATAGGAGACATGAATAAATGAAGATACCCACTGAATGTGCAGACTCCATATATAAGAATGTCATATATCTCCACATTTATCTACACATTTAATGTAATTCTTATAAAACCACAGTTGGAATTGTTAAAAAGCAAAATTCAACCGAATACATTTGAAGATTTAATTGGCTTTTTAATTGATTCATGAATTGGGCAGCTTCCCATCTAGCAAGTAGAGAGATGCTGTGAGGAACTGTACAAAACGGAAGGTTTTTATGGGAAGGAGGGTGGGGCAAGAAGTTATTAGCAAAAGAAAAGAAAGGATTGTTTCTGGCCGGACCTCTTTTGGGTGGTAGGGAACAGCAGGGTTTTTTTTTTGTTGGTTTTTTTTTTTTTATCATGCAGATTACCTTCCTGGTGCAGATCAGGAAATTTCAGATTGATTTTTGAAAGGTCACATTTCTGGAATAGATTGAAAGTGTAATTAAATTGTGGTTTCCTGTGGTGGGGGACAAATGACTCCCAAATTGGGCTTCTTTTTTTTTTAATAGATTTTTTTTTTGAGGAAGGAAAGGAAAGAGGGACTTGAGTATAGTTGAATCTGGGGGAATAAATGTATGAGTCTAGTCAACTCTTTTTTTTTTTCCAGAGAGATAAAGAGTGCTGGAAGCGAGGTGGGGAGGGACAGAGGGAGAGAGAGAAATCTTTTTTTTAAAGATTTTATTTATTTATTTGACAGAGAGAGAGAGAGAGATCACAAGTAGGCAGAGAGGAAGGCAGAGGGGGGAGGGAAGCAAGCTTCCCAATGAGCAGAGAGCCCCATGCAGAGCCTGCTGCTGGCCGACCCCAGGACCCTGAGATCACCACCTGAGTTGAAGGCAGAGGCTTATTAACCCACTAAGCCACCCAGGTGCCCCAAGAGAGAGAGAAATCTTAAACAGGCTCCACACCAGCCCAGTGGAGAGCCCAGTGTGGGGCTCGATTTCATGACCCTGAGATCATAACCTGAGCCAAAATCAAGAGTTGGTTTCTTAACTGACTGAGCCACCCAGGCACCCCTCAACTCTTGTTTTCTAAGGAAAGTAATGATGGAATACTTGAAGGAAAATACATGAAAATGTATGTTACATTTATTCTCTTATATTGTGTAATGTAAGAGCACATGAATTCTCGTACTATAGTAATTGAAACTTCCTTGGGGAACAGTGATAGAAAAATTTTTAAGTCTAGAAACAAACATGGGTCTGTGAAGATGGCATTTCAAATCTGTGGGGAGAGAGGATGGGGTAGTGAGTAAATGAATTGTAGTAGCTGGCTAGCCAGGTGATTTGGGGGAAAGGGGATAAATTTTTGCCTAAGAAGATCATTAAAAAGAAAACCACCTCAGGGTCCAAAATGTTGTCATTTAGGTTAAGGCCCCAAGTCAGTAAACCTGGGCTTAATACTTAATCTAACTGTAGTTTCAATCTCCCAGAAATGTAAGTCTTAACTGGTCTGTCAGGAATTTTCTGATAAGCACCAATGAGGTAATCTGTCACATGGACATCTGCATAATAAGATTCTCTGCCCTTTCCTATAAGAGCAGGTGATCCTGCCAGAAACAATCCTTTTTTCTTTTGCTTATAACTTTCTTGCCCCACCTTCCTTCCTGTAAAAACCTTCCACTTTATGTAATTCCTGTGAGCGCCCCTCTGCTTGTTAGATGGGTTACTTCCGGATTCATGAATTCTTTAATAAAGCCAGTTAGATCTTCAAATTTACTCCACTGAGTTTTGTTTTTTAATAAGATCAACCAAAAGAAATACTGGGTGAATTAAAGGTAGAAAATGAGGCCATAAACATTTAAAAAGCTCAGGTAAATATGAAAATATGTAAATAATATATCTTAGGTTGGGGAAAGAACCTTTGTATAATTTAAAATATGTAATATATTCAGTCAAATGGTTTACAAATAAGACTATACATAGTATACACGGGTATACTGTACCCCATCTACCCTGCATTACCCCTACCCACTCCACTGCCTTGATTCAGCTGACCACTATGACTAGATGTATCCTTCTAGAGTTTCTTCATGAATTTGCTAGCAGATTAAAAAAATATTCTTAGCCCTCTACCTTTATTTTTTTACATAAATGATAGTATACACAGTGCTCTGTACTTTGCTTTTTTAAAAAAATATTTCTCATTCTTTTTTAATTTTATTTTTTCAGTGTTCCAAGATACCTTGCTTTTTAAACTTGCTTATTTATTTATTTATTAAGATTTTATTTGTTTATTTGAGAGAGAGAGAGAGAGAGAGTGAGAGAGAGAGTATGAGAGGGGAGAAGGTCAGAGGAAGAAGCAGACTCCCCGTGGAGCTGGGAGCTGGATGTGGGGCTCTATCCGGGGACTCTGGGGATCATGACCTGAGCCGAAGGCAGTTGCTTAACCAACTGAGCCACCCAGGTGCCCTAAACTTACAAATTTTATATACTTACTATAAATATTTTGGAGATAGGTTTTTTCATATCAGTCACTATATAGACCTCTCCCTCAGTATTTTTTTGTAGTATCATAGAATTCCATGGTCTAGATGTGCTAGAATTTATTCATTCAGTCCCTTGCTGGTGGGCATTTAGGTTGTTTCCTCATTTGTTAGTACAAACAGTGATGTCATGGCTCTTATTTTACAGGTCATTTTATAGGTGTACAGGTAGATCTTTGTGGATAAATTGTGAGAAGAAATATTATTGGTCCAAAAGATAGGTTCATTTGGAATTTTTCAAACATTGGCCACTTGGAGGGGCTCTACCCAATTTACACTCCCGTAAGGACCCTCAGAGGCTGCTTGTCTGTTCACAGTGTCCTTAACAGAGTGTGTTACTAGTTTTTTATTTCTCCCATCTGTTTGGTGAACTCATTCTCAATATAGTTATAATTTGTGATTTTCTCCTAAAAATGATGTTGAACATCTTTTTTTTTTTTTAAAGATTTATTTATTTATTTATTTGATGGACAGAGATCACAAGTAGGCAGAGAGGCAGGCGGAGAGGAGAGAGAGGAGGAAGCAGGCTCTCTGAGAGCCCGATGTGGGGCTCGATCCCAGCACCCCGGGACCATGACCCGAGCCAAAGGCAGAGGCCTTAACACGCTGAGCCACCCAGGCGCCCCAGATTGAACACCTTTTGTAATGTTTAAGTGGGGAAGCCTTTTGAAACATATCATGGAGACATAAACCATAAAGGAAAAAAATGATGGAAAGATTTGACTACATTAAAAAAGAAAACCAAAATAAAATGGGGCTGAGAAATTTTTGCAACATTTTTTTTAGAGAGGGGTAGGGGCAGAGGGATAGGGCTCCATCTCATAACCCTGAGATCATGACCTGAGCAGAAATCAGGAGTCAGTCGCTCAACAGATTGAGCCACCCAGGCATCCCACCACATTTGGCTAAATAGCCTTGATATACACTTCAATAATAAGATAATACTCTAGTGAGAAAATCAGCAGATGATATAAATAGGCAGTTTTGGATGAGGAAATTAAAGTAGCCATTAAGCCCATAGTAAAAATATAGCCTCACCTGTTAGTAATGAATTACAAATATTAAAACACCTTTGCTATAAAGCTGATCATCTCTTTAAAAGTATACTACATGTGGTGCTTTTTCTAGATGAAACATGGGGATATTCGACAATACACATTTTAGATAGTTGAAGGTATGTGGTAATGTTCCCCCTTCCTTCCCAGCACTTTTGTACCCTTCACCCTCAGTGGCCTTAGATCTTTTGGATAGCAGAGTCTTACATTATATATTGCCAAGAGTTGTTCAGCAGTTGGATGTAGGCAGCAACAGATTCAAGTGCAGTTACTTATTAAGTACTTTATCCGTTTGAAGAGGAAATAGAATGTCATTATGTATTGGAGTCTGGAAAAAGTGGGTTCAATTAAGCAGAAACTTTGAGTACTTATTACCATGTGCCATGTACAATG
The DNA here is from genome assembly GCF_011764305.1 of Mustela putorius furo. Lineage (NCBI taxonomy): Eukaryota > Metazoa > Chordata > Mammalia > Carnivora > Mustelidae > Mustela > Mustela putorius. Next base: position 18,628,530 of record NW_025422049.1, read on the forward strand.
ATCTACAATGAGGATGAAAAGATAAACTTTGTGTTTAGTTAACCAGTGAATCTCATTTGTGTCTTTATATACTTCATTTCTCTAGCTTTATTTTTTTGTACTTTTTATTTGAAATTTTAAAGCAAGAGGCAGGTAGTCTGTTTTCTGAAGCTTTATTTCAGACTTCTATTTATTATTTTTCCATAAAATATTATTATGAATGTTATTTTTTATAAAATATTATGTAATTCATATACCATATAATTTGCACATTTAAAATGTACAGTTAATTGGATTTTGGTATATTCACCAAGTTGTGTATCATTACTGCAGTCAATTTTAGACTATTTTCATTACCCTCAAAGGAAACTCTATAACCATTAGCAGTCACTGTCCATTCCTCCCTGTCTCAATTCCCGACAACCACTAATCTGCTTTCTGGCTCTAGAGTCCCCTATTCTGCACATGTTATGTAAAAGGAGTCATAAACTATGTACTCTTTTGTGATTAATTTCTCTCACTCCACATAATGTTTTTAAGGACTCATCCATGTTTTAGCATATATCAGTTCTGCTTTTCCTTTTTATGGCCAAATAAAATAGCATTTTGTGGATATACCACATTTTATTTAGCCATTCATCAGTCCATGTTCATTTGGGTTGTTTCTACCTTTTGTCTGTTGTAAGTAAGTAATGATACTGTGAACATTCACACACATGTTGTTGTGCAGATACATGTTTTCATTTCTCTTGTGTAGATACCTAGGAGTAGCATTACCGGGTCATGTGGTAACTCTATGTTTAACACATTGAGGAAGTGCCAGAAAGTTTTCCAAAGTGGCTGTACTATCTTAACATGCTCATCTGCATTGTTAGAGGTTCCCAGTTTCTCCACATCCTCACCAAGGCTTGATATTATCTGGCTTTTTGATTATAGCCATCTTAGTATCAAGTAGACTCTCATTGTGGTTTTGATTTTCAGTTCCCTAATGACTAATGACATTGAGTTTGTTTTCATGTGTTAGATGGCCGTTTGTATCAGCAGCTTGGTATCTTTCTGACCATTCTTTTGTAGTCATCTCTCCCTCTGGTCACAGCCTGGAAGGAATCTCTACTTTTAAGGATTTATATCATTAGATTTTGCTTACCTGGATAATCCAGGATAATCTCCCTATCTCAAGGTGCTGAACCTTAATCACAACTGTAAAGGCCTTTTTGTCAAGTAAGGTAATACGTTTGCAGGCTCTGGGTATTATGAGGCAGCTATCCTTGGGGACCATTTTTCCGCCTACCATACCATCTTAACAATACTAAATCTTCTGATCCACAAAAGTGAGATCTTTCCATTTATTTAGGATGTCTGTCTTTAATTTCTTGCATTGATGTTTTGTATTTTCCTGGTTCTAAGTCTTGTATTTCTTTTGTTAGATTTGCTCCTAAGTATTTTTTTTGAGCAATTATTAGTGGAATGATGTTCTCGATTTCATTTGTGGATTGTTCATTGCTAGCATATAGAATTGTAATTCATTTTTCTGTGTTGATCTTGAATCCTGCAAATTTGTTGAACTTGTTTAATGTTCTAATAGATTTTTTTTTGTGGCTCCCTTAGGATTTTCTGCATTCATGATCAAGTCACCTGTGACTAGAAAAAGGTTTATTTCTTCCTTTTCAACCTAGATGCCATTTATCTTGCTTTCTTGTCTAATTGTTCTGGTTAGAACTTCTAAGGTATTGTTGGGAAGAGCAGACATCCTTGGTTTGTTCTTGATGATAGTGGTAAAGTATGCCATCTTTCACCATTAAATATGATGTTAGCTGTGGGTTTTTCGTAAATGCTCTTTATTATGTTGAAGAAATTCCCTTCTCTTCCTAGTTTGTTGAGCATTTTCATCATGAAGATCTGTTCCATTTTCTCAAATCCTTTTTCTACTTCTTTTGAGATGATCCTGTTTTTTTTTAATAACATAATCGAGATATAAATCACATATCTTAAAATTCACCCTTTTAAAGTGTACAATTCATGTTTTCAAAAAAATATTCACAGAGTATCCAATCATAACCACTATGTAACTCCAGAATATTTCCATCACCCCCGAAAGAAACCTGGTACCCATTAGCAGTCACTCCCTGCTACCCCTTCCTCCTACCTCCTAGCATCCACTGATCTACTTTCAGTCTGTGGATTTGCCTATTCTGGACATTTCATAGAAATTGAATCATACAATATGTAGCCTTCTGTGTCTGGCTTCTTTCATTTAGGGTAATATTTTCAAGATTCATGCAAGGTGTAGCATGTTTGAGTACTTGATTCTTCTGATCTCAGGAGGAAGACTCTTCAACTTCCTCTTTCCCTAGTTACCCCTGGTAAACTAGCTGGCTTATAGCCTAAACTGTTACTCTCATGAACCTGCTTGCTTCCTCTTAATTGTTTAGCACCAAAAATCTCCATTTTTTTTTTTTTTTGAGAGAGTCCTTTGGGTTGAATCTCCTCACACTCCTTTTCAGATAAAGTCGTACTTTCGGGTGTAGTTTGGGAGCTCTCTGTTTTTATGTGCCTCCTTTATCCCTGGGCAAAAACCTTTGGAACAGTGCTGTGGGTGTTGTGTAGGGCCATTTCCTCTGACCCTCTTGCTTATTGCTTCAGGCATGGAATCTCAGTCTTGTGAGCTGGGACAAGGAAGCCAGGGTAGGGGTAACCTGTGGGGCCTGGTGTAGAGCCTCTACCCTATGAATGAGGCCTGACTAAATGTAGGAAGTCCCTCAATTCCTGGCTCTACTTGCCAGGAATTTCAACACATTAAATATGTGTTAGAGGTGATTTGCTGGCTGCTTGGCTTTCCCAATGAAATACTATATCCCTTGGTTGGGAGCTGGCCACTCCCACCTGGAGTGTGGCTTTCTTCAAGGTCAACAGGGGGATAAAGGGAATGAAGGGAATGGGTTGTGGTTCATATACTAGACTCTAACTGGTATAACTCAGTCTTAGCAGATTTTCTTGAATAAATGTTCTTTATTTGCTGTATATCTTTTGGACGATATCCTGAGATTTCAGATTGTTTTCAGTATTATTTTTTATACCAATTATGGTGTTTCACTGGGGAACAGGTCCCTAGGACTTCTTATGCTGCAGTTCTAGAAGTGGATCTCCCTTTTACATTTACTTTTTCAGTAAAGTAGAATTTCTTTGTTATGATGGTGCTAGAAGACTGGCTATACTGTGCAGTACTGATAAACTGTTTTTTTTAAAAATCAGGCTTTTTTAAGATAAATTTGTTTATTTACTTGAGAGAGATAGAGAGATGGGGAGTGAGAGCAGGAGAGGGGAGAAAGTCAGAGGGAGAAGCAGACTCCCCATGGAGCTGGGAGCCCAATGCGGGACTTGATCCTGGGACTCCCGGTGCTGGGATCATGACCTGAGCTGAAGGCAGTGGCCCAACCAAGTGAGCCACCTAGGCACCCTAAATCAGGCTTTTATTATGTTTTATTTATTAGATATCATAGTATCTGATTTTCCTTGCTCTGTTACAGTTTCTCCTATAAATGAATCTTGTTATAATGGTATTTTATTTTTTAAAGAACTGTTCTTTGGTGACATATTTTTCTGTTTATTTCTTTGATTTTTAGGTTTTGCTTCAACTTCGACTGCTGAAGCTCCACTACTTGTTCAAGCACCATGCTGTTTACTTCAATGTCAAATGCTTCTACTTCCGCTTCTGCTACTGGGCTCTCTTGTAAGTTACTGGTTGCAAAGAAAATACCCTTATTTTGCATCAGGCCACTTAACTCAATTTGCCAATATAAGCTATGGGTCTCTTGCATCTCATAAATTATCGTTATGCTTGAACCCATCTGTAACTGCTGCTATCAATGGTAGCATTGCTTAAGAACCTAATTGTCATGGCTTTTAACTGTAAATTTTATGTTAACATGATTATTCCCGCTTAAAATGATAATTTTAAGCATATAATTCATTAATGCTGTAATATTTTGAAACAACTTCTTGAAACTAATGGGAGTAAGAAGAGTGGGAGTTTTGCCAAGTATATCTGAAGGGAAGAAGTCTTACTATCTATGTGAGTAAGATAAAATAGGAATTAAATGTTGGAGCCTTGCTATCATGTATTCTTCTAGATAGGCCAGGTTTGTGGTCCTTACATTTTACCTCTCAGAAGTGATGGATGACAAAAGGACCAGTTTGGGGTTTTAATTAACACTGTGTGTTGCCTTGTGGCTTCTCTCCTTGAAGAGGAACATCTGGATGCCTTGAGCTGAGAAGTGGGATATTAATTATCTTGTAACCCCAACTTCCTTGCTATGTATCTTCCATTAGTACAACAACAGCAAATGTTGAGCAATTCTTTCTTACAGGTCCATATAACTGACTCTGCTTTTGAGATATCTTCACAGTGCCATGCCATTTATCATTAGACTTTGTTGTTGTAACCCTAGCTATAATATGGTCCCCCCACAGGCCTATTAGAGCAAGGTTGTCACCATTTCTAGAAATAAAACTTGCCAGAAATTGCTCATGCCTATTTCAGGATGAAAAATAGTGGTCTGTTGTCCCTGTCCTCTTGTGAAGTTGGAATAGGCCAACATTAGTTAGAATTGCTGGTTACCACTTGAATTGTATTTTCTACCAAATAGACTTCCAGTTTTGAGATGTGACTGGGATTCTGGAAGCCTTTTGATATATGTAAGCGATGTCCTTCTCCAATACAACAGATCTCGTGAATATGACCACGTCTGAGGTTGGAAGTTATAATTGTTTAATGCATTCCATTTTCAATCAGACTTGCCCTCTGACCTCTGACAGGCTTGTTTTCATTCCTGTCTTTGATGTCCTTGCTCACCAAATGAAAAGAAATCTTGACCATAGTATTTTTAAAATTAACTTTAATGAGGTATAACTTAGATATAAAATAACTTATTTTAAGTGTATAATTCAGTGATTTTAATAGGCTGAATTGCATAACTACCACTCAAACTCTAATCCAGTTTTAGAACATTTCTGTCCTCCAAATAAGATCTTTCAGCCCCAGACAGCTACTAATCTATTTTCTGTCTCCATAGATTTGCCTTTTCTGGATGTTTCTTATAAATGGATTGACTGTAGGCTTTTGGAGTTCAGCCAAAAGTTTCTAAAGGACTCTTCAGATGAAAGAGACTATATCTAAATTGCTCACTGTTTTAAAATTAAAGTGTAATAGGTAATATTATGTTATTCTCTGCAGTTGGTGCTCCAACAACTTCGACTGGAACATTTGGTGGCATAACTTTGGGATTTGGATTAAAAGTCCCTGGAACAGGTGGAGCAGCTCATACTGCTTCTAGTAAGATTTGAGAATTATTGGGGTGTGTGATGTGTTTGGATGCTCAGTGGAAATGTGCTGTATAACAAGCAGTAAGTTGTGTTCCATAGCTTTTAGGACTGTCTAAGTAAGTTGTGATCATTTCATCAGAGTATGCAAAAGGTACACCAGTAGTGATGACTGCCAAAGTATAGTGAGACATTTGATACCAATGATGCTGCTTCTTTGAGATGACCATACTCAACACTGCTGTCAAATTCTTATCAACTTATAAATTGAAGAAGTTTTAGTATTGATCATAGTGTTTACATCGATCCAATATGTTGGCATTGATAGTTCTTTTTCCCTAAAACATAATTTAAGTTTTGACCTGTACTAAAGTTGACCGTATCCTAAAGCTGATTACAGGAGTTCCCATCCTAAATTTGTTTCTGCCAGTTAGGAGCTACTTAGGTTGTAGCTTGATGAGAACTTGGCTAGTTGTAGCCTTGTAGCTTATGGTGAGCTGGGTGGTTAGGGGTCAGTTGCTACTCAAACCTACCATTTAAGTCATTCTCCGTTCTGGGAAAGTCTTATTTGTTTTATTTTAAAAGTTTACAGAAGGCTGAATAAATCTTTCCTCAAATCTGGTCTAAATTAAAGGTCACTCTTTTCTAATTTTAAAATAATTATTCCTAAACAGAGATGTCCACCATCTATTTTTTTATTCTTTTGCATGAGTGATGCTTATCTGAGTTTCTGCTGTGTACTAGGCAGCTGGCCAACCTACAAGAGTTGTGAAGAGTGTGTCTTGAGGACTTTACAGGTTACCATATTTGCAAATACCATAACCCATAATTTTCCCTGTAAAATGCTGAACAAAACTGATTCTTTCAGCCATGGATTGAGTCACTGAAGGATGAATTGGCAGGCTCTTCGGTGACTCTGCCATAACCCATCCCCTCCCCAGCTAGGTCTCAGATTCCTTCCTACAAACTGGTACCTTTGATACTAACCCATCCCTCCTGGCCATTCCATCCACCATTAAATTATATACCCATCTCCCTGTCAGACGTATCTCAACTTGACACCCTTAACCTGAAGTTGGTTTTTTCCCCCTAGTCACTTTTCCTTCTCCCCAAGCATATTTTCTTGCTCAGACTCTTCACCTCACAAATCAACCTTGTAGGGCAGCTTTCAAGTGTCTGTGTTTGCAGATTTATTGTCAATTGGGATTATTCTCTGCCCTAAGTATAATCAGCAAGTTTTAAGAGAAGGTTGCTTCTTATCAGTCTTATATCTTTTGTGTTTGTTTGGATAGGAAAATGTTTGTTTGGATAGGAAAATTGGATAGTAGGATGTTTTAAAGGATGTTTTCACTATTTTATATAACAATCTTTAAGACCATCAGAATGAGATTTATTTAAATGCAAATGTGGTGTGCAGTTATTTTGTATTTTTTATGGAACTGTGCTTCCTTTTTACTATGCACATAATGTAGAGTTGTCTGTATTTAGTTTAGATCAAAGTCATAACGCAAAATCAAACTGGGATGGAATCTTTCATTCTCAAATCCATTACTTTTTGTTATTAATTGAAATACTTTTGTTATTTGAGTATTATCTTCTATGCCAGAGCTAATTTACACCTTTTAAAAATACTGTAAAAAATAAAGAACAAAGATAAATGCTGTGTAAAAAGGTTAAAATAATCATACCATTTTTTTATGACTCAAGATTCTTTTGTGTTTAGGTTGACAGGTATTAATTTTCTAAAGGTATTATTCATCTTTGTGGAGATGTTTTGGTAGTGATGGTAGTTGCTTGCTTTTTTTTTAAATAAAAATTATGCACACATGTATATATACATATATCACTCTATCTAGAGTGAATGATTTGGTGTTTATCTTTCCAGCCTTTTTTTCCCAACACATACAAACATACACTGAATTTGTTTTACAAAAATGGGATCATTATAAATACAAACACATTTAATCCTAGAATCTGCTATTTTCTTATATGTCATTTGTCCATGCTAGGAAATACAGATTACTTTAAAAATAAAGAAAAAGGAAAAAACAACCCTTGGGTGAAGAAAAGCTTTTTAAGAAGGACTCTTTCTTAGTTGTTTTTCTGTTTTCCATCTTGAATGTAGTAGTTACAGAGTTTTTGAATGAATTAATAAAGGAGGGGTCTCCATAGTGTGATTAAGTTTCAGTATTTCTGGTGGGGTTCTTTTCAGATAAGACTTTATTCTCGGATGAAGACTGATGACATAGAACTGTAAAGAATGCCACATGGAATCCAATCTATAATCTTCCCAGTGTTTTGGGTGATTAAGTGACCTCAGGGATTCTTTGTGACTAGATATGCTCTTTCCCTGTGGTGTTCATTCCACCCTCACAAAGGCTAACTCAAAGAATCAGGGAATTTGGGTGCCTGGGTGGCTCAGTTGGTTGAGTTCCTTCAGCTCAGGTCATGATCCTAGAGTGCTGGGATTGAGTCCTGTATCAAGGTCCCTGCCTCAGTTGGGGGTCTGCTTCTCCCTCTAACCTTCCCCCTCTCATGCTTACGCACGTGCTCGCTCTCTCTCTTTCAAATAAATAAGTAAAATCTTACCAAAAAAAGGAATCAGAGAATTCTTGTAAGGATTCCTGTGGCCAAAAGGGAAATGGAATCTTTTGGAAATGTAACACAGGTAATATCATCGCACTGAACTTTAAAGAAATGGAATTTAAGAGTTATTCTAAAGGAATAGGGACCTAAATCTGTTGGATAAACATAATTCAGTTCTGTTCCCTTAGTCTTCTCTTTTGTAACTTCCCACTGGTTTCCTTACCTCTTTTTCTACCTTACTATTTTAGCTTATTCTTTTTTTTTTTTGAAAGATCGTAATTATTTATTTGATAGAGAGAGTATGTGGGTGAGCAGGAGCATGAGGACAGGAGGGGCAGAGGGACAGGGAGAAGCAGGCTCCCGGCTGAGCAGGGAACCTGATGCAGCCACTGGATCCTAGAACCCTGAAATCATGACGTGAGCGGAAGGCAGGAGGCACACACTTAACCAGCTGAGCCACCCAGGTGCCCCTTAGCTTAGTCTTCATTTTGACTTGCTCAGAAGCCTTAATTCTACTTCATATCCATTCTCTGTTGGTTCTTTCAACCCCCCTGCCTGTAGTTGGATTCTTTCTACACTTTTGGGAATATTTCCAAATTTCTGCTTATAATCTGATTCTTACCCTATTTCTGGAAATATTTCTGTATTTCTACCTATAGTATGATTTTTTCCATAGTTCTAAATTTTTAAAAATGCGATTTTGACCTATTTTATCCCTGCTTGGCTAGAGCTTTCTGTGTCAGACTTGTATAGGCTGCCAGTAGTATGTGAGATGGATACCATGCTTTGGATACCCACCCTTGTCCCAATCAACTGTGAACCAGGAGCAAAGGACAGAATTCTTGGAATAAAGAAAGAGTATCTGAGCTTGATCCCTGAGCAGAAATGAGAAGGCCAGTTTCCCTCAGTATAGGCTGTGCCTGTTTTGGCAGGCAGCATGATTTATGTATTTATCTCGTATGGTCATTAACCTGAAAATATTGCTAATTGGGAAAGCAAGGCTAATGTAAAACAAACAATTGTGTACATATGATAATGTATTTTTATAACAAATTTCTAGTTACAGAAGCAGCATCTATTGATTACAAAGAACATTTGAAAACAGAGAGAACCAAAAAGAAGAAAACATTTGCAGTCCCCACCAGCTGCAGTTTTCTGAGAATTACTCTTTAAGTGCTCAGTGTGTAGGAAAAACCAAAAGTGCTATGGAAGTTCAGAAAACCAAGGGATGATGATGGAGTAGAAGAGAAGTGGGTGACAAATATGAGGAAGGAAGAATGTGAGTTAGGCCATGAAATATAGTGAAGATTTCATCTAGAGAGGGCTAGGTATTCTAGTAGGGGTACAGTGGAAGAAGACATGTAAGAGAGAGGCCTGGGCTGTAGATGAAAATTTAAGAGACTTTCACCTATTAGGCTGGTGAAGATATATGCCTAGTATGAGCTATAACATTGAGAAACAGGAACTCTCCCTTACTGATAGAAATGTAAATTGGCAAAATCTTTTTGGTTGGGCAATATGGCAAGATATATTAAAATTTATAGCATGCTGACCCTTTGATCCAGCAATTTCATTTCTAGGAATTAATCACACAGGTACATTCATGTAAGTATGCAAAGACATAGATGTACAGAGAGTTTGTATAAGATTGCAATTATTCTTTCCTTGGAAGTTTAGTAGAATTTTTCAGTGAGGTCATCTAGGTCTGGAGGTTTTTTTAGTGGGAAGAGTTTTGAGGATTGATTCAATTTCTTTAATGATTATAGGTCTGGTTAAGTTGTAAATTTTCTTTTTCAACACACATATCCAGGATTTTAAATTTTTAGCAGAAAGGTTAATCCGGATGTCTGGCCTGCTGTATATCACTTCATATTACAACAGTGTGGAGTGCTAATCCACACAACTTTGAGTTTAATTTCACATTTAAAACAATGTTTCTCTAGCTTTTATCCTGAGTGATCAAGGATGAAATAAAATAAGTCTCTTATTTCTTACTAATGTGCATTTTATTTTCCAGCTACAACATCAACAACAACCACCACCACTGTCACCACTACCACCACCACTACCACAACCACCAGTGGCTTTACCTTGAACCTAAGGTCACTGATGTCACCTGGGATTAATAACATTTTTCCAGTTGGCATTAATTCGCTGCCATTTACTTCGACTGTTAAGTAAGGCTGTTTCTTTGAAAATATATGTGAATTTCATTTTATTTATCATATACAAGGTATAATTTTCTTGTATAGCTTTAGAATAGCGTTTGAAATTTGGGTAAATGACTCAGTCAAAGTTGCAGATAAAGGATTTCTGTAGCTTAGGAATTGGAATGATTAATAGCACACCTTTGTTTTATTACCATTATAAAATGATTATTACTAATAATAGCTAACATTTACTGTGCAATTACTGTATGTTTAGCTAAGTGACAGTGCTTTACAAACATCATATCATTTAATCCTCACAATAACTCTTTGAAATTTGTGCTTTCTTTTTTTTTTTTTAATGTCCATATGGACACATTTTTTTTTAAAGATTTTATTTATTTATTTGACAGACGGAGATCACAAGTAGGCAGAGAAGCAGGCAGAGAGAGGAGGAAGCAAGCTCCCCACTGAGCAGAGAGCCCTATGTGGGGCTCGATCCCAGGACCCTGGGATCATGACCTGAGCTGAAGGCAGAGGCTTTAACCCACTGAGCCACCCAGGGCGCCCCGAAATGGTGCTTTCTTTGTTCCTACTTTATAGATGAGAAAACTAGAGCATGTAGGAATTTTATACTCTGTCCCTGGTAAAGGTTGAGCCTGCATTAAAATTCAGGCAGTTGAATCCATGCCATGTTCTTCTCTAATTGTTTGGGTTTTTAATTAATTTTTAAATTTTGAGACCATTATAGATTCACACGTGCTTCTAAGAAATAATACAAAAAATTCTGTGTGTCCCTTACCTAGTATCCCTCAATAATAACATCTTGCAATGCTGTTGGTACAAGTGGTACCATCAAGATATAGAACAATTCCATCAGCACAAGGATCCTTCCTGTTGCCCTCTTATAGCCACACTCACTACCACCCCCTCCTTTCCCTGACCCTGGGCAGTAATGAATCTGTTCTCCATTTCTATAATTTTGACGTTTAAAAATGTTACACAAATAAGTTCTAAATTACTTGATCTTTGGGCATTTTTTTTTTCTAGTCATACTTCCTTGAGTTTGTCATGTGCATCAATAGTTTGTTCCTTTTTATTTCTGAGTAGTAGTCCATGGTATTGTAGATGTACTCTATAGTTTACTTGTTGATGGCCTTTTGATGGACTTCTAGGTTGTTTCCAGTTTCTGGCTGTTATGAGTAAAGCTGCTGAGAAAATTTGTGTTCAGGTTTGTTTTTTTTTTTTATGAGTGTAAGTCTCATTTCTCTGGGATAAATGCCCAGAGTGCAGTTACTGGGTGGTATGGTGGTTGCATGTTTATTTTTTTTAAGATAATGCCAAATTCTTTTCCAGAGTGACTGTGCCATTTTACATACTTGACAGCAATGTATGAGGGATCCAGTTTGTCCACAGTCTCACCAGGATCTGGTGTTGTTACTATTTTTTATTTTAGCCCTTCAAATATATGTGAAATGTTATCTCATTATGGTTTTAATTTGCATTTCCCTGATGACGAATGATGTTGAGCATCTTTTCATGTGTTTATCTGCCACCAGCGTATCCTCTTTGGTGACCTATCTGTTCATGTCGTGTCTTTTGTCTGTTTTCTACTTGAATTTCTTTTTTTAATTTCAGGTATTGAGAGTTACATATTCTAGGTTCAGTCTTGTCAGATATGTGGTTTATAAATATATTCTCTAAATTTGTAACTTGTCTTTATGTCTTTTTAACAGGGTACTTTGCCAAACAAAAACTTTTAATTGATGAGGTCTAGTTTACCAGCTTTTCCTTTAATGGACCATGTTTTAATGTCAAGTTTAGGAGCTCTTTGTCTAACTCTAGATACCAAAGATTCTCTTATTTTTTTCTAAAAATTTTACAGTTTTATATTTTGCAGTTAATTTTTGTATGAAGTATGAGTTTCAGAGTAAGGTTCATTTTTTATTTTGGTCTGGGGTGTCCAGTTTTTCTAGCATCATTTGTTGAAAGACAGTCTTCAACTTCCTTCATTGAATTACTTGTATACCTCTGTCAAAAATCAGATGGACATATTTGTGTCAAATGTTTATTCTGTCTCAGTTGATAGAATAATTTAGGATTTTTCCTCTTTAGCTTAATGATATGGTGAATTACACTGATTGATTTTCAAATGTTGAGCCAGCCTTACATACGTAGGATAAATTTGACTTGGTCATGACATACAATTTTTTAAATACATTTTTGGATTAGTTCGCTAGTATTTTGCTTAGAACTTTTTTATTTAAGTTCATGAGAGATATTAGCCCATAGCTTTATTTTCTTTCATTTTTTATTCTGTCTTTGCTTTTGGTATGTGGATAATTCTAGCCTCATAAAATGATCTGGGAAGTATCCTCTTTTGTTTTATAGAAGGAATTATATAAAATTGTATTAAAATTGTATTTGTTAAATATATGCAGAATTCTCCAGTGAAACCTCTAGGGCTGGATATTTCTTTTTTGGGAGGTTTTAAGTTAAAAATCAATTTCTTTAATGGTTCCAGGACTATTCAGTTTATCTGTTTCATCTTTGGTACATTTTAGTAGTGTGTGGTATTTAAGGAATTGGTTTAGTTTTCTAAGTTGTTGAATTTATGACTATAAAGTTGTTGGTGGTATTTGCTTTTTGTGCTTTTAATAGCTGTTTCATTTCTTCTGTTGGTGTTCTGTACCTTTCTTTTATCAATTTTATTCATCCTTTCCCAAAGAAGTAGCTTTTATTTCACTGATTATTCTCTATTGTTTTCATTTTCAATTGCATTGATATCTACTATTTATTATTTTTTTCCTTCTGATTGTGTTGGCTTCATATTGCTCTTTTCCTAGTTTCTTGAGGCATGAACTTAGATTACTGATTTGAGACCTTTCCCTTTTCCTAATGTGAATGTTCAATGCTATAAATATCCTCACCATTGCATTAGCTGTGTACCACATATCCTTTAAAAATTTTTTTTATTTATTTATTTGAGAGAGAACGAGGGAGCAAGCAGGAGTGTACGTGAGTGGGGGGAGGGGCAGAGGGAGAGAGTCAAGAGTTTTGATCCCTGGACCCTGAAATCATGACCTGAGCTGAAGTCAGATGCTAAACCAACTGAGCCACCTCAGTGCCCCTGTGTACCACATGTTCTATTATGTTGAATTTTCTTTTTCATTCAGTTCTGTCTACTTTTCAAATTACTTTGTGAATTCCTCCTTGACCCATAGATTATTTAGAAGCATGTTGTTTAATTCCCAAGTGCTTGGAGATTTTCTTGTTTTTTTTTTCAATATTGATTTCTAGTTTGATTCTTTTATAATCAGAGAACATGCTCTGTATGACTTGAGTCTGTTTGTATTTCTTCAGGTTCATTTTATGATGAAGATAAGAGTCTTTCTTGGTGGCTGTTCCACAGGTCCCTGAAAGTTGTGTTTTCTGTATTGGGTGGAGTGTTCTATATATGATGATGAGTTCCTACTTCATTGTATTTTCAGATCTGTATCCTTGCAGCTTTTCTCTCTATTGCTTCTTTCAGTTGTGGAGAGTGGCAATTTGAAGTCCCCAACTAGAATTGTGGGAATGCTCTGTTCTCCCTTTAGCTCTAACAGTTTTGCTTTTTGTATTTTGAGGTTCTGCTGTTTGGTTGCCTACCAACCAATGCCTACCATTCTTGGCCTTTCCTGGTGATTTGATTCCTTTATCATTATCCAGTGTCCCTCTTTGGTAATTTTCTTTGCTCTAAAATTTACTTTATCTGCTATTAATATAGCCATCTCTTTTAAAAAATTAATCTCACTTGTATGTCTTTTTCTATCACTTTACTTTCAACTCATTTGTGTCTTTGTATTTGAAATGAGTTTCTTGTTGATAACATATGGATGGATCATAATTTTTATCCAGTTTCTGCCTTTTAGTTGATATATTTGGCACATTTACATTTAAGTTAATTATTGATACGTTAGGGCTCTGCCATTTTATTATTTGTCTTTTGTTTGTTACTTCTGTTTTTGTTTTTCTTCTTTTTTTTTTATTTCCCTGTGGGATACTCAAACATTTTTAGGGTTCCATTTTGTTCTATTTTTATGTTTCTGAGCATATTGCTTTATATAATTTTCTTACTAGTTGCTCTAGGTATTACAGTATACATATGTAACTTCTAATAGTCTGTTCATGCTGACATTTTACCACTTTAGTAATTCCATTTAGCACCCTTAACTCTTCTTACCTTTTAAGTTTAATTATCTCCAGTATTTCCTCATGTATATTGAACATGATGTTATGTGCTATTATACTTTTTGCTTTAGCCATCAAATATGACTTAAAAATTCATGAGAAGTTGGATAGTCTATTATACTTACCCTTTTTGCTCATTTTGACTTCTTTCCTTTAAGAAGTTCCAAGCCTTCTTCTGTTTTCATTTTTATTTTCTGATTAGCCAATTATCTTTATATATATATTTTTTTATTAATTTATTTATTTTCAGCATAACAGTATTCATTATTTTTTCACCACACCCAGTGCTCGTGCCCTCTATAATACCCACCACCTGGTATCCCAATCTCCCACCCCCGCTCTACTTCAAACCCCTCAGATTGTTTTTCAGAGTCCATAGTCTTTCATGGTTCACCTCCCCTTCCAGTTTACCCCAACTCCCTTCTCCTCTCTAACTCCCCATGTCCTCCATGCTATTTGTTATGCTCCACAAATAAGTGAAACCATATGATAGTTGACTCTCCCTGCTTGACATATTTCACTCAGCATAATCTCTTCCAGTCCATGTTGCTACAAAAGTTGGGTATTCATCCTTTCTGATGGAGGCATAATACTCCATAGTGTATATGGACCACATTTTCCTTATCCATCCGTCTGTTGAAGAGCATCTTGGTTCTTTCCATAGTTTGGCGACCGTGGCCATTGCTGCTATAAACATTGGGGTACAGATGGCCCTTCTTTTCACGACATCTGTATCTTTGGGGTTATTACCCAGGAGTGCAATTGCAGGGTCATAGGGAAGTTCCATTTTTAAATTTCTTAAGGAATCTCCACACTGTTCTCCAAAGAGGCTGCAACAACTTGCATTCCCACCAACAGTGTAAGAGGGTTCCCCTTTCTCCACATCCCCTCCAACACATGTTGTTTCCTGTCTTGTTAATTTTTACACCATTCTAACTGGTGTAAGGTTATATCTCAATGTGGTTTTAATTTGAATTTCCCTGAGGCCTAGTGATGATGAACATTTTTTCATGTGTCTGATAGCCATTTGTAGGTCTTGATTGGAGAAGTGTCTGTTCATATCTTCTGCCCATTTTTTGATATGATTGCCTGTTTTGTGCGTGTTGAGTTTGAGGAGTTCATTATAGATCCTGGATATCAACCTTTTGTCTGTACTGTCATTTGCAAATATCTTCTCCCATTCCGTGGGTTGCCTCTTTGTTTTTTTGACTGTTTCCTTTGCTGTGCAGAAGCTTTTGATTTTGATGAAGTCCCAAAAGTTTATTTTTGCCTTTGTTTCCTTTGCCTTTGGAGACATATCTTGAAAGAAGTTGATTAGCCAATTTTCAAAAGGTACATTTGCCAGCAACAAAAATCTTGCAAGGGAATATATTTATTTTCCTTTCACTCCTGAAGGACATTTTCACCAGATAGAGAAGTTGTGGTCAACAGGTTTTTTTTTTCTTTCAGTACTTGAAAACTGTTGTGACACTTCCTTTTAGCCTCCATGGTTTAAGATGAGAAATCTGCTGTCATTCGAATTGGTAGTACCTTTTAAGTAATGTGTTGTTTCTCTCTGGCTACCTTCAAGATTTTTCTTTCTTTCTTTATCCTCAGTTTTCAGAAATTTAAGTATTATGTATCTTAGTGCAGCTTTCTCTGCGTTATTCTGTTTGGGGTTTGCCCAGCATCTTGAATTTGTAGGTTTATGTCATTTGCCAAATTTGGGAAGTTATCACCTTTATTTTTCAGAATACTTCTTCATCTCATTTTCTCTTTTCCTCCTAATCTGTCATCCTCCAATGGTACAAATGTTATCTCTTCTGTTATTGTCCTCTAGGTTCTTTTGATTTTTTTTCATTTTTGTGTCTTTTTTCTCTTAGCTATTCTGTAAATTTTATTGATCCACTCAAGTTCACTGATTCTGTCCTTTGTCATTTTCACTCTTGTATCAAACCCTCTAAGTGAGCTTTTTAGTTTCCAGTTCTATAATGTAATTATAATATAATTTCCATTTGGTTGTTTTTCATAATTTGAGTTTCTTTGCTGACATTTTATAGTTTTCATTTGTTTCTAGAAAATTCCTAATTGCTTGTTGGAGCATTTTTTTGATGGTTGCTTTGAAATTCTTTTAGAGAATTCCAGTATCTGATACCTCTCAGTGTCAGTGCCTTTGGCTTATCTTTTCTCTTTTGAGTTGTGATTTTCCTGGTTCTTGATAAGACAGATAATTTTAAGTTGTATCATAGACATTTATGTCTATTATGTTAGGGGAGTCTGGGCCCAATTTTAATTTTTTCAAGTCAAGTAATCCTTTCATTGGGGTATAGTACAAGGGTTGGGTGTGTTTGCATCTTCAGCTTCCTACTAGACGCTGCCCATACCACCCCAGGACAAGTGGAGTACTGACTCATACTGCCTCAATGCAGATGAGTGGTATGAAAGTTCAGCTACCCACTCAGTCCAACTAACTCATTCCCCATGAAAGTGGGGCAGCGGGTCATACCACTTCATTGCCTCAAGTGGGGATGTAAGCTCAGCCTTCAGCTGGGTCCCTGGGACGCCCAAACAAGAGGAAGTGGGGGACTAACTCATACTGCTTAGTTGCTGCAGAGCAGAGACAGAATTTCAACTTCCTTTTGGGCACCACTGGTGGAAAAGGAGTGAGGAAGCGGGTTATCAACTATTCTGCATCTTATCACTTCATTCACTTAGCTCCCCACTAGGCCTCACAGACACAGGTTCTAGGGAGAAGGAGGTTGGGGTACTGACTAGCCCTGCTTTGCCCTGCCTCATTCAGGTTGATTTCTCCAGTAGGTGTGGAGGTTAAGCTCCTCACTGAGCCTTGCTGACACCAGAGGTGGTGAGAAGTAGAGTCCTTACTAGCTCCAGCTTGCATTGCTTTGTTCTGTCTCAGTGATGCCAGGTGGGTATAGTGGTTAAGCTCCCCATTGGGTCCCACTGACACTGGAGACAAGTGGTGAAGCCTAATGGTAACTAATCCTTTCTCACTCTGCTTTATTAAGTCTTATTGCCATTGGGTGGATATTTAGATTCCGCTTGTCACTGGCCTTTGCTGACAGAACCCTGGTAGAGGAAATAGAACACTACCTGCCTCTCCTGAGCAGAGAATTGATGATTATACCTCTCTGCTTCGCCCTGCTGACACTGCCCCAGCAAAGGAATCAGAGCATTGCCTGGTTCTGCCAGTCACAGACTGGAATTTCAGCTACTACTTAGCTTATTTGATAACACCTGGCAGGGGAGTCAGAGTTCTGCTTGGTTCTGCCCAGTGGAGGATGGACGATCAGCTGCCTACTTTGTTTTGTGGATGCTACTTCGATTTGGAATGGATAATTTTCACTAAGAGCTATGGAGAGAGGGAGTCCTATCTCTAGCCACATGCACCCAGGATGAAACTTGCATCATGCTGAGCTGAGGGCAAGGGAAGGGAGCAGGTGTGGCACAGAATTTAGCTGTTCTTACTGAAATTTGGTAGATTTCTTAATAGATTTTTTTTAATTTGCTGTATTCCTTTAGGATAATTTCAAAGATTTTAAAATGGTTGTTTTAAAAATAATCTTGACTACCTATGCTGGTTCTGTTGGGAAGCAGGTCTGGAAAATTCATGTGATAATTTCTTCTCTAAGTCCTCCTGTGTTATTCATTTTTAAAATATGGTTATACTTTTAAAAATGTGATCATATGGTCTTACTGTATCCTTTTTTAGTTCAATTGTAACTCCTGTGATGACTTATGGTCAGCTGGATGGTCTGATAAACAAATGGAACCTTGATTTAGAGGATCAAGAGAAGTACTTTCTTCACCAGGCCACTCAGGTCAATGCTTGGGATCGTACCTTGATTGAGAATGGTGAGAAGGTAAGAAGATAGTCTTATTAATCTACCTGTATTGTACAAGTATTTTCAAAGTCTCAGTAGTCTGCCTGCATTGTATAAGAGCACAGACCTGTTTTGTGGTTAATTTTCTATCTCAATATTGGTGATCAACTGAAAAATATTTTCCTTATGTAATGAGTGTCCTGAATTAGGAAATTGTTGATATTTGAAGTGTATATGAGAAAATTAGTATTGCCTTAAAATTATAACATAAATTCAAATATTTACATTATCATATTCTTGTGTTCCTTTATAGATTACTACTTTACATGGAGAAGTGGAAAAAGTGAAACTGGATCAGCAGAGGTAGAACCTTAGACTCCCTAGGTTGAAAGATTAAATATCTGTTTCTTTGTCCGTTCTTTTTTCCTTGTTGTAGTTTTTTTTTTTTAAGATTTTATTTATTGATCAGAGGGAGAGAGGGGGAGAGAGCGAGCACAGGCAGACAGAATGGCAGGCAGAGGCAGAGGGAGAAGCAGGCTCCCTGCTGAGCAAGGAGCCCGATGTGGGACTCGATCCCAGGACGCTGGGATCATGACCTGAGCTAAAGGCAGCTGCTTAACCAACTGAGCCACCCAGGCGTCCCCCCTTGTTGTAATTTTTGACATTTATTATGACACTCCAAGTTCCTTTCATCAGCCCTTCCGTTGACTTGTTTTTTCAGGCTGGAACAAGAATTGGATTTTATCCTGTCACAGCAGAAGGAACTGGAAAATCTCTTGACCCCTTTAGAGGAGTTTGTGAAGGACCACAGTGGGGCTCCTTATCTGCAGCTTGCAGATGAGGATCATGGGAAGACGTAAGTAACTGAATAAAGATCAGGGAATGGGGCAAGACTTAGCTACTTAAAAAAAGGAAAAAATAGAATTGAAGGGCAGGGAATAAAAATTGGTAGAAAAGGACAAGTTCTCGTAGTTGCCATTTATCAACCTACTTGGCTGTTTTCCATTTATCTTTTCAGGATGCTTGAAAATGAAGTAATCGTTCTGGCAGTTTTGTTTTATAGCATTTTGTATACTTACTAATCTCAAGCTTATACATGACCACTGTAAAGTTTTTATATTTGTCAAGTTTGTTCTTAAATTAGAAATACAAGTTTAATGTGTGTGGTATCATAGTACCATGGGATATTTATGGTGTCCTGTTTATATTGACTCTTTTAAACTTAATGTTCATGCAATTGCTTCAGTGATAAATCACTAGCTATTTTAAAGGCAATTTGTTAATCTGGGGGCAGACTGCATTGCTTTCAAAAATTGAATGATTTTATCAGTGTCTTGGGCTGAATCTGTGTGTGTGTGTGTGCGTGCATATGTGATTCAGTCTTTTTGTTCATGATATTACCAAGCAAGTGTCCTCACAGTAACTTCTTCTCTCTGGAACTGAAATTTGGTAATCAGGCCAAATAATGAAGTATTGTCTAAATGTGCTACATAAACCAGACTGAGACCAAATCAGACTCCCTTTGGTAATGGACTATTAGTGAGTTAAGACTGATCTTATTTTCTAAAAGCTTGCAAATTAACTTTTTTGTAGGTACATGAAATACGGCAAATACAGCTAATCTGTATGGGCCTAGTTCTTTTTTTTAAATTAACATATAATGTATTAGTAGCCCCAGAGGTACAGGTCTGTGAATTGTCAGGTTTACACACTTCATAGCACTCACCATAGCACATACCCTCCCCAATGTCCATGACCCCACCACTCTCTCCCAACCCCCCTCTCCCCCCGGCAACCCTCAGTTTGTTTTGTGAGATTAAGAGCCTCTTATGGTTTGTCTCCCTCCCAATCTCATCTTGTTTCATTTTTTTCCTTCCCTGTCCCCCAAGCCCCCCACTTTGCCTCTCAAATTCCTCATATTAGGGAGATCATATAATTGTCTTTCTCTGATTGACTTATTTTGCTCAGTATAATAGCCTCTAGTTCCATCCACGTCATTGCAAATGGCAAGATTTCATTTCTTTTGATGACTGCATAGTATTCCATTGTATATGTATACCACATCTTCTTTGTCCTGGACCTAGTTCTGTTTCTGCTTTTGTATTTCAGCCTTTGTGAATCAAATTTTTTTTTTCTCTGCATTTGTTTCTATGCATTCTATCATTTTTTGAAGCCTAGAGAGTTAAATTTTTGGACATGTAATTTGAAGGGATAATAGAAACGTAGTTCTTTTCCATTATTTTTATGTAGTCAGATTTATATTGTGGAATCTTTAGTAGGATTTTCAGCAATCAAGGAAACCAATTACCTTTAAATACTCTGGGACAGAAAGGCAATAAATAGTTAACAATATTTGTTAACTATTGAATCCTTTAATCTTTATAGATATTAAAGTTGAAAAACTCTGATCACTTTAATTCATAAACATATTATTGACTAGGTTAAGTGTGTTATGTATGTGTGTAAATATTTTGCGTGGAAATCTAGTTTGGCATTTAGCCAACTAATATTTGCTGTGTACTTAGAAGATTTATCTACCTTTGATTACTGTTAATCTCATTTCTCAAAATATCTTTTGTTGGATGATGGAGTATATTTATGTAAGGTTTTACTTTGAAAATTTATTTAAAATCATTGAAGACATCTCAGCACTTAATGAATACACCTAAACACCAACTAACTTACTATGTATCTAAATGTCTTACGAGTTCATTTTAAGAGCTAAAAAGAGCTTTGTTGCTTCAGAGGTCTCTGGAACATTATCCAGAAGGAAAATAGGTGACTATAAAAATGCCGAGTTGGTTAAAAGCCTTCACCTATGGAGTCTTTTTAGAATATGGTAATAATAAGGTCATGAATGCTGCCTACATAAAAATGTGCCATGTGTCATAACTGAGACTTACTTAGAAGGCAGGGGGAATTGGTGCAAATCCAGCTGGCAGTATCATATTCGTATGTCAGTAACAAGACATAATGGAGAAAGAATTTCTTGTTAATCTCTTTATTTTACCTTCTTTTTCAGTTACAAATTAGCAGAAAATATAGATGCTCAGCTGAAACGAATGGCCCAAGATCTCAAGGACATCGTTGAGCACCTGAATAGAGTTGGAAGTCCTGCTGACACTACTGACCCGGTGTGTGACCTACTTTATCTATTTAGACAACCAAGATTTAGTATGAAATTAGCATTCTGTGAGTTCCTTTAGCTGGTCACCTTCTCCTGTCCTCTTGTGCTCCTTACCTGCTTCTATAGATATGAACTTGGGGTATAGTTAAGTGGGGCAAGAAATATTTAGGAGCAGAAAAGGTTATGAGATTTTTTTAAAGGTTTTATTTATTTATTTAATTGACTGGGAGAGAGACAGCAAGAGAGGGAACGCAAGCAGGGGGAGTTGGAGAGGGAGAAGCAGGCTTCCTGCTCAGCAGGAAGCCCCATGAGGGACTTGATCCCAGGACCCAGGGATCATAACCTGAGCGGAGGGCAGATGCCCAACAACTGAGCCACGCAGGCACCCTAAGGTTATGAATTTTTGTGATTATTCCCAGGAGGGTAAAAAAAAGGACTTTCCTCCCTAAATTTTCAGGGGTTTCTCCCTGTTCTTCACAAAGCTAAATATGTCCCTGTATTTGTTTTTCTGTTCCCTTACTCATTGGTTAATTCATTCCTCCTTTCACATATTTTTCTGTGTATTCATATAATTGTGAGTATATGTGTTTGGGTTTATTAGGTATATCCAGGTAGGCCTGAACTTACAACTGGGTTATGTCTTAAATGTTTGATAAGTCAACTACT
Source organism: Mustela putorius furo (assembly GCF_011764305.1). Lineage (NCBI taxonomy): Eukaryota > Metazoa > Chordata > Mammalia > Carnivora > Mustelidae > Mustela > Mustela putorius. The sequence continues at coordinate 18,650,405 of NW_025422049.1, forward strand.
TGAGTCTTAAAATACATTTTTTCATAGAGACTTTGTTAGATGTGGTTATTAGGTTTCCACCTGCCTCATAGGATCTACCTACCTCATAATGTAAGTGTATTTTAGCATGGGAAAATAAAGCTGAGGCTCCAATTAGAGTTGAGATGTTTTGAATTACTTTGGCCATAAGAAGTGTTTGATACTTTTCCCCTTTATCTATGGCCTAATTAAAGAGCTTATTTCCTCTGCCTTTCCAAGTTGTCTTAGCAACTAAATGGGAGCTCTTTTTTTTTCCCCTCTCTCACTCCATGGGAGTAGTGGTAAGAAGATTCTTCCCATTGTAGGAACTGCCATTGTACATTCTTGGGACCAAGATCTGGGTTGGTGAGGACAAAGGATATATATTGTGATTATTCTTTAGTAAGCTCTTTGTCCAGTCGTACAGACGGTTCTTTATCTATTTACACATTACTAGCTTTTTTAATTATAAAGAGACAGCATGGTATAGTTGAAAAAGCATTAGAATTTTATTTAAGTCACTTAATCTCTCTGAATCTTAGCTCCTTCTTTTGCAAAATGTCAAGGGTCGACTTAAATGATCTTGAAGTCCCCTCTAGCTATAAAAATTATGCCATTCTCTCCTTTGGTGAATCTAAAATTGAACAAAGATAAATATAAATTAGTCTGGGATTATCCATGCTACCATCTTCTTGTGTTCATATAGATGATCAAAGAGTTGACAGATTGTAAGTTTTTTTTATGAAATATTAGCTCACCATTGTGATGATAAAGTCCACAATTCTATAAAACAATTTTTATGTGTAAATAAATACATGCAGATTTAAGCATGAGGCAGAGGTGAAGTCTGATCTCTCTGTGTTGAAATAAAATAAGTTTCTGAACAGAGTAAGTGAAAAGGGACTATAATCCTATCCTTATCCTTTTTCTCTACTTAGCCTTGGATTGTTTTATTTTATTTTGGTAGTGGGGAGTAAATGCTATGAGTCTTTTGTTTTTGTTTTTCTGTCACAAGGGTGATTGAAATGTTTAAGATGAGTGAATTAAAGATAATTGCTGCTCCATAGCAGGACAAAAGAAGCAAGAGATCAGCAACAATTCATCTCTTTTCTCAGATAGCATAAATGATTGGGTGAGAAGCAGAGAAAACATTTGCTGAACAATAATATTCTTGAAGATAATTTATTGTAACCAGATCAACAAATCTTCCTTACTATAGGCCATACACCAGGGTAGAAAAATAGCCACAGTGTTTAATAGTATTCACAATGATGGCATTTACCTGTTTATTTTTACTGTTTGTATGTGGGGTGGGGGTGGAGGGAGAGGGTATGTGGGAGGGGATAGTGGGGAGGGGGTACAGAGGAGATGGGAGAGACCACCTGACACCTAAAATTTTTATTAAGCAGATCCATATTATGGTATATGGTCTTCAGTTACCTTTTCTTACAAAAACTCATTGTTCCTACTACAAGTTGTATTTCTATTTATGTTAAAATGCATTAAATTTGTTTTCATTAAATACTGTTCTTTCAAGTGTAGTAACATTTTCATTTCCTCCTACTTTTATTTAAAAAAATTTTGAATGTCTAGTGTGTCTCATTACAAAGTTATTACATATACTTACTCAATGTATTATGCTTGGCAAATATAGAAATCTGTGAAGAAAATTAAATCATCTCTATTATCAGTACCTTGCTGATAATATTAGTATATTATTAAAAATATTAGTATATTTTTTCCAAGTATTTTTGCTATGCTGGTAAAAATTCTCCTTTTGTTTTAAATAACATTGGAAGCATACATATATACAGTTTTGTATTCTCTTTTCATTTCATATTCTTTCACATGTTTTCCTAAAATTTTAAGCATTCTTTGAAAATTTTGGAAATCTTTGAAAATATTAATGACTTTATAATATTTCATTAGAGGTGACTTTACCACAATATATTGAATTACTTTTTTAAATTGGTGGAAAGATCGTTTCCAGTACTTTGCCATTATACACTTGATCTCTATGACCACTTATGTATAAATTTGATTAGTTCCTCCGGATAGATACCTAGAAATAGAATATATTGAGTTAAAAGATATGAATATTTTAAGACTGTTGATATATATTGTAAAAATTTACATTTTGAAGGGCTGGGTCAATTTTTATTACTATAGGCTGTATAGGCATCCACCTATTTTCTCCACACAGTTGACAACTGAGTATTACCATTTATTAAAAATTGCTGACTTGGAAATCTTGCTCTTTGCAAGAATATGGTTGGAACTTGAGGGCATTATGCTAAGTGAAATAAGTGAGACAGAGAAAGACAAATACCGTATGATCTCACTTATGTGTGGAATTTTAAAAAACGCCAGCACCAAAAATACAAGCTTGTAAATACAGAGAACAGATTGGTGGTTGCCTGAGGCAGGGGTTGGGTGGTGGGTGAAATGGGTGCAGGTGGTCAAAAGGAACAAATTTCCAGGTATAAAATAAGGTATGGGGATATAATGTACAACATGATGACTACTGTTAGCAATACTGTATTGTATATTTGAAAATTGCCAAGCGATTAGATCTTTAAATGTTATTATCACAAGAAAAAAATGTTTTTAACTACATACTGTGATGGATGTTATTAACAAGACATATCGTGGTGATCATTTTGCAATATATACAAATAGCAAACCATTGTGTTAAATGCCTGAAACTAATAGAATGTTATTTGTTAATTATACCTCAACAAAATTAGCTGATTTGGTTGAAAAAAGTAATGTTTTAAATTTTATATGCATTTCTTGTCTTGTGAAATGTCTTTTAATATTTGTTTTTAGTTATTTTTATACTGTGATAGTCAGTGTCTTATTGAATTATAGGAATCAAATTCTTAAGTTACAAAATAGATTGAAGTAATATAAAGATGTAATGAACATTACAAATATGAAATAGCAGAAAAAGCCATTAATATCTTATATATCCTCAGTCCATTTCTTACCCAAAAAATGAAAAGTCACTTCCTAATTTCTGTTTTTTATGTTTGCTTTATCATATCAGAATTATCATAATCTAAAAATTTTGTATGTGTGTTTAGCTCCAGCAGATCTGCAAGATCCTGAATGCTCATATGGACTCTCTACAGTGGATTAATCAGAATTCAGGTGGGAGTTTATTTGTATTGTGAAGCTATCTGTTACTGCAGTTAGAAAATGTGATGCAAGGGGCGCCTGGGTAGCTCAGTGGGTTAGGCCTCTGCATTCAGCTCTGGTCATGATCTCAGGGTCCTGGGATCGAGCCCTGCCTCAGGCTCTCTGCTCATTGGGGATCCTGCTTCTCCATCTCTCTCTGCCTGCCTCTCAACCTACTTGTGATTTCTCTCTGTGTCAAATAAATAAACAAAATCTTAAAAAAAAAAAAAGAAGATGTGACGCGAGTCAGGTTTTGTGCACCGTGACCATGCTCAAATGAGAGGTTGGTTATAGGGATATTACTTAACTTACAGTGTGTATACATTAATTCTGAAGAACTATAATTGTTGGTTTTTATAAAGTGGAACATGGTAAGAATAAACTAGAAACTAATGAAAATAGGGGCTGTACGGGAATGAGGTGGAGGAGATGGGGACAGAAGCAGGACTTCTCTATATTTATATCTTAGTATAGTTTTGACTTTCTGGCCCACATAAAGTTTAAATACTCAAAAACTAGAATTAAGCCAAAAATACTGGGAAGGAAGACAAATGCTAAATTGAATACATACAAATTGAAACCAGACAAACCTATATAGCTATAACAATCATGCAGCTCAGATAACTTTTTTTTAAAGATTTTATTTGACAGACAGAAATCACAAGTAGGCAGAGAGGTAGGCACAGAGAGAGGGGCATGCAGGCTCCCTTTCGAGCAGAGAGCCCGATGCGGGGCTCGATCGCAGGACCCTGGCATCATGACGTGAGCTGAAGGCAGAGGCTTTAACCCACTGAGCCACCCAGGCGCCCCGCTCAGATAACTTTTGAACATGGTGTTCTTGATAGTACATTCTTACTAGGATATAATCTTAAGGACAGAAAGAACTATAAAGAAATCTTTTTTTTAATTAAATTTATTTATTTTCAGCATAACAGTATTCATTATTTTTTCACCACACCCAGTGCTCCATGCAATCCGTGCCCTCTATAATACCCACCACCTGGTACCCCAACCTCCCACCCCACCCCTGCCACTTCAAACCCCTCAGATTGTTTTTCAGAGTCCATAGTCTCTCATGGTTCACCTCCCCTTCCAATTTACCCCAACTCCCTTCTCTCTATCTCCCCATGTCCTCCATGCTATGTTATGCTCCACAAATAAGTGAAACCATATGATAATTGACTCTCTCTGCTTGACTTATTTCACTCAGCATAATCTCTTCCAGTCCTGTCCATGTTGCTACAAAAGTTGGGTATTCATCCTTTTTGATGGAGGCATAATACTCCATAGTGCAAAGAAATCTTAAAAAGTTATTGTTAGTTTCAGAATTATATTATGTTTCTATCTATTCTAATATAACAATATTATTGCCATCCTATATATTGTAGGGTAAAACAGAGGCATAAGGATAGTGATGGTAATGGAAGACAAGATAAAATAGAGGATATTATTCTGTTCCTTCTTTTTTGTTTGTATTATAAATTTGATGCAAATATTAGTATGACTTCTGCTCCCTTGTTCTGTTTATATAAAGGGCCAAGAAGCAATGACACCCCACTAGCAAAGAACAGCACATCAAGCACCTAAATCTTGGTTTCTAAATACCATTTCTACTAAAAGTAACCAAGGCTTCTTGGGGAAATATCTAATCTCAGGTTTCAGGCAGGGAATGTACAGGGTGAGTTTGACAATTTTTTATTTTTTATTTTTATTTTTTTTAGAGAGAGAGAGAGAGCAAACACGGGGGGGAGGGGGCAAAGTAAGAGAGGGGGAGAGAGAATTTTAAGCAGTCTCCTTGCTCAGCACAGAGCCTGACTTGGGGCTTGATCTCATGACCCTGAGATCATGATCTGAGTAGAAATCAAGAGTCAGATGCTTAACTGGCTGATCCATCCAGGTACCCTGGGAACTTTTTATGCAAGCAAATAGATTGTTCGAAACTAATGGGGTTATATCAGGACAAGCCCATTGTGCTTGAATGGGCTTCTATTGGCCAAATTAGGATAGTTTGAACATCAAAAAGAGTATCAGTAATGGATTATTATAATACCCTGAGGGAAGATATCCATGAATCTGCAGTGATGGGGATTCAGAGGGGAGGGAGAGAGAGAGAAATGGGATGTGCAGGGAAAAGCTTTTATAGAAGTGTGCCAGCTAATAATTGTAGAGAGAATGATGGAATTAGAGAACTGCAATTAAAAAATTTTTAACAGAGCATTTTTATTAAGCCTACCCTGATCTTGAATACCTTGCCTCATTTATAAAATGTTTCAGCTGTCAGTCATTTCTTGGCAGAAAAAATATGCCAGAAGGAATGGACCAAGTACAAATTGCATGTTACTGAGTTAATTTATAAAAGCAGTTTTGTTGAAGTATAATTTACATACCGTAAATTTCACCCATTCTAATTGTATAGTTCAGTGAGAAAGTCACCACTTTGCCTCCCAGCATCATGATGATTCAAGCAAGGGTCATCAGTGAATGCTAATACTACTGAGTCTAAGATTGTTGAGGAACACCTTTACAACAGAAATATCTGACAAGTACCACTTTAAATAGGTGATAAATTTTAATGTCACTAACAGTGGAATAACTCGATGTGCCTCTTGATCTGACATGATAAGAAATAAATAATATCATATATGTAATTTTCTTATCAAAACTGGTTCATCTGAATCTAATCATAAAAAAATCAGATATTCTATAGGTGAGATATTTTGAAAGATAATGTAGTATTCTTATAAAAAAAAGTTTAACTGAATAAAATCACAAGAAAATAATCAGATATTCTATGTGTAACACATGTTAAACATGTGGGACTTTTTAAAAAAAGTCAGTCATGGGGGGTGCGCCTGGGTGGCTTAGTGGATTAAGCCTCTGCCTTGGCTCAGGTCATAATCCTAGGGTCCTGGGATCAAGGGATCAAGCCCCACATTGGGCTCTCTGCTCCCCAGCAAGCCTGCTTCCCCCTCTCTCTCTGCCTGCCTCTCTGCTTATTTGTGATCTCTGTCTGTCAAATAAATAAATAAAATCTTTAAAAAAAAAGTCATGGGAAACAAAAAAATTCAAAACCAGGTTAAGGGGATTGTCTCGGATTAAAAGAAACATAACAATTAAGTCTATTATGTTAATTTTGGATACTGGATCAGAACCAAGAAGACATTTTTCTCTTTTGTCTTTTCTTCTTTCCTTCTTTCTTTCATTCTTTTGTTCTTTCTCACTCTCGTTTGCTTTCTTTCCTCCTTTCTTTCCTTGCCTGTCTTCCTTTCTTCTTATTTTTTATTGAGGTATAATTGATCTATATCATTATGTTAGTTTTAGGTATACAACATAATGATTCAATATATACACTGTGAAATGATCATTATAATAAGTCTAGTTACAAATAAAGAATTACAAAAAAAACCCATTTTCTTGTGATGAGAACTTTCAGTGTTTACTCTCTTGGCGACTTTCAAATATATACTACAGTATTATTGACTATAGTTGACATGCTGTACATTACATCCCTGTGACTTATTTATTTTATAATTGAAGTTTGTACCTCTTGACTCCCTTCACCCATTTTGCCTTTTCCCCTCTAGCAAGCACTGTGCTGTTCTGTGTATTTATGAGTTTTGTTTTTTGTTTGTTCATTTGTTTTGTTTTTTAGATTCCACATATAAGTGAGATATGGTATTTGTCTTTGTCTGACTTATTTCACATAGCATACATAATACCCTCTAGTTCCATCCTTGTTGTCACAAATGGTAAGATTTCATTTTTTATGGGTGAGTAGTATCCCATTGTGTGTGTGTGTGTGTGTGTGTGTGTGTGTGTGTGTAGTGTGTATACCAAATCATCTTTTTCTAAAAAAAAAATTAATTCCAGTATAATTAATGATGTATTAGTTTCAGGTGTATAACATAGTGATTCAACAATTTCTATACATTACTCAGTGCTCATAATGATAAGTGTACTCTTAATTCCCCCCATGTATTTTACCCATCTCCCCACCTACCTCATCTCTATGTTCCAAATCTTCTTTATCCATTCATCCAGCAATGGACACTAAAGATTAGGGCCATATCTTGACTATTGTAAATAATGATGCGATTAACATAGGGCATGTTTATCTTTTCAAATTAGTGTTCTTATTTTCTTCAGATAAACACATGGTACTGGAATTGCTGGATCATTGGTGGTCCTTTTTTTAAGTTTTTTGAGGAACCTCCATACTGTTTTTCATAGTGACTGCACCAACTTATATCCCCATAGCCCCACCAAAGTGCATGAGGGTCCTTTTTTTCCCACGTCCTCTCCAACACTTATTATTTCTTACCTTTTTGCTAATAGGCATTCTGACAGGTGGTGGTGATATCTCATTGTGACTTTGATTTTCATTTCCCTGATGATGACTGATGCTGAGCATCTTTTCATATATCTGTTGGCCATTTGTGTGTCTTCTTTGAAAGAATATCTATTCATGTCTTCTGCCCATTTCTAATTGGATTGTTTTTCTGGTATTGAGTTGTATAAGTTCTTTATATATTTTGGGTAATAGCCCTGTATTGGATATATCATTTGCAAATGTCTTCTCCCATTCAGTGGGTTGCATTTTCATTCTGTTAATGGTTTCCTTTGCTGTGCAGGTTTTTTAGTTTGATATAGTCCTATTTGTTGTTGTAGTTGTTGTTGTTTTATTTTGTCACCTTTGCTTTAGGAGTCAGACCCCAAAAAACAGTTGCCAAGACCAATGTCAAGGAGCATATCACCTATGTTTTCTCAAGAAGATGTTATTTAGAACAATTGGGGAAACTGGATAAGAATTGTGTATTAAATGATATTAATGAATTTTTTATTTTTTTACATGTGTTACTGTGGTTGTGTAGGAAAACATTTTTATTCTTAGAAGCTGTATGCTGCATTATTTAGAGAAGTATCATGTCTAGTTTTCTTTCAAGTGGTTTGACAAAAATCTTGTGAAAAGAAAGAGATTGAACAATTTGAGGCAAAATAGTAACGGGGGATAATCTACATAGAGGATATACAAGTTTGTGATTTTTTACTACTCTCTCAACATTCTGTAGATTTAAAATAAAAATACAGGGGAAATAATTTCTATAGACTTTTGCCTAAAATATGGAATATTAGTGAGACCTCAGTAATTGAGATAAATGGAGGCTAGTTAGGCAATCAGTTGTTACTCTTTTTGAAGACATAGTATGAAAATAATACAAATTTTCTCATTTCTCATTTCCAGAATCCTCATTCTCTTCATTCATAGAGGTCATCAACCCTGAACTTCTTTACCTTTTTTCCCTTCTAGACATACCTATACCATCCTCAACTTGCTATAGAAACTATCCTTTTCTAAACTCTTTTGAATCAGAGTTCTATAGAACTTAACAGAGTTGAGTTCTATACTGCCTTAGTATTCATTACCTGATAGTGAGAAGTTTCTGGATGGGTTCAAGTCAAGGCATTACCACTTAATAGTTGTGTGACCTTAACTGTTACTTAATCTCTCTGAGTCTATATCCTCATTTGAAAAATGAGGGAGAATATTTACCCTTCAGGGTTGGTGTTTTTTTTTGTTTGTTTTGTTTTGGTTTTTTTTTTTTTTTGAATAAAGACTAAAAGAAACAATGTTGAACTTTCCTTAAGCAGTGCCTGGGCCAGGTTGGCAGTCAGTAAGTAACAGTGGCAGAACTGGTTATCAGAGATTACTGTGTATATAGGAGAGAGAGGGGGGAAGAAAGAAAACAAAGCCATTTGATTCGAAAGATAGCTATTAAATTGGCCTAGGAGGCAGTTCCAGGAAGATTATCACTGAAAATTACTTACCTTGAAGAAGTTGTAAGAATGGCTAAGATGTGGGAGAATGTCAGTGACTAGAAAACACTGAGGAATAGGATTATGCAAAGTTTGACTCTGTTGTCTTTCTGTATGTTGCATGTTTTCCTACAATAAGCAGTGCATCTTGGGTAGAGTTAGGGGATGTCAAAATGTAAATATGCTGTAAAGAGAGATAACAGTAATTTTTTTTTCTCTTGGCTGGGATCTTCTTTGTCATAAGTAACATATCAAGGCTCTCGGCCAGTGCTTTCCTACTAATAAAATTAAGGTTGCTAGTGCTGCAGAGGACTTACTTTATATAAATGAAGAAACTGTGGCCCAGACAGGTTAAATGACCTCTCTAAGAACACACAGTTACAGGCAAAGCTAGGCCCAGAATCCAAATTTCCTGATTACCAGAACAGTATTTTTTCTCCTTATGCTCTCAAAACAATTCTAATGTAGGCATCACTGGATGTGGAAAAAAAAATCTTAATCATGTACCAACATTAGAGGAGAAGGGTTTTCCAAGTATGATAGTGGTAGTACTTTGTGTGGGACATACTTTCTAAGTGTCTTGGTAAATTTCCTAGTCAATACAGGGTAAAAAGAGTAAGACTTTGGATAGTAGTGATTTCTGGGAGTTACTTTTTTGCTTAAAATTCAATTGAGCTGGAGACACAATGAGGTTTCGCCTAGGTTCTCAACTGAGAAAGTGGAGGTCATGATGAAGAGGGGGGAAAGCCCAGTAATTCCTGATGCTGTGGAGTCCTTTTTGCTGTTCCCACCTAAGCAATCTTTCCTTTTCATATCAGGAAATAACATGATTAAGTAATGGAGAGTGTCAGGCTTCAATTATACTAAGAGAGTTTTGTTTTGTTTTTGGTGGTGGGCATGGTTCATTTTGCTTTTTAATAGTTAATGAGATCATATCTGCTGAAATGGTCTGTGGACTGAGAAGTTTAAGGTTAAACTTCTCAACAAGTCCTTTTACTCACAGGCAAGTGATAGTTCTAGAAAAACTAATTAATGTGTCATTTTAACAATGGAAATAATATATTTTTTCCTAAAGAAAAATCTCTGTGTAGTTTTGTTTTTTAAAGAGTTTATTTATTTGTGAGAGAGAGAGAGTGAGCAGAAGCAGGGGAAGGGGCAGAAGGACAGGGAGAAGCAGGCTCACCGCTGAGCAGGGAGCCCAAGGCGGGACTCCATCCTTGGACTCTGGGATCATGACCTGAGCTGCAGGTAGATGCCCATAACTATATAGGTTTTTAAAAATGATTTTAATGTCAAAATCTGTATTTTAAAAGGTTTCTGGGAAATGTTTTTGTGATTGAATATCCTTAACATTGGTATGAATTTTTTTCCTATTGTAAGACATAGCAACTGTAATGTTAATAGGATCATGTTTTTACCATAAGAATTGGCTTATCTTTAAAAGTGACTTAGAAACCACACAGTATATTTTAAATATGTTTAAAGATTGCACTGTCCAATCAACTGTTCAGTATTCAGGAGGGAATTATAGAGAAGAAGCAGGCCCCCTTTTCCCTCTAACCTCCATAGAACTGTGATGGAACTGAGCTGGAAAGTGGTCAGAGACAAGTACAAGAGCATTGAGTCAGGGAATGTCTGAACATGTACTGATACTGACCTGTTCTCAAATTTGATAGTCATCCATTTTTTAACATTATCTTTGCCCCCTTTCTTCCTGATCAGGATAGATAATTGAGAGTTAAGAGTAGCAACAGTTAAATACCACTTTCCTCTCTTGTCTTTCTCTGTATAAATTTATGGCCTTATTTCAAGGTTTGCTTGATGGCAATGCTGCAGTCACACATCTGTCTTCTGAGTTGGCAGTCACTGAAACTACAGCAGCTCCAGCTCTTCTGGGACCACTTAGGACAGAGTTGACAATCAATCTGGGCTAATTTGCTATTCATTTTAAATATATGGAGCTCCTTCTCTTAGAGAGTGGGGGAAGTAGGGGTGAAGGACAGACATTTTTTGTTTCTCCTTATACCAAACCGTTGTCTATAACATTAATATTTATCACATGCCACAATGAAGGGTGGACAGCATAAAAATCTTAAACTTATCATTATTTAGAAGTTCCTTGAGTATTTTCATGGCGTTTTGCTTTTTTGGTGAGGTGGCCAAAAGTATCACAACTAACATATATTTCACCCATGATCTTTGCAGTCTCTTATGGGTTATAACCCCATAATTATTTAATAGCCACTCACAACACTTTGACTGCTATTTAGGGAAGAAAGGGAAGACTCCTTGGAGTAAGTAAAAATGCCATAAGAAATTGTGTGCTCTTTCCAAAAGACAGTCCCATTAGCACCAGGTCTCCGATCACCTAGTTTTTCCTTTTTGTTGTAAAACATTCTCAGTTATCTAGTGTGGTGTGACTAACTCTTGAATAAAATGCCTTTAGGATCATTTCAGAGAAGCAGTTTTTTGTGATATGTCACAGTTGTAATTCATTTTTACCCAATGTTAATATTTATTATTTGAGGGGACTATATTAAATTAGAGTTTTCAGGGTTGGGTATTTTTAAACCTTTTTTTAAAAGACAAAATGGAGGTAGATTTGACATATAACATTATATTATTCTCAGGTGCACAGTGCCATGATTCAATATTTGTATATATTGTGAAATGATTGCTACAATTAGGTTGACATATGTCACCTTACATAGTTACAAAAAAGTTTTTTTCTCATCACAAGAATCTTGTGATGACAACTTTTAATATCTGCTTTCTTAGAAACTTTTTAAAAAAGATTTTATTCATTCATTTGAGAAAGAGAGAGAGAAACAGAGAGAGCACAAGCAGGGGAAGAGGCAAAGAGAGAGGAAGAAGCAGATTCCCCTCGAGCTGGGAGCTCAACATGGGACTCAATCCTGGGACTTGGAGATCATGACCTGAGCCAAAGGCAGAAGAGGCCCAGCCATCTGAGCTACCCAGGCACCCTCTTAGGAACTTTCAAATATGCAGTATGGTATTTAACAGTGCCATATTTTTTTAAAGAAGCTTGGTCCAGATAAATGCTTTAAAACTATTTTTATTAGTTTACTTTCATCCCTCTTGTATCTGAAGAGCATCAAATGCTGAGATGCTAAAAGATGCCTTTGAATTCCAAATAAAATATCTTCTTTGTCTTTCATCCTCTAAAATAAAATCTGAGGGGGCGCCTGGGTGGCTCAGTGTGTTAAAGCCTCTGCCTTCGGCTCGGGTCATGTTCTCAGGGTCCTGGGATGGAGCCCCGAGTTGGGCTCTCTGCTCAGCAGGGAGCCTGCTTCCTCCTCTCTCTCTGCCTGCCTCTCCTCTCTCTGCCTGCCTCTGCCTACTTGTGATCTCTGCCTGTCAAATAAATAATAAAATAAAATCGTTTAAAAATAAAATAAAATCTGATTTACTGGTTAAGGTGGCTTCTTTTACCTCCTCTTTTTCTTAAATTCTTTGAGAAGTCTTGGTGACATTGGTTGATCAGTGAGGTCATCTGTTGTGCTCTGGAGTGTAGTGTTCCACTTCAGATACTTGAGAAGCAAATGCTCTTGATCTGCCAGAGATGTGGCTACTCACTCTAAGGGTCTCTTGAACTCAACAGAGACAGGTACTTGCTTCTTCCCATTGCAGTTAACTTAAAGGTATTTTATGTCTTTCCATTGTTTAATGAGCTGCCTCCTTGTCTCCACCACCCTTTACAGACAAGATAGATTTATTGTCACATTATTGTTCCCTGATCCTAAATAATCTTTTGTAGGTAAGATTAGGGTACGAAGGTTAAAAATGATGAAGTCTTCAGCTCCTGTTAGGAAATAGTGTGTGATGGTTAACATTCTCAGAGCTCCACTTCTATAATTCCTTTTCTATATGTAAATCCAGATGTGAAATACACTCAATGCATCTGCAAAATTAGATTTCTCACTAATCCTGTTTATGTACATTTTGTGCCCAAGTGAATTTCCTCAGCTGGAGAGCCTCCCCAGATGAATTATATGTAACATGATTTAAATCACTCTCAAATAGCTGGATTTATATTGTTTGTGAGATATACAGAATTTTCTCCAAAGCAATTTTCTTCCTTTTAGTGACTAAAAACTATAAATATGCTGGTGTCTTACTATAATGCTGTTTTGGGGGCCATGCTCTATGACCATCTCATAGATAAAATGGCCTGATAGTATTTCACTGATGAAATTTCTCCCTAGATGGGGTTCAGATAGGCCTGCCTTATTTTGAGCACTTCAGTGTTTGAAAGGACAACGAATAGCATTATTCTGTGGAGCCAGTTATTAGCTCAGCATAGTACTTTTTCTTTAAACCCCTCACAGCATTTGACAAACAGGCACACTGTAATAGAAAAAGCACTCATAGATGGGAGTCTGAAGATACGAATCCTGATATCATTTTTCATGAGCTTTGGCCTTTGGGAAGCTACTGAACCTTACCTTCTTGACTTTTTAATTCTCTCTATCCTGATGGATATTGTGGGACTCAAATAAGGTAATAGGTATAGCCATTTTGAAAACTGAAGTACAGTTTAATGGGAATGTGTTCTCTCAGATACAAGTTAAAACCGCATAGCTGTGACTCTTAAATACAAAACACCTGTTATGGGCTGAGGCACTGTTAATCAGTGTAGGAGGTATAAACATGAATGGTGCACTGCCTTGAACAGGTTCAAAGTGTGGGGGGGTGGAGGCAGCAAGAAAGAGAAACCTAATCTTTAGTTGATTTCCTGGAGGAAGTAGAATTGAAATGAGGCTTGAATAGTAAGTGATACTTCAATAGGATAACTGTCTGAGGACCACTTAGGATGTAATGTAATAATTCTACTACCTTGTTTCTGCCATGTCGTATCCAAGAATTCAGGGTACCTTCACCATCTTTTCTTTTTATGCCTTTCCTTGAAATGTATATTTTATTAATTTTGTGTGAGGGGTAGTGCTATACACAAGCAGAGTATCCACATCACCAACTTAATGTGTCAGTAGCAAGACTGGGACGAGCATTCCCATAGCACAGATGAGAGCTTTGTTCTCTAGAAGTACTCTTCTTCCCATCAGACCATAGTACTGAGAATTCAAGTATATTTATTCTGAGTGTTACTTCAATTTTAATAAGCTGGGAATCTTCTTAAAAGTAGCTAAGACAAATAGGAGGACAGTGTCTTCTCTCTCTCTCTTCTTTCCTTGCCCCCTTCCTATCTCGTTCTTCCCCTTTCTGAATCAAAAATAATCCTTAATTATATTCAGCTCCTGCAATTTCAAGGTTACTTTTAAACAGCATCCTAACTGAATACAAAACCTTAATATATGGCTCTAGCTTAACAGGCATGCAGTAATGAGGAAACCTAGATCATAAAGCTAAAAAGATGGCCAACATATTAAATAGTGAGAACAGATTTGTTAAAACTATCACATCATGTAAACTGGGGGTCATATTATGTGCCTGTTGAACAGGCACTTCTGGGAAAAGAGGTAGGGAATCCAAACCTTATTTGTGTGTGTTAGTCTTCATCCTTGACATTTTTACACATTCTACAATTTGAGTTAATTGTACATTACAATGCTGAAGAAATAATACAGAGGTCTATTTCTTCATTACCTAGTTTTCCCCAGTGCTAATGTCTTATAAAACTATAGTACAGTAACACAACCAGGACATGGACATTGGCATAATCTGTCTTGTTCAGATTTTCCTGGTTTTATTTGTATTGCGTTTGTGTGTGTTTCCTTATACACAGTTTTATCATGTGTAGGTTTTTGTGTGCATTACCATAGTTGAAATACAGAACAGTTCCATTACCATAAGAATTCCTCCTATTTCCCTCTTATTGCCACACCCACCTTCCTTCCACATCTCTAACCCAGTTCCTAATTGCTAGAAACCACCAATCTATTCACCCATTTCTAAAATTTTATCATTTTAAGATACTATATAAATGGAATCGTACAGCATATAACCACATGGGGTTGGCTTTTTTTTTTTTTCTCAGTGTAGTTCCCCTGAAATCCATCTAAATTACATGTATCAATGGTTCGATCCTTTTAGTTGCTAGTCAGCTACTCCATAGCACGTATGCACCACAGGTTATTTTACACATTTACCAGTTGTAGGACATGTGGGATGTTTCTAGTTTTTGGCTACTCACTACTACTAAGCCGAAGGCAGACACTTAACCTACTGAGTCACCCAGATGCCCCTTGTTCGTTTGTTTTAATGTTTTGAGACTTTATTATATATTCTAGGGTATATGCTAGTCCTTTGTTGGCTCTGTGGTTTGAAGATATTTTCTCCTAGCCTGTCATTTGTCTATTCCTCTTTAGATTTTATTTATTTGACAGACAAAGATCACAAGTAGGCAGAGAGGCAGGCAGAGAGAGAGGAAGGGAAGCAAGCTCCCCACTGAGCAAAGAGCCCGATGTGGGGCTCAATCCCAGGACCCTGGGATCATGACCTGAGCTGAAGGCAGAGACTTTAACCCACTGAGCCACGCAGGTGCCCCTTGTCTATTCCTCTTAACAGAGCTGTTCATAGGATAAAAGTTTTTTAATTTTGAATTTCTCCATTTTTTTTAATGGATTATGCTTTTGGTGTCAAATCTACGAACTTTTTGCCTAGTACTCTATCCCAAAGATTTTCTCCTTTTTTTTTTGCAAGTTTTATTGTTCCACATTTTACATTTAAGGCTGTAATCCATTTTTGAGTTAGTTTTTCTTTAAGATGTGAGGATTAGATCAAGGTTCTTTTTTTCTTTCTTTCTTTCTTTCTTCCTTTTTTTTTTTGCCTATGGGTAGCCAGTTGTTTCAACACCGGTTGTTGAAAAGACTGTCCTCCCTCAATTGAATTGCTTTTGCATCTTTTTCATATATTAGTTTGGCATATGGATTTCTGGGCTCTCTATCCATAGATCTATATGTGTTTCCCTCCTCTAATATCACACTGTGTTCACTATTGTAGCTGTATAGTAAGCCTTACTATATGGTAGAGGGATTCCTCTCACATTATTTTTTTTCATCAAGATTATTTTGGCCATTTTAATTCCTTTGCCCTCTAATAAAAATTTTCTGGGATTTGATAGAAATTATATTAAACCTGTAGATCAGTTTAGGGGAGAATTGACATTTTTATTATGCTGAATCTTTCCATCCATGAGTGTGGCATAGCCCACCATTTATTTATTCGCCAGCATTTTGTAACTCCTAGCATCCACATTATATATGTTTTGGTTTTATTAGATTTATACTTAACTATTTTATTTTATTTGTAGTAATTACAAATTATATTGTGTTTTAAACTTTGATTTTCATATGTTCATTGCTAGTGCATAAAAATGCAATTTGTTTTTATTTATTTTTATTTAAATACAATAGCCAACATATAGTACATCATTAATTTTTGATGTAGTGTTCAGTGATTCTTTAGTTGTGTGTAATACCCAGTGCTCATCACATTATGTGCCCTCCTTAATGTTCATCACCCAATTACCCCCTTCCCCTACCCACCTCCCTTTCTACAACCCTCAGTTTGTTTCCTGGAGTCAAGAGTCTCTCATGGTTTGTTTCCCTCTCTGATTTCTTCCCATTCAGTTTTCCAGTTTTCCCTTCCTTCCCCTATGATCCTCTGTGTTATTTCTTATACTTCACATATGAGTGAAACCATATGATAATTGTCTTTCTCTGATTGACTTATTTCACTTAACATAATACCCTCCAGTTCTATCCATGTTGATGTAAATGATAGGTATTCATCCTTTATGATGGCTGAGGAATATATACGAACCAAATCTTTTTTTAATTTTTTAGACTTTATTTATTTATTTGATAGAGATTACAAGTAGGCAGAGAGGCAAGCAGAGGGGTGGATGGGAAGCAGGCTCCCTGCTGAGCAGAGAGCCTGAGGTGGGGCTCGATCCCAGGACCCTGGGATCATGACCTGAGCTGAAGGCAGAGGCTTTAACCCACTGAGTCACCCAGGCGCCCCTAGCCATTCATCTGTTGAAGGACATCTCGGCTCTTTCCACAGTTTGGCTATTGTGGACATTGCAGCTGTGAACATTGGTGTGCAGGTGCCCATTCTTTTCACTACATCTGTATCTTTGGGGTAATAACCCCAAAGTAGTGCAATTGCTGGGTCATAGGGTAGCTCTATTCTTAACTTCTTGAGGAACCTCCATACTGTTTTCCAGAGTGGCTGTACCAACTTGCATTCCCACCAACAGTGTGAGAAGGTTCCCCTTTCTCCACATATCCTCTCCAACGTTGTTGTTCCCTGTCTTATTAATTTTAGCCTTTCTTGTATGTATGCTTGCTGAACTTACTTCTTATATCTAGGAATTTTTGTTTTGTTTTGTTTATTCCTTGAGATTTTCTACATAGGTAGTTATATCATCTGCAGATAGGGGAAGTTTTATTTATTCATTTCCAATCTGTATGCCATTTATCTCTTTTCCTCACTTTGCACTGGCTAGAACTTCCTGTACTATGTTGAATAAGAGTTATGAAAGCAGACATCTTTGTCATGTTCCTAAGTTTCTATGGAAAGCCTTCAGTCTTTCACTTTAAGTACAGTTAGCTGTAGACTTTTTGTAGATGTTCTTTATCAAGTTTAGGTAATTTCGTGCTCTTCCTGACTTGCTGAGGATTTTTATCATGGATGGATAGTGGATTTTGTCGAATGCTTTTTCTGCATCAATTGATATAATCGTGTGTTTTTTTTCTTCTTTAACTTGTTGATATGGTGGATTGCATTGATACATTTTTTAAATTTAAGTTTTGTCATCATATAATGCAACATTACTGTCTGGAGTAGAATTCAGTGATTCATCACTTACATACAACACCAGTGATCATTACAAGTGGCCTCTTTAATACCCACCACCCATCTAGCCCACCCCTCACCCACCTCCCTTCATCAATCTTCAGTTTGTTCCCTGCGTAAAGAGTCAGTTATGGCTTGTTTCCTTCTCTCCTAAGATTATCTTGGTTGAATTTGCGTAATTTATGGTTTTCTAGGAGTTGGTACAATTCTTTGTTGTTGAATTTATAAGCATAAAGTTTTTCTTAGGATTTCCTTTTGATACTTTTAATGACCACAGGATTTGTGTGATCTGCCCTGTTTCATTCCTTATATTGGTGATTTGTGTTTTCTCTATTTTTATTTTTTTCTGTCTTGGTAGAGGTTAATCAATTTTTATTAATTTTTTCTGCAAAGAATCAGCTCTTGTTTCATTGATTTTTCTCTATACTGTTCCTGTTTTCAGTTTCATTAGTAACTAGTCTTTATTATTTCCTTCCTTTTGCTTGCTTCAGGTTTGTTTTGCTCATATTCTATTTTCTTAAGGTAGGAACTTAGATTATTGATTTGAGACCTCCCCTTATCTCTAATAGTGTTCTCTTTTAAGGCTCTTCTGAATATCAGCACTTCTTAAACCTCAGTTGTCATCTCTAACCATCAGTTTTACTTATGGTTCTTTTACTTTGCATTATAAAGCTCTATGTTAACAAACATCTGCACATAGATACCCCAAAGGCGCCTCAAATTAAACTTGTGTAAAGCTAAACTCATTATCTTCATTCTCTCCTGGGCCTCCCAGATCAGTAACTCCAACTCCTTCAACTTTTCTTTTTCTCAGCTAACAGTTGCTATTATTTGCTCAGGGACTTATGGTAGACTATTTCTATTTCTTTCAGTAAGTGATGATGATTATACTTCTTAATAGCTCCTGAATCTTCTTTTCAGTGGATTACTATCACTGCCTTATTTCAGGTCTTTTTCATCTACCACCTTGAAAGTAGAGGGTAAAGGTTTTTTTTTTTAAGATTTTATTTATTTATTTGATAGACAGAGATCACAAGTAGGCAGAGAGAGGGGTGAGCAGAGAGCCCAATGCGGGGCTCGATCCCAGGACCCTGAGATCAGGGCCTGAGCCGAAGGCAGAGGCTTTAACCCACTGAGGATAAAGTTTTTAAATAAGGTTTATGAAAAACATCAGCTTCTCTCTCCATACCCTGTTTTCCACCCCTAGAAACAATCATTTTCAATTATTTCAGCTGGGTTTTTTTTTAATATTTCTAGATCTCTAAATACCATGTATACTTTACTTTTTAGCTTTTCCATTTTAGGCCTTCTGTATTGGCTTCCCCAAATGGGAAGTAAGGATTTAACTCTTTTATACCACCCTCATTTTGTGTACATGTGTATGTGTGTGCAGTACAATATACCACCATACTGCCCCCCAGTATATGTACATATTACATTTATAGAAGCATATAAGTATATGCATGTAAGCACACTTTTCTGTCATCTTACCAATATAACCATATCATAAATTACACATAGAACAGTATTTATTGTTTTGAGTTAAGATTGCATAAATTTTATTTACAGCCAGGCCATATAGCATATTATATTGTCTTCTTTCTTTTTTTTAAGATTTATTTATTTATTTATTTGAGAGAGAGAGTGAGTGAGCAGGGGGAGGGGCAGAGAGAGAATCTCTAGCAGACTCCCCACTGAGCATGGAGTCCAATGTGGAGCTCCATCCCAGGACCCTGAGATCATGACCCAAGCTGAAATCAGGAGTCAGGCACTTAACCAACTGACCCACCCAGGCACCACTATCTTACTTCTTTACAAGTTTCTGTTTTCCTCTGAAGTTTATTTCATCATTTGCTAAATTTTCTATATACTTACCAGTAAGTAGTTCATTCTCTGATAGGTGCTTTTTCTTTAAACCCATCAATTTCACCTTCTTGGATTCCTTTCTCCCAGACCCTGTAATCCCTCTAATCCCGAATCCCTAATCTACTATCTGGTATCGCTCTCTTGGTTTACTACTCAGCTAGGTTCTTCCCTCTACAGCAATCTTGTATTCCATCTATTTCTTTCTTTCTTTCATGGCTCTTATATTTCCCTTTTTATGGTTTATTCCCTTGTTTTAGTATAACATGTATTTCATCAGCTTCCTGAGAGAAGGCATGGGAAATAAGTATTTTGAGATATTACGTATCTGAGGTGTTTTTTTATTTCAAGTATAATTAACATACTGTGTTATAATAGTTCCAGGTGTACAATACAATGATTCCACAATTCTATACATTTTTTTTCTCACTGTAGCACATACCCTCCCAATTTCATACATTTCTAAGTGCTCAGTCAAGAGAAGTGATGCCTGGGGTGCCTGGGTAACTCACTTGTTTAAGCAACTGCCTTCAGCTCAGGTCATGATCCTGGGGTCCTGGGATTGAGACCTGCATTGGGTTCTCTGCTCAGCAAGGAGCCTGTTCCTCCTTCTCCCTCTGCTCTTGCCCCTGCTCATACTCTCTCTCTAATAAAATCTTTTAAAAAGAGGTAAGTATACTCTTAATCCCCTTTATCTATTTCACCTTGGCCCCCCAATCTACCTGCCTTCTGGCAACCACCTGTTTGTTCTCTGTAGTTGTCTTGTTTTTTGTTTGTCTCCTCTTTTTATTTGTTTTGTTTCTTAAATTCCACATATGAATGAAATTGTATGATATTTGCCTTCTCTGACTGATTTCACTTAGCATAATACCCTAGGACTATCTATGTTGTTGGAGATGGCAAGATTTCAGGGGATTTTTAGGGCTGAGTAATATTCCAGAGTATATATTCACCACATTTTTAAAAATCTGTTCATCTATCGATGGACATTAGGGTTGCTTCCACATCTTGGCTACTGTGAATAATGCTACAGTAAACATAAAGGTGCCTGTGTCTTTTCAAATTACTTTTTTCGGGGCGCCTCCGTGGCTCAGTGGGTTAAAGTCTCTGCCTTCAGCTCAGGTCATAATCCCAGCGTCCTGGGATCGAGCCCCATGCATCGTGCTCTCTGCTCAGCGGTGAGCCTGCTTCCTTCTCTCTCTCTGCCTGCCTCTCTGCCTACTTGTGATCTCTCTGTATCAAATAAATAAATAAAATCTTTAAAAAAAAAACAAGTTACTTTTTTGGTTTTCTTTGGGGAAAGGTCTTTATTCTACCCTAACAACTGATAGTATCGGCTATCAAAGTCTAGCTTGGAGGGCGCCTGGGTGGCTCAGTGCTCCGATGTGCAGGGGGTACCTGCCGTGCCCTCGCCCTCTGCCTTTGGCTTAGGTCATGATCCCGGAGTCCTGGGATCAAGCTCTGCATCACGCTCTCTGCTCAGTGTTGAGCCTGCTCCCCCATCTCTATCTCTGCCTTTCTCTCTGCCTACTTGTGATCTCTGTCTGTCAAATAAATTAATTAATTAATAAAATCTTTTAAAAAAGTCTAGCTTGGAAATAATTTTCTCTTAAGCATTTGAAAATGTTGTTGATTGTCTTCTAGATTTGAGGTCCATTCTGATTCCTAAACCTTTAATGTGACCCCTTCGTTTTCATGTTTTTTCCCCCTATGGAAGTTTTCAAGATCTTCCCCACAATACTGAAATTTCAGATGTGCCTCCATGTAGGTTTAATTCATCCACTGAGATGGTATTCAGTGAGCTTTTCCAATTAAGAAAGTGATTTATGTCAGTTTGGGGGAATTTTCTGGAATTAGGTTTCTGCTGTATTTTTGTTAAATTTTCTCAGATAAGTACTCAGCTTTTTATTCCAGTCTTTCTACTGATCTTTGCTTCCTTTAAATCTTTTTAGTTCGCAAGAGCTTGTAGTACTGTTTTATGGTGTGTGTGTGTGTGTGTGTTTTAAATAGCATCCAGTTCTTATTTCATGGATTCAGTGTCTTCTCTCTGACGATATTACTGATTTTTAAAAATGTTTTATTCTTCCTGGGGCACCTGCATGGCTCAGTTGCTGAAGTGTCTGCCTTTGGCTTGGGTCATAGTCTCAGGGTCCTGGAATTGAGCCAATGTCAGGCTCCCTGCTCAGTGGGGGGTCACCTTCTCCCTCTCTCTGCCCCTCCCCCCGTTCATGCTCTCACTTTGTCTCAAATAAAAAAATCGTAAACAAATATTTTAGTTTTCCTGGATTCTGTCTTCCAGCTTTCTTTATCTTTGCTTTGTTTTAGTCTTTTGGTCTTTCTATTTATTTATTTATTTATGGAGGAGAGAGAGAGAGAGAGGAGTCAGAGGAGGGAGGGAGAGAAAGAGAGAGCATTCCAAGCAGACTACGTGCTGAACACAGAGCCCAACATGGGGCTAAGTCCCACAACCCTGAGATCATGACCTGAACTTAAACCAAGAGTCAGACATTTAACCTATTGAGCCACCAAAGTGTCCCTGGTCTGTCTTATATTAAAGAGATTCCTCAACATTCTGGTGATTCTTGGTTTTCTATTTATATTCAAGAATGAGACATTAAACTGTAGATGGATCTTGCTAATTTACTATAGGATAATTTGGCAAGACCTTTTTACTGGAGGATCTCCAGCCATTACTTTTAGAATTTTTAGGATTCTTCTCTTCAGTTGGTCATTTCTCCAAAGAAGAATCTTTCAGCTTTTGGCTAGAGACTAATAAACCTAGTGGTATGCCAGTGTTCTTGGGGCTGTTAAAAAAGGGATTGGAGCTCAGTGCTTAGGTTGTAGACTTTTACTTTATCCCTTGCAAACTTTCACTTATATTTTTGGTACAGATACCTTGTCCTCAGCTCTCCCTGGTGACTCTGAGCCACAACCACCTGGTTTACCCTTTCTAAACAATAAGTCCTCTGCTAGGCTTGGGTAGGGAGAATTACCCAGATGAGGCGGAATGGAGAGATCTGCCTCTTACTGCTTACAGTCCCACTTTAACCACTTCTTTGAATTACCTAATTCTGCTAATTCCAAATCCTTTTAGCATTCTACCACCACAGTCATCATTCCTTTCTACAATTTATAGGTGAAAATATTTCCATTGTTCAGTTGCATTCTTCTGGTTACCAGTGAAGATGAGCATTTTTAAATATTTATAAGCAGTCTGTATTTCCTTTTTTAAGCTGCTTATTTGTATCTTTTGACCATTTTTTCAAGATGTTTTTTTCCTCCAACTGCCCCAATTGTTTTTCTAAAAGGAAAATAAGAGTTGTACTATAGCAGTGTTTATGAAAGTACATTGTTTCCTTTAGCCATGAATTTAGTATTATCTAATAATTTTTATATGTGGGGGCCCCTGGGTGGCTCAGTGGGTTAAGCCTCTGCCTTCAGCTCAGGTCATGATCTCAGGGTCCTGGAATCGAGCCCCTCATTGTGCTCTCTGTTCAGCAGGGAGCCCGCTTCCCTTCCTCTGTCTCTGCCTGCATCTCTGCCTACTTATGATCTCTCTCTGTCAAATAAGTAAATTAAATTTTTAAAAATTTTAAAAAAATTTATATGTGTAACTTTAAATAATTATAGAAGAGCACTGTTAGGGTTTAATGAGCAACTCACTTATTTTCATAACTTTATATGAATGTCTTTTAATCTTTACCTAAAATATTTGCAAATAGGTTTAGATGAAGAAAACATCTGTCCCATACACAGAATAGGACTGGCTAGAAGCAATTTTACCAGAATCTTCTTGGGAGGTGCAAGTGATTTTTAGGAAATGTTTTAAACACACTAATCTATCATCTTAAACAATGGCTGTTTAAAACTCAGAGTTGTGCAAACATTAGACAGTCCATTAGAAAACATTTCTATTACCCTAAAAAATTCCCTCTTGCTTGTTAGAAATTGATCCCTGATCCTGCCAATAGTCTACTTTTTCTATCTTTAGAGATTTGTACTTTCAGGAGAGTTTATATAAATGGAGTCATATTATATGTGGCCTTTGCTGTCTGGCAAAATGGTCTGAGAGATCATCTATGTTGGAATACATATCAGTACTTCATTCCATTTATTGCTGTGTATCATTCCAGTGTGTGGACATCCACATTTTGCTTATCTGCTCATCAACTGATTGATATTTGTGTTTTATTTTCCAAATACAGTTTTCCTTTAAAGTTAGATCCATAATGCACCTTGAGTTTTTTTTAAATTTATTTTTTATTTATTTTCAGCATAACAGTATTCATTATTTTTGCACCACACCCAGTGCTCCATGCAATCTGTGCCCTCTCTAATACCCCCCACCTGGTTCCCCCAACCTCCCACCTCCCCCGCCACTTCAAACCCCTCAGATTGTTTTTCAGAGTCCATAGTCTTTCATGGTTCACCTCCCCTTCCAATTTCCCCCAACTCCCTTCTCCTCTCTAACTCCCCATGTCCTCCATGCTATTTGTTATGCTCCACAAATAAGTGAAACCATATGATAATCGACTCTCTCTGCTTGACTTATTTCACTCAGCATAATCTCTTCCAGTCCCGTCCATGTTGCTACAAAAGTTGGGTATTCATCCTTTCTGATGGAGGCATAATACACCATAGTGTATATGGACCACCTCTTCCTTATGCATTCGTCCGCTGAAGGGCATCTTGGTTCTTTCCACAGTTTGGCGACCGTGGCCATTGCTGCTATAAACATTGGGGTACAGATGGCCCTTCTTTTCACGACATCTGTATCTTTGGGGTAAATGCCCAGTAGTGCAATTTCAGGGTCATAGGGAAGTTCTATTTTTAATTTCTTGATGAATCTCCACACTGTTCTCCAAAGAGGCTGCACCAACTTGCATTCCTAACAGTGGAAGAGGGTTCCCCTTTCTCCACATCCCTCCAACACATGTTGTTTTTTGTCTTGCTAATTTTGGCCATTCTAACTGGTGTAAGGTGATATCTCAATGTGGTTTTCATTTAAATCTCCCTGAGGGCTAGTGATGATGAACATTTTTTCATGTGTCTGATAGCCATTTGTATGTCTTCATTGGAGAAGTGTCTATTCATATCTTCTGACCGTGTTTTGATATGATTATCTGTTTTGTGTGTGTTGAGTTTGAGGAGTTCATTATAGATCCTGGATATCAACCTTTTGTCTGTACTGTCATTTGCAAATATCTTCTCCCATTCCATGGGTTGCCTTTTTGTTTTCTTGACTGTTTCCTTTGCTGTGCAGAAGCTTTTGATTTTGATGAAGTCCCAAAAGTTTATTTTTGCCTTTGTTTCCTTTGCCTTTGGAGACATATCTTGAAAGAAGTTGCTGTGGCTGATATCGAAGAGATTACTGCCTACTTTCTCCTCTAGGATTCTGATGGATTCCTGTCTCATATTGAGGTCTTTTACCCATTTCCAGTTTATCTTTGTGTACGGTGTAAGAGCATGGTCGAGTTTCATTCTTCTACATATAGCTGCCCAGTTTTCCCAGCACCATTTATTGAAGAGACTGTCTTTTTTCCACTGTATATTTTTTCCTGTTTTGTCGAAGATTATTTGACCATAGAGTTGAGGGTCCATATCTGGGCTCTCTACTCTGTTCCACTGGTCTGTGTGTCTGTTTTTATGCCAGTACCATGCTGTCTCGATGATCACAGCTTTGTAGTAGAGCTTGAAATCAGGTAACGTGATACCCCCAGTTTTATTTTTGTTTTTCAACATTTCCTTAGCGATTCGGGGTCTCTTCTGATTCCATACAAATTTTTGGATTATTTGCTCCAGCTCTTTGAAAAATACCGGTGGAATTTTTATTGGAATGGGATTAAAAGTATAGATTGCTCTAGGCAGTATAGACATTTTAACAATGTTTATTCTTCCAATCCAAGAGCATGGAATGGTCTCCCATCTTTTTGTGTCTTCTTCAATTTCTTTCATGAGTGTTCTGTAGTTCCTCAAGTACAGATCCTTTACCTCTTTGGTTAGGTTTATTCCCAGGTATGTTATGGTTCTTGGTGCTATAGTAAATGGAATCAATTCTCTTATTTCTCTTTCTGTATTTTCATTGTTAGTGTATAAGAAAGCCACTGATTTCTGTACATTGACTTTGTATCCTGCCACGTTGCTGAATTGCTGTATGAGTTTTAGTAGTTTGGGGGTGGAGTCTTTTGGGTTTTCCATATAAAGAATCATGTCATCTGTGAAGAGAGAGAGTTTGACTTCTTCATTGCCAATTTGGATACCTTTTATTTATTTTTGTTGTCTGATTTGCTGTTGCTAGGACTTCTAATACTATGTTGAACAAGAGTGGTGAGAGTGGGCATCCTTTTCATGTTCCTGATCTCAACGGGAAGGCTGCAAGCTTTTTCCCATTGAGGATGATATTTGCTGTGGGTCTTTCATAGATAGATTTGATGAAGTTCAGGAATGTTCCCTCTATCCCTATACTTTGAAGCATTTTAATCAGGAATGGATGCTGGATTTTGTTAAATGCTTTTTCTGCATCCATTGAGAGGACCATGTGGTTCTTCTCTCTTTTCTTATTAATTTGTTGTATCACATTGATTGATTTGCGAATGTTGAACCATCCTTGTAGCCCAGGAATGAATCCCACCTGGTCATGGTGGATAATCCTTTTAATGTGCTGTTGGATCCTGTTTGCTAGGATCTTGTTGAGAATCTTAGCATCCATATTCATCAGTGATATTGGTCTGAAATTCTCCTTTTTGGTAGGGTCTTTGCCTGGTTTGGGGATCAGGGTAATGCTGGATTCATAGAAAGAATCTGGAAGTTTTCCTTCAGCTTCAATTTTTGAAATAGCTTCAGGAGAATAGGTGTTATTTCTTCTTTGAAAGTTTGGTAGAATTCCCCAGGGAATCCGTCAGTTCCTGGGCTCTTGTATTTTGGGAGGTTTTTGATCACTTCTTCAATCTCGTTACTAGATATCAGTCTATTCAGGTTGTCAGTTTCTTCCTGGTTCAATTTTGGGATTTTATAGTTTACTAGGAATGCATCCATTTCATCTAGGTTGCTTAGCTTATTGGCATATAACTTTTGATAATGACTTCTCTTGGTTGTTTCTACTTCCTTGGTGTTAGTTGTGATCTCTCCCTTTTCATTCATAATTTTATTAATTTGGGCTTTCTCTCTTTTCTTTTGGATTAGTGTGGCCAATGGTTTATCTATCTTACTGATTCTTTCAAAAAACCAGCTTCTAGTTTCACTGATACATTCTACTGTATCTCTGGTTTCTACCTCATTGATCTCAGCTCTAATCTTGATTTCCCTTCTTATATGTGGAGTTGGTTTGATTTGATGTTGATTCTCCAGTTCTTTAAGGTATAGAGATAGCAGCTGTGTTCTGGATTTTTCAGTATTTTTGAGGGAGGTTTGGATGGCTATGTATTTCCCCCTTAGGACTGCCTTTGCTGTATCCCATAGGTTTTGGACCGAAGTGTCTTCATTCTCATTGGTTTCCATGAATTGTTTCAGGTCTTCTTTGATCTCCTGGTTGATCCAAGCATTCTTAAGCAAGGTGGTCTTTAGCTTCCAGGTGTTTGAGTTCCTTCAGAACTTTTCCTTGTGATTGAGCTCCAGTTTCAAAGCACTGTGATCTGACAATATGCAGGGAATAATCTCAGTCTTTTGATATCGGTTGAGTCCTGATTTGTGACCCAGTATGTGGTCTATTCTTGAGAAGGTTCCATGTGCACTTGAGAAGAATGAGTATTCTGTTGTTTTAGGATGGAATGTTCTGTATATATCTATGAGATCCATCTAGTCCAATGTGTCATTCAATGCTCTTGTTTCTTTATTGACTTTCTGCTTCGATGATCTGTCTATTTCTGAGAGAGGTGTGTTAAGATCTCCTACTATTAATGTATTCATATCAATATGACTCTTTATCTTGATTAACAGTTTTCTTATGTAATTGGCTCCTCCCATATTGGGGACATAGATATTTACAATTGTTAGATCATCTTGGTGGATAGTCCCTTTAAGAATTATGTCCTGTCCTTCTGTATCTCACTACAGTCTTTAGTTTAAAATCTAATTTATCTGATATGAGAATCACTACCCCAGCCTTCTTTTGAGGCCCATTGGCATGAAAGATGCTTCTCCATCCCTTCACTTTCAGGCTGGGTGTATCTTTTTTTTTTTTTTTTTTTAGTCTGGGTGTATCTTTAGGTTCAAAATGGGTCTCTTGTAGACAATATATGGATGGGTCCTGTCATTTAATCCAATCTGCAACCCTGTGCCATTTTATGGGCGCATTTAGGCCATTCACATTGAGAGTGATTATTGATAGATACGTTTTTATTGACATCGTGTTACCTTTGAAGTCTTTCTTTCTGTAGATTGTCTCTATATTTCTGTTCAATGCTATTCTGAGGATTTTTCCTCTTTTATAGAACCCCCCTTAATATTTCCTGCAGTGTCGGCTTGGTGGTTGCATAGTCTTTTAAGCCTTGCCGGTCTTGGAAACTCTTTATCTCTTCATCCATTTTGAATGTCAGTCGTGCTGGATAAAGTATTCTTGGCTGCATGTTCTTCTCAGTAGTGCCCTGAATATATCTTGCCAGCCCTTTCTGAATTGCCAGGTCTCTGTGGACAGGTCTGCCGTTATTCTGATGGGTTTTCCTTTTTAAGTAAGGAGCCTTTTTGTCCTAGTGGCTTTCAAGAGATTATACCTACAATTATGATTCCTCAATTTGACTATCAGGTGCCTTGATGTTTTTCTGGAATCTATAATCTTGGGTGGAGACTGTTCGGCCTCTAGTTCATGAACCCTGGTTCCATTCGCGAGATTGGGAAAATTTTCATGAAGAACTTGTTCCACTGTATCTTCTAGACTTCTTTCTTTCTCCTCCCCTTCAGGGATTCCAATAATTCTGACGTTGGAATGTTTCATGGCATTATTTATTTCCCTGATTCTGTTTGCATGGTTTCTAAACTGTTTGTTCCAGGCTTCCTCTTGATCCTTTCTGTTTGTCCTCCAGATCACTAATTCTATCTTCTGTCTCAGTTACCCTAGCTTTGAGATAATTTAAATTAGATTGGAACTCTTTGAGACATTGTGAACCTCAGCCCTGGTAGCTTTTAGCTCTGCCCTAACATTGTGAACATCCCTTCTGGTCGCTTTCAGCTCGGCCCACCTTGAGTTGTTTTTTGTGCATAGTTAAGAAGTAAGGATTCAAATTCATTTTCATGTAGGTAACCAGTTGTCTCTGCACTATTTGTTGAAAAATACTATGTTTTCCCCCACTGAATTATCTTATCACCTTCATCAAAAATGAATTGACCATAAATATAGAGTTTTATTTTTGGACTTTCTGTTCCATTGATCTCTATGGCTATCCTATGTTAGTATTACACCATCTTGATTAATGTGGCTTTGTAGTAAGTTTTAAAATTGTGTAGTGTAATTCTTGCAATTTATTATTCTTTTTCAAGATTGCTTTGCTATTCTGGGTCCATTCCATGTAAATTTTAAAGCTTTTCTATTTCTATAAAAATAGCTTGCTGGAATTTTCATAGGGGTTACAGTGAATTTGTAGATCAGCCTGTGAGGGATTGCCGTCTTACCACTATGGAGTCTTTCAATCCATGAACATGGGATTCCTCTTCATTTCTTTAGATCTTAATTTCTCTTAGCAATGTTCTGTATGTTTTGGTGTACAGGTCTTATACTCCATTTGGTAGGTTTATTTCTAAGTGTTTTAATTCTTTTTGATGCAGTTGTGAATGGAATTGTTTTCTTAATTTCATTTTCATATTGCTCAATACAGTTCATTTTAATCTCAAAATTTATATGGTGTATTTCCCCCAATTATTGACTAGTCCTGGCATTTATCTTCTAGTATGGTATATAATTTC
The DNA here is from genome assembly GCF_011764305.1 of Mustela putorius furo. Taxonomy (NCBI): domain Eukaryota; kingdom Metazoa; phylum Chordata; class Mammalia; order Carnivora; family Mustelidae; genus Mustela; species Mustela putorius. Next base: position 18,679,994 of record NW_025422049.1, read on the forward strand.
ATAGACCTACAGGAACCAGTCCCTAATACATATCTTCAGAACTGAACTCTGGGCAGTTAAATTTTAGGAGCAATTTTTGCCCTCAAATAATGAAACTCCTAAAAAATGTAAAGTATGTTAATATAGAAATAGTCCTGAGAATTTAATTTGAAGACATGACAAAATATTTATAGAAAGCTCTCTTAATAATGCTGGCTTGTGTTGCTCAACATTTCATTGATTTAAAAAAAAATTGTATAAATGTATTCCTTAATACATTATCAATCAGCAAATTAAGTAGACTTTGCTTATGTTGACAATTCTGGCCTCAAGTTAATGGTTTGTTATAGTGCTCATTGTGCCTCTGTCACACTGAAAAATGTAATTTAGTGGTTAAAAAAAATTGCACCCTGCAGTTATTAGAAAAAAAAGGAGATGTATTTTGGCAGGCTCAATGTACACTGTTTTTCTAGCCTTTCAGTATATAACCATTAGTTCTTAAGGTATAATCTTGCAAAATGTCTGTATGTCATAAGATAGAATGACGTATTCTTATACTTTAAAACTGAATAACATTGGGGCTTTTCCAATTGGCTGAAGAAAACTGAAGTATGTTGTTTCGAATTTTTCGTGTTTCTCTTGTGAAGTTTTTTTTTTAATCATTGGCACCAGCTATTGCTTATTGGCTAGTAAGCATTAATGAACACTAAAACAAATGACCAACTGCACATTAATAGAAAAATCTAGATTATCATGCTTACTTTGACAGCTTATTTTTACTATAGAATATTGCTGTTTTATATGATAAAATTAATGGTGTTTTGTGTTGCTCTGCTCCCAAGCAAATTGAGGACCACCAAGTTAAATAAACCATTAGAAAGGAACAGAAATGTGAATATACTATGTGTACTAATTTGCTTATAGACAGCAAAAACCTGTACCAGAATCTATAACCTCAATTTAATGACTACCTTGTATAGCACTTTTAAGCTGTAATGAGTAAAAAGCAGTTTTCACTTCTCTTCAACAAAACATAAATATCAAGTAGACAGTTATTTACCAGAAAATTAGAGCAAATCAAGAATGGTCTTGTCCACTCTTTTCAGTTTCTAAACAGATTATTTTTTCCTGTATATTCTAATAGTTAAAGCTATTAAATAAAACTGATGTTTTATAAGTCATATTGAAGTGAGAATGTAAGCTATTCTGTTCCTTGGACATTTTGACCTCAAATTAATGATGCATGACTTTTCCTCCTGTAGGCATGCTGCAGAAGAAGGTAGAAGAGGTAACACGGATTTTTGAGGATCATTGTCGTGCAGAGCAAGAACACAATATCAGAATTGCTTTTGATTGAACGACCACATATTCTGCATGCTGTTTTGGGATTATACTTTATCTACAAGTTTTTATGATGTGAAATAGAGTAGTATTCACAAGTAACTACTTAGTCTTTGGTTACAATGCAGTTGTCTTGTGGTTGGTTTGATTTTTTTTTTTCAGTTAAATATTGTGCTGTTGAGAATTATACTGTAGTTTGGCTTTTAGTAGTAGCAAACTGTGACTGTATTAGCCCTCTTGGCTCTAGGCAGTAACCTATTACATGTTGACTCCGTGTGTGTAATTTGTATCTTAAACTCTCCTAGATCCCATATTCTACCAGCAGCACACATTGTCCTTCTTCCTCTAACCAGATCATCGAGAGATGTTTGCCAAGAAATAGATTCCAGCTAGTCTTTACTGGGTGTCTGCTTTCAACATGTAGTGCTAGATACCGTAGTCTTTTTCCTCAAAGGAACTTACTGTCTAGTTTGAGATATAATTAATGCCTGTCTGTATGAAAACAGTATAGATAATACAAAGAAGTGTGTTATAAAGTATAGAAAGTGTGAGAAATTTGGAGAAGAAGAAATATTAGAGTATATTTAGTTCTTGAATTAGGTTATGTTTAAAAGCATAAGGTTCAGGCAATTCATATATTTTTGATGTACGGATAGTCTGGTATTTTATTTGGTTTTAGCATATAGTTGCTGGCTTTGGGACATTTGTTTTTCAAGAAAAAACCTTGTTCTTAGCTTGGGAACAGTCTGATCTCTTGTGTTACATGTTTTACCTGTCATAAATAAAGGTGATATTCTAAAAAATAAACATATAACGTGAAAGCAAACTTACTTAAAAGTTCTTGAGTGACTAGAGCTTAGTTGACTATAATTACTGAGCTAAATTTCTCTAATACTGACTGTACATGTGCAGGGGGGTCCTACACATATTACAGGAAGAAAATATCTTTGAAATGAGTACTAGTTATTTTCACCACCTTATAAGTAAACTAAATATCAACTTATATGACCTTTTCATTCCTACCCAAACTTCTCAAAGTAGCAGTGGTAAGCTTTTGTTACCACTCAAAACTTTAGAATATGAAAATAATCCAGAGACAATTTAATTTTGTGGATGATTTCTGTAGGCAAAGAGCTTTGGCTATAATTTTGAGTAATCTCCAGTTTTTGAGCCTAGTGTTATTTCTGTTATACTGTAGATAAGAGATTTTCCTTATTGTTTTTGGAGATTTAACTCTTATAAAGTAGTTGGTGTATGAATTAAGTTCTATGCTCAGTAAAAGGTACATAGTATATTAGTGGAAACACCGGATTTAGTCTTGTCCCTACTTAATTAACTGGACAAATAATTTCATTTTGGGTATCATCTTTCATCTCTCCCATGAAAGCATTTAATCATATGAATAAGGTCTTTCCAAGTAAAAGAAATGATTTTTCATTTCTCTGAAGCTTTGTGATTCCTTTATGTCCTTTCACAAATGATACATGCTAATTCTAAAGTTCCTCAGTGAAATGAGGGGCTCATGTATTCCTGCTGGATTTGTACTGGGAGTTCTAGGGGTTTTTTTTATTCCCCAAGAGCTGGAAAAACGATGGGTGGTGAGGGCTTCCAGATCAATGCAGTTAACAATATAAGATTTACTGGCAGAATCTCCATGTACTGGAATCTGGAGTCTTGGATTAATTCATCTCTAAGGTTCCTTTTGACTTGGATTCTAACGTGTGTCTAGAGAACATGACATTGTTGAACAAATATTAATTAAAAGATCGCAAATAACCCATTTTAAGGCAACATTTTTGTTAGGTACTAGAGTCTTGAGCCTCTTCTAACCATATTCAAGACCAGCTAGGACTTAGCTGAAGGAAAATTTCTTAAATTTGTCATGTTATTAAATTAGCCTTTTCTTTGTCCTTTGAAAAAGATGCTGTATTTATTTTCTCTAAAACAGCATTTATGCTATCTTATTTGGGGTATTTGAAAGACATGCACAGTTGATTTCTCTTAATATTGGATGAGTGATGCTAGCCCTCTTCTAGAGAAGAGTTTTGGTTTTAGCATCTTCTTCCACATCTGGAAATTATCATTGTTTCATAATGTACTCATCAGAAATGTGCTGCAAACAAAGCATCTGAAAAGGACAAACACTGAAAATATATCTGTGTTAAGGAAGAACTTCTGGCTTAATTAAACGAACCTTATTAAATTGTCAGAAAGACAAATAAGGCATATTTTTCAGTTTGTCATAAATTCTTCTGAGATGAAATTGTGAAATTACCTCATGGTAAGATGTCTGTGTCCATGAATAACATCTACAACTCTCAAAGCTTTTTGTGAACTGTCTCAAAGCTTTTATACACTGTCTCCCTTTAAAAGCAGGGAAAGGCATGCCGTGGGAAAAGAAATAGCTATTATTCCACAGTTAATACGTTTGACAGAACTAGAAATAGCCTGTTTTTCCTTCTAGTGCAATTTTCTGAATGTTTGTCCCTTGCTACCAACCCCTGGGACTAGCTACAGTTATACACAGGTACAGAGAGTACTTCCTCGTGACCTTGCTTTCAAGTTGCAGTTCCACTCTACATGTCTTTTTAGCCATTTATCCTCTACTCATCCCTCCTAGATGGATTCCTAATGAAGTGTGTATCTCTTCTGTGCCGATAGGATGTATGTCTTATTCGAAGTCGTACACATGTCTGGTATAGTATTTGTTCCACCCTTTGCCACTTTCCCAGGGGACAAACACACCAGCAGCTTTGGCAGATTTTCCCATCTACTTATGGATTGATGTGTCCATTGAACAGTTTGGTTGAGCAGCAGAATTCAGCCTCACCATCATACAGGATTTACCTGGTACAGGCTTTGGTATGACCCACACTTTGTGCATGCTTACATTCTTTCTGTGCTCTCTGCCGGAGCCACAAAATAGTACATGTTATACCAGCATTCATTCATCCGTGTCCTTCAAGAACATACATATAACAGGTTTTGGATAGCTCAGATACTTTCTGTGACCTTTTCAATCTGTAAGAAGTTCTTAGGAAGTACAGTGTCTTCTAGGAGCTGCTCTTTGTCTTATCCTCTAACTTGAGCATGGGAGTACAGAAAGTTTGAAGAAGTTCTACCAGATGACAGAATATTTGCTCATAGATGACCACCTATCAAGTGAATTTAAAACTATACTTTTATGTAACACTTTATGGTCACCCTATTCAGAGGTACTCTCCCAATTTTACAGATGAGGAAGCTGTCCTAGACCAGTTAAAGAAACTTCCTGACAATCACATAGTCATAACTTGCAAAGCAAAAGATCAAGTCCAAACTGCCTACTATGTTCTCTCTAACTATGGGAACTGAGAAATCCAAACAGTGTGCTCCCCAAACACATGATCTTTTTCTTTTTTTATTCTTTGTGGTATAAGAAGGGTCCCTTTAATTAAAAAAGAATGTTGACTAGGTAATAAATATTCAAAAATCAAAGGTATAAAAAGTGAAGTTTTTCCCCACCCTTTTTGCTAATCATCCAGCTCCCCTACCTGGAAGCATTCATTTATCACTGGTCTCTATGTTTTCCCAGAGGAATTTGATGCATACACAAGCATACATACATATAATCCCCCTCCTTTCTTTTTACACAAATGGAAGCATACTATTGATACTGTTCTGCACCTGGCTATTTCACTAAACATAATTTAGATTGTTCAGTAGCAGCCCACAGTAAACTCTGTCATCTTTAGGACTGCTGCACAGTTTTACATTGAATGGATTTATTACATTTGTGGGTATTTTATGTTTGCAAAATTTGGTTATAAACAATGTTGCACTGAATAACTTTACATGTAAAATACATATAAACTTGTATATGTGTATGAAATATATACACATAAAATACATATGTACATATATACATATTACACACACACACACACACACACACACACACACTTGACATATAGTATTGAGGATCCTATTCAGAGAGGTTGAATTTCTGTTCTGAAGGAAATGGGGATTTATGGTTTCAACTGTATCCTCACATTACCTTCCATAGAGGTTGTACCAATTTATGTTCCTACCAGCAGTGTGTAATGAGAGTGCTTATTTTCCCACAGTCTCAACAAAAGTAATGCGCCCTCAAACTTCTGGATCTTTATTAATCTTGTAGGTGAAAATGTTATTTTAGTGTACTTTTAATAAACTATTTTTAGAACAGTTTTAGATATATAGAAAAGTTGTATAGTACAGGGTTGTGTATACCTCCACTCATTTAACCTCTAGTGTTAACATCTTTATAATTCTGGTATATTTGTCACATCTAATGAATGTTATAAACTAAAGTGCATAGTTTATTCATGTTTTTTTAGTTATTACCTAGGGCCCCTTTTCTGTTCCAGAGTCCCATGCAGGATATCACATTACATTTAGTCTTTATGTCTCGTTTGGTTCCTTTCGCTGACACGTTCTCAGACTTCCCACGTTTTTGATAACCTGCACAGTTTTGAGGAGTACAGGTCATATATTTTATAGTCCTTGTACTTCGAAATTTCCATCGCACTTATTAAGTGAGATTAAACTTCTTTTCATATACTTAGGGATGTTCGTATTTCCATTTCTGGGAGCTCAGAGGTCACGGTCTTAACCACTATGCTATACCTCTCTCTTGATTCAACCTAATCTTCAACTAAACATTCATAAGGACTTCTGATTCTCAGGGTAGGAAGTACAACATCTCCTAAGCTTCTGTTACAGTTAGTGCAGGTGATCTGGTCAAACTTGTGTCTGATCACGGACTACACTGCAGAGGATGGATCAGGGGCCCAGCTGGAAACAGCGGGTAGGCTCGATAATAAGTCCTTGAAAGCAGAAGCAGGGTTGTTAATAGGCATACATTGGAGGAAAAATAGAGGAGCCAGGATTTGGCTATTTTGAATGAGACAGTCAAGAAGTCTCAAATGACTCCTAGCTTTATGAGCTGGATATTTTGGGTGCTGCCGTTAACCCGCAGGAGAAATATTTAAACAACTTACAACACCTCATTCAGTAGAGTACGTACTCTCGGTTTCTTTAGCTCTGAGCGACTACAATTCCCAGAGCCCCGCACTCCACCACAATCCCCTTAGAGTCTGCCGCACAGAGTTCTGGGACTTGAAGTCCGCGGCCTATTCACCCAAGTTAGAGATAGGGGCCTGTGGAAACATGAAGAGGTAAGGGCTTCTCTGAGAGCAGGCGGCGAAGGGAGCTCTCATCTACCTTTTAACTTTGAAAATGGCTTTTATGACTTTGTGTTTGGGGTATGTCACGTTGTCGGGATGCGATTTCGTGTGAGCGGGAAGACAAAAGAGGTGGGAGGAGGGGAGACGGGCTAGACAGGCCTGCGGGGCGAAGTTCAGGAAGGGCCTCCGTCGCCGGTTCCCGTAGGAATGCCTTGCCAGCACAGGCATCTAGGCCACGGCTCCGGCCCCGGGAGCTGCACGGATGCTGTGGCTTCTTACTACTTCACACGGACCCACCCAGGTAAAAGGGTCTTGGCCGACTGATGCCCAGTGCGGGAGAAAGCCAGGCCAGCTCGTCCCCGTCCCGCCCTACCTCCATCTCATCCTCGGAAGGGCACACGGTGGGGGCGGGAAGGGGGGTGTCTTTTTTTTTTTTTTTTTTTTTTTGCAGTGTTTGTTTACTAAGGAAGACTTTCTCGGGCCCTGAGAGCATGTAGAGCTTTCAAATCTTAACCTAAGCTACTGATACTTTGTTTCTAAAAATTTAGACGGAAAGTACAAAACGGGCTCAGTGTATCATAGGGAAAGAAAAGCAGCGCTGTAAGCAGTTCCCCCTACTGGTTCTGCAGGAAATGGCAGCTTTAACTTAGCTGGTCATTGTTGAAAGCCGGAGCTTCACAGTTGTTGACAGTACACAATGGCTTTTTTAAAGGATCCTCATTAAATTAGTTTTGGATTCATTGCAAAGTAGAATAATCACTCTGGAATAGAGCGGTGCATTTAAAGTTCTGATATTATGCTCTCCTGTATTGTTGGTTTCTGCATCTTTTTTTTTTTTTTTAAAGATTTTATTTATTTATTTGACAGAGGGAAATCACAAGTAGGCAGAGAGGCTGGCAGAGAGAGAGGAAGGGAAGCAGGCCCCCTGCTGAGCAGAGAGCCCGATGTGGGACTCGATCCCAGGACCCCGGAATCATGACCTGAGCCGAAGGCAGCGGCTTAACCCACTGAGCCACCCAGGCGTCCCTGGTTTCTGCATCTTTTAAACAAACGTTTCCCTTCCTCAAAATGACTTTTAAAAAAATGCTTATTGTGATATTTCATACATGCAAAATAATGCATATGTACAGTCTAAAGAATAATAATAGATTCGGACCCACTAAAGCTTTAGAAATAGAACATTAGCAGTATCTTATGGGTCCCTTGGGGGCGCCTGGGTAGCTCATTCGGCTGGGCCTCTGCCTACAGCTCTGGTCATGATCCCAGATTCTGGGATGCAGCCCCTCATCCAGCTCCCTGCTCAGCGGGGCCTCTGCTTATCCCTTGACCCCTCACACTGCTTGTGCTCTCTCTCACTCCCTCTGTCTGTCTCTCAAATAAATAAAATTTTTTAAAAAGTCCCCTGTGTGCCCTTCCCTGATTGCTTCTCTTTCCTCCTTTCTCCCTGAGGGGATCACCATCCAGAATTTGGCTTTAATCATTACCTTGCTTTAAAAAAAAATAGGTCCACCACAGATGAATTTATCTCTAAACAAAATGTTGCCAGTGTTATCCATTTTTGAATTCTGTAAATGGATACAGACTATATGAATTTTTCTGTGACTTGCCTTTATTTCACTCAGCATTTCTTTTTGAGGTTCATGTGTACCGGTGTAGTTAACTAGGGTTTATTCCTTTCAAAGCCACTTTAAACATAGTAAGAAATTTCAGAATTTTAAATAATAAATAAAAATTGAGATACTTAGAAGGAAGTTTTTTTAAAACCATGGGCCTAAGGAAGGATATTTTAAAATTTTCTAAAAATAGGCCTCAGTCTTTCTAGAGTATGAGATCTTGCTCATAACCCAAATGGTAAAGGACTGTTTTATAAAGAAGGTATTTCATACTTGTTTTTCTCTTGGAATTAACTCATTTCATTTTTGTCTATTATCATCTGTTGTTGCATGCTCTACTGGTCCTGCTATTTACACTCTAGTAAGAGTTTTTCAGTTACTTAGGATTGGCTAGTTTATAGCATTACCTAGATTTCTACAGAGTAGTGCCTCAGCTATAAAGTGTCATGACTCTCTTTGCATTTGTTTCTATACTCTCTGGAGATCTGCTCCTCTTTCACAGCTCCAGATCCTGCCAATACAGATGACTCGAGATTTCCATGTCCAGCCTCAGACTCTCACCTGTACAATTCTTCCATCTCCCGGTTTCCTGTTAGCCAGTATCACTTATACTGTCACCTCAGACTCAGTATGTCTTTCATACTGAGCAAACAAATATCAGCATTCCTGATATTTCATGCTGGCGTGTCAGTTGTAATAGGTAGTTGACTCAACCTGGCTAAGACAATACTCACTTTCCCCTTCTGAAAACATTTATTCCATCTGGCTTTTCCTCTTTCCTTCATTGGTACCATTATTCTCATAGTTATGCAGCTTGAACTTTCAGGTTTATCTTTGACTTCTTCCCTACCCCTGCCTTCAAAAGGCCTCGCTCATCTAAGTCTCCTTTTCTGTTTCCACTATTACCACGCCAGTTTGAACTTTCTTTGTGTTATGCTCGACAAATTTAAAGTGTTTCCCAACTCATTATTCTGGTTTCTTTCCTATGAATCCACAAGACATAGTATAACCACATTCATTTTCCTAAACCATCATTTGTACCCTGCCACTTAACTGCCTAATAAATTGCTTTCTAATACCTATACATGAAGACCCAGGCCCCTTAGTTGGAGTATTTAAGGCCATTCAAAATCCGTGTCTAATTACCCCCTCCAAGATTATCTCCTAGTGCTTATATGTGAATGCCAACTGAAGGGAGCTTCCTATTCCCCAGAACATATTTCTGTCTCTTCTTATTCAGCCTCCCTTTTCTTTCCTTCATCATACCCAGTCCTTCAAATGCCAGTTTAAGAATTACCTTTCCAAAGTCTTCATTTACCATCCTAGCTCCCAGTTATCTCGTACTTTTCTCATCCTCCCTCTCTCCCCTTCCCTCTCCCCCCTTCCCCGCATAGGCATACAACACAACACATATACACAGGCCCTAAATAAATTGCAAGCTTCTTGAGGATAGGGACTGTGCCTTGAATATCTTTGACTGCATCAGTACCTAGCACAGTGCATTGCATGGAAGTAGGTATTTAGTAAACATTTGTAGGATGAGTGAATGATGAAGGGCAACAAACAGAAGGGTGTCTTCAAACAAATGGGGTCACTACTGGTAGATGATATAGCTAAAGAACATGTTTTGAGATTGACTATTTCTTCTGCTTTCTGTATACATTCTTATATCTGCTCCAGGGTAAATAGCTGTGTGAAAAGTGGTGAGCATGTCCTGGAGGAGTTGGAAACAGAAGGGGAGAGGCAGCTGAAAAGCCTCCTTCAGCATCAACTTGATACCTCTGTCTCCATTGAGGAGTAGGTATTGATTTTGCGAACAGGTAGAGTATCATAGACCCTCACCTCCAGGTGGCCGACGCCTCTGAAAGGCGGGATGGAACACTCCTCTCCCACTCCCTTTTCCTTGGCCAACTTCTACTTATTGGACAGCATTTTGCTTCTGTGTCTCTTCCTCTGGGAAGCCTCCCATATCCCACTAAGTCTGGGCTAGGTGTCCGTTCCTGTCTTCCCTTAACATACATAACACTTATAACCCAATAAGATCATTGTCTGTTAACTTGATTCTCTTCTGCAAAAGCAGAAACCATTTTTATCTTTTTTTGCCGTTAAATCCTCCGTACCTGGCCCAGTGTCTGATGTGTAGTAGGTATTCAGTAAATATTTGATTCATTCATTTATTGGCCCTGGGTGAGGGGAAGAAGGACGGAATTCCATGTCATTGCAGTGGTGCTTTCAGCCTAGAAATAGGCCATGAGAGAGAAATCGCTAGTATGTTCCATTGTGCCTCTTTTAATGGCTAGTCCTATTTCTGTAAATTGTGGTAACCTGAAAATATTCTTAACTTGCTTCCTGCTTGTTTTGCAGATGTGTGTCTAAGAAAGAGAGCTTTGCTCCTGGTACTATGTACAAGCCCTTTGGGAAGGAAGCAGCTGGGACTATGACTTTGTCCCAGTTCCAGACACTGCATGAGAAGGACCAGGAAACTGCTTCTCTTAGGGAACTGGGGCTCAATGAAACAGAAATCTTGATCTGGAAGAGCCATGTTTCAGGTGAAAAGGTGAGTGGGGCCATTTTTATTTTTCCTAAAGAATCAAGGGGAAGATCGCTTCCTTTAACACTGAGAGCCTTTTCATTTTTAGTTCTTACCAAACTGAGCTCTGTATATGAGTTTTCTTTGGTTTCTGTGATAGGGGTCTTGGTAAAGAGAATGTCTTCCTTGACTTTTTCACTAACACGTCTATGAACAGTCACCTCTGGTCCTTCACCAGCTTCTTTTTTATCTGAGGCATTAGATCATCACTTTCAGGCTGTGTTCTCTATGACACATGCCATCTCATTTCTCTGGTTTCAGAGGACAAGACTGAGGGCAACCCCGGAAGCAATCCAGAACCGTCTTCAGGATATTGAAGAAAGGATCTCGGAGCGTCAGCGCATCCTCTGCCTACCACAGAGATTTGCCAAGAGCAAACAGCTGACCCGGCGAGAAATGGAAATCGAAAAGTCTTTATTTCAGGGAGCCGATCGGCACTCCTTCCTCAAGGCTCTTTATTACCAAGGTATGTGATTGCCACTGACTTTAATGTGCTCTTTCACTGAGAGAAAGATTTAACAGCAGGACATTAAATATGAAGAGTTAGTGAAGGGAGTAGGGGAAGGACAAACAGTCAGTCTCCTTGAGGAATGTATATGTCCGTGGCAGACACAAATACGTACATAGTCAGTTGTAATACCACATGGAAATCACTGATACAGAGATGTGAATAAAATGCTAAGGGAGCACAGAACATTGAACATGGAAGTCTAGTTGGGGGGAGTCAGGAGTTGACATTTGTACTAAGTCTTGATAGAGCAACAGTCATTTGTCAGGTAAATAAGGTAAGAGGGCATTACAGATAGTAGGTGAACAGGAACAGGTCTGTGAAGGGACATAGTGCATCTAGGGGACAATGAGAAATTCATTGTGGCAGGAAGTATGGGGCACAGCAGGGGATGCGAGGGAGTGACACTGGAAAGGGAGGTGAGGCTAGACTGTGAAGAGTCTTTGGGCTGAACTGTATATGAGCACAAAATACATAGATAAATGTTATGCATCTTAACCAGAAAGTATTAGTTTAACAGATAAGTTTTGCTAGGCACTGTGGGAGGTGCTCAGAAGTTTAGGAAATCGTTCCTGACCTTGTAGCAATTATAGTCTGGTTGGAGAGAGAACCATGTAACATTTGGTGACAACACTGGATATAGTTGTTAAGTGCTATAGTTCATAGGAGGGAAAGGCCACCGTGCTTTGGCATAACTGAAGAAGGCCTCTCAGAGGAGGTAAGATTTCAGTGCTCTTTTAATACTACCTATTCTGTAGTAAGGAGAAGGAAGAGCAATTCATTTGCAGCAGATGGTATGAACACTATTGCGTGTTTGGGGCTCTTGTGAAAGACCAGGTTAGAAAGGTAGCTAAAAATTTAAGACCTTATTTGGTGGGTAGTAGAGACCTGTACAGAGTCAGTTATTCGGATAGTTTGGATATGGTGAAAGGATTCTGAGCCAGGAGTAACCCGGTAAAAGCAGTATTTGAAAAGAATGAATCTAGTGGCCAAAAAAATAGGATGAGACAGAGAAAGAACTGAAAGCAGCGAGAAGGATTTAGGAGGCATTATGGTCATCTAGGCATGGAGATCTAGACTAGAATGATGGCAGTGGTATTGGAAAGAGAGGTAGGTGTGGTTATAAGAGACATCACAAAGGAAGAACTGAGAATGAAGGAGGAGGGTCGAAGGTGAGGTCAGAGACAACCCAGATGTTTTCAAGCCTGTGTGACTTTTTAACAACTGGCAAAATTAAGGAAGTCTTTATGGGGAGTTTCTGATGAAAGACGAGTTCAATTTGAAACATGTTGATTTGGTAAGAATGGCAGGATCATTAAATGCACATATTGAGAAGGTGGTCGGAAATGCAGCAGGGAAGTCAGTGGAGTAGTCAGAGCTGGCTGCATAGACGTGGGAATCACGGACACTCAGGTGGCAGACAGGTAAAGCCATGAGCATGAATGAATGCTTTGTTAGAGACAGAGACCATAGACGTGGAAGAGCAGTGGTGAAGGAAGGAATGAAAGAACAAGTGAACAGCCTCTTGTGGAGAGACCTAGTATACTGATTATACTGATTAAGAGCATGAGCTCTGGAGGCAGACTGCTAGAAAAACCCTGGCTCCCCCACTTAGCTAGCTTGTTGTAAGATGCTGGGCAAGTTACCACCCTACACTTCAGTGTCTTCATCTTGTAAAATGAGAATATTAATAAGACCTACATTTTAGGGTCGTTAGGAGGATTAAGTGAGGTAATACATGTAAATCACCTAGAGCAGTACCTGGTATTTGGGGTGGGTGGGTGGTGTATGAATCTGTTCTGTTTCCTATCTTTGAAACTCCTTGCTTTAAACCTTCACAGCATACCACAAAAAGACAAGTGCAGACAAGTACATGACCTCAATGAAGAGGAAGATAAAATTAGGCACAAAAGGCAAGTCGAGAGTTTTCTTACAGTGTTAGATTTAGGAATGTAACATAGGGTCCCAGACTTCTGAGTTGAGTGCTTATTTAATTCCATATTCAGTATATGACAATGTTTGTAGGAAATGATCCAGAGGGAGCCATTTATCCTGATAAAGAATATTAAAGAGAGGAGATATTAAAAGTTGTAAAACTTTTACATTTAGTGTTGTTGATTTTTTTTCTCTATACCTTTATGTTATTGTACCAGACATAAAATGACCTTAATGATTTTTGGATTCTATTTCACAACTCATTCTGAATCTTTTTATTAATCACTAAAGTATAACTATTATGATGATGATGGTATAATAGCAATATTCTCTTTTATTTTAAAAATGAATTTACAATAAAATTGTCTGTTTTTCTTTCTTATTTTTTCCTTGGTGTACAATTCCATGAATTGTAAATCATGTAAATCATGTAAATTCATGTAACCACCACCACAATCAGGATAGAGAACAGCTTGATCACTCTAAAAGTCCCTCATCCCATCATTGATGGTCACCCCCAACTCCACCCATAATCTCTGGTAATCCCTGATTTATTTTCCATCACTATGGTTGTGTCTTTTAAAGAATGTCATAAAGATGGAATCATACAGCACGTCATCTTTTAAGTGTGGCTTCTTTCATTTAGTATAATGCCTTTGAGAGTCATCCAAGTCGTGTGTATTGATAGTTCTTTCATTTTGCTGAGTAGCATTCCATTGTGTGGATATTCCAGTTTTGTGTATCCATCTACCCATTGAAGTGCAATTTGGGCTGTTTCCAGGTTATGGTGACTATGAATAATACTGATACGAACATTTTTGTACAGGTTTTTGTGTGAACATAAATTTTTATTTCTCTAAGGTAAATAAGGAGTGGGATTACTGGGTCATATGGTAAGTGTTTGTTTAACTTTATAAGAAGCTGCCAAACCATTTTCCAGAATGGCTGAACCATTTTGCATTCCCACCAGCAATGTATGAGAGTTCCAGTTGCTCTACATCTTTGTCGGCATTTGGTATTGTTGGTATTTATTTTAGTTCCTCTAGTAGCCGTGCAGTGGTATCTCATCATAGTTTTCATTTGCTTTTCCTTAGTAGCTAATGATGTTGAACATCTTTTCATGTGCTTATTTGCCATCTTTCTATCCTGTTTGCTGCAGTGTCTGTTCCAATCTTGTGCTGGTTTTTAACTGGGTTGTGTATTTTCTTCATGACTTTTGAGAGTTCTTTACATGTTCTAAATGCAGTTCTCTGACGGATATATGATTTGCAAATATTTTATCCCAGTCTGTAGCTTATCTTTTCATTCTCTGAACAGTGTCTTTTGCAGAACAAACTTTTTAAGTCATGGTAAAATATACCTAACATAAAATTGACCATTTTAACCATGTTTTCAGTGTACAGTTCTGTGGCATTAAGTATATTCACATTGTTCTGCAACCATCATCACTATCCACCTCCAGAATTTCTTTCTCTTCCCAGACCGAAACTCTGTACCCATTAAACACCTGCTCCCCTTACACTCCTCCCCTTTGCCCCTGGCAACCACCATTCCTTCTGTCTTTGTGAATTTGACTACCGTAGGTGCCTCATATAAGTGGAATCATGCATTTGTCCTTTTGTGTCTGGCTTATTTCACTTCATGTCTTCGAGGTCATCCATGTGTCAGAACTTCCTTCCTTCCTTCAGGCTGGATAATATTCCATTATATGTACCTATCACATTTTGTTTATCCCTTCGTTTGTCCGTAGACACTCGCGCTGCTTCTGCCTTTTGGCTATTGTAAATAATGCTGCTGTGAAACTGGATGTACAAGTGTCTGTTCAAGTCCCTGCATTCAGTTCTTTTGCATATATACCCCGAAGTGGAATTGCAGGATCATATGCAATTCTGTGTTCAATCTTTGGAGGAACCACCATACTGTTTTCCACAGAGGCTGTATCATTGCACATTCCCACCAGCAATGAAGAAGGATTCCAGTTTCCCCCACCCCCTTGTCCGACACTTAAATTCTTTTCTATTTTGTGACAGCCATTCTAGTGGGTGTGAAGTGGTACTTTGTGTGGTTTTGATTTGCATTTCCCTAATGATTAGTGATGTTGTGCATCTTTTTCATGTGCTTTTTGGCCTTTGTGTACGTTCTTTGGAAAAATGTCTGTGTACTGCCTTTGCGCATTATTTAAACTGGTTGTTTATTTTTTGTTGAGTTGTCAGCTTTTTTGCATATTCTAAATATTAATTCCCTTATCAGGTAAATAATTTGCCAGTATTTCCCTTCATTTCATGAGTTGCCTTCTCACTCTGTTGATAGTGTCCTTTGATGCACAAAAGTTTATGTTTTTGGTGAAGTCTGATTTGTCAGTTTTTTCTTTTGTTACTATGCTTTTGGTGTCATGGCCAATAAATCATTGCCAAATCTAATTTCATAAAGGTTTTCTCCTATGTTATCCCCTGAGCATTGTACAGTTTTAGCCCTTATGTTTAGGTCTTTGGTCCATCTTGAGTTAATTTTTTATATATGTTATAAGGTAAGGATCCAACTTTGTTTTTTGCACATTGATAATCTAGTTTTCCCAATACTACTTGTTGAAAAGACTCTCCTTTACACATTAAATGTTCTTAGCACCCTCTCCAAAAATTATTTGACCATAAATATGAGTCTGTTCTTAGGCTATCCATTCTATTCCACTGGTATGTATGTCTGTGTTTATGCCAGTGCCACACTGTTTTAATTACCATAGGTTTGTAGTAAGTTTTGAAATCAGAAAGTGTGAGACCTCCAACTTTGTTCTTTTTCAAGATTTTCACTATTGAGGAATCCTTGAGGCACCATATGAATTGTAGGATGGGTTTTTCTATTTCAGGAAGAAATGTCATTGGGATTTTGATAGGGATTTTACTGAATCTGTATAGCACTTTAGGTAATATTGACATCTTAATGATATACTATGTCTTCAATTCATGAACAAGGGCTGTCTTTGCATTTATTTGTATTTTTAATTCTTCTAGCAACATTTTGTAGTTTTTAGTACACAAGGTTTTTTTTTTTTTGCCTCAGAGCAGATGTTTTAAATTTTGATATAATCCAGTTATCCAATTATCAGAAAGAATTTTTCTTTCATATTATACTTTTTTATGTCAAAGAACTCTTTGACAGCAGATTATGAATAAGATTTTTCTTTAAACAGTTTAATGGTTGTATATTCTACATTTAGATCTATGATCTATTTTGTCTTGATGCTTTTATAAAGTGTGGGGTTTAGGTTAAGGTTCAGTTTTTTGCCTGTGAGTTTCTAGTAGTTTCAGCACCATATGTTGAAGAGAGTATTTTTCTCTATTTACTTGCCTTTGCATATTTTTGTCAGAAATAAATTGGCCATATGTTTGTGTTAATGATTGTGTTAGTAATTAACTTCATAATAAATGGTGAAAGACTGAAATATTTCCCTCAGTATCAGTAATAAGACAAAGATGTTCACTCTTGCCAGTTCCATTCACAGTTGAATGAAATTAGAAATCAGTAATAGAAGGGCATTTAGAAAATGTACAAATATGCAGAAATGGAATGACACTCTACTGAATAACTGATAGATCAAAAAGAAGTCACCAGGGACATTAGAAAATGCTTTGAGATGAATGAAAACAAAACTTAACATACCAAAACTTACATGATGCAATAAAAGCAGGGCTTAGGGGGATATTTATAGTTATAAATTCCCATATTAATAAAGAAGAAAGCTCTTAAATTAATAACCAAAACCTTATACCTTAAGACCTAAAATTTTTTTAAAAGCTAGAATAATTTGTCCAAATCCTTAGACTGTATAATGCCAAGAGTGAACCATAATGTAAACTGTAAACTTTGTGTAATCATAGTGGGTCAATGTAGATCCATTAGTTGTAAAACTGTACCACTCTGATGGGGGATATTGATAATGGGATAGGCTATACATGTGTGGGAATGGGGTAATGTGGGAAATCCATGTACCTTCCCCTCAGTTCTGCTGTGAACCTGTAACTTCTTCAAAAATATAAAGTCCCGATTAAAAAAAAGAAACTACAAAAAAAAAAAAAAAGAGAAACCTAAACCCACATCAAACTGAAGGGAGAAAATGATAAGCTTAGAGCAAAAAAATAATAATAATAAAAATAAAAAATAATTTAAAAAATACAGAGAATAGGCAAAACCAAAAGTGGTCCTTTGGAAAGATCAACAAAATTCAGAATCCTTAGCTAGACTTACCAAGGAAGGAAGAAGAATGAAGAATTTCTTATACCCTGCTATACTTTGATTCTTTTTTTTGCATGGAGCATCTTTTTCCATTAACTTTTTAAAAAGTCTAAAGTGTATCTCTTTCTCTTTCTTTAAAAAGATTTTATTTATTTGAGAGAGAGAGAGAGAGATCGCAACAGATCACAAGCGAACAGGGAGGAAAGGGAGAAGCAGGCTCCCCACTGAGCAGGGAGCCCAACAGGGGGCTCCATCCCAGGACCTGGGGTCATGACCTGAGCTGAAGGCAGATGCTTAGTCGACTAAGCCACCCAGGCGCCCCTAAAGTGTATCTCTTATGGACAGCAAATAGTTAGGTTGTGTTTTCCTTTTTTAATCTACTTTTCCAATTGAGTGTTTAGTTCATTTATATTTAATCTATGTAATTGGAATCTTTTGCTAAAATAGGATTTGGTCTGCCATTTTACTCTTTGTCTTCTTTCTTTTCTTCCCCTCTGTTATTCCATTTATTCCTTCACATGAAGTAGGTTTTTCCAGTATATAATTTTAATTAACGTGTTGCCTCTTTTACTATCTTTTTAGTTGCTTTTTAAATAGTTGTCTTGGGGATTATAATTAACATCTTAGTTTAAAAAAAAGGTTTGTATTAATACTGACGTAATTTCAGAAATACTCAAAAAGTTTGTCCTTTTTATCCGTTTTCTCCTTCTTCCTTTGTACTATTACTGTCACACAAATTACATCTTTATAGATTTCAAGCTCATCAGCATAGTATTATAATTATTTCATTATGTAGTTATTTCCTAAGTCAGGACAAGAAAATGAGTTACAAAGACAAATACATATATATTGTGGGGTTTTTTTTATGTTTTCCTATACAGTCATCTTTTTATAGTTTTCTTTTTTTGAGTTCCTGAAGAGTGTTCATTTATTTCAGCCTGAAGTATTCCCTACAGTTTTCTCATAGGGTAGGTCTTATAGTGATGAATTCTTTTAGTCTATGCTTATCTTGGAATGTCTTAATTTCTTCTTTATTTTTATTTTTTTGTTTTTTTAAGTTTTTTTGTCAGTTTATTTATTTAGAGTATAAATAAATAAAGAGAGAGCACAAGTATGCAGAGGGAGAGGGAGAGGCAGGCTCCCTTCTGAGCAGAGTGCCTGATTTGAGACTCGATCCCAGGATTCTGGGATCATGGCCCAAGCCGAAGGCAGATGCCTAACCGAATGAGCCACCTAGGCGCCTCTCTCCTTTAGTTTTAAAGTATAGTTTTTTGCCAGTCTGAAGTTTTTGGTTGGTAGTCTTTTTCCTTTAGCACACCAAATATGTCATCTTACTGCCTTCTGGCCCATGTAGTTCCTGTTGAGCAGCCAACTGTTGATCTTATTTAGGACTCCTTGTCCATGATGAGTCTCTTCTCTCTTGCTACAGTCAGGATTCAGTCTTCATCTTTTGATTTTGACAGTTTGGCTACATGTCTGAATGTCTCTTGGACAGACTCCAAATAGGTCCCTTGAGTTTGTCCTACTTGGATTCTTTCAAGGTTCTGTAATGTGTAGATTAATGTTTTTCATCAATTTTAAGAAGTTTTCAGGCATTAGTTCTCCAAATACTCTTTGTGCTCTTTCTTCTTCTGAGATTTCCATTATGGATATGTTGGTGTGCATGATGCTTACCCACAGGTCTCTAAGGCTGTTATTTTTTCTTTATTCTTTCTTGTTTTTGCTCCTCAGAGTAATCTTCCTTAGATGAGTAGTCAACATATCTTCAAGTTTGCTGATTTTTCTGTCAGCCCAGATCTTCTGTTGGGCCCCTCTAGTATAGTTTTCATTTCAGTTACTGTACTTTTCAACTCCAGAATTTCTATTTAGTTCTTTATTATAATTTCTGTCTCTTTATTTTTATTCCCTATTTGGTAAGGCATTCTGAAACATTCCTTTAGTTCTTTATACATGGTTTTCTTTAATTGTTTGAAGAACTTTAACAACAACTGATTAAAAGTTTTGTCTGAGAAGCCCAGTGTGTTTTCTCATGAAAGCTTCTATTGACTGTTTCTTCTTTCCTGTGTATGGGCCATGTTCTCCTTTTCTTTCCCTTTTTTTCAATGTATTTGTCTTAATCAACTCAGGCTGCTATAACAAAGAACCGTCAACTGGGTAGCTTATAAACAACAGATTTGTTTCCCGCAGTTCTGGAGGCGGGAAGTCTGAGATCAGGGTTCCATTATGATCAGGTTCTGGTGAGAACCCTGTTTTGGGTTTCAGACTGCTAACTTCTTGTTGAACCCTCACATATCAGAGAACAGGGAGAGGAAGCAAGTTCTCATTACTTCTATAAGGGTACTGACCCCATTCATGAGGGCTCCACCCTCAAGACCTTATCTAATCCCAGTTACCTCCCAAAGGTCTTCACTTCCTATTACCATCACATCACCAGTAGGGTTTCAAAATACCTGTTGGGGGATGGGGGACAGATATTTAGTCCACAGCAGTCTAACATTTTTTTGGTGCAAATGAGTCAGTTAAAATAATGTAATGTGACAATTCTGAAAGTCATTTTCCCCCACACACCCAGGGTTAGTTGTTCTTGATGTTTGTATAGTGACTGTCCTAGACTAATGCTGTAAATTTGAATTCTTTGTCATGTGCAGCTGCTTAAGTCTGTTCAGTAAGCAGAGTGTCCACTAATGAGTAGAGAAAGTTTTCCTTAAGTACCTTGAACCAAAAAAGTTCTATCAGCCTTTGTTGAGGGTGTGTGTGTTGGGTCCCTCCTTCAGTGCCCCACCAGGCAGTTTGCAGCTGTGCCTTAGACTTCACTTCCTACTTGTTCAGAGCCTCAAGGTTAGCCAGAGGTGAGAGATTAGTGACTTCTCAGGCACTAACTTTCCTGGGCACACACATAGCTCAGCACATGTTTGTTACCTTCTAGAGTCCCAGGAGTATGTCTGAACTTCTCAGAGCCCCTTATGGACATCTCATTTCCTCTTTTTCTTTCTTTTTTATAAGAACACTAAACAAATTTTTGAATGTACAATGCAATATTATTAAATATAGGCACAACATTGTACAGTGGGCCTCTAGACCTTAGTCATTTTGCATAGCCGAAACTTTATAACCTTTGAATAATAACTCCCCATTTTCCCCTTACCCCAGCCCCTGGCAACCACCATTATATTCTCTTCTTCTTTGTGTTTGATTATTTTATATACCTTACATAAGTTGGCAGCATTTGTCCTTTTTCACTTAGCAGAATGTCTTCAAGGTTCATCTGTGTTGTCAAGATGG
This sequence comes from Mustela putorius furo, assembly GCF_011764305.1. NCBI lineage: Eukaryota > Metazoa > Chordata > Mammalia > Carnivora > Mustelidae > Mustela > Mustela putorius. Next base: position 18,700,679 of record NW_025422049.1, read on the forward strand.
CAGGATTTTTTTTTTAAGGCTGAATAATATCCCATTGTATGTATATACCACATTATCTTCATTCATTGATGGACAGTTAGGTTGTTTCCGCATCCTGGCTGTCGTGAACAGTATAGCGCTGAATACAGAAGTACGGATATTTCTTGCGGGCTCTTATTTCAGTTCTTTGAATACTTAGCGGTAGGGTTGTTTTAACACATGGTATTTCTATTTTTAAACTTTTGCAGAAACCTAAGTGATCTCTGTAGTAGTTACACCATTTTACATTCCCACTGAAAGTGTATAAAGATTCCAGTTTGTCCAGATCCTCACCAACACTTGTTATATTTTGTTTTCTTTGATGTTGGCTATTTTAACAGTTGTGAGGGGATATCACTGTGGTTTTGATTGCCATTTCCCTGATGATTAAGGCTCTTGAGCACTTTTTCATATTCCTGTTGGCCATTTGTATATCTTCTTTGGAGAAATGTCTATACAAATACTTTGCACATTTCTTAATCAGGTTTTTAAATTTTTTTTTTGTTTTAAGATTTTATTTATTTATTTGACACAGAGAGAGACATAGAGAGAGAGCCTAAGCAGGGGTAGTGGGAGAGGGAGAAGCAGGCTTCCCACTGAGCAGAGAGCCCGATGTGGAGCTCGATCCGAGGACTGTGGGATCATGACCTGAGCCACCCAGGCGCACCAGGTTTTTTTATTTTAATTTTTAAATAATTTTTTAAAATTTATTTTTATTTATTTTTGGCATAACAGTATTCATTACTTTTTCACCACACCCAGTGCTCCATGCAATCTGTGCCTTCTTTAATACCCACCACCTGGTACCCCAACCTCCCACCCACCCGTCAATTCAAACCCCTCAGATTGTTTTTCAGAGTCCATAGTCTCTCATGGTAAATAATTTTTTTAAAATTTGAATTCCAGCGGTCCCTGGGTGGCTTAGTGGATTAAGTGTCCAACCCTTGCTTTTGGCTCAGGTCGTGATCTCATGGGTTGTGAGACTGAGCCCTGCGTTGGGCTCTGTACTCAGTGGGCAGTCTGCTTAAAGAGTCTCTCCCTCTGCCACTCCCCCCATTCATGCTTTCTCTCTCTTTCTCTCTCTCTCAAATAAATAAATAAATCTTAAAAATTTTGAATTCCAGTATAGTTAAGTTGAGTTGTAGGAGTTCCCTATATGTTTTGGATATTAACCCTTTATTGGATATATGGTCTTTCACTCTGTTAATTATGTCTTCTGCTATGCAGGTTTTAGTTTGATATAGTTCCACTTTCGATTTTCGCTTTTCTTGCCTGTGCTTTTGTAGTTATATTTAAGAAATCATCACCACTACCAATGTCAAGACAATTTTCGTCTGTTTTTTTCTAGGAGTTTTAGAGTTTCAGGTCTTCTTTTTAAGTCTTTAATCCATTTTTAAAATATTTTTAAATGATTTTTTAAAGATTTATTTATTTATTTATTTATTTATTTATTTGACAGACAGAGATCACAAGTAGGCAGAGAGGCAGGCAGAGAGAGAGGGGGAGGCAGGCTCCCTGCTAAGCAGAGAGCCTGATGCAGGGCTCGATCCCAGGACCCTGGGATCATGACCTGAGCCAAAGGCAGAGGGTTTAACTCACTGAGCCACCCAGGTGCCCCAAGTCTTTAATCCATTTTTAATTGACTTTTGTAACCGGTATAAAATAAGGTCCCCATTTCATTCTTTTCCATGCGGAGATTCAGTTTTCTAGCATCATTTATTGAAGGGACTATTCTTTCTCCATTGTGTATTCCTGCCACTCTTGCCAAAGACCAGTTGACCATATATGTGAGGGTGTATTTCTGGGCTTTCTAGTCTGTTCCACTAGTCTGTATGTCTGTCTTTATGCTAATACTGTTTTCATTGCTATAGCTTTGTAGTATATTTTTGAAAACTGTAAGTGTGTGCTCATTCCCTATGTCTTCTTTTAACTTTTTTGTCATCCTCTTGTTAGCCCCAACTGGTAATGCTTTCTCAAGCAGCTACAGTGTTGAACAACCCTCACCAATTCGTTTTGACAAATGCCTTAAGGCTGGGCTGTTCCTGCAGAGTGAGATGTGAACCAAGTCAAAGACAAACCCTCAGATTATAGCTTTTCAGTGAAGTACTAGGCTGGTCAAGCAGTGACAGTTCTCTTAGGGTGGGGCTTTTGGTGAACTTCAGACTGCTCTACTTCCTATAAGATCAGCTAAGCTGCTGTTTTATTTACAGTTACCACAGTTGCAAGATTGTTGGCTTTCAAGGCTACTGCAAAGTTGGAGAGAGGAAATCATGATTACAGAAAGTTGAAATGCAGTAAGTCTTACTGTTCTTAGTGAGACTCAGCTGTTTTTCTTGAGTAACTGTTCTTCCTATTGTTGTATGCCTCTATTTAATTTCCAGACTTATCAAAAGTTTAATTTTTAATGAGTTTTGGGTTTATGGAAGAGCGGATTTTCAAGGTCCTTACTCCAACATTCTAGAACTACTTTCTGTCCATTTTACTTTTATCCTATCTATATTACTATATTTGAAAGTAAGTTTCATTTTCTATAATGAGTTTACTAGAGAATGTAGTTAGGTCATTTTTCCACCCACTTTTTTATTGTGTTATGATTGACATAGCATTAAACTCACTAATTTTAAATGTACAATTCGGTGACTTATAGTAAATTTACAGAGTTGGTCAGCCATCATCACTATCTAATTTTAGAACATGTCCATCACCCGAGAGATGGTTCTCAGTTCCTTTTTCTTCTCCCAGCCCAGATAGCAACTATTCTATTGTTCCTCTCTATGGACTTGCCTATTCTGGACATTTCATTATAAATGGGACCATGTGACCTTCTTTAACTTACTTAACACAGTGTTTTAATTATTCCTTGAACTAGTACTCTTCCCCGAACTAAGGGATTTCCTAGTCATGGAGGATTTGTATGCAAACTGAGCACATCTTCCATAGTCAGCCAAGCAGTTTACAACTCCATTTTAACCCTCACTTCCTGCTTATGCAGAGACTTAAGATTAGTCAGGTAAGAGCTTAGGGTTTTTTCTAGTTTTTCCTGAGCGTGCATACAGCTCCAGCCATGAGGACAGGCCTATGCACATGTGTGGCCTTCTAGATTCCTGGAAATATGTTGGAGCTTTTCACTGCCCTCTAAGGACATTCCATTCCCCAAAATTTCTGTCTAGGCGTTTTTGGTTAACCTATTGTTTATCCCAGCTCTACCTCCTCAGGCAGGGGAAGAATTCACCAACTGCCTCTGAGTATTTTTTTTAAAGGTTTTATTTATTTGTCAGAGAAAGAGAGAGAGCACAGGCAGGGGGGACAGCAGGCAGAGGGAGAAGCAGGTTTCCCGCTGAGCAAGGAGCCTGATGTGGGACTTGGTCCTAGGACACCAGGATCATGACTTGAGCTGTAAGCAGATGCTTAACGGACTGAGCTACCCAGGCATCCCCTGCCTCTGATTATTTTTGACAAAAGTTCTGGGGAAGAAGGCTCTGAGCACTGGTTGGTGAGCTTTGAGTTACATCAAGGAGAGCCTTGCCTGTGAAATCTTCCAGGAAACTACTAGAAAGGCCACCTAGATGACTGTTCTCTGACAGTGGTGCTTTGGAGGTATTCCAGCCCCGTTCTTCCCTCTCTGGTAGCTGCCAGGCTGCTGGTTTTCACTGGGATTTCACATTGTTGGTTTTCAAGGTTACCACGGACCTGGAAAAAAAAAAAAAAGGACAAGGAAAGGGCGAGTTAAAATGCCACAAAATTTATTATTCTTGCTGAGGTTTAGCTATTTTTATTGAATAAATATTTCCCAGATTGCTGCAGGCCTTTGGTTAATTTCTAGAGTCCTGGAAAAGCTGATCCTGATGTTTTTTGACAGTGTTCTCATTGCTTTTATGGAGGAGAAAATTTCAGGAGGTCCGTACTCTGCCATTTTCACTAATGTCACCTCTCTTAACAATATCTTCTGAAGCTTGGAAGTTTGTGATTTTGGCGAAGTCAAATTTACTTTTTTTCATGACTTCTGCTTTTGGTCCTATAACCAAGATTTCTTTTTTAACCCAAGGTTGCAGAGATTTTCTCATACGTATTCTGTTGCAGGACTTATAGTTTTAGCTTGTACATTTAGGTCTATGAACCATTTTGAATTAATTGCTGAATTACACGTCATGTAAAGTTAGGGTTATATTAATCTGTTTTTGCATGTGGGTATCCAATTGTCCTGATACCTTCAGTTGAAAAGACTATCCTTTCCCAGTTAAATTGTCTTTTGTGAAAAACCAGTGGACTATAAATATAAGGGTTTTTAAATGCTCTCTCTCTGTTATTCTACTCTTTTTTGTTCTAACTGTTTACTTTTCAGCAATCTGATCATGCTGTGTCTGGGAATGGGCTCTTTGTTATTTCAAATTCTCACCTGTTCCACCTGCTACTGTGTAATTTTTGCAGTCATCAAATGTTCCCTGAATTTTCGCCAGGTTTTAGAATTGTAATCAGTGTGAGAGGTAGGGGTGAAGTATGGTTACTTCTTACATTGAAACAGAATTTCTAATAGCTAATAATTTTTGAGGGCTTGTTTGTGCCATTCCTTGTGCTAAGCATTTTGTATGTTTGCTCATTTAACTTCATAATAACCCTGCAAGATAGTGGCAGTATTATAACCATTTTACAGATAATGAAATTGAGCTTCTGAGGAGGTAGGCAACTTTCTCAAGGTCAGTTGTTAAGTGGCCATGCTAGGACTTAAATCTAGGTCTGTTCTTATGTGAACATCAGTGGTCTTGATCATAGCATCTGTGTAGGGGATTTGAGAAGATTTTTTGGTTTATTAAGTGTGATTTTGCTGTATCTTTTTTTTTAAAGATTTTATTTTTAAAGGTTTTATTTATTTATTTGACAGAGAGAGAGGGCAAGAGAGCACAAGCAGGGAGAGGGAAAAGGAGCTGAGCAAGGAGTCTGATATGGGACTTGATCCCAGGACCCTGGCATCATGACCCAAGCTGGAGGCAGATACTCAACCAACAGAGCCACCCAGGTGCCCCTGATTTTGCTCTGTCTTGAGATAAACATTTTTGGGGGAGTAACACATATCCCATCTTCTAACCTTAAATCAGTGGGAAAGCAACATACATCATCTCTAGAAATAAACTTCCTCTGAAATCTTAAGCCCCAGTATATTACTCTGACCACAGCCTATTTCTTTTACTTCTGGCCCTCGTAACTCTCTTCAACCCTGTTGAAATCTCCAGTTCCTTGACCTTTTTATTTTCTCCCAATCTGTCATCCCCTTCATGTCTCTCTTTCCTTGCACATCTTACTTAGACCCCCTCACCCATTATTTACTCATGTTCTTGCCAGTGAAGCATTCTTTTTGTATCCTTGTCTGTGTGCCATACCCGCCTGGCAAAAACCTCAACCCTGAATCAATCCAACTAATTGCCTTCTTTATTTCTGCAGCATAGTTTTCCAGCATTGCCAGAGAACAATTGTATAATTTACTGATTAATGCCTCTGCAGTTTCCTCATGTCTGATCTTATCTAGAGCCTTCTTGCTTGTAAAGCAGTGTATCTCCTGGTCCCTGGTCAGCTCTCCTTTTCATTCCTTCCATATACTCTTTTAGATCTTCATTATTCTTTCCATCCTACTGTTTCATTATTTTTAGCAGATAGGTTTCCTATTTCAAAGGAAACATTGTCATTGATAAGAGCCTTCATCTGCTTTCTGCCTGACTCTGCTAACTTCTGCATCCTGAGTCTTTATTTTCTTCCATCTCAGCTCAGTGGTGTAGGTACATCCTTTGTGCCTTAAGTTAATCTTTACACATTTGTGCTGGATCCTAGCCCTATGATCTCCTGAGGGAGCTCAGTCAGTTATCCCCAGTATTGCTTCTTTCCTTTCAGGATTTTTTAAAAGGCTTTTATTTATTTATTTGACACAGAGAGAGAGAGAGCACAATCAAGGGGAGTAGCAGGCAGAGGGAGAGGGAGAAGCAGGCTTCCTGCTGAGCAAGAAGCCCAATGCGGGGCTTGATCCCAGGACCCTTGGATCATGACCTGAGCTGAAGGCAGATGCCCAACTGACTGAGCCACCCAGGAGCCCCTCCTTTCAGGATTTTAATATGCTTTTTACTACCTGATGGTTTCCGTAGTATGCATACTCCTACCGTGAGCTATCTTTAAAAACTGATCAAAGACAGGGGTGCCTGGGTGGCTCAGTGGGTTGGGCCTCTGCCTTCAGCTCGGGTCATGATCCCAGGGTCCTGGGATCGAGCCCCACATCAGGCTCTCTGCTCGGCGGGGAGCCTGCTTCCCCCTCTCACTCTGCCTGCTTCTCTGCCTACTTGTGATCTCTCTGTCTGTCAAATATATAAATAAAATATTTTTTAAAAAATTGATATAGACAAAAATGCCCTTCAGTTGTTTAGCTACTTGAGCTAACAATATGTTAGATTCTCTGCCTTCACTATACCATAATGAGTAGCACTTGTTTTAAAAATTGAAATACCAAAATGAGAGAATTAAATACATATGTTAATATTGTTTTGATATCTATATAGGAAATGATGTTTCCCTAGTCTTTAATGAAAATTTTCAAACACACAGAAATGTTGAAAAAATTTTATTACAAATACCCATTATATCACCAACTAGATTCTGTCATTAATATCTTATTACATATCTGTCCCTCCATTCATCTATCAACCCATCTTACTTTATTGATGTATATAAAAGAAATTGCCAGGGGTGCCTGGGTGGCTCAGTGGGTTAAAGTCTCTGTCTTTGGCTCAGGTCATGATCCTGGGGTCCTGGGATTGAGTCCCACATTGGGCTCTCTGCTCAGCAGGGAGCCTGCTTCCCCCCCACACACTCTGCCTGCCTCTCTGCCTACTTGTGATCTCTGTCAAATAAATAAATAAAATCTTTAAAAACAATAAATAAAAATAAATTGCCAATGTAAATACATATCCCCCTAAATGATTCAGTATGCATATTGTTAACTAGAATTAAATATTTAAATTTTTTTCTTTGATGTAAAATTTGCATGTCATGAACTGCACAAATTTCAAGTGTTCATCCGTGAACTTTTGACTAGTATATACATTTTTGTAGTGATGTATTGGCAAATGTTTAACAGCCGGCTCTTCAGAAAGTAAAAGGGCTCTGATTTGTTTCATTTGCCAGTTTCCATGGTGTACATACTTGCATGGCAACTCTTAAGCTACCAAAGTGTTATCACTGAAAATGAAGTCTGGAAGACATGTGTCTAATCATTGGGCCATTTCTAGCATACCACTGCATCTGTGTAACCTAATCCATAGAAGATTACCACCATTCCAGAAAGTTTTATCGTACTTCTTGTCAGCAATTTCCCAGAGGCAACTGGTGTTTTGGTTTTTTTTTTCAATATAGATTTTCCTGTCCTAGAACTTAAGATAATTGAAATGATATCCTTTGTGTTCTTTCTGTAAGGCTTCTTTAACTGAGCATGTGTTTTTGAGATTCATTCCTATTGTGTATGTCAGTCATTTTTCCTTCTCTCTGCAACAAAATTTCTTAGAAGAATTTTCTAAAATCACTGGATTCTTTTTGTAGGACTGCCATAACAAATGGCCTCAAATCTAGTGGCTTAGAACAACAGAAGTTTAGCCTCTCACAGTGGTGAGAAGTCCGAAATCAAGGCGTTGGCAGGGCCATGCTCTTTCCAAAGGTCTCTAGAAGCCTTCCTTGTATTTTCTAGCTTCTGGCACTACCAGCATTCCTTGGTGTTCTAGCTAGCTGCATCATTCCAGTCTCTGCCCCTGTCATCACATGGTGGTCTCAGTGTGTGTGTCTGTGTCTCTGTGCCTTCACATGGCCTCCTTATAAGCACATCAGTCATTTGAATTAGGGCCCACCTTAATTCATTGTAATGTCATCCTAACTCGTGACATCTGCTAAGACCCCCTTTACAAGTAAAGTCATGTCTGAGGCTTGGCATGGGCATGAATTTCGAGGGTACACTATTCAACCCAGTGTAGTCTGCCCTCTCGTCTCCAAATATTCATATCCATCTCACACAAAATCATTCACCCCATTGCAACATCCACACAAGCCCTAACCTATTCCAGCATCAAGTCCAAGTCCGAAAGCTCATCTGAATATCAACTCAAAAAGTCTCAAGTGTCATTATCTAAATAATCAAAACCAGGTGTCAGCAAGGCCCTGAGTATGTTCCACCCTAAGACAAAACTCTTCTCTGTCCAGAGACCTGTGAAACCAGAGAGATTATCTGCTTCCAAAATACAGTTGTGAGACAGGCAGAGAATCAGCATTCCTACTTTGAAAGGGCAGAAAGGAAGAAATAAAGGGGTTACTGGTCTAAAGCAAGTTAACAGCCCAGCAGGGCAAATTCTGTTAGGTCTCAGAGCCTGAGAATAATGCTATGGGCTCAGTGCTCTGTCATCTGGCCCCCAGGGGCGGTCTTGATCTCTGGGTCCTCTGGGATAGCCCCACCTTCTCAGCCTACCAGGTGGCTGTAGCCCCACCCTCATTTGCTTTTGCATCTGTGGCTTTGCCTTTGCAGTCATCCTTCATTTTGTCCCATCTTTGTCACTTTCACACCAGGCTGGGGTTTCTGTTGGTATGCAGTTCTTTAAAAACCTTGTTGATCTCACGCACGTCAAGAGACCCATATAATCAGTTATAAGGGTTTTCCACAGGTCCTTTCTGGATAACCCCTCCTCTCTTCCTGGCTTCTGATGAGAATAGTTGATTGCATCCATGAGTCACACACCTAACCTCTTCAGTGAAAGTCTGTCTAGCCACACCATTGGCCTGTTTCCAGAGCACATTGTTTAGATACACGAGAATCTCTAAATCATCAAGTGCTGGTTTCTTTTTTCACAGATCCTTCCTCAATTTGTCTCTCTTTTCTCATCATTTTATTATGAGCATCAAAGAGAAATCAAGATGCATCTTCCACACTTTGCTGGGAAATCTTCTTAGCTAAATACCCACTTATAAGTGAAGTCCACCCAACAGCAAAACTCCATTCAGCCAAGTTTCTGCCACTTGATGACAAAGATTGCCTTTCTTCCAGCATCCAATAACATGTTCATCATGTTCATCATTTCCTTCTAATGCCTCACCAGAAGTACATTTTCTAATGCTCATATCTCCAGCAGTGTTCTGTTCATGATGATATATGTATTCTCTAAGATGGTAGAAGCTTTCTCTGTTATCCTCTGTACTTCTGAGCACTCACCAGAACTGCTATTTATACCCATATTTCTACTGACAGTCTTCAAGGTAACTGACCTTTTGCTGTCAAGCAACTCAAAAGTTCTTCCAGCCTCTAACCATTACTCATTTCCAAAGGCACTTAGACATTTTTAGCTATGTGTTATAGCAGCACCCCATTTCCCAGTGCAGAATCTATTAGTTCCCTAGGGCTGCTGTAACAAAGTACCATAAACTAGGTGACTCAAAACAACAGAAATGTATTCTCTCACAGTTCTGGAGGCTAGAAGTTCAAACTGAGATGTTGACAAGGTTGGTTCTTCTGGAGACTCTGAGGAAGAAACTGTGTGGTGCCCCTCTCCCAGTTTCTAGTGGTTGCTGGCTATCCTTGCCTTGTACATGCATCACTCTGATCTCTGCTTCTACAGTTAGGTGACATGTATGTCTGTGTGTCTGTGTCTCTACGTGGCCTTCTTAAAAAGACACCAGTCATTGAATTTAGGACCCACTCTAATCCAATATGACCTCATCTTTTGTGAAGGGGTTGTCCCAGCTGTATCTGCAAATACCCTATTTCCAAATAAGGTTACATTCTGAGGTTCTGGGTGAACATGAATTTTGGGGGGATATTATTCTACCTGGTATACTGAGTTATCTCCTCTTTACTGCTTACTTTTTAAAAAAAATTTTTTAAAGACTTTTTAAAATTTGTTTGAGAAAGAGAGAGAAAGCATGAGCAGGGGGAGTGGAGTAAGAGGGAGAAGCAGGCCAGGGAGCCCAACATGGTGCGCTCGATCCCAGGACCCTGGGATCATGACCTGAGCTGAAGGCATATGCTTAACCAACTGAGCCACCCAGGTTCCCCTAAAAAATATTTCTAATAATGAAATGGATCGTGCCAGAGAGTATGTAGCACTTAGGGACAGTCAAGTCAGGAAATCAAACGTTGCCAATACTCCAGAAGTCCCTGTACGCTCTGGAAATCACATCTCCCTACCTTCCAGATCTAACCACTGTCTTGACTTGTGATAATACCAACTATACATATATTGCTAGACAGCGCTTAGTTCTTCTTGTCTTTAAGCATTCATTATATCAATAAATTGTACTGTATGTATTCCACTGGGTCTTCCTTTTCTACCTACTGTTAAATTTGTGAGATTCATCCATACTTCAATGTATAGCCATAGTTCATTGACTTTCACTGTAGTATAATATTCCTTTCTGTGGTTATATTAGCATTTATTTATCCATTTTACTGTAGTTGGACATGTGGGTTGTTTCCATTGGAGGGGGTGCTGTAAATATCAGTCCTGTTACTGTTATCATTTTTGTACATGTATCTTGGGACACATGTACAGGAGTTTCTCGGGATGTATACCTAGGAGTGGACTTGAGGGGTGAAGAATTCCTACCTGTTCAACTTTATAGATGTTACCTCTTTTGTGAAGGGATTGTCCCAAGTTAAAAACCTACCAACCACGTGCGAAGAAGGTTCAGGTTGCTCCATATCTTTGTCCACACTGGGTATTGTCAAACTCCAATCTGATGGGTATTTACTTATATTTCAGTATATTATCCTTCCCTTTCTTAATTAGCATTCATTTATATGACTTTTTACTTGACTAGGGTTTAGTAAGGTCTTGTTTGCCTCAACCTTTCAAACATGGAGAAAAAGTGAAAGAATAGTACACCCACATCCTTCACGTACATTTACCAATTTCCTCTACACTAGAATGTGTGTTTGTGTAGTTTGTGTATTGTTAAACAATTCGAAAGTAAATTTCAGACATTAAGAGGTTTTACTCTTAAATACTTCCATTATGTCTCTTCTAAGAAAATAGATATTCTCCTGTATATTCATGGTATTATGATCACTCAAGCAATTTAGCATTATTACACATACTATCTAATAATACAGTTTCTAATTAAATTTCTCAATTTTAAATTTAGGTTGTAATCAGGGATCACATATTCTTTTAGTTTGCTTTATAACAGCTCTGTGTGTGTGTGTGTGTGTGTGTGTGTGTGTTTGTGTGTGTGTGTGTGTCTGTCTGTCTGTCTATCTTGCAGGCATTGATATTTTTCAGGAGTCTAAGTTCAGTTTGTTTTGTTTGTTTCATTGCGGTTTTAACTTCCTTCCCTTGATATCTAATGAGGTTGGAAGGCCTCTCACACTTAATTGACCATTTGGATAGCCTCCTTTGTGAAATGACTGTTCAGTTCTTTTGTCCATTTAACAAATGTTCTCTGAATATCTTTCCATCTGTTCATATCTGTGTCCAGGTGCAGTCTTGGTTCAGAGGTCATTTTAGGCCTGTATCAAAGCAGTGGCTCAGCCCCAAAGCCCTGGGATCTCAGTGATCACTACTTACCTTCAGTAGTGCTACAGAGAAATGGGGCTAGTAGGAAAGTGTTGTGATTTATGTCCTGAATATTCTATTTCCAAATTCCGTCTCTCATCTTACATGCATTTCTTATAAATTTGTACAAGTTCTTTATTATTGTGGATACTTGCTCTTTGTTGGCTGTACGTGTTGAAAATGTCTGTTTCCATTTTGTGGCTTATCACTTCATTCCCTTTATGGTGTCTTTTGATGAATAAAAGTTCTTCATTTGTATGTAATGAAAATCTATTAATTTTTCTTTCTACTTTGTAATTTTTGTGCTTTGATTAATGAATCCTTCCCTACATGAGCTCAGGAAGATATTGTTCTTTATTCTAAAGACTTTATGTTTTTGCGTTTCACATTTAAGTCTTTGATCCACCTGGAGTTGATTTCTGTATATGGTATGAAATAGGATTTCAGGTTTTGTTTTGTTTTGTTTTTTGCCATATAAATAACCCTCTATCCCAGTACTGTATTTTGGAAAATGTACCTGCAGTGTTGTTATATTGCTAGTTCTGGGATACATCAAGTGTTCATATATGCATGGGTGTTTTTATTGGCTTCTCTCTTTTGTTCCTTTGGTCTTTTTGGCTATCAGTATACCAGAACTAGTATGACACTTTAGCTTTTTTAATGTCTTGATCTCTGGTACAATAAAATAAACCAATTCCTTCTACCTTGTTCTTATTCCAGAGTGTTTTGTATACTTTGATACTTTGTTTTTCCATGGAAATTTTAGAATCAGCTTGGCAAGTTACACACACATACTCAAACACATTCTCTTATGTGGTTTTGATGGAGATTCCGTCGAGTATTTAAATGAATTGAGGACAATTGACATATTTACAGTATGAATCTTCAGATCTTCAAAGGTGAATATGCTATATCCTCTCATTCATTTAATTATTCTTTTGTGTCTTTTAATATATTTTCCCTATTTTCTGTTCTAACATTTTGTGAGATCAATAGGTTTTTTTCTTGATTTTTAAACAGCTTCATTGAGATATATAATTTATATGTGGTAAAATTCACCTATTGTAGGTATTCGATTAGGTGATTTTAAATTTATTGACTTATGCAGTCATCGGTACAATCCAGTCTTTAGGACATTTCCATCACTCTACTAAATTCCCATCAACGTAGTTGCAGTAGATAACTCCTGTGCCTACCCCAAGCCTTCTGTCTCTATAAATTTGTTATATCTAAGTGTTTCATATAAATGGAATCTTACCAATACGTGATCTTTGGAATTTGGCTTCTTTCAGGTAACATGTTTGTGAGGTTTGTTCATGTAACCTGTATCAGCATTCATTCCTTCTTATTACTAAAAAATTTTCCATTCTATAGATATACCACATTTTATTTATCCTTTCGCTGCTGATGGCATTTGGGTTATTGTCCACTTTTTGGCTACTGTGAATAATACTATGAGCATTCATGTCCAAGTTTTTGTATGGCTATGTTTTCATTTCTCTTGAGTGAATGGAGTTTCTAGGTCATACGGTAACTCTATATAACCATTTGAGGAACTGCCAAACTGTTTTCCAATGTGGTTGCATCATTTTACTTTCTCATCAGTGATGTATGAGCATTCTTACTTCTTTACATCCTTGCCAACACTTGTTATTCCCCTATTTTTAACAGCCATACTTGTGGGTGTGTACTGATATCTCACTGTGGCTTTAATTTGAATTTCTATAATAGCAAATAATCATGAATATTTTTCATGTGTTTATTAGCCTTTTTTATGTCTTCTTTGATAAAGTGTCTATTGAATTCTTTTACCCATTTTTTGATGGGGTTGTTTTCTTAGTATTCAGTGGTAAGAGTTCTTTATGTATTCTGAATGTAAATACTTTATAAGTTATATGATTTGCAAATATTTTCTTCCATTCTGTAGCTTGCTTTATTTTCTTAATGGTGTCTTTTGAATCACAAAAGTTTTTAATTTTAATGAAGTTTCCACTTATCGATTTGTTTCTTTATGACTTGGGCATTTTGGTATCATGTGAAAGAAATCGTTACTGAACTCAAGGTCAGAAAGATAGTCTCCTGTGATTTATTCTAGAATATGTATAGTTTTAGCTCTTACAATTACAGATCTGTTAATCTGTTTTTAATTCATTTTTGTGTGTGGGATAAAGATTCTAAGTTCATGTTTTTAAATATGCATGTCCAACGGTCCCAGCACTATTTATTGTAAAGACTATTATTTTCTCCATTGGATTGTCTTGGCACCTTCATAGAAAATCAATCGACCATAAATGTAAGTGTTTATTTCAGGGCATTTGTTTTGATTCCATTGATTCCATTGATGTATCCTTATACTCTGAATGTCTACCTTTATTTAAGTTTTGAAATCAGGTAGTGTAATTCCTTACTTTATTCCTGTTTTTCAAAACAGCCTTGGTTATTCTAGGCCCTTTGTTTTTCCATGTACATTGTATAAGCAACTTTCAACTTTTTTATAACAGAGCCTGCTGATACTTGATAAGGATTGTGTTGAATCTGTAATTCAACTTGGGGAAAACTGCCGTTTTAATAATATTGACTATTATAATCCAAGAACATGGAATGTCTCTTCCTTTATTTAGTGCTTCTATAATTTATTTGTTATGTTCTATAGTTTTCTTTTTATAGGTATTATATTTTTATTCTTAAATATTGTTTCATTTTGATGCCTTCCTTAATACCCATCACCAGGCTTACCCTCACCCATCCCCCTACCCCCTCCCTTCTAAAACCCTCAGTTTGTTTCCTGGAGTCCATAGTCTCTCATGGTTCGTCTCCCACTCCGATTCCCCCCACTTCATTTTTCCCTTCCTTCTCCTAATGTTCCACAAATAAGTGAAACCATATGATAATTGACTTTTTCTGCTTGACTTATTTCACTTAGGGTAATCTCCTCCAGTCCCATCCATGTTGATGGCAAAATTTGGGTATTTGTCCTTTCTGATGGCTGAGTAATTTTCCATTGTGTGTATAGACCACATCTTCTTTATCCATTTGTCTGTTGAAGGGCATCTCGGCTCTTTTCACAGTTTGGCTATTGTGGACATTGCTGCTATGAACATTGGGGTGATGCCTCATCCTTAATTCTTGATTTTAGTCAATTTTGTCTTCTCTCTTGGTTGGTCTAGCTAAGGGTTTGCTATTTTGCCAAACTTTTCAAAGAATCGGCTTTTGGTTTCACTGATTTTCTCTCTTTTTCTGTTTTCTATTTTACTGATTTATTCCCTAATCTTTATTATTTCCTTCTTTTTCCTGGCTTTGTGTTTAGTTGTTCTTTTTCTAGTTTCCTTAGTTTGGAAGCTCAGATTGTTGGTTTAAAAACATTCTTCATTTCTGATACAGTTGTTTAAAGCTGTAAATTTCTCTCTTAACATTGTTTGATTTGCATCTATAAATTTAGACACTATGTTTTCCTTTTCATTTAGTTGAAAATATTTTTAAAATTTCCTTTGTGAGTTCTTTTACCTATGAGTAATTTAGAAGTGTGTTGTTTAATTTCTAAATATTTGAGTTTTCTCAAATATGTACTCACATGATTCAGACTTTTTAAATTTTTTGAGATGTATTCCTCACTTTGGGGCTCTCACTCTAATATCAGCATGATAGATCCCCTCACTTTCTTTAAGTCATATCTCTTAAATGTCACTTTCTTAATGAGACACTGAGTCCAGCATTAAAATTCCAACTACTACTACTACAACCCCCTAGCACTTCCAATCACCCATTACACTGCTCTGTTTTTTCCATAGCACTCATAACCTTCTGACATACTATATAATTCACTGAGCTCTATGAAGATAGTGATCTTTGTTTTAATTACTTATATATCCCAAGAATCTAGAATAGTACCTGAGTCATAATAGTCACCGAATATATATTTTTGAATGTATACATTAGAATATTTATCCACTTGGTCATATGTAGCTGAAATTTGTTCACTTTCATTAGAATATAGTATTTCATTATATAAACTGACCACAGTTTTATAATTGATTCTTAGATGGACATTTATATTTTTGCCAGTATCAGGCTACTTATAAGTAGCACTGATCTAAACATTATTATTATTGTGTCCTGGTACACATATGCCTAAGTTTCTCTAGGGTATATATGTAGGAATGGAGCTGACTGGTCATACTATGATATATTCAACATCAGTAGATAATGTTATAGTGATTCGTGCTGTGGGTGCACATTCCTACCAGCAATGTGTAAGGGTGTCATTTCTCTACAGTTTCACTGACATGTGATATTGGTGTTCTTTTTAATCTTTTGCCAGTATGGCAGTTTCCTATTAATATCCCAACCCATTCTTAATTAGCATTTCCCTGAATTCCAATATGGTTGAGCATTTTTGTGTGTATTTATTAGCCATGTATATTTCCTCTTTTATGAGGCATCTTTTCATTTGTCTGCCCCTTTTCTTAATGGTTCTTTACCAGTTATTTATGCTGCAGATATTTTTCCCATTCTATGACTTTTCTCTTTATCATATTTTTAATGAACTGAAGTTTTAAATTGTAATATAGTTGAATTTGTCAATATTTTCCTTAATGGTTAATGCTTATGAGCTCTTAAGAAATCCTGCTATAAATATTCTTATACCTTGCTGGTGGAAATGAGGAATAATACAACTCCTACAGAGTGGAATTTAGCAATATTAGGAAAAATTACATACACATTTACCCTTTGTCTCAGCAACGCCTTCTCTTGTTATCTGTTTCAGAAATATACTGGAAAAATACAAAATCATGTATGCACAAGGCTATTTGTCAGGGTGTTATTCATAAAAACAAAGAAGACTGGATATAACACTAATGTGCCTCAGGAGGGGAGTAGTTGAATAAACTAGAATAAACCAGTAGTTGGATAAACCTCATAGAGTACTGTGGAGCTATCAAGAGGAAGGGGAAGAGCTCTACACGTTAATATGTTATCTCCAGGATATGTTGTTAAGTGCAAAAAAGTAAGTTGTAGAACAGTATTTATAATAAGTTACCTTTTATGTAGGAAAGGGATGTAAATAATGAATGATATAGATACACACATATAGGTGTTGTGTGTGCACCCCTATTAGCTTATATTTAAAAAAAAAAGAAATAATGGAAACATAATATCAAAACCTAATAAAAATGATTACTTAACGGAGAAGGAAAGGAATGGGATGAAGGGGACAGAGATGGAGGTGAGACTTCTGTGAAGGTACTGTATAACACAGTTTTCACTTTAAACTCATATAAATGTTCTGCATAATAATGAAAAGGGAAAAATCAGTTCTTAAAATACATAAATAACCCAAAGCAAATAAACCTACCTATAAATAAAGCAGGTAATGTAACCATCCAGAAAAAACAACTGTGTAAAGGGACTTTAAAACATTGGTACATTACTAATTTGATATATTATTTTAAGGACAAAAATAACTGCAAAGATGTATGAAACTGTATTTAGTAGTTTTATCATTAATAGTTATCTTAGTATTTTTTTGACATTTTAAAATTCTATAAATATATTATAGGAAAAAGCTAATAAATAAGTTTGTTAATATCATTGAGCCAGTATTTTAAGCATATGTGAAAAGAGATACAAGTCTAAAATCAAGGCATTTGAGTAAAAAACTTGTAATCTTAAATTTAAAGTGGAAATACTAGTAGGAACTAATGATTTATTTTTCTTTTAAAAGAATTTCCTAGCTTTTCCACTGAAAAGGCCTAGAAGCAACAAAACAATTCAACAGCTATGAACACAGCTAGCAACACATTGTGGTTTCTAAATACTATTTCCAATTAAAAAGAGCCAGGGATCCTTGGAGAGATAATCTAGGTTTGAGTCAGGAAATATTCAAAATGAACTTGTGACATCTTGCTGTGCCAAAAAACTGGAAAACACAGGAGCCAATTTGAAGGGACTTATTGGTCCCAAGTGGAATAATTTGACCACTAAAAAGAATAAATATTACATTTAATTGAAGCACATCCAACATATAAAAATGATTTTACAGTTATACTAAAAATAATAATTGGTCACTATTGGAAATTTCCAAGGTACCAACTCATTACTTTTGTAGTTGATAAATACTGGGGAAAAAAAAATCAAGCATTTGTCCTGCCTTTCCTGTATGAACTATATATGGGGAAACCAAATAATTGACGGTAAGTTCATTACAAAATTCCAGATAATAAATCAAAAGAAATAATAGAATTAATAAATATAAAATGAAATAATTAGGGGACCTCCATTTTGCAGCTTTATAATAAATAACAGATCTAGGCAATGGTCATTAATGGATGCAAGACCCATTAGTTGAGTGGGAAAACTTTATAATGGAGGGATTAGACTAATACCACCTGAATATGCTGATCAACTTGAGTGCCATTAAAGTGAGACCGCCACACATTATGTGCCTTATGACATGATGTAATAGGGAGTACACCTCTACCTATGGGTGATTGTTGCCTAAAATACTGAACTTGAATCTAATCAAATCTCTAGATCAGCACTATCTTAATGCAGCTGTCCACAATGATGTAAATGGTTTCTATCTATTCTGCCCATTACGGTATCTACTAGCTACATATGACTATTGAGCATTTGAAATGTGACTAGTTTAATTGGGGAACTGACATCTAAAACATTAATTTAAATAAATTTGTGTGGCCAGTGACTATTGTATTAGCATAGATCTAGATTTAACTGCCAGTTTGTAAGAAATAGAGGGGATCAAGTTAACTTGAGGATCAAGTTAAACAATAATGTCAGCAACAATGTCAAATTTCATTTGTTCTCTGAACAAATGATGTGGTTCCTCTAATAATTCAATAAGATGGAGAAAAAATGAGTTGGAGGGGTGGAAAAGATGGGGCACTGTTTTAAAATCAGAGACTTAAAAGATGAAACAGCCAAAGCCTGGTTTAGATTTTGCATCAAACATCCAAGTATAAAAAGATACCTTTTAAGATAATCAGAGCCATTTGAATATGAACTTAGTAGTAGATGATACTAAGAATTAATTTTGTCAAGCACAATAATGCCATACTGGTTACATTTTTAATGTCTTTATCAGTTAGGTGCATGTACTTGCATGAATCTGAGAGTGAGCCCCTCCTTAAATTTTGCACCTGAGGTGCCTCACCTGCTTCACCATAGTTCCAGCCTTGCTTGAGATGCACCACATTAAAATAGCTTTATACTATTGTCATTTGTCTAACTTGCCCCAGCAAAGTTTCTGTGTCTGAGATCCAAGATTTAATTTTTATTTATTTGTCAAAGGTTGTGTTGGTAGGCTTTGTAGAACTTCCCTATCTCTTTGTCTTGATCTAGATGAACCCCAAAAGAAGAACAAAGGTGATCCCATGAACAACCTGGAAAATTTTTACCAAGAGATGATAATGAAAAAACGTCTTGAAGAGTTCCAACTTATGAGAGGTGAACCCTTTGCTTCCCACTCACTGGTCTCAGCTACATCAGTGGGAGATAGTGGCACAGCTGAGAACCCGTCATTACTCCAGGACAAGGGAAAACAGGCAGCACAGGGTAAAGGTCCCAGTCTCCATGTGGCAAAAGTTATTGATAATTCACCTGAGCAGTGTTGGACTGGGCCTAAGAAGCTGACGCAGCCAATAGAATTTGTCCCAGAAGATGAGATCCAGAGAAATCGTTTGTCAGAGGAAGAGATCCGAAAAATTCCTATGTTTTCTTCATATAATCCAGGGGAGCCAAACAAGGTATAGGCCAAACCAAGAAAAAAAACATGGGTTGTTTTCATTTTTCTTTACCTCTACCTAAATTAACACTTTTAAATTAGCTTTGGTTATACCAAGGAATCATGACATAGGCACTGTGGTTGTGTTTTTCCTTGACTTTGACTATTAATTCTCTGCGAACTATATACATAGCATACTTCCTATGATGTTCTTTGTGGTTTCCTAAGGTCCTAAGCTACCCTTAGAATTTTAAAGAAATCTTGATGAGACCCCAGTCCTCATCTACTAGAGGTCTTGAAGTGAAGGAAGAGTAACTTCCAGTTTCCCAGGCTAGTAATAAATCAAGTAATATTCATAGGACCACTGTATCGGGTAGCCATTGTGCCTCTGTAATTAGTCAGTAAATAAGTGGCCACCTGGTTGTGAGTAGGGTCTACTGTTATTACATGAGTATTTTTCTTTAGAATGCTCCACCTGGCTTTCATACGACATGACTTTAAATTTCTGATACTAAACAGCAAAGTGAAAGTGCAGGATCTCTTAAATCTTGAGAAATTGACAAATATATAAGTAGAGTTGTAAATAATCCTTGTTTTATTGATCACATCATTATTTCACATTACTGGTGTATGTTAGATCCAGAATGGAAAACATTATTGTCATGTCATTCAAAGAGGCCGCACAAGCCCCTGGAGCATATACTTGGTTGTGTTTAATTTAAAAAGCAAAACAAAACAAAATAATGTTAGCTTCTGGCTATCTCTGAATTAAAAAAAAGAATAAAACACATTGTAGATGAGGGATATTAAAGCAGTTTCCGTTGAGTGATTGCAATTCTAATATATTCTTGCTGTTGGTTCAAGGGCAGCTTGATTTGTGTTTTTTTAATAATAAAATATTACTATTATACAAAAAGTTATAGAGAATAATACAGCAATACCCTTATACCTAGCCAACCATCTTTATCAGTTCTTGGTAGTTTCCATATTTGCTTAATTAGGAAAATAATAGAACCTTATAGATAGACCTGAAGACTTCCATGTATCCCTCACCAATCCCATTTCCTGATCTCCTCTCCAGAGGTAACTACTATCCTGAATTTGTTACTTATCATTCTGATGCATGTTTTATATTTTTACTACATATTTATATATTAATAAGCAACATATAGTTTTACATATTTTAAAATGATGATATACTCTACATATCCTTCTACAACTTGCTTTTTTAACTCAATATATAAAATGTTTTTGAAACTTATTTTAATAATATAAGAAACTATGTAGTATTCCATTGTAGAAATATACCATAATTTATGCATTCTCCTGAAGATATTTTATTTTTATTTTTGCTATTACAGACAATTCTGCAGCAAGCATTGTATGTACCTCCTACTGTATATGTATAAGAGTTTCTCTAGAACATTTTTCAAAACTTTAGGTTGGAATTAGTAGGTCACAACAAGCAATTTTTTAATGAAACATAACGGAATAGAATAGAAAATATCAGAGTACATTCTAGAGAGTAAGGGTGATTACTGTTTCTGGAAAGAGCTTTTGGTTTGGTTGTGTGTGTGGTGTATGTATGAGGACCAGAATGTAAAATGCATTTCTTTCTATAGATTTCAGTCAAAAAAGTTGGAAAAATCTTGTTCTATTACCGTGATTCTCAAATGCTAGTATGCACCAGAATCACCTGGAAGGCTTGTTATAGCACAGATTGCTGGGCTCTACCTTCAGAATTTCTTAATTAAGTGGACCTGGAGTAGGGCCTGAGAATTTGCATTTCCAACAAGTTCTCATGAGATGCTGATGCTACTGGCCCAAGAGTGACAGTTTAAGAATTACCGTTCTAGATTACATTCCTAGGAGTGGAATTACTATGATATAGGGTATGTATGTATTCAACACCACGAGCAGGGTTTCAGGAATCTCTTTCATATTCTTGCAAAGACTCTTTAGTATTGGACTTGTTATTTTTGCCAGTATAAAATGTTTGAAGGTATCTCATTGATTTAATTTGCCATGTTTCTGACTGGCAATGAAGTTACACTTATAATTATACATTTGTTAGCTTTTCAGTAATCTTGTGTGTTTTGCCTGTTTCTTTTCTTTGCCTATTATTTGATTGTTTAGTTTGTCATATTATTTACAGAAAAAAATTTTTTTTAGCACGGGCTTGAACTCAGGACTGTGAGATCAAGACCGGAACTGAGATCAAGAGTCAGATGCTTAACCGACTAAGTCACTGAGGTGCCCCAAGAAATTATTTTTAAGTTCTGGATGCAAACATGTGTTGTTTGTTTAGCAAATATATTCATCCAATGGGTGGCTTTCTTTTTAACATTATTTATGATGTCTTTTGTTAAACAGAAGTCTGTCATTTTAATGTAATCAAGTCATCAGTATTTTATTTGATGGTTTGTGCTTTTTGAGTCATTTTAAGGAAATCTTTCCCTACAAACCAACAAGAAGTATACAAACAACCCAATAAAAATGACCAGAAGATGTAAACAGGCAGTTCACAGGGGAAAAACATGAATAGCCAATTGCCTACAAAACTTATTAGTAATCAAAGAAATGCAGAATATAACTACAGTGTAAACCTATTTAGTATCCATGAAGTTGGCATACTTTTAAAGGCCTGACAATGCCAAGTATTGGTGAACATATGGAGTAGTAAGAACTCTAATATGCTGCTGGATGAATGTAAATGAAGACAATCATTTTTATGAACATTGTGGCTATTCCTAGTAAAATAGAAGATGCTCATACACTAAAAGGCCACAGTCCCACTCCTAGGTTTCTATCCTAGAGGAACTCTTATACATGCACATTAGGAGATATTATGAAGATACTCACTGTAGCATTGTTTATAAACAACACTCTTGTTCATCAGCAGGAGAATGGGTAAAGCATGGTGTATTCATAAAGCAGAATACTGTACAATATAGAAAATGAATAAAATAGAACTACAGGTATCAACATGCATGAAACTCACAAACAATTTTGAATGAAAAAAGCTACTTGGTTTCAGCTCCAACATGTAAAGGGTTTGGAAGTTGTCACTCATGCCTTATAACAAGAGAAACAGCTGAACAAAGGAAACAGCAATGATTTTTCTTGGACCCATCAGAGAACTGAAGTCACAGAGTAAACTGCAACCCCCAAATCTGGTGAGGCAGGCAATTATAGAGAATCACGGCTTATCAGGATGAAAAAGCACTGGTGCCATGAACTGGTAGGGACAAGTGGTAACGTTGACAAATTTCTGGAAGCAGAATGTAGATTGTTTGACAAACTCTAGGGGCCTCAGTCTATGAGGGCCTTCACATTTGCATTACTTTTAGTTCCAGGAACTCTACTAGGTTTCTCAAGGGGGAAGGGCCAAGAAACAATCTCCTGTTCCTGGCATAGAGAAGGAAAAAGTAATCATTTTGAAATATATCCAGAGGTTCGACTAGGGATACCCAGCAAGTGAAAGAACTTTACCAAAGCCTTCAGCTTGCTAGAAGGGAAATTATCCAACTCCAGATGCCTCTAGCTTTCCTGTCTCATCTAAGAGAGAGAGAGAAAAAAAAGCTATGAAACACTTTTGAAGGTTACAGGCTGGGAACACAGGCACAGTAAAAGACTTGAGACTTAATTATGAGATTACAGAATGTTTCTCTTGCTCCACACTTTATCACTACATCAATAGGGCTTCAGTGCAATAGCTATGGATTACAGGTAAAAGACTTGCAAGGCTCAGAATCTAATGAGTATTTAGGGAAACCCCCCAAAAGAGGGGGAAAATAAACAAAGACATTTGAAGTAATTGAAACCTCTGTCACCTACAGCTAGAGTGAACACTAAACATTGCCAACTCCTGGCCAGATTAACAAAACTTTCTACTAATGCCCTATTTACCTTAGTTCCTCTAAGAACTTATAAATCATGTCCAGCTTTCAACAAAAAAATCACAAGGCATGCTAAAAGAAGAACCACACTCTGAAGAGATAAAGCAACCATCAGAACCAAACTCCTCAGATATATAGGTTTTGGAATTATAAGATATATGGAATTTAAAATAACTATGATTAATATGCTAAAGAATCTATTAGAGAAAATACACAATATGCAAGAACGGATAGGTAATGTAAACAGATAGAAACTCAGAATCAAAAGGAGATACAAGAAATCAGCAACACTAAAAAGAAATACTTTTGATACCCTCATCAGTAAACTGGGAGTGGTCAAGGAAAGAATCAGTGTGCTTGAAGACATGTCAATAAAAACCTCCCAAACTGAAATGCAAAGAGAAAAAAGACTGTAAAAAAAAGGAAAATAATAGCTAAGAACTGTGGGACAATTTCAAATTCTGTAACACACATGCTATTGGAATACCAGAAGGAAAATAAAGAAAAGGAACAGAAGAACTAGTTGAAGTAGGAATGGCTGACAATTTTCCAAGATTAATGACAGACACCAGACCACAGATTCAGGATCTGGAAAGACAACCATCTAGGGTAAATACTCCCCAAATACCCCTAAGCATATCATGTTCAAACACAGAAAACTTAGACAAGAGATCTTGAAAACACCCAGAGAAAACACTTTAGTTATAGAGGAACAATAAGAATTACACTGGATTTCTGGTCAGAAACCATGCAAGCAAGAAGAGTGAAATATTTAAAGTATTGAAGGGAAAAAAAAAAAAACCATCCAGCAAATCTATATCCAGCAAAAAAATCCTTCAAAAGTGAACAAAAAAATACTTTGTCAGACAAACAAAAACTGAGGGAATTTGTCAGCAGTAAATCTGCCTTGTGAGAAATATTTATTTTTTTAAAAAAAAGGTTTTCCAGAGAGAAGGAAAATGATATAGGTCAGAAAATCAGATCTCTTCAAAGAAAAGAAGAGTATAGGAGAAAGAAGACCTGAAGGTAAAATAAAATCTTTTATTTTTTCATTTTAAAGTGATTTAAAAGATGACTGTTCAAAGTAATAATAACAATATGTTAGGCAATTATAGCATATGGGAAAATGAATGTTATAAAACAGGAATGTTATAAGAGTAGAAGGGAGGAATTAGTATTTAGTGTATATAACTGTTACAAGTTATCTGTACTACCTGTGAGATGGTATAATGTTCAGAGTGGACTTAGATTAGTTGTAAATGAATATTGTAAACTCTAAGGCAACCACTAAAAATTATAAAATGAAGTGTAATTGATATGCTGAAAGGGGTGAAAATGGAATCTCAAAACGATACCTGTTCTCTACAATCTTTTCTACAAAATAGAAACAGAGGGAACACTTTCTAACTCATTTTATGAAACCAACCTTAGCATAATACCAAAACCAGATAAAGTCATTGAATAAAGCAAAACTGTAGACCAATATCGTGATCATAGATGCAAAAATCCTAAATTTTAGGAAAATAAAAATATTTGATTAAAATATTTTGATTGAAAAATCAAGATATTAAAAAATCACAGCCAACAGTGTATCAAAATAGTTATGTACCATGATCAGGTAGGAGTTTTCTAGGTATCTATGGCTGATTCAACATTTGAAAATCAATTAATATTATCCACCATATCAACAAACGAAAGAGGAAAAATCGTATAGTTATTTCAGTTGATAAAGAAAAGGTATTTGACAAAATCCAAAAATCATTCATAACAGAAAACTCTAATCAAACTAGGAATAGAAGAAAATATCCTCAATTTGATAAAGAATATCTACAAAACCCTACAGCTAACATTGTACTTAGTGGTGAGAAACAGTGCTTTCTCCTTTGATCAGGAATAAATCCCCTCCCTATTACTTTTCAGTATTGTGCTAGAAAAGCTAGCTAATGCAGTAAAATAAGAAAAGGAAAAGAACACAGATTGAGAAGGAGAAAATAAAGTTGTCTTTTTTCACAAATGACATGTATGTCTGTGTAGAAAATCCCAAAGAATCAACAATAACAACAATGTGAAATAACTACTGGAACTAATAGGTGGAATGTAGCGAGGTTGGAGGATACAAGGTTTATATACAAAAGCCAGTTGCTTTTCTTTCTACCAAGAAATGAACAATTGAAATTTAAAATCCAATACTTTTTTATGAAAGCACCACAAAAAAGTGAAATACTAAATTATAAATCTATCAAAATATGTATAGGATCTATACACAAAACTATAAAACTGTGCTGAAAAATTAAAGAAGATCATAAATAAATGCAGAGATATCCTATGTTCATGGATTGGAAGACCTAGTATTGTTAAGATGTCAGTTCTTCCCAATATGTAGATATGTAGATTCCACACAATCCCAATAAAATCCTGGCAAGCTATTTTGTGGATATATACCACTGATTCTAAGTTTGTATGGAAAAACAGAAGGCCCAGAATACCCAACGTAATACTGAAGAAGAACAAAGTGGGATGACTGATACTACACAACTTTTAGATTTACTATAATCAAAAAGGATAGTTTGGGTTAAAAAAAAAAAAAAAGATACATAGATCAGTGGAGCAGAATAGAGACTCCAGAAATGGAATAGAATAGAGACTCCAGAAATAAGCTCACACAAATATAATGGACTAATCTTTGACAAGGGAGCAAAGGCAATTCAATAAAGGAAAGATAGTTTTTTCAGGCAATTGTGCTAAAATAACTAACTGGTTACCACATGCAAAATCGGAATCTAAACACAGATCTTAACGTTATTTTAAAAAAAAAATTAACTCAAAATAGATCGTAGATCCCAATGTAAAACACAATACTGTAACACTTCTAGAAGAAAATAGAAAATCTAAATGACCTTGTGTTTGGTGATACATTTAATAGATACAACACCAAAAGCATGATTTATGAAAGAAAAAAATTGAAAAATCATACTTTGTTAAATTTATAAACTACTGCTAGGTGAAAGACACTTTAAAGGAAATCAAGGGGCGCCTGGGTGGCTCAGTGGTTTAAGCCGCTGCCTTCGGCTCAGGTCATGATCTCAGGGTCCTGGGATCGGGTCCCGCATCGGGCTCTCTGCTCGGCAGAGAGCCTG
Organism: Mustela putorius furo; assembly: GCF_011764305.1. NCBI lineage: Eukaryota > Metazoa > Chordata > Mammalia > Carnivora > Mustelidae > Mustela > Mustela putorius. Next base: position 18,727,035 of record NW_025422049.1, read on the forward strand.
CTTCCCTCTCTCTCTCTCTGCCTGTTTCTCCATCTACTTGTGATTTCTCTCTGTCAAATAAATAAATAAAATCTTTAAAAAAAAAAAAAAAAAAAAAATAAAGGAAATCAAAAGACAAGCCTAAGAATAGAAAAAAAATTTGTAAAACATGTCTAATAAAGGACTTGTATCCAAAATAATCAAAGACCTCCTAAAACTCAACAGTAGTAAAACAACCCAATTAAAAAATGGCAAAATAGGGGCGCCTGGGTGGCTCAGTGGGTTAAGCCGCTGCCTTCGGCTCAGGTCATGATCTCAGGGTCCTGGGATCGAGTCCCGCATCGGGCTCTCTGCTCAGCAGGGAGCCTGCTTCCTCCTCTCTCTCTCTCTGCCTACTTGTGATCTCTCTCTGTCAAATAAATAAATAAAATCTTTAAAAAAAAAGGCAAAATATAAGAACAGACATCTCAGAAAGAAAGTTATATACATCTCAAATAAGCATATGAAAAGGAGCTCATCATCATGTAATCAGAGAATTACAAAATAAAACAACAGTGAGATGTCGTACACTTATTAGAATGGCTAAAATTCACAATAAAACTGACAATATCAAAAGCTATTGAGGTTGCTGAGCAACAGGAACTCATTCATTGCTTTTGAGAATCCAAAATGGTACAACTTCTTTGAAGTCAGTTTTGTAGTCTTACCAAGTTAAACATTGTTTTGCCATATAATCCAGAAGTTACACTTTTAGTTATTTGCCCAATTTATTTGAAAACTATTATTTATACAAAAACCAGCATGCAAGTGTTTATAATAGTTTTACTCAATTGCCCCAAACTGGAAGCAGTCAGGATGTCCTTCAATAGATGAATGGAGACAATCACCTGTGCTGCATCTATATGGTGGAATATAATTTGTCAATTAAGAGACATGATCTGGCAAACCACAGAAAGACATAGAGGAACTAATGAGTATATTAATAAGTGAAAACCAGTTTGAAAAGACTACATATTATGTAATTCCAATTATATGACATTCCAGAAAACACAAAAACATATAGTAAATGATCGGTGGTTGCCAGGAGTTTAAGGGATTGGGAAAAAAAGAATAGGTGAAGCACAGGGGATTTTTAAGGTAGTAAACTTACTCTATATGATAATATAATGGTGGATGCAAGATACACATTTGTCAAAACCCATAAAACAGTACAGTATAAAGAGTGACCCTTAGTGCCCACAAATATTAAAAACCATTTGAGAGGTAGGGGAACCCCAGGAAAGAATACAGACTCTGACAAGGGAATCTATGTTACAAATACGTGAAGCAACTTCAGTGAAGGTGTGGGGTGTGAAAGGTACTGACTTAAGCATCTTTGGAAATATGTAGAATCTAGAAGACTAAAAACAGAGCTGCATATAATCACTGTATCCTAGTTAATAAGGTTGCGTCTCATGGGGGTACTGGTTAGCAATCCTGATACTGATACATGTGTATTATGAGATGGAGCAATTAAGTAAATGGATGGCAGGTGTTGGGAGCCAGGTTTCTCACTGGTGGAATTTACAGATAAGCAAAGGAAAGAAGCTGGAATGATCCATTCAGTGGTTTAGAGTTAGAGACATCAGTATGAAATCATGTTTAAATTGACATAGATATAGATGGTTACATATAAAATATTTATTGATATGTATATACACAGGTTAGTATAAATATATGATTTTTTTCTCTGTCAGCTGAGAGGACCTAAATGAAGTGATACTCCAGTAGCTACAAGCACCTTCAGCACCCAAATTGTAGTTTGTAATGCCATTCTCTAATGAAGGAATCAAGGTGGCACCTGGGTGGCTCAGTTGGTTGAGCATCCAACTCTTGGTATTTGGCTCAGGTCATGATCTCAGGGTCATGAAATGGAACCTGCTTAGGATTCTCTCTCTTCCTATCCCTCTCCTTCTGCCCCTGCCCCCCTACACCCTGCTTGCGCTCTCTCTCTCTCTCTCTCTCTCTATATATATATATATATATATATATATATATATAAAAGTAACCAGGGTTTCTCAGAGAAATGTCTGGCTCTAGAACTGGGGCAGGAAGTATACAAGATGAAACTTGAGTATTTTGTAGTGACAGGAAGTAGGAAAGTGCTGAACATACCAGCATAAAAACATTGTTGGGTATATGTCAAAGAAGCACGGGAGCCAACTGAAAGTTTCTAGTGACCAAAATTGGAACAATTTGTGCAGCAAACTTAGGTAAATTAATACTGGATTATAACCTAAAGTATAGGATAAATAGCTGTGACTCCAGAGTGATAATAAAAATGATTGAGTAAATCAAATAACTGGGGGAGAGAAGGCAAATATCCCTCACAGAAGAATTCTAAATAATTTATATAGATGCTCCATCTCAACCTAGGGGAGCATAACTTTCCACTCCTTAGTTTTGAGCTCTTGAGTGACTTTGAAACAGTACAGTATGGAAAGGCAAGACAAAAGAATAATACTGCAGTGTAGAAACCTAACCAACACTGCCTCAGCCAGGTAATCAAGGCCAGCATCAACACTCATTAATAATGTCAATAGCATGCATGCTTGATATGTGACCAAAACTGCACTTTCCTCTCTGGTCTTCCTTCTCAACCCATAACCCCAATCTAACCGTGAGAAAAACAACAAAAAAAATCCTAGTAGTGGGCCATCCTACAAAATATCTGACCAGTACTCAAACTGTCAAGATTTTTAAAAACAAGGAAATTCTGAGAAACTATCACAACCAAAGAGGAGCCTAAAAACACAAGAAAACTAAATGTACTCTGGTACCCTGGATGGAATCATGGAACAGAAAATGGACATTAGGAGAAAACTAAGGAAATCTAAATAAACTATGGACTTCGGTTAATAATAAGGTATCAATATCCATTCATTCATTTTAACAGTGCACCATAGTAATGTAAGATGTTAGTAGTGGAGGAAACTGAGTGTGGAGTTACAGGAACTCTTTGTACTATGTACTGTCAGTTTCTCTGTAAATCTAAAACTGTCCTAAAAATAGTCTCCTTTTTAAACATTAAAACAGATACCTGCAAAAGAGTGCATACAATATAATACTATTTATATACAGTTCAAAACATACAAAATGATACTGTGTATTGCAGAAGGAGGCCCGGAAGTTTCATCTTGTATTATCACTTGGAATATGTTTTTCTGTTTCACAGAAATGTTTATCTTGTTTTTGAGCCTAGCTGTATTGTTGTGCATACCTTGATATATATGAATATATATATGTGTTGTTAATACATACATACATCTATATCCATGTAGATGGATGTGTGTGTGTGTGTGTGTGCGTGTGCGTGTGTGTGTTTGGAGCAAAGAAGATGCTCCCAAGCAAGAAGTGACCAAGCCGCCTCGACCAGAAGTCTTCTTCATTTTTTAAAAGTGTTCATATCAAAGGGAACAATCTTAGTATGGATCTTTCCTACTTGGTGAGAAACTTGCAGTATGTTCCACATACTCCTTTCTATAGTTATTTTATTTGATGATGCTTTTACTTTAAGTATTTCATAGCCAAAACTCTAGATCACTTGAATTCACTTAAGTGAATCGTAGGTCAGTTAATCTGTGCCTTTGCCTTTAAGTTAAAAGTATAGTTAAATGCTAAGTATGTAAATACCTAGCTTCTAAAGCCTATGAGACATAGAGTCTCTTGCTTATTATAGTGTTTAATATATTTATTCATATTTCAGTGATTACCTTATTTAAGTGGGCTCTGTTTTCTGGCTCTTTGCTTGTGCTGCTTCTGTCTGAATTCTTCTCAAGTTCCATTTAAGTATAAATTATATAATTTATTCCAGCTAACACATAGAGATTTTTTCCTCCATCTTTTTTTATAGTAATAAAACATGTAAGTTGAGATCTACCCTCGTAACAAAATCTTAAGTATACATTAGAGTATTGTTAACTGTAGGCACAGTGTTGTATAGGAAATCTCTAGAACTTTTTCATCCTGCATGACTTAACTTTATAAACATTGAACAGCAAGTTCCCATTTCCCCCTCCCCCAGTCCCTGACAACCACTGCTCTTTTTGCTTCAATGAGTTTGACTGCTTTAGATACCACATACAAGTGAAATCACATAGTATTTGTCCTTCTGTGACTGGCTTATCTCACTTCACATAGTGCACTCAAGATTTACCCATGTTGTAGCATATGACCAGATTTCTTTTTTCTGGCTGAATAATATTCCACTGTATGTGTGTATGCCATATCTTTATCCATTCATCCACGATGGATGTCTCCACCTTTTGGCTATTGTGAACAGTTTGCAATGAATGTATGTATTCAGATATCTCTTTGATATTCTGATTTTAATTCTTTGGATAAGTATCTGGAAGTGGGATTGCTGGATCATGTAGTAGTTCATTTTTACTTTTTTGCAGGACCTTTAAAATGTTCTCCATAGTACCTGTACCATTTTACATTCTGCCAGCAGTGTGCAAGAATTCTGATTTGTCTATATCCTTTTTAACTTATTTTCTACATGTATTTATTGGGAAAATGTTTAGTTCTTGGGCCCATTTTTTAAAAATTGTGTTGTCTTTTTGCTGTTGGGTTCTAAGAGTTCCTTATATATTTTGGATATTAACTTCTAAGTTAATATCCAAACTTAATTCTTAAATATCCAAACTTAATTCTGTTTTTTGGATATTAACTTCTAAACCATAAGATATATGGTTTCTAAATATTTTGTGCCATTCTGTACATTGCCTTCTCACTTTGCTGATTGTTTATTTTGCTGTACACAAGTGTTTCAGTTGATAAAGGTCCCACTTTATTTTTGCTTTTGCTTCCCGTGGTTCTGATGTAATAGTCAAGAAATCATTGCCAAGGCAATGTCATGAAGCTTTTCCCCTGTGTTTTCTTCTGGGAGTTTTAGAGTTTAGGACTTATGTTTAAGACTTTAATACATTTTGAGTTGATTTTTGTGTGTGATATAAATTAAGAGTCCAGTTTTACTCTTTTGCATGTGGATACCAGCTTTTCCCAACACCATTTGTTGAAGGAACTATCTTTTCTCCATTGTGTTTCTTGCCCTTCAGTTGACTGTATATGTGTGTTGCCCCTCAGTTGACAATGTATGTGTGGGTTTATTTCTGGGTTTTGTTCTGTTCTAGTGGTCTATATAACTGTCATTATAGTAGTTCTCTGTTTTGATTACTATAGATTGGTAATATGTTTTGAAATTAAGAGGTGTGAAGTCTCCGTTTTGTTATTTTTTCAAGATTTCTTTGGCTATTTGGGGGGTCTCTTGTGGTTCCCCATGAATTTTAGGATTTTTTTTCTATCCCTAGAAAATACTATTGAGATTTTGATAGGAATGGAATTAAATCTGTAGATCACTTTAGGTAGTGTATAAAATTAAACAGTGTTGTCTTCCATCCCATGAATATGGGACAATTTTGCATTTATTTGTGTCTTTAATTTCTTTGAGCAATGTTTTGTGGTCTTCAGTGTACAAGTCCTTAACTTCCTTCATTGTTTTTTTTTAATTGAAGTATAATTGACGTATAAGAAGCTGTACATTTTTTTTGTTCAGTTGGGTTTTTTAGTATCAATTTTTTAAAAGATTTTGTTTATTTATTTGAGAGAGAGAGACAGAGATAGTAACAGAGGTCATGAGTGGGAAGGAAAAGGAGAAGCAGGCTCCCAACTGAGAACAGAGCCCAGTGTGGGGCTCAATTCTAGGAACCTGGGGTCATGACCTGAGCCAAAGGCAGACACTTAACCAACTGGGCCACCCAAGTGCCCCAGCTTTTTATTTACATTCTAGTTAGTTAACATATAGTGAAATGTTGGTTTCAAGAGTAAAATTTAGTGATTCATCACTTACATATGACAGCCAGTAAAGCTGTATATATTTAATGTATGTACCTTGATGAGTTTGAAAATAAGTGCACACCATTAAACCATCACCAAAACAATGCCCTAAACTTAACCATCACCTCTAGAAATTTCCTCCCTCCTTTCTCTTGGATAGCATTTAACTAAGATCTACCCTCTTAATAAATTTGAAGTATCTAATACAGTATTAAACACTATTTGCAATATGCTGTACAGTAGATGTATAGGACTTCTTCATCTTGGATAAGTGAAACTATATGCTGTGATGAACATCTCCCCAGTTACCCCTTCTCCTAGCCTACTGGAAAATATGATTCTATTCCGCTTTTATGAGTTTGATTATGTTAGATGCCTGATATAAATTCCTATTTAGTATTCTACAGATTCTCATATAGTATTTGTTCTTGTGTTTGGTTTATTTATAGTGTCTTCCAAGATTTGTTTTTTTAAGGCCAAATAATATTCCATTGTATTTATACACATTTTCTTTATCTATTCATCTGTAAGTGGACGTTTAGGTTGTTTCCATATGTTTGCTATGGTAAATAATGCTGCAATGAGCAAAGGAATACACATATTTCTTCCAGACTCCAATTCCAGTCCTTCTGGATATATACCCAGAAGTGGATTGCTCGATTATATTTTAGTTCTATTTTTAATATTTTTAGGAAACTCCATACTGTTTTCCACAGTGGTTATACTCATTTACAGTCCCACTAACAGCATACGAGGTTTAAAATTTCTTCATATCCTCACCAACACTTACTTTTGTTGTTATTGTTGTTAATAGCTATCCTAACAGGTGTGAAGTGATATTTCATTGAGGTTTTGATTTGCATGTTCCTGATGATTAGTGATATTGAGCATCTTATATACCTGTTAGCCATTTGTATGTCTTTTTTGAAGAAATGACTATTCAGGTCTTTCAGGTCTTTTACCCATTTTTAAAATTGGGTTATTTGGGGGCTTGGGGGGGTTATTTTATGTTAGGAGCCCCTTATATATTTTAGATATTAATCCTTTATCAAATATATGATCTGCAAATATGTTTTCCTATTCTGTGTATGGCCTTTCCACTTTGCTGATTTTGTTTGCTCCTAATTTTTGTATGCATCCTACAACTTGACTGAATGTATTAGTTTTACTTGTGTTAAAACAATTTTGGAGTTTTTAGGGTTTTCTACATATAGGATCTTGTCATATACAAACAGAGGTGATTTTAATTCTTCCTTTCCCATTTGGATGCCTTTTATTTCTTTTTTCTTTTCTAACTACTCTGGCCATGACTTCTAGAACTGAGTTGAATAGAAGTGACAGGAGTGGGCATCCTGGCCTTATTCCTGATCTTAGAGGGAAAGCTTTCCAGTTTTTCACTGTTGAGCATGACATTAGCTGTGGGCCTTTCATATTTGGCCTGTATTGTGTTGAGGTAAATTCCTCTTATTCCTAGTTTCTTAAGCATTTTTATCGTGAAAGAGTGTTGAATTTTGTCAAGTGCTTTGTCCGCATCTGTTAAGATGACCATGCTATTTTTATCTTTTCTTCTGTAATGTGGCATATCACACTGATTTTTTTATGTGGAACCATCCTTGCATCTCAGAGATAATTCACTTGGTCATGGTATGTGATCCTTTTAATGTGCTTTTGAATTCATTTTACTGCTTTTCTGTTGAGAATTTTTGCACCTGTATTCATCAGGGATATTGGCTGGTAGTTTTCTCATAGTGTCATTTTTTCCCTTTTGGTATCAGGGTAATGCTGGCCTCATAAAGTTAGTTTGGGAATGTTCCCTCCTCTTCAGTTTTTTGGAAGAGTTTGAGAAGGGTTGGCAGTAATTCTTTAAATGTTTGGTAGAATTCACCCATGAACCCATCTGGTCCTGGGGTTTTCTTTGCTGGGAGGTGTTTTTTGTTTGTTTTGTTTTGTTTTGTTTCTTGTTTTCGAAGAGACTCTTTTTTTAAAAAGATTTTATTTATTTGACAGACAGAGATCACAAGTAGGCAGAGAGGCAGGCAGAGAGACGAGAAGTGGGCTCCCCGCAGAGCAGAGAGCCTGATGTGGGGCTCAATCCCAGGACCCTGGGACCACGACCTGAGCCAAAGGCAGAGGTTTTAACGCACTGAGCCACCCAGGCGCCCTGCTGAGAGGTTTTTGAGTACTAATTCAGTCTCGTTGCTAGTTGTAAATCTCTTTAGGTTTTCTGTTTCTTCATGATTTAGTCTGGGTATGTTGTATGTTTCTAAGAATTTATCCTTCTCTTCTAGGTTACCCAATTCATTGGCATATAGTTGTTGGTAGTAGTCTCTTGTAATCCTTTTTAATTCTGTGGCATTAGTTGTAACATCTCATTTATTTCTGATTTTGAATCTTCTTTTTTTTCCTCAGTTATGCTAAAGGCAGTCAATTTTGTTGATCTTTGTTTTTAAAAAACAGCATCTTAGTTGTTTTCTTTTCCTAATCTCTTTTGTTTATTTTTGCTTTAACCTTTATTTCTTTCCTTCTGCTAATTTTGGGCTTAGTTTGATACTTACTTTAGTTCTTTAAGTTGTGGAGTTGCTTATTTGAGATCTTTTTCTCTTCCCTCCCCTCCCCTCTTCTCTCCTCTCCTCTTTTTGAAGTAGCCTCCAAAGCCCAAGGTGGTGCTTGAACTCAAAACCCTGAGATCAAGAGTTGCATGCCAGCCAGATACCCCTAAGATCTCATTTTTTAATGTATGCATTTGTGACTATAAAATTACCTCTTAGTATTGTTCTTGCTGCATTCCATTAATATTGTTACGTTGTGGTTTCATTTTCATTTGTCTAAAGATATTTTCTAATTTCTCTTCTTATTTCTTCTTTGACCCATTGGTTGTTCAAGAGTATGACAATTAATGTCCACATATTTGTAAATTTTCTTGTTTTCCTTCTGCTATTGGAATTGAGGTATTGAAATGTCCTAGTATTAATTGTGTTGCTATCTATTTCTGCTTTCAGTTCTCTCAATATTTGCTTCATATATTTAGATGCTCTGATGTTGGGTACATATAAATTTATACTTGTTATATGTTCTTGGTGAATTGACCCTTCTGTTATTATATAATAACCATTTTTGTCTCTTGTGACAGTTTTGACTTAAAGTCTATTTTGTCTGATAGAAGTATGGCCACCCTGCTTTCTCTTGGTTATCATTTGTGTGGAATATCTTTCTCTAGCCTTTCATTTTCAGTTTATATGTGGCCTTAAAATATAAAGTGAGTTTCTTGTAGACAGCTATAGTTGGAACTTGTTTTTTTTATTCATTTGGCCACTCTGTGTCTTTGATTAGGGAGTTTAACATACTTACTTGTAATTATTGATAGGGAAGGACTTACTATCCCCATTTATTATTTGTTTTCTGTCCTGTAGCTCATTTGTCCCTCTTTTCCTCTCTTGAAGTCTTCCTTGTGTTTCATTGGTTTTTTAATAGTGATGTGCTTTTTTCCTTTCTTATTTTGAATATCTTACACAGGTATTTTCTTTTGGGTTACAATGGGGCTTCCTTAAAACATCTTATAGTTATAACAATCTATTTTAAGCTGATCAGAACTTAAATTGCATTTGAGGGCTCTTTATTGTTTTCTTGAATGTTCTTTTTTTAAAAAATAGCATCCCATTTCTAACAGAATATTGTCTCATTTCTCTAAGAGTATTATTAATGATTTTTTGAAGTTTTCTTCACCCTGCATGATTTTTTTTTCCCCCATATGCTTTCATTTCAGTTTGTTCTGTTCTCTCTTTGACATTAGAGGCTTTCCTCAGATTCCTGGTAATCTGTGCCCATATTTATGAGTAGGGGGCCAAAAAGCAGATTGGAAGCTCTGAGCACATGAGCAGCCCTTGTTGACTTTTAGCTTCATTTTAAAATTATCTGGCTGGTCTATTTGTTGGAGAAATTCCCAATGCCAAACCAGTATTTTTTTTAATCTTTTCTCTTGGGGCTCATCATATTTAGTGTACATTATTTCTCTTAATCCCCTTTTGTTCAGTTAAAGTATTTATACCCTCATCTGTGTCTGGCATTCCCCATATTCAGCAAATGAGCTACCACTATTCACCAGGATTGAGATTGGCCTTTACCTAGTAGCTAATTTTAGGAAAAGTTATTTAAGATCTAGTTGACTTTTAAACAACTTTCAACCTACCTACCTTATCTTAACCTTATCCCTGTACATTCATTCCCAGAGGTACGTGAAGCTATCTAAACTGTTTGAGGATTCTTAAGTGTGTACTGGGTTGGTTCCTGGCTTTCCCCACCACTGGTTGAAGATTCAGCTTTCTTAGTACACTTATCTAATTATTTTTCAGTTTCCAGAATATTATTGCTATTGCTTCATTTCCTTGTTCTTTCTGATGTGTGTGTGTGTCTGTCTGTGTGTGTGTGTGTGTGTGTGTTTAAGTCCCTATAGTTTTAGAGAGTTTTCTGGAGGGAGTGAAATTAGATGCATGTATTCAATCTGCCATCTTTATCTGGAACTAATTCTGACCAAAGTGAAATAGTTGCCTTACCTTCCTCATGTGATATTTCTGTTGATCCTCGGTTTATATTAGGTGTTATACTTGAAGAACCTTAGCCCTCGGGTGACCGAAAGAGATCTTGTCTCACTGTTCGCTCGGTTCCAGGAGAAAAAAGGACCACCAATTCAATTCCGAATGATGACTGGACGAATGAGGGGGCAGGCTTTTATCACCTTTCCCAGTAAGTAGCCTTATCTGGACAATTAATTGTAGCATCAGTTCATTGGAGATTATTTATACCCCCTCTAATTTAAATCTAGCCCTTTGATTTCTCCATAGTATATAAGAAGTATGTGCTTGAAGAAGCACATGGGAAGAAGGAAAGAGAAGTAAGGGAAATATGTTTTCAGTGTTCCTCTATCCTCCCTTCTGTGCTTCCTCTCCTCCATTGACAATACATGACTGGCCACTGTATCCCATTGTCCTCAGTTTCCCCTAGTCTTGGCACCTCCTTCTATCAAAATGTACCTTCCCTTTGCTGATGACAGTATTTCTAGTTCAAGTTATAGTACTTATTAATATATTGGTATTCTGGTCAGCATACTTGTACTTGCCTTATGCCCTATTCCTTTGAGACTAAGAGACTATAAGTTAACGTGCTAATTCACTAGTAATTCATAATTAACTAGTGAATGATGTTAAATTATTTTAACAATTGTTTCTATCTTAATACATGACTTCAGTATTCTAATTAAAAGAGAATAATGATAGAGGAATTTCATTTTCTATAACAGACGAGACTGTTTATTTTGGTGGAATCTGGGGAGGAGCTACACCTTTCATTATCCCTAGACTATCATTACTTATAAACAGCCCAGTCGTCCATGTATAGGCAAGTGCTTTTACATGTAAGCAGTATCAAAACTCCCCTCCACCTTTTTCATACATTCTTATATTATCTTTCCTATCATGTTGGAGGTTTGTGGATCTTCTATACTAGCAGTTTTCAGTCTTTTCAGGTATGAGGGCCCTTTTTAAACTTAAATATATTTTATTGGTCTCAAGTTACTATGACCCATTAATTGAAAAAATATATAATAAAAAGATTTTATAAACTAAGTACTTTAAAGTAAATAGTTTTTTACTAGTAACAGCAGTTTCACATTTGAAAATTCTCAGTATATACATATGTGGGACATAAATTGGTTTAGTCTAAAGACATTGCTTATTTGCCTGTGATTTCACAGACTCTGGGCAATAATTCCACTTCCAAATTTCCCACATCCAGGCTCTGAGGCCCATAAATTGAAAACCCCTGCTATATACTGTATACTCCCGTACCTCAGGCATCCATGTGGCTGTAAGAATTCTTTTTTTTAAAGATTTTATTTATTTGACAGAGAGAGAGAGATCACAAGTAGGCAGAGAGGCAGACAGAGAGAGAGAGGGGGAAGCAGGCTCCCTGCTGGGCAGAGAGCCCGATGCAGGGCTCAATCCCAGGGCCCTGAGATCATGACCTTAGCTGAAGGCAGAGCCTTAACCCACTGAGCCACCCAGGTGCCCCAGGGTGTAGAATTCTTTTTTTTTTTTTAATATTTTATTTATTTTTTTGACAGAGATCACAAGTAGTCAGAGAGGCAGACAGAGAGAGAGAGGGAGAGGCAGGCCTCCCACGGAGCAGAGAGACTGATGCGGGGCTTGATCTCAGGATCCTGAGATCATGACCTGAGCCGAAGGCAGAGGCCCAACCCACTGAGCCACCCAGGAGCTCCTGGGTGTAAGAATTCTTAAACTTACTTATCCTAATGAGGATTCCCACTCTTCCATCAAAAGGAAAAAGTAACAAAATGTTAACATGATAACATCTTTTATTCATCTATTTTATTCATCTATTTTGAAAATGATTTCATTATCACAACACCTGTAATCTGTTATCTAAGAGGTTCATATATTATTATTTATAGCTTAGCTTAGCTTTCTTTGGCACACTATGTTCTTATTTCTTTAACCTTATCTTTGAATTAGGAGGCACTCTCATACATCCATTTTAAGTTTTTATTGTCATTATTCTTAGCCATTAGTTTAATCTTGCTGAGTTATACAAATTTGAAAATATAGAAAAGAGAATAAAATTAAATAACTATATAGCCTTATAGCCTGTATTTAACTCTAAGGCAAAACAAAATAAACTAGACTTGGAATAGAATTGAATTATTAAGCCCTATGTAAATTGATATTTTTTTCATTCTCTTTTAGGTAAGGAGATAGCAAGGCAAGCATTATATCTAGTAAATGGATATAAACTACGTGGGAAAATATTGGTGATAGAATTTGGAAAGAACAAAAAGCAACGGTCAGATCTCCAGGCTGCTTCTCTCATATCATCTGCTACAGATAACATGACAGAAATCAGTGGTAGCTAAAAGATATATAGATGGTGAGTCCCAGGAGGTCTTCCTTGCATCAGAATCTTGGATCTAGAATTTGTGTATAGATAGAGTTTGGATTTGAAGAAGAGAAACTGAGGGAGAGAAAAATTAAGATAATCTCTCTCAGTTTCAGGATGAATTGGTAGAAAACACTTTTTATAATCAAAGACTATATAGGACAGACATGCCAAGTATGAAGTATACGATACAAAAAGTATCATTTTCTCAGGATAAATTACAGATGATTATTTCTAAGGATTTTTTTTAAATCTTTATGATTTATCTGGGGTCTTCAGTATTTGTCCATAAATATAACATTCTTTCCAAGATCTCCTCCTATATGCAGAACCAAAAAACTAATTAAATGTTGAAGTACTTATTTACTAGAGCTCCCTATTATCCCTAATTATAACCACCTAGTAAATAAAGGACTAAGACCCCAGGCCTAAACATCAACAAATGCTGTTGAGTGGGAACTATCAGCAGTGACAATATGTATTTTCATAAATCAGTCCACATATTTAATGAATGCTTCCCCATAAAGTTATCAGTGTCTTCAAAAAGCTATATATTTTTCTAATGAAATCATTTAGATCAAAATATTGATGTTCTCATAGTCATTTAAGCTAGCTACCATTGAGTAATCATTGAATTCAAAGCAATAAACATTGAATGACTATTTAATATATGTTATATATTAGGTATATGAATTTACCATTAGGTATATGAATTTACCCTAAAGGAGGATGGGAAGAAAGCAGTCTCTAGAAGAGAGCCACCCATTCCCAAATCCCTCAGTTGTGTGCTTGTAGTTGCTGGCGAATAGCAAGAAAATATGATATAGAGGATGTAGTACAAACTTTGGAATCAGACCTGTGTTTGAACTTCACAGCCACACTTATCACTTCATGACCTTGGCAAGTCACTTTATCTGAGCCTCAGTTTTCTCATCTATTAAATGAGGATAATAATATTACTTACCTCACCGGGTTATAAGTTTTAAGTGAGATGATATTATTTTGGCTGAAGAACAGGAAGAAAAAAAAAATGAAGGTTGAACAGAGAGTAGGACCATTAATCACTCCAACATACTTGTAATGAAAGGACCAGAAAAAGAGAAGAGAAAGAAGCAGAGAAAATATTCCAATAAATAATGGATATAAATGTCCCAAATTTGATGAGAAGCATTACCTACACATCCAAGAATTTCAACACACCCCACGTAGGATAAAGAAGTCCACAGACACATCATAATAAAAATGCTAACAGTCAAAGACGAAGAGAAACTCTTGAAAGTAACAGGAGAAAAATGAATCATTACTTACAAGAGAACACCAATCAGATTAACAGCTGACTTCCCATCAGAAACAATGGAGGTGGCAGTGGAATAACTTATTCAAAGTGCTCAGAGAAACCAACTGTCATAGAACCCTATATCCAATAGAGCTGTGTTTTAAAGAATGAAGATAAAATGTAAGTCTTCCCACATATCATAAGCTGTTGTTGCTGGCAGACCTGACTTCACAGGAAATACTAAAGGAAGATCTTCAGGTGGAAAGCATTGACCTCAGATAATAATTTAAATCTACCCATATAGAAAAGTAGCATGGGTAAAGGTAATTACATGAGATAGTCTAAATGCATTTTTCTTCTCTTACTTGATTGAAAAAGTAATTTTGTAAAACAATATGTACATAGTTGCAATGTTGGGTTTATAACATATAAAACTGCAATATATTTGCCAATAACAGGCCATAGGAGGTGGGTGAGGCAAAGCTGTATTGGACTATAGAAATGACTCCAGATGGTAACTCAGATTTACAGGAGCAAGTGAAGAGAAAAAGAAATGGGAATTAAGAAAGTAAATATAAAAAAGCATCAAATATTTATTTGCTCTTCTTTCTTCTCTGAGCTTCTTTAAAAGACATAAAATTGTATCAGTAATAATTATAACAGTATATTGGGTTAATAATGTGTAGAAATAATATGTATAATAATAATAGTACAAAAAAGTGGGGGAAAGAAATAGGTTCATATAGGAATAAGGTGTTTATATCATTGGAGTTAAGTTTCTGTATATCTGAAGTCAATTCAGTTAAGATTTGTATGGTAAACCCTAGAGCAACCACTACGAAACTACCTGAAAATATGTAGTAAAAATATTATTAAAGAAATTTCAACCTTTCATTAGAAAATATTCAATGCAAAAGGATGAATAGAGGAACAAAGACAAAAAAAAACCCAGAGACACATAGGAAACAAATAGTAAAATGGCAGTCTTAAGTCCACCTATATTAATAATAACAATAAATATGAATGGATTAAACAATCCAGTCAAAGAGAATGTTAGACTGGAAAAACAAGCAAGATTTACCTCTAGGCTATTTGTTGAAGTCACACTTCATATTCAGAGATACAAACGAGGCACCTGGGTGGCTCAGCTGTTAAGTGTCTGCCTTTGGCTCAGGTCATGATCCCAGGGTTTTGGCATTGAGCCCCACATCAGGCTCCCTGCTCAGCGGGAAGCCTGCTTCTCCCTCTCCCACTCCCCCTACCGGTGTTCCCCCTCTTGCTATCTCTTTCTCTGTCAAATAAATAAATAAATAAAATCTTTAAAAAAAAGATAAAAACAGATTGAAGGTAAAAGGATAGAAAGAAGTATCAGATGGCAACTGTAAGCAAGCTGGAGCAGCTGTACTAATATGTAATAGACTTTAAAACAAAAAATGTCATTAGACGTAAAGAGTGACATCTTACAATGATAAGAGAGACAGCCCATAAGAAAGAGCAAAATTACATATGCAGTAGCAACAGAGTGCCAAAATACACGAGTCAAAAACTGATTTAAATGAAGGGAGAAATCCACAAGTCTACAATAAGAGTTGGGGTATTCAGTATCCCATTTTCAATAATAGAACAATTAGATAATAAGGAAATAGAAGACCTGAACAGTACCATAATGAGCTAGACCTTAAAGTGATCTATAAAACACTATACCCAACATGAACAGAGTGCACATTCTTCTCAAGGGCATATGAAATACCTCTAGAATAGATCATATCATAGACCATAAAACAAACCTCAGTAAATTTAATTTAATGCAGAGTATGTTTCTGACTCCATGGAATGGAATTAGAAATCAATAACAGAAAGTTGAGGAACTCAGAAACATGAATTGGACATACTTTCAAATGAAAAATGGGTCAAATAAAAAAATCACAAGGAAAATTGGGAAATCCTTTGAGATGAATGAAAATGAAGACATGACATACCAAACATGGGATGCAACTAAAGTAATGCTTGGGGAAAAATTTATAAATACTAATACTAATGCCTATATTTAATAAGAAGAATAATCACATATTGATAATCTCATTTTATGCCTAAGACACTGGGAAAAGAGCAGACTAAATTTAGAGTAAGCAGAAGGAAGAAAATTTTAAAAAAGATCAGATAAATAAATGACAGAGAATATAAAAACAGTAGAGAATGTCAATGGATCTAATAGTTGGTTCTATAAAAGAAGATTAACAAAAGTGACAAACATTTTGTTAGATTAACCAGGGAGAAAAGAAGACTGAAATTACTGGAATCAGAAGTGAAGGAGGGAACGTTACTACCAACCTTCTAGAAATAAAAAATATTATGAAGGGACCCTATGAACAAGTATATAATAATAAATAACTTAGATGAAATGGAAAATTTCCTCAAAACACAAAACTACTGGAACCAATAGAAAATAAAACCTGAAAATATGTATAGCAAAGAGATTTATTAATAACTCTTAAAAATACCCACAAGAAAAAACCTAGGCTCAAATGGCTTCTCAGATAAATTCTAGCAAACATTAAAAAAGAATTAATACAAATTCTTTGCATTCTCTTTCAAAAAAGTGTTCATATTCTAATTTATGCTACAAACATGAAGAACCCTGAAAGCATGCTAAATGAAAGAAGCCAGTCACAAAAGACTATATGTGATTCCATTTATATGAAGTGACTAGAATTGGTAAATATGTAAAGACAGAGAGTGGATTAGTGGTTGCTCAGGGCTGGTGGTGATAGCTGAATTGTATGAGGTTTCTTTAGAGGTTGATTAAAATGTTCTGAAATTGATTGTGGTGAAAATTGTACAACTCTATGAATATATTATAAATAATGAATTGTATACATTAAATAGGTGATTTTTTAATGAATTATATCTCAAAGTCACGAAAAAAAGGAATTGGATAAAACCCAACTGTCCATCAATAGGAAAATGAATAAATAAATCATGACACATTCATTTAGTGGAATACTATGCATCCATTAAAATAATGGGATATATCTGTGAATACATTCTGATCTGAATGATATGCAGAATTTTGTATTAATTTAAAAAGCAAGAAATGGTATAATGTGAATGAATTTTGTAAACAAAAGCATTTGTATATGTACGATACATGTGTATATAGGTATTTCTGAATAAATGTAGGAAAAGCGGGGAAATATACATACCAAATTGTAAACCTTTTAGAAGTGAGATTAGATAGACTGAAAGGGGACTTTTTGCTTTATAAAATTTTTAAAGTGGTATGATTTGGGGCAATTTTTACTTTTTTTCAGGTTTTTTTTAATTAAATTTTTTTTTTTTTTACTACTCTACAAATCACTTGGCTTCCAGAATACTTGTCAGGCCTGCTCTGAGGATATCATCTAACTATACTCAGGACAAACTCCTATTCCTTTGATACAGTGCTCACTTAGGATTAACTCTTCAATTTTAAATACAGTGTAAAAGGAAGAAGTTAAGTTATCCTGATACAACCTCTTGCACATGTTACCCAGGGACATACTTCTAAGCTGGACTTTTCAGAACAAACTTAGTTCTGTTGAGTGGAATATCTCGTCTCCACCCTTTGCTAGACCTGCAGATCACTAACAATAGAGGAAAATAACAATGGAGGATGTCCCTCAACTGGTGCATAAACAAACTGTGGTATATCCATAAAACAGCATCCTACTCAGCAATAAAAACTATGATGAACTGTGATACATACAACAACTTGGATGAATCTCAAATACATTTTGCTAAGTAAAAGAAGCCAAACTCAAAAGGCTACTTGCAGTTTGATTCCATTTATGTGATATTCTGGAAAAGGCAAAACTATAGGAACAGAGAACAAATCAGTGGATGTCAGGGGTTAAAAATGGCAGACTGATTACAAAATGGTAGCACAGGGAATTTGCTTTAATAATGGAAAGTTTCTGTATCTTGATTATAGTTACTTAAGTGTATGCATTTGTCAAAACTAGAATTATATGCCAGAAAGGATGAATTTTACTATATGTGAATTTTTAAATAAATGTAATTTTTAATTGAGAGAAGTCATAAAGTATTGTTCCTATTCTGTGGTCTTTTGATTACATGGAAGACTTAAAGCCACTTAGCTACTATTCCTTATTTTTTGCACACAGGTCAACAGAAATCATCAGTTAAAAAATCTACATATAGCAAAAAAAAAAAAAGATCTGCATATATATATATATACACACACAAACCCACCATAAAAAGATCAAAGACAAACTAGAAAATAATTTGCCATGCACAAGGAGATAATTTCCTTAATATGCAATATATATAATTTTCTTAAAATAAAAAAGTCAATGCAAGAAAAATGTGGGTAAAAAAGTTTATAGAAACAAATATAAATGACTAATTAAAAATATTCAGAATAGTAATCAAAATTAGAACAATGAACTCTCTTTTTTACAAAAAAATTAGATTTATAGGAAAGTTAGAAAAATAGCAAGAGTTACCATATATCCTTCACTCAGCCTCTCTTAATTTTTTTTTAAAGATTTTATTTATTTGTTTGACAGACAAAGTAGGCAGAGCGGCAAGCAGAGAGAGAGGGAGATGCAGGCTCCCTGAGGAGCAGAGAGTCCCATGCGGGGCTCGATCCCAGGACCCTGAGACCATGACCTGAGCCGAAGGCAGAGGCTTAACCCACTGAGCCACCCAGGCGCCCCTCAGCCTCTCTTAATATTAACACCTTATATAACCACAGTATAATTATCAAAAAGCAGGAAAATAATATCACTACAGTACTATTAACTAATTTACAGACCTTATTTGATTTTTACTACTTGTTCTACTAACGTCTTTTAATGATCCAGGTTAAACTCCAGTATCCCACATTGCATTTATTATTTATTGCATTTATTTTGTAGAATGTCCCTAATTAGGGTTTGTCTGATGATTGCCTGTGATCAGAGTGAGGTTATGTGTTTTTGTTAAGAATACCAGAGAAATGATGTGCCCCCCTTTTATTAATAGTTTCAAAGGTGGAATTTAGTGATTCCTCAGTTGCATAGAACACCCAGTTGTCGTTACATCAACTGCCCTCCTTAATGCCCATCACCCATTACCTCATCCCCCAACCCACCTCCCCTCCAGCAAACTTCAGTTTGTTTCCTAGAGTTCAGCATCTCTTATGGTTTGCCTTCCTCTCAACCTCTCCATTTTCATCTTACTTTATTTTTCCTTCCCTTCCGCTATGTTCATCCATTTTGTTTCTTCATTTCCACATATGAGTGAGATCATATGGTATTTGTCTTTCACTGACTGACTGACTTCACTTACCATAATACCCTCTAGTTCCATCCATGTCATTGCAAATGGCAAGATTTCTGTCTTGGATAGCTGAGTATTACTACATTTATACCACTTCATCCATTCATCTGCCATTGAACATTTGGGCTCTTTCCAAATTTTGACTATTTGGGACATTGCTGCTATAAACATTTGGATACATGTGCCCCATTAAATCACTATGTATCCTTTGGATAAATACCTAGTAGTACAGTTGCTGAGTTGTAGAGTAGCTCTACTTTTAACTTTTGGGGAAACTCCATACTGTTTTCAGCAGTGGCTGCACCAGTTTGTATGCCTACCAACAGTGTAAGAGAGCTCCCCATTTTCTGCATCTTCACCAAAATGTTTTTTCCTGAGTTGTTAATTTTAGCTATTCTGACAGGTGTGAGGTGGTATCTCACTTCACAGGTGAGACACAGGTGTGTGGTTTTGATTTATATTTCCCTGATGCCTAGTGATGTTGAGCATTTTTTCATGTGTCTGTTGGCCATTTTTGTATCTTTGGAAAAATGTCTGGTCATGTCTTCTGCCCAGTTCTTGACTGGATTATTTGTTTTTTGGGTGTTGAGTTTGGTAAGGTCTCTATGGATTTTGGACATGAGTCCTTTATCTGATAAGATATTTGCAAATATCTTCTCCCATTCCGTAAATTGACTTTTAGTTTTGTTGACTCTTTCCTTTGCTGTGCGAAAACTGTTTATCTTGGTGAAGCCCCAGTAGTTCATTTTTGCTTTTTTATCCCATACCTCTGGAGACATGTCTAGCAAGAACTTAGCAGCTGAGATTTTTTTTTTTAAATGTTGCTGCCTGTGTTCTCCTTTAGGATTTTGATGAATTCATAGTTAGGTCTTTCACCCATTTTGAGTTTATTTTTGTGTATGGTTTAAGGAAGTGGTGCAGTTTAATTCTTCTACTTGTGGCTGTCCAGTTTTCCCAACACCGTTTGTTGAAGAGACTGTCTTTTTTTCCATTGGATATTCTTTCCTGCTTTGTTGAAGGTTAATTGGCAATAGAGTTGAGGGTCCATTTCTGGGTTCTGTTGTCTGTTCCTTGATGTATTTGTCTGTTTTTATACCAGTACCATACTGTCTTGATGATTTTACGACTTTGTATTACAGCATGAAGTCCAGAATTGTGATGCCTCCAGGTTTCCTTTCCTTTTACAACATTCCTTTGGCTATTTGGGGTCTTTTCTGGTTCCATACAAATTTTAGGATTGTTTATTGCAGCTCTGTGAAAAATGTTGATTGTATTTTGATAGGGATTGAATTGAATATGTAGATTGCTTTGGGTTGCATAAACCTTTTAACAATATTCTTACAATCCATGAGCATGGAATGTTTTCCCATTTCTTTGTCTTCCTCAATTTCATTCATAATTGTTCTATAGTTTTTAAAGTACAGGTCTTTGACTTCTTTGGCTAGGTTTATTCCTAGGTATCTTAGAGGTTTTGGTGCAATTGTAAATTGGATCCACTCCTTGATTTCTCTTTCTTCTGCCTCATTGTTAGTGTATTGAAATGCAACTGACTTGTGTGCATTGATTTTATATCCTGTGTCTTTGCTGAATACCTGTATCCATTCTGGTGATTTTTTGGTTGAGTCCTTTGCATTTTCTACATAGAGAATCATGTCATCTGCGAAGAGTGAATTTGACTTCTTTGCCGATTTTTATGCCTTTTATTTCTTTTTGTTGTCTGATTGCTAAAGCTATTAATTCCAGCCCTGTGTTGAAGAACAATGGTGAGAGTGGACATCCCTCTCATGTTCCTGACCTTAGGGGAAAAGCTCTTAGTTTTTCCCCACTGAGGAAGATATTCACTGTGGGTTTTCAATATATGGCTTTTAAGATATTAAAGTATATTCCTTCTATTCCTGTACTGTGGAGAGTTTTAATCAAGAAAGGATGTTGTATTTTGTCAGATGCTTTTTCTGTATCTAGTAAGAGGATCATACAGTTCTTGTCCTTTCTTTTGTTAATGTAGTGCATCACATTGATTCATTTGTGGATTTTGAATCATGCTTGCAGCCAGGAATAAATCCCACTTGGTTGTGGTGAATAATCGTTTTAATGTACTGTTAGGTCCTATTGGCTAGTATTTTGGTGAGAATTTTTGCATCCATGTTCATCAGGGATAATGGCCTGTAATTCTCCTTTATAGGGGGATATTTGGTTTTGGAATCAAGATAATGCTGGCCTCATAGAAGGAATTTAGAAGTTTTTGTTCCATTTCTATTTTTTGGAACAATTTGAGAGGAATAGGTATTAATTCTTCTTTAACTATTTGGTAGAATTCCCCTGGAAAGCCATCTGGCCCTGGACTTTTTTTTCTTGGGAGATTTTGGATTACTGATATAATTTCTTTGCTGGTTATGGATCTGTCCAAATTTTCTTTTTTCCCCCCTAAGCTTTATTGAGATATAACTGACATACATCACTGTATACATTTAAGATATACAGCATACAATTTGGTTTATATATAGTGTGAAATGATCACTTATAAATTTAATTAGCATCTGTCACCTCATAGAGATAGAATAAAAAGAGAAAGCAAAAAAAAAAATTGTTTTTCCTTGTGATGATAACTCTTGGGATTTACCCTCTTAACCACTTTCACATGTATTATAGAAGTGTTTTATCCATAGTTGTTACACTCTACATTAAATCCCTACTACTTATTTACATTATAACTGGAAGGTTTTACCTTTTGACCACCTTTCCCCCAATTCTTTTCCCCCCACCCCCTGCCTCTGGTAACCACAAATCTGATCCCCTTTTCTATGAGTTTGGTTTTCAAAGTTTTTTGAGATCCCACATATAAAGGAGATCATATAGTATTTGTCTTTCTCTTGTCTGGCTTATATTATCTAGCATAATGTCCTCCAGATTTTTCCATGTTGTCATAGACAGCAGGATTCTATCATTTTTATGGCTAAATAATGTTCCATTATAATATCTATATATCTATCTATATGTCTATACCACTTCTTCATCCTTTTTTTTTTTTGCTTTTTTAAATTGTGTTATATCACCATAAAACATACCATTAGTCTTTGATGCAGTGTTCCAAGATTCATTGTTTATGTACAATACCCATTGCCCCATGCAATATATGCCCTCCTTAATACCAAACACCAGGCTCACCCATTCCTCCCATCCGCCACAAACCCTCAGATTGTTTCTCAGAGTCCAGTCTCTCATAGTTTCCCCCTCCGATTTGTGCCAATTCACTTTTCCTGTTCAAATTTTCTATTTCTTCCTGTTTCAGCTTTGTAGCTTGCATGTTTCTAGGAATTTGTCCATCTTTTCTAGAATGCACAGTTTGTTGGCATATAATTGCTTGTAATATTCTGTTATAATTGTGTTTCTGTGGTGTTGTGATCTCTCCTTTTCTATTCGTGATTTTATTTATTTGGTTCCTTTCTCTTTTCTTTTTAATAAGTCTGGCTAGTAGTGTATCAGTTTTGCTAATTCTTTTAAAGAACCAGCTCCTAGTTTTGTTGGTCTGTTCTACTGGGGTTTTTTTAAATTTCTATATCATTGATTTCTGCTCTGTTCTTTATTTTCTCTTCTGCTGGATTTAGGCTCTGCTTGCTGTTTTCTCAGCTCCTTTAGGTATAAAGTTAGGTAGTGTATTTGAGACTTTTCTTGTTTCTTGAGAAAGGCCTGTATGCCAAGTACTTCCCTCTTAGGACCACTTTGCTGCGTCCCAAAAGTTCTGAACTGTTGTGTTTCATTTTCATTTGTTTCCATGTAGTTTTTTAAATTCTTCTTTTATTTCCTGCCTGACCCAATCATTCTTTAGTAGGATGCTTTTTAACCTCCATGTTTTTGTGTTCCTTCCACAATTTTCTTGTATTTGATGTCAAATTTTCAAACACTGTGGTCTGAAAATATGCATGGATTAATCCTAATTTTTTGGTATTAGTTGAGATCTGATTTGTGGCCCAGTATGTAGTCTATTCTGGAGAATGTTTCATGTGCACTTGAGAAGAATGTGTATCCTGCTGCCCTAGAATGAAATGCTCTGAATATATCTGTGAAGTCCATCTGGTCCAGTGTGTTCTTCAAAGCCACCATTTCCTGGTTGATCTTCTGCTTAGATGATCTGTCCTTTGCTATGAGTGGGATGTTAAAATCCCCTACTTTTATTGTGTTATTATCAATGAGTTTCTTTAATTTTGTCATTGATTCCTTTATATATGTGTCTACTGCCAAGTTGGGGCATAAATATTTATAATTGTTAGATCTTCTCATTGGATAGACCACTTTATTATGATATAGTATCCTTCTTCATCTCTTATTACAGTCTCTGTTTTAAAATCTAGTTTGTCTACTATCATATGATCTCCCTGATATGAGGAAGTGGAGATGCAACATGGAGGTTTAAGGGGGTAGGAGAAGAATGAATGAAACAAGATGGGATTGGGAGGGAGACAAACCATGAGTGACTCTTAATCTCACAAAACAAACTGAGGGTTGCTGGGGGAAGGGGGTTTGGGAGAGGGGGGTGGGGTTATGGACATTGGGGAGGGTATGTGCTATGGTGAGTGCTGTGAAGTGTGTAAATCTGGCAATTCACAGACCTGTACCCCTGGGGATAAAAATACATGTTTATAAAAAATAAAAATTTAAAAAATATCTAGTTTGTCTGATATTGATATGGCTACTCCAGCTTTCTTTTGATTTCCATTAGCATGATAGATTGTTCTCCACCTCTCACTTCCAATCTGGAGGTGTCTTTATGTCAAAAAAGAGTGTTTTTTAAAGCAGCATATGGATGGGTCTTTTTTTTTAATCCATTCTGATAACCTATGCCTTTTTATTGGAGCATTTAGTCCATTTACATTCAGAGTAATTACTGAACGATAGGGATTTAGTGCCATTGTATTACCTGTAGAGTCACTGTTTCTATATATTGCCTCTGTTCCTTTTCGATCTTTGTTATTTTGGGAGCGCTATCTTTGCTCAAAGGTTCCCCTTTAATATTTCTTGCAGGGCTGGGGTGCCTGGGTGGCTCAGTGGGTTAAGCCTTTGCCTTCAGCTCGGGTCATTATCCCAGGGTCCTGGGATCGAGCCCCACATCGGGCTCTCTGCTCAGTGGGGAGTCTGCTTCTCCCTCTCTATCTGCCTGCTTCTCTGCTACTTATGCCTACTTGTGATTTCTCTCTCTGTCAAATAAATAAATAAATACCTTTAAAAAAATATTTCTTGCGGGCCTGATTAAATTTTCATTAATTTCTTTAGTTTTTATTTGTCCTAGAAACTATCTCTTCTATTCTAAATGATAGCCTTGCTAGATAAAATATTCTTGGCTGCGTATTTTTCCCCTTTAGCATGTTGAATGCCAGTCCTTTCTGGGTGCCAGGTCTCTGGACAAGTCTGCTGCTGAACTTATATGTCTACCCTTGTTATGTGTTAAGAATCTCTTGTTCTGAGCTTCTTTCAGTTTTTCAATTTATCACTGAAATTTTCAAGCTTCACTATTATATGTTGAGGTGTTTACCTGTTTTTGTTGATTTTGAGGGGTGTTCTCTGTGCCTCCTGGACTAGAATGCCTGTTTTCTTCCCCAGACTAGGGAAGTTCTCAGCCATAACTTGCTCAAATAAACCTGCCCCTCTCTCCCTCTCTTCATCGTCTGGGACCCTTATGATTCAGATATTGTTTTGCTTTATAGAATCACTGAGTTCTCTGTCTCCTTTTTTGATCCAGTAGTTGTTTTCTCTCCTTTTTTCAGCTTCCTTGTTCTCCATTATTTTATCTTCTATATCACTGACTCTCTCTTCTGCCTTGTTTATCCTTACTTTTAAAGCCTCCATTTGGGACTGCATCTCGGTAATAGCATTTTTAATTTTGGCCTGACTAGATTATCGTTCTCTTATTTCTGTAGTAAGGGATTCTCTAGTGTTTCCTCTCCTTTTTTTCAAGCACCACTAGCATCCTTATAATCATTGTTTTAAATTCTATTTCCGACCTCTTACTTATATACATATTGATTAAATCCCTAGCAGTGAGTACTACCTCCTGTTCTTTCCTTTGGAGTAAATTTTTCCATTTTGTCATTTTGTTCAGAAAAGAATGGAAGAAAGAAAGAGAAAAGAGAGTTATAACAATAACAGAAAACAAAATAAGTAAAATTAGACAAGAAACAGAGCAAAAAAGTCCTAGGTCCTGGGCATGTTTTGGTCTGCTTGTTAAAAGAAACTGTATCCCCAAATAGGAAAGAAAGAAAAACGTATATAAACTCAAAAATAGGAAAATACAATGAAAAGAAAGAAAAAATTAAAATTTATAATATACATAAATAAAAATTAAAAATTAATTTAAAAAGAATTGAAAAAATAAGAAAATTGCTGAAAAAATAATAGTGAAAGATGAAAGAATAAAGAAAACCACGAATGCTGTATACTGTTTTCCCTAAGAGCTGAGGCTTTGCAGTTTTCTAAGATCAGTAGACTTGGTGCTAGCCAGTTGTTCCTATTGGTCTTCTGGTGTAGGCACCTGATCCACTGATTCTCAGGTGGCATTGCTTTTTCCAGCAGGCTGGGCTAAGTGTAAGCAGCTCTGGATTCCACTATGTGGCACTGTTTTGCTCCCTGAAGATTTTCAGCACTGATATGGGGGATGAAAATGGCTGCATCCTGCTCTGTAGTCCCAGAGGTAAAAGTTCGTGCCCCCTACTCTTCAGTGAGCCCTCATAGAAAAGCAATCACTCTTGTCTCCTCAGTTTCCATCCTAACTCTGTGTTCACCCAGCCTGTGACCGAGCATTTTTATCTCGGGCACACAACTGAATATCAAGACCAAATTTCATGGACTCCTGCAGCACACACCTGCACTGTTCTTTCTGGGGGAAGCTGGGGGTCTCATCAGGCTTCTGCCTTTTGTAAGGCCCCTGCCAGGAAAACAGTCACATGACCATGCAGCAGTTTGCATTTTATGACAACATGAAGCAGAAAGCCTGCACCTAGACTCACGATTTTCAGCCAGCTTCCCTGCTCTGATGCCTGGAAACTGCTGCACTTGGGCACCCCTGTTCTTCTTGTGACCCTGGGACTCCTAAGACCACACTGTCAGACCTGGGATTACATCCTGCTTCACCACCTGAGCACCTTTAAGCCAGGGATGTCCTCCCCCTCACCCCGCCACCTCCACAGCAGACTTCTAAAATTCCAATTTTGCACTCCACTGTTTATGCTACTTTGTGGTAACCTCCTTAAGCTGGCTCCCTCCCCTCCACAGTGTCTTCTGACAGATCACCCCAGATTCAAGTCTCCACATCTCCTACCTTCCAAAAAGTGGTCACTTTTCTATTTGTAGAATTGTAGCATTTTTTTTCTCAAATCCAGTTGATTTTGCAGGTGTTTAGAATGATTTGACAACTATCTAGGTGAATTCCAGGGACAAGATGAACTTAGGGTCCCCTACTCCTCTGTCATCTTAACTCCTCCCCATTCTTTGTCCTCTTTAGTGCATCATATCAGATGATAGCTAATGCTGATATGTCTTATTGCTGGTGATATTAACCCTGATCATTTGGTTAAGGTAGTGTTTGGTAAGCTTCACTATAAAGTTACTGTTTTCCTATTTATAATTAATAAATGTCTTGAGACTATTCAAATACCATTTCACATCATACTTTTGCTCACTAATTTTAGCATTCATCAATTGTTCTTGATAGTGACAGTTATTACTGTTTACCTAATATTGATTTTTTTTAATTCTTTCATTCCTTCTATATGTATTAATTGAAATTCTATAAGGAAGATATCCCATCTCCCCCACTTATTTACTCATTTATAATAGTTGCATTCCTAGATGGTTGTTTATTTTGTTCTGACTTATAACCTAATACTACCATTACTTTGTTCAGATTGTTTCCACCTTGGCCATTGAGAGCTTCTATGTCATTTTGACAGGTCCCTATTATTTGACTGCTTCCTTACTTTCTGGCACCACATGTTGTACCAGATTAATCTTATTTTTCCTAACCCAGTGCTGGGATCAACCATTTCTACATGGAGCCCTAATTTATTTGATTGGAAAAACAGTATTTAGAAACCAAGACCTCAGCACTAGGTGTTCTTTTTGCAACCTATGAGAGTATCAAATATTATAAAGATTGATAACAAGAAATGTTTCCAAGGGTGTGGAAAATAAACACTTCCATATACTTTGGATGGGAGTATAAATAAGGGTAATCTTTTGAGCAGATAATTTGGCCATATCTATTAAAATTTTAATGGAGAAGATCTAGAAAATCTACTTCTAGAAATCCATTATACAGAAATACTTATATATATGCTCAAAGATAAATGCACAGAAATATTCATTGCAGCATTGTAATAACAAAAACCTGAAAACAAAATTTCATCAATAGGGAACTCATTAGTTAAATAACTATATTGTGGTACAACTATATGATAAAGTATTATGTTGGCATTAAAAGGAATGAGACATCTATAGATACTGATATAGACCTTGCTTCATATTATTGAGAAAATAAAAGCAATGAGATGAGAACTTCCTCCTCTTTTTATAACCAAATCTACCATCTGTTTAATTTGTGTCCACACTCTAGCTTTCTCCATATACTGTATAGAATAGTGGTTAAGGGTGTGGGATCAAATGCCATATTCCCAGGGTACAAATAATGACTCTACCATTTACTAGAACTTGACTTAGTGAACTTGACTAAGCTATTTAAACTTACTAGGCTGTAACTTTTTTTCTTATTTAAAATGAATGAGGGCAGTAAAAATTTTTACCTCACAGTCTTGTTGCATTAAATGAATATGTGTAAGGTGTTTTAAGTAGTACCTGGTACATAGAGCTCAATAGATATTAGATTATCATTAAAATGGATGGAGTATCCTTGCTCCTATCAAAGGCCATCCCCTTTATTTGTGCTTTGGATTCCAGTCCCCTGATTTCTCAAGGATCTAACACATATAAGTGTACTCTCTTTCTACATCACCAGTCTCATTTCTATCAGCATATAAGCATATTCTTGTGTATCCTCTTTATTTAAAAAAAAAAAAAACTTCCATGTCTTCACATTCCGATCAAGCTATTGCTCCATTTTTCTATTCTTGACAACAGAATTTCTTGAAGTTTTCTATAGTCATTGTATCCATATTTCCCATTTTCTCCTAAATCTGTTTCAGTAAGGCACTGCTCTTGGCAAGGTCTTTTGTAACATCCCCCACCCCATCTTGCCAAATCAATGGTAATTTCTCTGTCCTCATTATATCTCAACTTCTCAACTGCATTCAATGCAGTTTACCACTTTCTCTTTCTTGAAACATTGTTGTCTTGGCTTCTGTAACACCATGATCATGGTTTTCTTCTTACTTCACTAATATATTCCCAGTTGTTTTATGGCTCCTTCTCTGCTTGCCTAAATATTATTGGGCCCCAGTGCTCCTTACCTAGCCTATTATTTTCTGATTTCATGTTCTCCCTAAAAGTTCTTACCTAGTTTCACAAATTTATATTACTAGCTATAGGTTTATGACTGCCAAATCTGCTTCCAGCTCAGATCATTCTATTGAGTTCTGGATTTTTATACCAACTGACTTCCTGACAAGGCCAGTTGAATGTCAAAAGCCATCTCAAATGTAACATTGAATATTTACCTCCCCAACCTGTCATTTTTTTTAGTCCCCCTCATTGGTAAAATGGCACTATTATTCAAGTTCTAAGTATGTTCTTCATTCTTTTTGTCCTCTCACTTTCCACATATATTCATAAGCAATCCTGGAGTTTACCTAGAGCTAATCTCCAAAAATATACCAGGAATCATCTAGTTTTTTCTTTATTTTTTTATTTAAATTCAATTTACTTAACATATAGTGTATTATTAGTTTCAGGGGTAGAATTTAGTGATTCATCAGTTGCATATAACACCCAGTGCTCATTACATCAAGTGCCCTCCTTAATGCCCATCACCCAATTGCCCCATCATCCCACCCATCTCCCTGCCAGCAACCCTCAGTTTGTTTCCTAGAGTTAAGAGTCTCTTATGGTTTGCCTCCTTTTCTGTTTTTATCTTATTCTTCCTTCCATTCCCCTATGTTCATGTGTTTTCTTTCTTAAATTCCACATATGAATAAAATCATATGGTTTTTGTCTTTCTCTGACCTATTTCACTCAGCATAATATCTTCTAGTTTCATCCACATCATTGCAAATGGCAAGATTTCATTCTTTTTGATGGCTAATATTCATATATATATATATATATATATATATATATATATATATATACCACTTCATTATCCATTCATCTGTTGATGGATATCTGGGCTCTTTCCAAATTTTGGTTAGTGGGGATATTGCTGCTATAAACATTAGGGTGCATGTGTCCCTTTGAATCAGTATTTTTGTGTCCTTTGGATAAATACCTAGTTGTGCAGTTGCTGGATTGTGGAGTCACTCTATTGTCAACTTTTTGAGGAAACTCCATACTGTTTTCAAGAGTGGCTGCACCAGCTTACATTCCCACATTATACGAGGGTTCCCTTTTCTGTACATTTTACCAACACCTGTTGTTTCCTGAGTTGTTAATTTTGGCCATTCTGACTGAAGAATCACCCATTTTTTAAAAAAGTTTACTACCAATCCAATCTATCCAAGACAAACCCATAATTGGATGAACTACCACTTAAGCGTCCTAACTAGTGTCCTTTGTTCCACTCTTACCTCTTTACAATCCATTCTTCAAAGAGCATAGAATCTTATTTTTTTTAAAAAAAAGTCTTTTAAAGATTTTTTAAAATTTACTCATTTGAGAGAGAGAGAGAGCATGAGCAGGGGCAGGGCAAAGGGAGAGGGAGAAGCAGACTCCCTACTGAGTAGGGAGGCCCATGTGGGGCTAGATCCCAGGACCCAGGGATCATGACCTTAGCCAAAGGCAGACACTTAACCATCTGAACCACCCTGGCACCCTGAGAGGAATCTTTTAAAAACATAAATTGTAATCCTGTAACTAATTGGCTTAAAAATCCTTTAACAAATTTCCACAATCGTAAGAAAGAAAAGCAAACTCCAGAGAGCGATGTCACTAAAAATGGAGGAGTAGGGAAAGCCAAGGGTTTATCCTTTTACTAATGCAATGTTTAGGAAAAAACTGTTAGAATCAACATTTTTGGAATTCTGAAATTAAAAAACAAAAACAAAAACAGCTTACAACAACCAGGGTAGTGCTTATGAAGAAAGAGGCTCCTGAGTTTCAGTAAGAGAGAATTATGACATTTTTACTTACCTGCCAAACATCCTCCAATCAATAACTCAGCAACAGCCATGGAACTGTGGCCTTACAGTTGCCAAAGGAGGCAATGCAGACCTTGTTTTCAAAGAGTTGTAGTTTTGCATTTTGACCTGCCTGGTGGCTCCCTGAGGGATCAGCTCAGGAACTTGCTTTTGATTTTCCCACCTCACCCCAAGTTATCTCGGGATGGAGTAGCCTCCTGGGCAGCATTTTCCCCATTTTTTTTTGTTGTAGTAAAATACACATAACAAAATTTGTCATCTTAACGATTTTTAAGCACACAGTTCAGAGGTATTAAATACATTCCTATTGTGAGGCCATCACCACTCACTCATATCCAGAAGTCTTTTATCTTACAAAACTGAAACTCTATAAACAATAATTTCCCATTCTTCCAACCACCCAACCCTTGGCAACCACTGTTCTACTTTCTATCTCTATGAATTTAACTACTCTAAGTACCCCATATAAGTGGAATCATATAATATTTATCTTTTTTGTGACAGACTTATTTCACTTAGTATAATGTCCTCAATCTTCATCCATGTTCTGGCATGTGTTAGAATCCCCTTCCTGTTTAAAGGCTGAATAATATCCCATTGTATGTATATACCATATTATGTTTACCCATTCATTCATCAATGGACACTTGCATTGCCTCTGATTACTTATCAGAAACCATATAAATCAGAAATTATGGGGTGCTTATTCAAAGTGATGAAAGGAAAACCCTGTCAATTGAGAATTCTAGATCTAACAAAATAATCCTTCAAAAATTAGGGTGAAATGAAGACATTTCCCGATAAACAAAAGCTGAGAGAATTTGTTACAATTAGACTTATCCTATAAATAGTGCTAAAGAAAGTCTTACAGAATGAAATGAAAGGATACTCAACAGCAACACAAAGTCATATGAAGAAATAAATAACACTGGAAAAATAATTATGTATGTAAATACAAATCTAGTATTGTAGTTTTGCTTTGTACCTCCTCTCTGATATTATTTAAAATACAATTGCTTAAACAGTACTTATAAATTTATGTTAATAGGCACCAATGTACTAAGATGTAATTTGTGACAGTAATAACAAAGGTGAGGGATGAAAATGTATAGGAGCAGAGTTTTGTATACTATTGAACAAAGTAGGTATTAATCCAAACTAGGTTTTTATAAAGTTAAGATGCTAACTGTACACTTTAAATGGGCAATTGTATGGCATGTGAGCTATATGTCAATCAAGTTATAATATGGAAGGAAGAAAAAGGATGTTAATTATAATCGCCACAGTAACCACTAAGAATATAACTAAAAATATACAGAAAAAAGGTACGACATATAGAAAAGAAAAACCAAAATGGCAGCAATAGGTCCTTTCTTACCAGAAATTAGATGTAAATGGATTGAACTCTCCAATTAAAAGGCAGAGACTTGAAGAATGGATAATAATACATGATTCAATTATATGCTGTCTAAAAGAGACACACGTTAGACTCCAGGACTATAATAGGTTAACTGTAAAAAATGGAAAAAAATTATATGTTAATAATATCCAAAAGAAATCTAGAATGGATATATTAATATCAGACAAAATAGACTTTAAGTCAAAACTTTGTTACAAGATACAAAGAAGAATATTAGATACTGATGAAAAGATAAGCTCACCAAGATATAAAATTTATGTATGTACATACATCTTACAACAGAGCTCCAAAATATATGAATCAAAAGTTGACAGAATTAAAGGGAAATGTAGATGGTTCAACAATAATAGTTGGATATTCCAATATCCTACCTATGATATGTATATAACAACTAGACAAAGATCATTAAGAAAATAGAAGACTTGAACAACATTATAAACCAGTTAAACCTAACAGATATTTATAGAACACCCCATCCCACAATGAGAACACACATTCTTCTCAAGTGCACATGAAAACTTTCAAAGATAGACCATATATTGGGCCAAAGCAAGTCTCAGTATATTTAAAATTATTAAAATAACATCAAGTATCTTTTCCAACAACAATGGAATGAAACTAGAAATCAATAACAGAAAAACTTGGGAAAATCCACAAATATGTGAAAATTAAACAGATTTTATAACAGTCAGCAGGTCAAAAAAACTTAGAAATACATGCAGATAAATGAAAACAAATACACAGCATAACAAAAATTATCAGATATATCAAAAATGGTGCTCAGAGGAATATTTATAAGCTGTGCACACCTACGTTTTAAAAAGTGATCTAAAATCAATAATCCAACTTAACACATTAAGGAACTAGAAATAGAACTAAACCCAAATTTAGCAGAAGGAAGGAAATAAAAAGATTAGAATTAATATAAATAA
Source organism: Mustela putorius furo (assembly GCF_011764305.1). Classification (NCBI taxonomy): domain Eukaryota; kingdom Metazoa; phylum Chordata; class Mammalia; order Carnivora; family Mustelidae; genus Mustela; species Mustela putorius. Next base: position 18,760,080 of record NW_025422049.1, read on the forward strand.
AATAGGAAATAGACAACAGAATCAACAAAAACAAAACATGGTTTTTTGAAAAGATCAACAACATTAACATGCCATTACCTGGACTAAGAAAAAAAATTCAAATTGCTAAACTCAGAAATTAAGGTGGAGACGTTACCACTAACCTTACAAAAATATAAAGGGTTAAAGGAGAATACTATGAATAATTGTAAACCACAAATCAGCCTAGAGGAAGTGGGCAAGTTCATAGAAACACACAAACTACCAAAATTGCTTTTAAAAAAATACGTGATGTGGTGAGCACTGGGTGATAAATTATTAAACACTAGATCTGAAACTAATGATATACTATATGTTGGCTAATTGAATTTAAATTAAAAAATAAATAGAAAATTTGAACAAACCTGTAACAAGAGACTGAATCAGTAAGTAAAAACCTCCCAACAATAAAAAAAAGCCCAGGACCAGAAGGTTTCATTGATACATTCCATCAAACATTTAAGGAAAATTTACACTATCAATCCTTCTCAAACACCTCCAAAAATAGAAGAGGAGGTAAGACTTCCTAACTCATTCTTCAAGGCTAGTATTGCCCTGCCACCAAAGCCAGAAAAAAAAACACCACAAGAAATCAAAATGATATACCAACATCTCTTACTAATGTAGATGCTAAACTCTTCAACAAAATACTAGCAAACCAAATCCAATAGCATAGTAAGAGTATTATACACTATGACTAACTGGGATTTATTCCAAGAATGCAAAGACTATTCAACATATGAAAATCAATCAGGGGTGCCTAGGTGGCTCAGTTGGCTAAGCATCTGCCTTTGGCTCAGGTCATGATCTCAGGTTCCTGGGATCTAACCCCACACTGGGTTCCCTGTGCAGTGGGGAGTCGGCTTCTCTCTCTCCCTCTGTTCCCCCACTCCAACTCATTCTCTCTCTGATACTCTCATTCCTCAAGTAAATAAAATATTTAAAAAAGAAAATCAATCAATGTAATACACCAGTGTGATAGAATGAAGGAAAAAGACTACATGATTATCTCAATTTATGCCAAAAAATTATTTGACATAATCCAATACACTTCCATGATGAAAACATTCAGCAAACTAAGGAACTTCCTCAACATACTAGAAAGCATTATAAAAAAATCAAAACAGAAACAAAAACTCCACAGCTACCATCATGCTCAATGATGAAAAACTAAAAGCTTTTTCTCTAAGATCAGGATCAAGACAAATATGCTGGTTTCTGCCATTTCTATTTAATGGCGTACTGGAAGTTCTAGCGAAAGCAATTGGACAAGAAATAAAAAGACTTACCAAGTCGAACAGAAGTTAAACTATCTGTATAAAACAGATATAAAACTATATCTTTACAGATGGGGCATGGTATTGTGTATATAGATAGATAGTAATAATATTGTTATATATTCAACAAATATATCTATATCTATATCTATGTATCTCTATATATCTATATAGATATATAAACCCTAAAGGATCCACACACAAAATAACTGTTAGAAGCAACAAGTGCATTTAGCAAATCTGCTGAATACAAAATCAACACACAGAAAAACTCACTGTATTTCCATATATTAGCACGAACAATTCAGAGGAAATTAAGAAAGCAATTCAATTTATTATAGCACCAAAAAGAATAAAATACTTAGAAATAAACTTAACCAAAGAGGTACAAGACTAGTAAAATTTAAACCATAAAACAGTGCTGAAATAAATAAAAGACCAAAATAAATAGAAAGACATCCTGTGGTTATGGAGTAGAAGACATAATATTGTTAAGGTAGCAATGCTCCCCAAAGTAATCTACAGATTTAATGCAATCCATGTGAAAATGCAAATAGCCTTTTTTAAAGTAATGTAAAAGCTGATGCTCAAATTTATATGGAATTGTAAGGCACCCAGAGTAGCCAAAACAATCTTAAAGAGTAATAAAGTTGGAGGACTCACATTTCCCAATTTCAAAACTTGCAACAGTTACAGTAATAAAAACTGGCATTATTTTACTGGCATAAGGATAAACATACAGATAAATGGACTAGAATTGAGACCCCAGAAATTAATCCATACATCTATTGTCGATTGATTTTTTACAAGGATACCAAGACCATTCAATTTGGTATCCTTTTCAACAAATTGTGCTGAGACAATTGGATATCTACATGCAAAATATGAATTTGGACTCTTATCTTGCATTATATAGATACATCTTTGTCCGTTCATCTATCAGTGGAAACTTGCATTGCTTCCATATCTTGACTATTATAAATAATGCTGCAATAAACATAAGGGTGCATATATCTTTTTAAATTTGTGCTTTTGTTTTCTTTGGGTAAATGTACAGTAGCGGAATTACTGGAGCATATGGTATTTCTATTTTTAATTTTTAATTTTTTCTAAATAAAATTTTTAAAATTAAATTTAATTTTTTTAAAAAATTTATTTTCAGGGGCGCCTGGGTGGCTCAGTGGGTTAAGCCGCTGCCTTCTGCTCAGGTCATGATCTCGGGGTCCTGGGATCCAAGTCCCACATCGGGCTTTCTGCTCAGCGGGGAGCCTGCTTCCTCCTCTCTCTCTGCCTGCCTCTCTGCCTACTTGTGATCTCTCTCTGTCAAGTAAATAAATTTAAAAAAAATCTTTAAAAAAATTATTTTCAAATTTTAATTTTTCAAGGAACCTCCTTACTACTTTCCATAGTGGTTGCACCAATTTACACCCTCACCATGAATGCATGAAGGTTGCAACAACATGGATGGACCTAGAAGTATTTTAAACAGTGAAGTAAGTCAGACGAAGACAAATACCACATGATTTTACTTATGTGTGGAATCTAAAAAACAGAACAAATGAACAAACAAACAAAAAACCCAGACTCTTGAATACAGAGAACAAGCTGGTGGTTGCCAGAGATGTGGTAGGTTGGGGGATGGATGAAATAGTTAAGGGGGATAAAGAGGTACAAATGTCCAGTTATAAATGTCACAGAGATAAAAACCATAGCATAAGGAATATAGTCAATAATATTGTAATAATATTTTATGATGACAGATGATGACTACACTTATTGTGGTGAGCATTGAGTAATATATAGAATTGTCAAATCGATATGTATGTAGTACACCTAAAACTAATATAACATGTCAATTATACTTCAATAATTTAAAAAACACACAATGAGATATTAAATCACACCCACTAGGATGGATATAAAAGTAATAATAGTTATTATCATTAAAAAAATAAATGTAAATAAATAAATAAAGGAAAACAAGAATATGTGGGAATTGAAATCCTCCTATATGGCTAGAAGGAATTTAAAATAGTGAAACCACTGTAAAAAATAGTTTGGCCATTGTTCAAACATAGAATTACCATATGCTGGACTGAATGAGGAATTGTTCAAACAAAATTTGTACTCTACTGTTTCTACTATTCTATTGTAATAGATAGATGAGAACAATCCAAATGTCCATCAACTGATAAATAAATATATCTATATAAAAGAATATTATTTAGACATGAAAAGGAAAAAAAATCCTGATACATGCTATATAATTTGGATGAGCCTTGAAAACATTGTAAGTAAACTAAACATAAAGTCACATATAGTGTGATTCCATTTATATGAAATATAAATAAAAAAGCTACAATATGTGGCTTTTTATATGAAATATAAAGTTTTATATGAAATATATATCATTTCATTTTATATGAAATATATATCACACATATTGTGTGATTCCATTTATATGAAATATCCAGAATAGGCAAACCTACAGTGACAAAAAGATTTGTGGTTTCCAGGGGTTGTGAGGGAAAGGGAATAGAGAGTTCCTACTTAATGGTTACAGGTTTTTGGTTTTTGGTTTTTTTGGTATACTGAAAATGTTCTGGAACTAAATAGAGGTAATTATTGCATAACATCTTGGATATACTAAGTGTTACTGTATTGTGCACTTCAAAATTCTTAAAATGGTTAATTTTATGTTACGTGTATTTGTCAAAATTTTTGAAAAAGTGAGCTCCTTGCCCTTATTACAAAGCCTTATACCATATCTCGTTATTAACCCCCTCTGAACTCTTTTCATACCACTACTCTTGCTCATTATACAGCAGGTATACCAACCTTCTTTCCATTCTACATACAACTGAAGCTCACCTTACCTTGGGATCTTTGTTTCCTTTGCCTAGAAAATTGTTCCTTCCCCATATTTGCACATGGCTGCCTCCTTTCTTAGAACAAATGTCACTTCCTAAGAGTAGCTTTCTTTGGTTACCTTATTTCGATAGAATTTCACCTGCCATACTCATAGATATTTCTTATCTCTTTACCTTGTGTATATTGTTCATACCACACATTATATAAAATTATCTTACTAATTATTTGCATATTTTTTACTGATCTCCCCCCATTAAAATACAAACTTCAAGAGAGCAGAAATGTTGTGGGTTTGTTTGTTTGTTTGTTTGTAGTGATCCAAGCACCTAGAATAATGTTTGGCACATAATTTTTAAATAAGTAATTATTGAATTAGTGAATTAAAAGATATAATTGACACATTAGCTAATTCTCAGAGTTTTTCTGTTTGCTACAGTGATTCTAGTATGAAAGTCAAACACCAAAAATTATGTCTCCAATAATACTTGGGCAGCTGTGGATGCTTCCTGGTCTCTGGTGAGATTAGCTCATGTATAGAGAGGGTGTTCTGTCACCACAAGTATGCTCACAAAATTCTGAGTTTCTTGTTCTGAGGATTTGACTTTCTTTTTTGTTCCAAACTTAAGGAATCAGAAGATGAATAATAAAAATCTTAAAATTATCTAGACTAGTATAGAAAAATTCAAGGAATTCTCATACTGACATAAAAATAATAAACATAATTTACCTACCTGTGTTATGATAAATGGTTTCTCTAAGTAAATTGCATAATCTCATCTTTAAATATAAACCCTCCTTTGATCTCTTGATGCCCTCCCAGCTATGATCCCATTTCTACACTCCCCTTTACAGTAAAATTCAAAGTTGTTTGTACTTTTTTATTTCCATTTTTTCTCCACTTTGACAAGGATTTACGCCCTACCACTCTACTGAAACAGCTCTTGTTAAGGACACCAGTTGCCAAATGCAATGGTCATATTTTTGTCTCCATGTTCATTAATCTCTCCACATCATTCAACACAATTGATCACTCCCTCCTCTTAAAATGCTATCTTCACTTGGCTTCTGTGATACCTTACTCTTAGTTTCCTTCCTTCCTCACTGGCTGCTTCTTCACTGCTTCTTTTGCTGACTAACTTATTCCCCTTCTCACATCTCTAAATACTGGATTTCCCCAGGTGTAAGTACTATAGAACTCTTCTTTTTTATTAATTAGCATATAATGAATCATTTGTTTCAGGGATACAGGTCTATGATTCATCAGTCTTGTACAATTCCCAGCACTCACCATAGCACAGACCCTCCCCAATGTCCATCATTCAGACACCCACCCCACCCATACCCCTCCCCTCCAGCAACACTCTGTTTGCTGAGATTAAGAGTCTCTTATGGTTTGTGTACCTCTCTGGTTTCATCTTGTTTTGTTTCATTTTTCCCTCCCTTCCCTTATGATCCTCTTTCTTATTTCTCAAATTCCTCAAATCAGTGAGATATGATACTTGTCTTTCTCTGATTGACTTATGTCACTTAGTATAATACCCTCTAGATCCATACATACCATTGCAAATGACAAGATTTCATGTTTTTTAATGACGGCATAGTATTCCATTGTATATATATATATATATATATATATATATATATATATATATATATATCACATCTTCCTTATCCATTCTTCTGTTGATGGACATCTAGGCTCTTTCCATAGTTCGTCTATTGCAGACATTGCTGCTATGATCATTGGGGTTCACGTGCCCCTTCAGATCACTGTATCTGTATCTTTAGGGTAAATAACCAGTAGTGCAATTGCTGGGTCATAGGGTAGCTCTATTTTCACCTTTTTGAGGAACCTCTATACTGTTTTCCAGAGTGGCTGCACCAGTTTGCATTCCCACCAAAAGTGTAGGAGGGTTCCCCTTTCTCCGCATCCTCACCAACACCTGTTGTTTCTTGACTGGTTAATTTTAGCCATTCTGACTGTTGTGAGGTGGTATCTCACTGTGGTTTTGACTTATATTTCTCTGACACTGAGGGATGCTGAGCACTTTTTCATGTGTTTGTTGGCCATTTGGATGTCTTCTTTGCAGAAATGTCTGTTCATGTCTTCTTTCCCTTTCTTTTTTTTTTAAGATTATATTTATTTATTTGTCAGAGAGAGAGAGGTCACAAGTAGGCAGAGAAAGAGGGGGAAGCAGGATCCCCGCTGGGCAGAGAGCCCGATGCGGGGCTCTATACCAGGACCCTGGGATCATGACCTGAGCCGAAGGCAGAGGCTCAACCCACTGAGCCACCCAGGCGCCCCTCTTCTGTCCATTTCTTGATTGGATTATTTGTTCTTTGGGTGTTGAGTTTGATAAGTTCCTTATAGATTTTGGATACTAGCCCTTTATCTGATATGGATTTTAGATACTAGCCCTTTATCTGATACTCATTTGCAAATATCTTCTCCCATTCTGTCAGTTGTCTTTTGATTTTGTTGACTGTTTCCTTTGCTGTGCAAAAGTTTTTATCTTGATGAAGTACCAATAGTTCACCTTTGTTCTTGCTTCCCTTGCCTTTGGCAATGTCTCTAGGAAGAAGTTGCTGTGGCTGAGGTCAAAGAGGTTGCTGACTGTGTTCTCCTCAAGGATTTTGATGGATTCCTGTCTCACACTGAGGTCTTTCATCCATTTTGAGCCTATTTTTGTGTGTGGTATAAGGAAATGGTTCAGTTTCATTCTTCTGCATGTTGCTGTCCAATTTTCCCAACATTTATTGAGGAGACTGTTTTTTCCATTGGACATTCTTTCTTGTTTTGTCAAGGATTAGTTGACCATAGAGTTGAGGGTTTATTTCTGGGTTCTCTATTCTGTTCCTTTGATCTATGTGTCTGTTTTTGTGCCAGTACCATACTGTCTTGATGATGACAGCTTTGTAAGAGAGCTTAAAGTCTGGAATTGTGATGCCGCCAACTTTGGCTTTCTTTTTCAATATTCCCTTGGTTATTCAAGGTATTTTCTGGTTCCATATACATTTTAGGATTATTTGTTCCATTTCTTATGAAAAAGTTGATGGTGTTTTGATAGGGATTGCATTAAATGTGTAGATTGCTCTTGGTAGCATAGACATTTTCACAATATTTGCTCTTCCAATCCAGGAGCACGGAAGGTTTTCCCATTTCTTTGTGTCTTCCTCAATTTCTTTCATGAGGACTCTATAGCTTTCTGAGTACAGATTCTTTGCATCTTTGGTTAAATTTATTCCTAGGTATCTTATGGTTTGGGGTGCAACTGTATATGATTGAGTCCTTAATTTCTCTCTCTTCTGTCTTGTTGTTGGTGTATAGAAATGCAGCTGATTTCTGTGCATTGATTTTATATCTTGACACTTTACTGAATTCCTGTATGAGTTCTAGCAGTTTTGGAGTGGAGTCTTTGAGGTTTTCCACATAAAATATCATATCATCTGCAAAAAGTGAGTGACTTCTTCTTTGCCAATTCAGATGACTTTTATTTCTTACTGTTGTCTGATTGCTGAGGCTAGTACTCTAGTACTGTGTTGAATAGCAGTGGTGAGAGTGGACATCCTTGCTGTGTTCCTGACCTTAGGGGAAAAGCTTTTAGTTTTTCCCCATTGAGAACAATATTCACTGTGGGTTTTTCATAGATGGCTTTTATGATATTGAGGTATGTACCCTCCATCCTTACACTGTGAAGAATTTTGATCAATAAAGGATGCTGTACTTTGTCAAATGCTTTTTCTGCATCTATTGAGAGGATCATATGGTTCTTATTCTTTCTTTTATTAATGTATTGTATCACATTGATTTGTAGATATTGGATCACCCCTTGCAACCCAGGAATAAATCCCATTTGGTCATGGTGAATAATCCTTTTAATGTACTGTTGGATCCTATTGGCTAGTATTTTGGTGAGAATTTTTCTGTGTTCATCAGAGATATTAGTCTGTAATTCTCCTTTTGGATGGGGTCTTTATTTGGTTTGGGGATCAAGATAATGCTGGCCTCATAAAATAAATTTGGAAGTATTTCTTCCATTTCTATTTTTTGGAATAGTTTCAGGAGAATATGTATTAATTCTTCTATAAATGTTTGGTAGAATTCCCCTGGCCCTCTGACCCAGGGCTTTTCTTTGTGTTTAGGAGATTTTTGATGACTGCTTCAATCTCCTTACTGGCTATGGGTCTGTTTAGGTTTTCTATTTCTTCCTGGTTCAGTTTTGTAATGTATAATCTCTAGGAATGCATCTATTTCTTCCAGATTGTCAAATTTGCTGGTGTATAGTTGCTCATAATGTGTTCTTATAACTTTTTGTATTTCCTTGGTGTTGGTTGTGCTCTCTCCTCTTTCATTCATGATTTTATAAATTTGGGTCCTTTCTCTTTTCTTTTTGATAAGCTTTCCCAGGGTTTTATCAATCTTATTAATCCTTTCAAAGAACCAGTTCCTGTTTTGTTAATCTGTTTTACTCTTCTTTTGGCTTCTATTTCAGTAATTTCTGCTCTTCTCTTTATTATTTCTCTTCTCCTGCCCTGTTTGGGCTTCACTTGCTGTTCTTTCTCCAGCTTCTTTAGGTGTAGGGTTAGGTTGTGTATTTGAGACTTTCTCATTTCTTGAGAAAGGCTTTTATTGCTATATACTTTCCTCTCAGAACTGCCATTGCTATATCTCAAAATTTTGAACAGTTGTATTTTCATTTTCATTTATTTCCATGAATTTTTAAATTCTTCTTTAATTTCCTGGTTGACCCATTCATTCTTTAGTAAGATGCTCTTTAGTCTCCATGTATTTGAGTTCTTTCTTACTTTCCTCTTGTGGTTGAGTTCTAGTTTCAATGCATTGTGGTCTGAAAATATGCAGGGAATGATCTCAATCTTTTGGTACTGGTTGAGACCTGATTTGTGACCCAGGATGTGATCTATTCTGGAGAATGTTCCATGTGTGCTAGAGAAGAGTGTGCATTCTGTTGCTTTGGATGAAATGTTCTGAATATATGTGATATCCATCTGGTCCAGTGTGTCATTTAAAGCCTTTATTTCCTTGTTGATCTTTTGCTTAGATGATCTGTTCATTTCAATGAGGAGGGTATTAATGTCCCCTACTATTACTATATTATTGTCAATGTGTTTCTTTTTTTGTTTTTAATTGGTTTATATAATTGGCTGCTCCCATGTTAGGGGCATAGATATTTAAAATTGTTAGGTCTTCTTTTGAGGTAGACCCTTAAAGTATGATACAGTGTCCTTTCTCATCTCTTCTTATGGTCTTTGGCTTAAAATCTAATTTGTCTGTTATAAGGACTGCCACCCCATCTTTGTTTTTATGTCCATTAGCATGGCAAATTGTTTTCCAGCCCCCTCACTTGGAATCTGGAGGTGTCTTTGGGTCCAGAATAAATTTCTTGCAGACAGCATATCAATGAGTCTTGTTTCATTATCCATTCTGATACCCTGTGTCTTTGATTGGGGCAGTTAGCCCATTTACATTCAGGATAACTATTCAAAGGTATGACTTTAGTGCCATTGTATTTCTTGTAAGGTGACTGTTAGCATATGTTGTCTCTGTTCCTTTCTACTCTGTTTCTTTTAAGTTCTTTCTTTGCTTGAAGGACCTCCTTAAATATTTCTTGTAAGACTGATTTGGCGTTTACAAATTCTTTTAGTTTTTGTTTGTCCTAGAAGCTTTTTATCCTTCTATTTTCAATGACAACCTAGCTGGATATAGTATTCCTGGATGCATATTTTCTCATTTAGTGCTCTGAATATATCCTGCCAGTCCTGTCTGGCCTTCCAGGTCTCTGTGGATAGGTCTGCTCCTAATATAATGCCATTATGGTTACAGACTTCTTGTCCCGAGCTGCTTTCAGGACTTTTTCTTTGTCTCTGAGACTTGTAAGTCTTACTATTAGGTGATGGGGAGTTGACTTATTTTTATTGATTTTGAGGTAGGTTTTCTGTGCCCCCTGGATTTTGGTGCTTGTTCCCGTCCCAAAGTTAGGGAAATTCTCTGCTATAATTCTGCAACATACTTTCTGCCCCTTTCTCTCTTTCTTCTTCTTCTGGAATCCCAATTATTCTAATATTGCTTTATCTTATGGAATCAATTATCTCTCGAATTCTCCCCTCATGATTCAGTAGTTAACTTTCTTTTTCTCAGCTTCTTTATTCTCCATCATTTGGTCTTCTATATCACTAATTCTCTCTTCTGCTTCATTTATCCTAGCAGTAAGAGCTTCCATTTTTATTGCACCTCATTAATAGCTTTATTAATTTCATCTTGGTTAGATTTTAGTTCTTTCATTTCTTCAGAAAGGGATTTTATTTCTCCAGAAAGGGATTGTCTAGTATCTTATATGCTTTTTTTGAACCCAGCTAGCATCTTTTTTAATCATCATCCTGAACTCTAGTTCTGACATCCTACTAATGTCCATATTGGTTAGGTCCCTAGCAGTTGGTACTGCCTCTTGTTTTGTTTTGTTTTTTGACGTGAGTTTTTCTGCCTTGTCATTTTGTCCAGGGAAGAATAGATGAATGAGAAAACAAAATGCTAAAAGGGTAAAAACGACCTCAGAAAAATATACACTAACCAAATCAGAGGAGACCCAAAACTGGGGGGGGAGGAGAAGAAAGGAACTAAAAATATGATTAGGCTGTTGAATAGAAAAGAGCTGCACACTTGATTTTGGGCGTATTTTGGTCTGTTAGATGAAACTGCCTCCCCAAATTTTAAAGAAAGAAAATCTTATATATATATATATATATATATATATATATATATATACAAAAATAATGGTAAACATGTTTAAGGGATGGAATATGACTGTAAGGATGAAAATTTAAAAAATATTTTAGAAAAGGAATTAATAAGAAGTTGGTTGAACAAAGAGGGAGAATGTAATAAGACTGGAGACTAGAACAAAGGCATATGCTAGATTTAGGGCATCTTTTGGTCTGTTAGAAGAGACTGTGTCCCAAAATTTTAAAGAAAGGAAAACTTAAAAGCATACAAAAAATAAGGTTAAATATAATGAAAGGATAGAATGTGAATGTGATAATGAAAATTTTAAAAAGATGTTTAAAAATGTATTGATAAGATAGGGGCACCTGGGTGGCTCAGTGGGTTAAGCCTCTGCCTTCAGCTCAGGTCATGTTCTCCGGGTCCTGGGATTGAGTCCCACATTGGGCTTTCTGCTCAGCAGGGAGCCTGCTTCCCCCTCTTTCTCTGTGCCTGCCTCTCTGCTTACTTGTGTTCTCTGTCAAATAAATAAAGTCTTTTTTAAAAAAGGTATTGATAAAATAAAATAGTTAAAATAGGAAAGTGGAATTTTTTTTTTAAATAACAAAAATTTTAAAAATTTAACTTTGAAAGACTAAAGAATACAGGGGAAAAGCCATGAATTCTATGTGCTGTACTCCCCTAGCACTGGTGTTTTGCAGTTCTCATTGATCAGTAAACTTGGTCTTGGCTGGATGTTCTTGCTGATCTTCTGGTGGAAGGGCCTGTTGCAGTGATTCTCAAATGTCTTTGCCTGAGGTAGAATTTCACTACCTTTGTCAGGGGCCAGGCTAAGTAATCTGCTTGGGTTTGCTCTCAGTAGTTTTTATTCCCTGAAAACTTTCCCTACAGCTTTGGTGGACGAGAATGAAGATGGCAGCCTATCAATCTCTACCCCCAGAAGAGCTACAATCTCAGGGTCCCCTCCCTCTTCAGGGAACCCTCAGAGAAAAGCAGTCAGTCACATCTGTTTCCCTGGCTGCACTCTGTGCTCATCCAGCCTGTGACCAAGCATTTCTATCTCTGGCACATGGCCCTGTTTGGAGTCTCCATACCCAGCAGCTTCCTGCAGCTTGCTCCTGCATTGTTCCTCCCGGGGAGAAAGGGTATCTCCCCAGATCTCCTGCTTGTTGGGTCCCTACTGGAAGAGTAGTGGCCTGATTGTGCCTCAGATCGCAGTTTAAATAACCCCTAGCTGAGAGCCCACTCCTCTGCTCTGTCTTTACTGCCAGCTTCCCTGCTTTGATTCCTGGGATCTCTGGCACATTCAGGCACCACCCCCCAGTCTTTCTGTGACCCTGAAAGTCCTGAGACCACACTGATCCAGAGAGGATTCCACCCTCTGCTTAGCCACTGGAGTGACATCCCTCTGTGGACCAGACTTCTAAAAGTTCTGATTTTGTGCTCCCTTGCTCTCTTGCTTGCCAATAGCTGGCTGACAGAGGACCCCCTCTCCCCATGGTCTATCTTCCTATATATCACGTCGGATTCACTTCCCCACATGTCCTACCTTCTAGGAAGTGGTCAATCTTCTGTTCCTAGAATTGCTGCTATTCTTGTCTTGATATCCTATTGAGTTTGTAGATGTTCAGAATGGTTTGTTAACTATCTAGCTGAATTCGTGGGACCAGACAAAATTTAGGTCTCCTACTCCTCTGCCATCTTACTCTTCCTTATAGACCTCTTCTTAATAGGCCCTCATTCTCAGATAATCTCATTCAGACCTATGGCTTTGAATCCCATCTATATCCTGATGGTCCCAAAATTTATAACTCCAGGTTGGCTGTCTCCCTTGAATTCTAGACTTGTGTATACATCAGATGGAGCACAACCCTGCAGGATATAGAAGGTAGGAACAAACCTCCTTCCCATTGTAACAACTAGGAAAAAAAGAGATATCTGTCTGTATCTATATGGCCTAACAAGGGAAGAGTCCTTTAAATTTGTGTGGAAATTAGCAACCTCTTTCCTTCTGTGGGCATCTGGAAAGTCTGGATATGAAGTAAGGTTTGTTTTTGCTGTAGACAGAGGCACTCTGCTGAGGGGGCAAAAAAGCAGAAGAACATTTTATAGCCTCATTGGTTGGCATGACAGGTCAGAATTTGGTTTGCCTCACTTTAGTTTGTCTCTTTGGGCTTTTGCTCAGTGCTGGAATGGCACTGGAGGCTAAGAAATTAGATTGGGAAGTCAGACATAGATTCATTGCAGTCTCATGATTTATAAGAGAGAAAGTCTATGTAGAGAAAAGGTTTTCTATTAAAAGGAAAGGACCTGATTTTAAATTTTTCCCTTGAGACTTTTAGTTAGAACTGAGTGGGAACTAAAGCCACAATCCAGTGTTACCTAGCTCAATTCCTATTTGATTTGAGATGATTATCTCCTTACTCATTTTCCTGACAATGACCATATCCTCTCTTGGAAGGAAAAAAAACTTTGACATTAGAATTTATAGTCACTTTATGCACAATGTTCAGCATACAAATATTATGAGACATGGAGGAACAGGAAACTGTGACTCTTAATAAATAAGAAAAACAGTGAGTGTAACTATACCCACTGGTGATCCAAGGGGTTGTGCCTCAAAACATTATGCTCAGTGAAAGAAAACTGACACAAAGTATCACATATTCTTTGAATTCACTTGTATAAAATACCCAGAATAGATAAATTCCTAAAGACAGAAAGCAAACTTGTGATTATCAAGGTCTAGGAGCAGGGGAGAATAGAGAATAACTAATTAATGGGTATGGGGGTTTTCCTTGGAGGTGTTGAAAATGTTTTGAAACTAGAAGTTTCAAAAGTGGTGCTTGAACAATAGTGATGGTTGCACAAAAATTGTAAGTGTACTAAATGCCACTGAACTATAAACTTTAAAATTATTAATTTTCATCAACATATACTACATAAGTTTTTGTTGTAGTGTTCAATGATTGAACATAATGAAAAATAAAATCTGTAGAAGGACATCTGCCTTGTTCACACCCATGTTCTCAAGGGTCAAGTGTATTTGTTCAGATGCCTGAAAGGGTAGAGCAGGAGATGGATGTCTGAAGAGGGCTAATTATTTTCACTGTGTCTCTTTTTTTTCCTTTGGCCATATTTGGGATTTTTTGCATGGAAAATATTAATTTTACTCTGAAAAAATTATTAACTTTTTATGTGTGTATTTCGCTTCTATTAAAAAATAATTCCTTGAATGGGTTTACTAGCAGGCTGAACACAGCAGAAGAGAGGAATAGAGAACTCAAAGACAGTTCAATAGAAACTATCCAACTGAAACATATGTGGGAGATTGTCGGTCAGTTTAATATATGTGTAACTAGAATCCCAGAATGAGAAGAGCAAAAGAATAAGCCAGAAAAATATATTAGAAGAAGTAATGGCTGATAATTGCCCCAAAGTGGTAAAAGACAATGGGGTGCCTGGGTGGCTCAGTTGGTTAAGTGTCTGACTCTTGATTTTGGCTCAGATCATAATCTCAGGGTAATGGGATTGAGCTACACTGAATGTGGAATCTGCTTGAGATTCTCTCTCTCCCTCTCCTACTCTCCCAATTCTTGTGTGTGCTTTCTCTCTTCTCTAAAAAACAAACAGGGATGCCTGGGTGGCTCAGTTGGTTAAGCAGCTGCTTTCGGCTTGGGCCATGATCCCAGCATCCTGGAATTGAGTCCCATATTGGGCTCCTTGCTCAGCAAGGAGCCTGCTTCTCCCTCTGCTTCTGCCTGCCTGTGTGCTTTCTCTCTCTCTCTGACAAATAAATAAATTTAAAACAAACAAACAAAAAAGTTTTAAAGACATTAACCATAGATACAAGAGTCTCAGTAAAGCCCAAGGAAGAGAAACAATAAAATCATACCTAGGTATGTCATAGCCAAACTTCTGACCCAAGGATACAGAGAAAAACCTAAAAGCACCTAGAGGACAAAAAAGACAAGTTGCCTTCAGAGAAGTGAATATGAAACTAACAACATACCCTTCAACATAACATAATCCATGGGTGCCAAGATATAGCATAGTCACATCTTTAAAATGTTATAAGAGAAAACTGCCACTCTGTACCCAGTGAAATATCCTTCAAAAATGAAGGTGAAATAAAGGTGTCTTTGAACATGTAAAAGTTGTGAGAATTCATTGCAATAAGAGATGAACTATACAAAATACTAATTCCTTCAGACTGAAGAAAATGATACTTCTTTGAAGAACAGAACTGCAGAAAGAACTGAAGAATACCAGAAGGGATATATGTGGGTAAATATAAAACATTATATATCATTTAAAGTAGCAATAATATCCGTGCCTTGTGAATTATATTGTACATAGAAATGAAATATAATAGCTAAAAGTGTGGGAGCAGGTAAATGGAGTTTTACTGATGTTTCATTTTTACATTTTTTAAAAAAGATTTATTTATTTATTTGACAGAGTGAGAGAGATCACAAGGAGGCAGGGTAGGGGGAAGCAGGTTCCCCTCTGAGCAGGGAGCCTAATGTAGGACTTGATCCCAGGACCCTGAGATCATGACCTGAGCTGAAGGCAGAGGCTTAACACCACTGAGCCACCCAGGCACCCCTAATTTTTACATTTATAATGAAGTGGTAAGGTACTAATTTAAGGTACACTGTAATAAATTAAGGATGCATGATGTAATCTCTAGCTATCAGAAGCAGGGTTTCTCAACTTTATCTCAATCTTGTGATTTTTGGACTTGATAACTCTTTGTTGTGGGGGATTTTCTTGTGTATTGCAGGATGGTAAACCATATCCCTGAACTCACTCATCCTCTAGATGCTACTAGCACTTCCCCCCTATGAGTGACAACCAAAAATATTTCCAGACATTGCCAAATATCCCCAAGGTAGCAAAATCACTCTGGTTGAGAAAAACTGCTCTAGAATAACTACCAAAACAATAGACAATGATATAAACAAAATGCTAATAGAAGACTCAAAATGGAATAATAATAAAAATGAGAAACTTGATTAATTTGAAGTAAGGCAGGATAAGAGGAACAAAGAAATAATGGACAAATGAGACAAACAGAAAATAATAGCAAGGTGGTCATCTTCAATACAACTATATCATTAATGACATTAATATAAATGAACTAAATGGTATTTACAAGAGATATTTTACATACAATGATACATAGACTGAAAGTAAAAGGATGAAAAAGATACCAGGCAAACACTAACAACAACAAAGCTGTCATGGTTATAATAACATTAGATTAAATAGTCTTTAAGGCAAGAAGTATTACTGGAAATAAAGAAACACATTTCATAATACCTTCAAAAGGAAGGCAGTAGTCCTCATTCTACAAAGGGGATACTATTTTTTATTCCAATTTTTACAAATGAGGAATCTAAGTCACAGAAACATTATGGGACTTACACAGGAAGTAAATAATGGATCCAGAGCAAGCTTATGCTTCTAAATACTATATTGTATTCTTCGGCAAAATAAGCGGGGGGGGGGACCATTTCTCTTCATGATTGAAATTAAAGGATTGCAGTACCCAAGGAACAATGACACTTTTCTATATTTCTTTAGGGAGGCAGGGCAGTTTCTTCACAAAGACATTAAGTATTCAAATGTAAACTTCAACCTGAATGAGGCCTTATTATGTCATTTAATTTGTGAAGGTAACAAAAACATTCTATGACACCATACCCTATGTGTAAAGTTTCGTTCAGCACAGCTGTGGTCTGGGATCCTCGTAGAACACTTAAATCCACTTCCAAGAATCAAGTCAAATCATCTCTTTTTAGATTGCTATAAAACAAAGTGGAAACTTTCTTTTTCCATTACTACTCAAACTGCTTCAACAAAGCAAGTCTTATATTCCTGGGGGAAGCATAGAAAGGATATGAGTAAAATTTAATTTTGCCAGTAAAGTAAATAAAAAAGAAAATTTCCAGTAAGTCATATTCCTCTGTTCTCTGGGAAATAATATTTTCAGTCTGACTCTTCTGAAAAAGGCTCTGGACAGGTTGGGAATCCACTAATCTGTAAGGAGCCATTTGATCTTTAAAACAATTTTTCTACATTTAAAAATATGTTATTAATTAGCTTATAAAATTAATACGTACTAGAAAGAGAAAAAATGGTAAGGAGAACCTTGGGAAGCACATCTTTAACTTAGTGATCAAGGTTTACATCAACAATGGTAAGTCATGCTGATTTATGTACTCCTGATGTGATGCAAAAAGAGCACATAATTTCTATGGTATTTCCTCCCAAAACTCATAGCCTAAGTGTAATCATGTTAAAATATCAGATAAATACAAATTGAGGGACATTCTACAAAATTCCTGACCAATACTCCTCAAAACTGTGAAAGTCATGAAAAACAAGGAAAGAAACTATCACAGACTTGAGCAGACTAAGAAGACATGACAACTAAGTGCAGTGTGGTATACTGAATTGGGTCCTGGAAATGAACAACAGAATTAGTGGGAGAAAATGACAAAATATAATTCAGGTCTGGAGCTTAGTTAATTCTTTACCAATGTTAGTTTCTTAGGTTTGACAAATATGTGACGGTAATGTAAGGTGATATCATTAAGAGAAACTGAAACTATGTACTGTGTTTGCAACTTTTCTCTAAATCTAAAACTATTCCAAAATAAAAACACTTATTTTAAAATGTCATACATGATTGTGGTGGGAAAAAAAGGAAATGAAAGAATAAAGACAGAAAAGAAAGAAAGGGAATGGAAGCAAGGAGGGAAGGAAGGGAACAATAAATAATAAATGTAAAAAAGTAAATAATTTTTTGAAATTCTCCCAAGGAAAATTAATGATGTTGAGCATTTTTTCCATGTACTTGGTTGTCCTCTATATATCGTCTTTGGTGAAGTGTTTTTTCAAGTTTTTTCAAGTTCGAACTTGTTCACTTTGGTGAAGTGTTTTGCCAGTTTATAAAACTGGATTGTTGGTTTTCTTCCTGTTGTGATTTTTATTTTATATTTTAATATTTTAATAAGCTTTAAAATTTTAGACTATATTTAGATTTACAGAAAAAAAGTGCAAAGTTGATATAGAGAAGTTCCATATATCCCACCTAATTTTCCCTATCACTAACATCTTACATTGGTTTGGTACATTTGCTACAATTAATGAAACAATGTTGATGTATTAAATTCACATTTTATTCAGATGTCTTTAGTTTGAACCTAATGTCATTTTGCTGTTCCAGGATCCAATTCAGGATACACTTCCCATTTAGCCATCACGTTTCTTTAGGTTCCTATTGGCTGTGACATTTTCTCAGATGTTCCCTGTTTTCAGTGACCTTAGCAGTTTAAAGGTGTACTAGTTAGGCGTTTTGTAGATTGTCCCTCAATTTACTTTTTTAATGTTCTTCTTATGATTAGAATAGAATTTGGAGAGGAAGACCAGAGAGATAAAGTACATTTCATCATACCACATCAAGGGTACATACTTATTAGCAAGACTTATCAATGTTGATGCTGATCTTGGTCACCTTCTATTTAGTTTTTTTAAATTTATTTTTTATTTATTTTCAGCATAACAGTATTCATTATTTTTGCACCACACCTAGTGCTCCATGCAATCCGTGCCCTCTATAATACCCACCACCTGGTTCCCCCAACCTCCCACCCCCCCCCCGCCACTTCAAACCCCTCAGATTGTTTTTCAGAGTCCATAGTCTCTCATGGTTCACCTCCCCTTCCAATTCCCCCCAACTCCCTTCTCCTCTCTATATGTGAGTCTTTGACCACATATATGATTTGCAAATATTTTCTTCTAATCTTTAGCTTGTCTTTTGATTTTTTTTACATTGTCTTTTATCAGGAAAAGTTTCAGTTTTCTTTTTTTTAAAGATTTTATTTATTTATTTGACAGATGGAGATCACAAGTAGGCAGAGAGGCAGGCAGACACAGAGAGAGGGGGAAGCAGGCTTCCTGCTGAACAGAGAGCCCGATGCCGGATTCTCCATCGCAGGACCCTGAGATCATGACCTGAGCTGAAGGCAGAGGCTTAACCCACTGAGCCATCCAGGTGCCCCAGGAAAAATTTCAGTTTTGATGAAGTTTAATGTATCAAGATTATCTCATATGGATCTTATTTTTGTTATCATGTTTAAGAACTCTTTTCCCAACCCCAGGTTATGAAAGCCTACTATACTTTCTTCTACAAGTTTTATATTTTTACATCTTACATTAAGATACATGATCCATTTTGAGATACATTTTGTATAAGGTAAATAAAGATGTTATAGTGTTCAGCATATAGATCCTGTACATATTTTCTCTATTGTTTTTCTAATTACAATTTCATCTACCTCTGTTCTAATCTTTATTATTTCTTTCCAACTGCTAGTTTTGGGTTTAGTTTAATCTTCTTTTTCTCATTACTTAAGGTGTACAATTAGGTTATTATTTTGAGGTCTTTCTTCAATTTTTGATATAGATGTTTTCAGCTATAACTACCTTCACTGCATCCCTCAAGTTTATCATGTTGTGTTCTCATTTTCACTTACCTCAAGGTGTTTCCTAATTTCTCTTGTGATTTAGTCTTTGATTCATTGTAAGGGTGTGTTTTTAAACTTCTGCATATTTATGAGTTTTCTAATTTTCTGGCTTTATTCCATTATCATTGGAAAATACACTTTCAATGTTCTCAATCTTTTAAATTTATTGAGACATTTTCTTTGGCCTGATATATGGTCAATTATGGAGAATATTTCATGTGCAGTTGGTAAGAAAGCAAATTCTGTCTTTATATTGGTAAAGTGTTCTGTATATGTTTGTTAGATTTAATTGTTCAACAATGTTCTTCAAGTCTTGTTTTCTTCTTCTGTCTGGTTGTTCTATCCATTATTGAAAATAGGATATTAAAGTCTCCAACTATTATTTTAGATTGTCTGTTTCTTCCTTCAATTATATTAATGTTTGCTTCATATTTGGGGGGCTCTGCTTTTAGGTACATGTATGTTTATAATTATTATATTTTCTTGAATTATTGAAACTTCTTTCAATATATAATGTCCTTCTTTGTGTCTTATTACTTTTTATTACTTAACTTCTATTTTTTCTGATGATGATATAGGTACCCTGGCTCTCTTACACTTGCTATCTGTATGGTATATCTTTTCCTATCCTTCTTGTGTCTTTGTATCTCAAATGAGTCTCTTAGACAGCATTTAGATGGATCATGTGTTTCTTTCCAATCTTCAAATACTTTCTCTCTAATTGAAGAATTTATTCCAGTTACATTTGAAGTAATTACTGATAAGGAAGAAATTTTGTTGTCTAGCAATTTGTTTTATTTATGTCTTATATGCTTTTTGTTCCCCAATCCTTCTTTTACTGCCCCCTTTTCATATTTAGTTGATATTTTCTAGTGGACCATTTTTATTCCCCTATTTACTTTTATGTATACCTTTTAGGTATTTTCTTAGTAGGTATCTTGGGGACCTCAGTAAAAATCCTAAATTTCTAACAACCCATTTTAATACTACAAACTTAGTATCAATAGTATACAAACTCTCCACTCCTATATGTCTCTGCCTTTTCCCTTTATTTTTGCCACAAGTCACTTCTTTATACACTGTGTGCCTATTAATGTAAATTTCCAAATATTGGTTTATGCATTTGTCTTTTAACACAAGAAAAAATATAGGAGATATAAACCATAAGAACAGTAATAATGGCTTTCCTATTTACCTGAGTAGTTAACTTTACCAGTGTTCTTTGTTTCTTCATGTTTTAAGTTATTGTCTAGTTTCCTTTCATTTCAGCTTGAAGTACTCCCTTTAGCTTTTTTTATTCTGATATAGCAGATCTACTAGTAATAAACTCCCCTAGCTTTTGCATTATTATTTTTTCCTTCATTATTCAGAGATAGTTTTGTTGGATGTAGAATGTCATCCCACTGCTTCCTGGCCATTATGGTTTCTGGTGAGAAATCAGCTGTTAGTGGGGTTTTCATTTTAGATTTATTTATTTATTTTAGAAAGAGAGAGAAAGCAAGAGCACTAGTAAGGGGAGGGACATAGGGAGAGGGAGAGAATCCTCAGGGAGACTCTGCACTGAGCATGAGTCTGACAGAGCTAGATCCCAGGATTCTGGGATCATGACCTGAGCTGAAATCCAGAGTTGGCTGCTTAACTGATTGAACTACCCAGGTACTTCTTGGATGTAAATGTTATTGAGGATTCCTTATATCTGAAAGTCTGCTTTTCCCTTAATGATTCCAAACTTCACTCTTTGTCTTAGGCTTGTGGAATTTTGGCTTTAATATGTCTCTGGGTGAATCTTTTTTGAGTTTTTCTGCTTAGAGTTTGTCAGTCTTCTTGGGTATCTAGATTCATGTTATTAATTAAATTTGGAAAGTTTTTGACTGCTGTTGGTTTTTCAAATATCCTTTCTGACCCCTTTTCTCTGTCTTCTTCTGGGACTCCCATAATGTATACTTGGGCTCATTTGATGGTCTACCACAGGTTACCTAGGAGCTGTTCATTTTTCTTCATTCTTTTTTTTCTTTTTGTTTCTTGAGCTGGATAATTTCAATCATCCTACTTGAAGTTCATTGACTCTTCGGTCTGCTCAAGTTTGTTGTTGTACCCCTCTAGTGAATTTTTCATTTCAGTTATTGTATTTCTAAGCTCCAGAATTTCTTATTTTCTCCTTTTTTAAAAATATTTTTTAATTTTTTTTTATAAACATATAATGTATTTTTATCCCCAGGGGTACAGGTCTGTGAATTGCCATGTTTACACACTTCACAGCACTCACCATAACAGATACCCTCCCCAATGTCCATAACACCACCCCCCTCTCCTGACCCCCCCTTCCCCCAGCAACCCTCAGTTCGTTTTGTGAGATTAAGAGTCACTTATGGTTTGTCTCCCTCCCGATCCCATCCTGTTTCATTTATTACTTTCCTACCCCCCAAACCCCCCCATGTTGCATCTCCACTTCCTCATATGAGGGAGATCATATGATAGTTGTCTTTCTCCAATTGACTCATTTCGCTAAGCCTAATACCCACTAGTTCCTGTCTTTCTCCGATTGACTTATTTCACTAAGCCTAATACCCACTAGTTCCATTCATGTCATCGCAGATGGCAAGATTTCATTTCTTTTGATGGCTGCATAGTATTCCATTGTATATATATATATATATATATATATATATATATATACCACTTTTTCTTTATCCATTCATCTGCTGATGGACATCTAGATTCTTTCCATAGTTTGGCTATTGTAGACATTTCTGCTATAAACATTCAGGAGCACATGCCCCTTCAGATCACTACGTTTGTATCTTTAGGGTAAATACCCGGTAGTGCAATTGCTGGGTCATAAGGTAGCTCTATTTTCAAGTTTTTGAGGAACCTCCATGCTGTTTTCCAGAGTGGCTGCACCAGCTTGCGTTCCCACCAACAGTGTAGGAGGGTTCCCCTTTCTCCGCATCCTCGCCAGCATCTGTCATTTCCTGACTTGTTAATTTTAGCCATTCTGACTGGTGTGAGGTGGTATCTCATTGTGGTTTTGATTTGTGTTTCCCTGATGCCGAATGATGTGGAGCATTTTTTCCATGTGTCTGTTGGCCATCTGGATGTCTTCTCTGCAGAAATGTCTGTTCATGTTCTCTGCCCATTTCTTGATTGGACTATTTGTTCTTTGGGTGTTGAGTTTGCTAAGTTCTTTATAGATTTTGGACACTAGCCCTTTATCTGATATGTCGTTTACAAATATCTTCTCCCACTCTGTCAGTTGTCTTTTGGTTTTGTTAACTGTTTCCTTTGCTGTGCTGTACTTTGCCAAATGCTTTTTCAGCATCTATTGAGAGTATCATATGGTTTTTGTTCTCTCTTTTATTGATGTGTTGTATCACATTGATTGATTTGCAGATGTTGAACCAAACTTACAGCCCTGGAATAAATCCCACTTGGTCATAGTGAATAATCCTTTTAAAGTACTGTTCGATCCCATTGGCTAGTATTTTGGTGAGAATTTTCATATCTGTGTTCATCAAGGATATTGGTTTGTAATTCTCTTTTTTGATGGGATCCTTGTCTGCTTTTGGGATCAAGGTGATGCTGGCCTCATAAAGTGAGTTTGGAAGTTTTCCTTCCATTTCTATTTTTTGGAACAGTTTCAGGAGAATAGGAATTAGTTCTTTGAATGTTTGGTAGAATTCCCCTGGGAAGCCGTCTGGCCCTGGGCTTTTGTTTGCTGGGATATATATATATATATATATATTTTTTTTTTTTGCTGGGAGATTTTTGATGACTATTTCAATCTCCTTACTAGTTATGGGTCTTTTCAGGTTTTCTATTTCTTCCTGGTTCAGTTATGGTAGTTTATATGTCTCTAGGAATGCATCCATTTCTTCCAGGTTGTCAAATTTGTTGGCGTAGAGTTGCTCATATTATGTTCTTATAATTGTTTGTATTTCTTGTGTGTTGGTTGTGATCTCTCCTCTTTCATTCATAATTTTATTTATTTGGGTCCTTTCTCTTTTCTTTTTGATAAGTCTGGCCAGGGGTTTATCAATCTTATTAATTCTTTCAAAGAACAAGCTCCTAGTTTCATTGATCTGTTCTATTTTTTTTTGTTTCTATCTCATTGATTTCTGCTCTGATCTTTATTATTTCTCTTCTCCTTCTGGGTTTAGGGTTTCTTTCTTGTTCTTTCTCCAACTCCTTTAGGTGTAGGGTTAGGTTGTGTATTTGAGATATTTCTTATTTCTTGAGAAAGGCTTGCACCGCTATATATTTTCCTCTCAGGAATGCCTTTGCTTGTCCCACGGATTTTGAACCGTTGTGTTTTCATTATCATTTGTCTCCGTGAATTTTTTCAATTCTTCTTTAATTTCCTGGTTGAGGGCGCCTGGGTGGCTCAGTGGGTTAAGCCTCTGCCTTCGGCTCAGGTCATGATCTCAGGGTCCTGGGATCGAGTCCCGCATCAGGCTCTCTGCTCAGCAGGGAGCCTGCTTCCCTATCTCTCTCTCTCTCTCTGGCTGCCTCTCCATCTACTTGTGATTTCTCTCTGTCAAATTAATAAATAAAAGCTTTAAAAAAAAATTTCCTGGTTGACCCATTCATTATTTAGAAAGATGCTCTTTAGTCTCCATGTATTTGTGTTCTTTCCAAATTTCCTCTTGTTATTGAGTTCTAGCTTCAGAGCATTGTGGTCTGAAAATATGCAGGGAATGATCCCAATCTTTTGATACTGGTTGAGACCTGATTTATGACCCAGGATGTGATCTATTCTGGAGAATGTTCCATGTGCACTAGAGAAGAATGTGTATTCTATTTCTTTGAAATGGAATATTCTGAATATATCTGTGATGTCCAGCTGTTCCAGTGTGCCATTTAAGGCCTTTATTTCCTTGTTGATCTTTTGCTTGGATGATCTCTCCATTTCAGGGAGGGGAGTGTTAAAGTCCCCTACTATTATTGTGTTATTGTTGATGTGTTTCTTTGATTTTGTTATTAATTGGTTTATATAGTTGGCTGCTCCCACATTAGGGGCATAGATATTTAAAATTGTTAGATCTTCTTGTTGGACAGATCCTTTGAGTATGATATAGTGTCCTTCCTCATCTCTTATTATAGGCTTTGGCTTAAAATCTAATTGATATAAGGATTGCCACTCCTGCTTTCTTCTGATGTCCATTAGCATGGTAAATTGTTTTCCACCCACTCACTTTAAATCTGGAGGTGTCTTTGGGTTTAAAATGAGTTTCTTGTAGGCAACATATAGATGGGTTTAATTTTTTTATCCATTCTGATACCCTGTGTCATTTGATTGGGGCATTTAGCCCATTAACATTCAGGGTAACTATTGAGAGATATGAATTTAGTGCCATTGTATTGCCTGTAAGGTGACTGTTACTGTATATTGTCTCTGTTTCTTTCTGATCTACTACTTTTAGGCTCTCTCTTTGCTTAGAGGACCCCTTTCAACATTTCCTGTAGAGCTGGTTTGGCGTTTGCAAATTCTTTCAGTTTTTGTTTGTCCTGGAAGCTTTTTATCTCTCCTTCTATTTTCAATGATAGCCTAGCTGGATATAGTATTCTTGGCTGCATGTCTTTCTTGTTTAGTGCTCTGAATATATCATGCCAGTTCTTTCTGGCCTGCCAGGTCTGTGTGGATAAGTCTGCTGCCAATCTAATATTTTTACCATTGTATGTTACAGACTTCTTGTTCTGGGCTGCTTTCAGGATTTTTCTCTTTGTTGCTAAGACTTGTAAATTTTACTATTAGGTGATGGGGTGTGGACCTATTCTTGTTGATTTTAAGTGGGGTTCTCTGCACCTCCTGGATTTTGATGCTTGTTCCCTTTGCCATGTTAGGGAAATTCTCTACAATAATTCTCTCCAGTATACCTTCTGCTCCCCTCTCTCTTTCTTCTTCTTCTCGAATCCCAATTATTCTAATGTTGCTTCATCTTATGATGTCACTTATCTCTCGAATTCTCCCCTCGTGGTCCAGTACTTGTTTGTCTCTCTTTTGCTCAGCTTCTTTATTTTCCGTCATTTGGTCTTCTATATCACTAATTCTTTCTTCTGCCTCATTTATCCTAGCAGTGAGAGCTTCCATTTTTTATTGCACCTCATTAATAGCTTTTTTTTATTTCAACTTGGTTCGATTTTAGTTCTTTTATTTTTCCAGAAAGGGCTTTTATATCTCCAGAGAGGGTTACTCTAATATCTTCCATGCCTTTTTCGAGCCTAGCTAGAACCTTGAGAATCGTCATTCTGAACTCTAGATCTGACATATTACCAATGTCTGTATTGATTAGGTCCCTAGCCTTCGGTACTGCCTCTTGTTCTTTTTTTTTTTTTTTTGTGGTGTTTTTCCGTCTTGTTATTTTGTCCAGATAAGAATATATGAAGGAGCAAATAAAACACTAAAAGGATGGCAGACACCCCAGGAAAATGCACTTTAACCAAATCAGAAGAGACCCTAAATCATGGGGAGGGAGAAAGGGGATAAAAAGAAGTCCAGGGAAAAAAAATTTTAAAAGAAAACAAATAAATAAAAAGTATAAAAAAAGAAAAAAATATATATATATTAGACTGGTGACTAGAACAGGGTTGCCCACTTAATTTGGGGAGTATTTTGGTCTCTTAGAAGAAGGTACCTCCAAAAATTTTAAAGAATGAAAAACATATATAAGGGTAAGCACAATTAAGTGATGGAATATGCCTATAAAGATGAAAAATTTTTTTTAATTTCTAAAAAAGGAATTGATAAAGTTAGTTGGTTGGTAGAATAAAGAAAAAGAAAGTGGAGAGAATTTTCTCGGGCTGGAGACTAGAATAAGCCCGGATCTAGATTTAGTGTATGTTTTGATCTATTAGAAGAAGTTGTACCCCAAATTTTTTAGAAGAAAAAACCCTATTTCTATACAAAAAATAAAGTTAGATACAATGAAGGGTAAAATATGACTTTTATAATGAAGTTTCAAAAAGATAATTATTATTTTTTATGAAAGGTATTGTTAAGATAAACTAGTTTAAAAACATTAAAAAAGGAAAGGGTAAAAGTTAAAAAAAATCTAGCAGAAGAAAAAGACAATTAAATTAAAAAAAAAATAAATTAACTGCAAGACTAAAGAATCATGGGAAGAAAGCCATGAGTTCCATGCATTGCTTTCTCCTCCTCTGGCATTCTGCTGCTCTCCTTGGTAAGTGAACTTATTCTTGGCTGGATTTTTTGTTGATCTTTTGGGGGAGGGGCCTGTTGTAGTGATTCTCAAGTGTCTTCGCCCGAGGCAGAATTGCACCGCCCTTACCAGAGGCCAGGCTAAGTAATCCGCTTGGGTTCGCTTTTGGGAACTTTTGTTCCCTGAATGCTGCTTTCCGTAGAGTTTTGGAGGACGGGAATGAAAATGGCGACCTCCCAATCTCCAGCCCAGAGGAGCCTAGAGCACAGGGCCCCACTCCTCAGTGCACCCACAGAGAAAAGCGCTCAATCACTCGCATCTCCCTGGCCTCCGGCTGCACTCCCAGTTCACCCAGCCTGTGACCAGTTCAAGGTAACCCTGAGCTGAGGGCTCACTCCTCAGCTCTATCTCTGTAGCCAGCTTCCCTGCTCTAATACCTGCGAGCTCTGCAACACTCAGACACCCCCAATCCTTCTGTGACCCTGCGGGACCTAAGGCCACACTGGCCCCGCATGGGCTTCTCCCCGGTTTAGCCTCTGGAGCTATGTCCCTCAGTGGAGCAGACTTTTAAAAGTCCTGATTTTGTGCTCCGTTGCTCCGCTGCTTGCAGGGAGCTGGCCCCTCCCCACCATGGTCTATCTTCCCATCGCTTTGGATTCACTTCTCCCCCGGTCCCACCTTTCAGAAAGTGGCCGATTTTCTGTTTCTAGAATTGCTGTTCTTCTCTCCGATCTCCTGTTGGATTTGTAGGTGTTTGCAATGGTTTGGTAAGCTATCTAGCTGATCTCCTGCTACCTGATGTAGTCTCAGCCTGCTATTTCTCCACCATCTAGACTTCCTTATTTTCTCCTTTTTATATTTTCTATCATTTTATTAATGTTTTCATATTGTTCATACATTGTTTCCTGATTTGTTGCTGCTGTTGTTGTTGTTGTTTTCCACAGCTTCTCTTACCTCTTTGAGAATATTTGAGATAATTGATTTAAAATCTGTCGTAAGTCCAATGTCTAGGCTTCTTCAGGAACTGTTTTATTTTTCCTTTGAATGAACCATAATATCCTATTTCTTTATAAGTTTTGTAACTTTTTTATTGCAAACTGGAAATTTGAATATTATATGATAACTCTGGAGACTAAATTCTTCCCCTTTCTCAGGGTTTGTTGTTCTTCACTGTTGAAGATTTAGGAAGAATAGTAGTATTCCCACCAGCCAGACTGGAAAACTCCACAATTCTAAGGTATCAGGTTCAGTACCCACAAAGGTATTACCTCAGTAATGAGAGCAGACTAGCTCCGGACTAGAAGCTGCTCGCATTCCACATAGCAAAGGTTATTTTTTTAAAGATTTTACTTATTTATTTCACAGAGAGAGAGAGAGATCACAGATAGGCAGAGAGGCAGGCAGAGAGAGAAGGGGAAGCAGGCTTCCTACTGAGCCGAAAGCCCGATTCAAGGCTCAATCCTAGGACCTTGAGACCATGACCTGAGCCAAAAGCAGAGGCTTGGCCCACTGAGCCACCCAGGCACCCCCCACATAACAAAGGTTAAAAGCAATCTTTAAAAGAATCAAATGATTTTCAAGTAACTAAACATCAGCCTACAAAATGCCCAAAAAGGAAAATTTTAAATCTCTAGAACCCATCGATGAAATATTCACAATGGAAAACATCCAATAAAAAATTACTGGGCATGCAAAGAAGCATAAAAATACAACCCATAATGAGAATAAAAGTGAGTCAATAGCTAAACACATAAGAGAAACATATGATAGAATTATTAGACACAGACATGAAAACAGCTATTATAACTATACGCCATCTGTTCAAAAAGGTAGAAGGAAGCCTGAATATGTTGAGACATGGAAGACCCAAAGTAAACTTCAGAAAAATTGTCTGTGGTGAAAAATAACCTAAATGGATGGGCAGAAGACACAAACAGACATTTCTCCAAAGGAGACCAACAGACATATGAAAAGATGTTTATCATCACTTACATAAGAGAAATGTAAATCAAAACTACAATAAGATATAACCTCACATTGTGAGAATGACTAAAATCAACAACATAAGAAACAACAGGGGTTGGTAAGGATGTGGTGAGAGTTCCTGGGTGAGAATGCAAACTGGTGCAGCCACTCCAGAAAACAGTATGGAGGTTCCTCAAGAAGTTAAAAATAGAGCTACCTATGACCCAGCAATCACATTACTAGATGGCTCAGTCGTTAAGCATATGCCTTAAGCTCCAGTCATGATCCCAGGGTCCTGGATTGAGCCCTCCATTGAGTCCCTCATCATATTCCCTGCTCAGCAGGAAGCCTGCTTCTCCTCTCCCACTCCCCCTTCTTGTGTTCCCTCTCTTGCTGTCTCTCCCTATCAAATAAATAAATAAAATCTTTTTTAAAAAGATGCAGTACAAAACAAGCAGTGTATTTCCACCAGCAATGTTATCCTTATGTATGAATTTCCATCCATTTGATAAAGTCATGTTAGAGCTTGACTCCCACGTATTTCTCGTTTTATCCAGATATTAGAACAAATGCTACAGTGTCTAGGTGGTATCCAATTTTTGAAAAGTAAAGGCTAGATCTTTTGACAATTTCCTCAAATATTTCTTGGTTGGTAGAGTACCTCAGCAAGATCCATTTTATTAAAACTGGCAACCAGTTGTTTCATATTTGGCAGTTCCGACAGGCTGAAGTGTGTGTGTGTGTGTGTGTATAAAATAAAACATGTCTGTTCTGAAACATCAAAGGAGATCACATAGAATTTGATGGGCTCAAATTTCCACTGAAAGATATTAGCGGTGCCACCACTTTCATGCTTAACCTTCAGTTATCCAGGACCTTGGCTTGTTTTTCCCATTTCAGCTACCTTTCAGCAACCTTTATCAATTCCACCAAAATTGTAAGCCATATGGCCAGTAGTGGTAGACTTGGCAAAGCCTATATGTCAACGGCTTTTGATGTGTGGGGGTTTACTCTTTCCAATTTTGTCTTGAGTGTAGTGGTGGTTTTCACAGCTTTTTTTCTGGGATTGTCCCATTGCCCCACTCCATGTTTCCATCCTGGAAGTGAATAATTCTTGGTCTCCTAAATTACATCCAGAATTCTATTCTGTTTTATTTGTTTGATTGTTTATTTATTTATTGTTTAGTTTTTAGTTTTACTTGAATTCCAGTTAGTTAACATACAATGTAATATTTTCAGGTGTATGATTTAGTGATTCAACACGTCCATACAATACCAGATGCTTATCACAGCAAGTACATTCCTTAATCCCCATCACCTATTCTACCCATCCCCCTATCTACCTTCCCTCTGCTATCCATCAGAGTTAAGAGTCTGTTAAGAGTTTTAACCATAGTTAAGAGTCTGTTTCTTAGTTTTCCCCTTTCTTTTCCCCCCATGATCATTTGTTTTAAATTCCACATATAAGTGAAATCATATAAATGGCAAAATTTCATTCTTTTTATGGCTGAGTAATATTCCATTGTGTTTGTATGTGTGTGTGTATATATGGTATATATTCACACATTACCATGTTTTCTTTATCCATTCATCAGTTGATGGATATTTGGGTTCTTTCCACTATTTGAAATCCAAAATTATAAGTAGGAGGACCTACTAATACCTAAGGATAGAATGGGGAGATTGAGGAGGAAGTTCTAAGTATAGAATTTTCTCCCTCTGTGAATTGGATGGGGGCTGTGCTCAAGATTATAGGCATAAGATGGAGTTATAGGAATCTTTTCTTATGTGAGAAACTATTTAGAGAGATTTAAAAGTAGATATTTAGAGAGCATACTCAGCAACAAGGAAGAACCAGTGCAGTAGCAGGGTCCTAAACTCACTTTGGCCCATAGATACAACTAAATAACATCAATATCAGTGTAAATAACCCAGAGAATGACCCCAAAACTGGAAGAATAGACTCTCCTCAGCTAAAGTTAGAGAAGAGGCAACATTAAAGTGGGTAGGAAGGGCAAAGAAACAATTGGGAGCTAAAAGGACCCACTACACTAGTCACAGAAGGGAAAGATGAGGTAGACACAAAGAGGGGAGAGAAACAGACAACCACAACAGGCACCCCAGGCATAGGGGACCTGCATGAGGAAGACAAATCTCCATAACATTTGGCTTTGAAAACCAGAGGGACCTGGCTTCATGAGTTCTTACAAATAGTGTGGCTTAACATCTGGAACTTTAAAAAATCAGCAGACTTGGCTCTGGGAGAGTCTGGAGGGTGGTAGGAAACTGAGTCCCATTCTTAAGGAGATAGCAAAACTAACAGTAAAAACACAGCATAGAAGCAGTACTTTGAAAAATGTCTAGGTATACAAGAAGGAGATTTATTTACTTATCTCAGAGCATGTGCTGGAGGGACAGGGATCTTTGGGAGAGTTCTACAAGAACAAAAGAGCTGGTGGGTACCATTTCTGTCCCCCAACCCTGGCTTAAATACAGAACATGAGCATGTGCCAGCCCAGACCCAACACTATCCACCTAGCTTACGAACAGTACACCCTGCCCCTGCCTGCTTCTGTGGCTCTGCCCCCTCCAAACCAGCCCATGTTGGCAGAAGTTTCCCAGGTGGCTGTGCATCCCCTCCCACAGTGTACCAGCATGGACTTCCCTGGCACTACACACCTAACCACCAGCTTCTCCTGCAGACCTGCCCCCTCCAGTACACCTATGGCTGGAGCCCATCCTAAGTGGTGCTGTGAGCCTAGCAGTGTGCAAGGCTCTGACAGAGGTGAGAACCACTTGAAAGTGACTTCTGCCCCAGAGATAGGGGGAAATAACCACACATACCAATACAACTTTGGCTCCAGCAGTGGCCTGGGGGTATACATTGAGTCTGACTGCAGGCCCCGCCCATCAATAAAAGTTTCTCAGAGGACAACACAGGGAGATTGCCCTGTATTTCAGTGGTTCTGTATATCTGGAAAATGCTTGGTATGATTCAACTCAAGCCCAAGGCAGCCCCAGAATAATACCCTAACAACATACATAATGCCCACAAGAGACAAAGAAGGTCATCGTAGATGACTGGACTGAAGACAAAAGTGGCACAGCCACAACAGTAGGGTGCTTGCAACGCACATAGGAGACATTTCTGAAGCACTAGGTTCTGGTGAACAGGGATCATTACACTGAAGGGCAATACAGGACCTCTTCTTCATAAGGCCACTACTTTAAAGAGCAGGAGATGAAGCTGACTTTCCTAACACATAGAAACAGAAAGTTAGACAAAATAAAGAGACAGCAAAATATGTCCCAAATGAAAGAATAGGACAAAATCACAGCAAGAGACCTAAGTGAAATGGAAATAAGTAATATGACTAATAGAGAATTTAAAGTAATGACCATAAAAATACTTGCTGGTCTTTAGAAAATAGTGGAGGATCTCAGTGGGTCCTCAGCAAAAAGATAGAAAAACATAAAAAGAAACAGAGATGAAGAACTCAATCACTGAATTAAAAATACACCATATGGAGTAAATAGTAGACTAGGGGAAGCAAAAGAACATATCAGTCACCTGGAGGACAGAATAATGAGAAGCAAGCTGAACAGGAGAAAGGAAAATATAATAATAAAAATGAAAATAGACCAAGAAACACCATAAAGCATAATAAATATGCACTATAGGGATCCCAAAAGGAGAGAGAGAGAAAAGGGGGTAGAAAATTTATTTGAAGAAATAATAGCTAAAAAATTCTTAAATTGGGGGAAGAAAACAGAAATCCAGATTCCGGAGGCAAGAGAGCCCTGACATAGTAATTAAAACGGCAAAAAGTAGAGATAAATAGAGAGGTTTAAAAGCATCAAGAAAAAACAGTTGCACACAAGGGGAACCCCATAAGGCCATCAGATGATTTTTCAGCACAAATTCTGCAGGTCAGAAGAAATTTGCATGATATATTCAAAGTGCTGGAAGAAAAAAAAACCTGCAATCAAGAATACTCTATCCAGCAAGGCTATCATTCAGACTAGAATGAGAGATAAAGAGTTTCCCAGATAAAAGTTGAAGGAATTCATCACCACTAAACCAGACCTACAAGAAATGTTAAAAGGGACTCTGAGTAAAAAGGAAAGTCCGTAAGTAAGAGTAAGAAAAATAGGAAACACGAAAGAAGTAAAATTAAGTATATCTATAAAAAATCAGTCAAGGGAGTCACAAAATAAAAGGATATAAAGTATGACACCATGTACTTAAAACTTGAGGGGAAGGAGAGGAGTAAAGAATAGGTTCAAACTTAAAAGTGCAGACTCTGGGTCTGGGTTCAAATCTCAGCTCTACCATTAACTAGTGTGTGAACTTGAGCTAGTTCATCAACCTTTCAGTACCTCAGGTTCCTAATCTAACAACTACCACATAGGGTTATAATGAGTTAATGTGTATTGGTCTGGGGGTGCAAGTATTACCAAACATCTGTGGATGAAGTGAGCAACAAAGAGAAAGTTTTCCTCTGTCCTGTGGGGTTTCACCCATCTGAAAGGATGCCCTAAGTTTTCCTGGGAGAGAGGCTGCTTTGTTCCAGCAGTTGATGGGGGGAAAATGCCTGGTAATTTGAACTACCTGGAGATGTTAATTTATTTAGAAGGCCTAATCATATTAGCCAAGAACTTGGAGAAACACGAATGAAGACTGTTTCTGGTATGAGACCAACTGGAAGATGCAAGCTTAAAAGTATCCATTGACAGGGGTGCCTGGGTGTCTCAGTGGGTTAAAGCCTCTGCCTTTGGCTCAGGTCATGATCCCAGGGTCCTGGGATCGAGCCCCATATCAGGCTCTGTGCTCCGTGGGGAGCTTGCTTCCTCCTCTCTCTCTCCCACTGCCTGCCTCTCTGCCTACTTGTGATCTCTGTCTGTCAAATAAATAAATAAAATCTTAAAAAAAAAGTGTCCATTGACAAAGGCCAGTTCTACTAGTCCTGGATCATGTAGAGTATATTGTTCCTGGTGGTGATCACAAATTCAATTAAGAGTTTTACTCTTATTAACTAGCCCTGTTCACAAATTAGAGAAAATTAAGAATCTTCTTGGGTTTCATTGGACACTGTAGATTTGTGAAACCCCTTCACAAACCAACTCAGAGTCGTCAGATAAAAATGGGAAAATTCACCTAGTTACCCCATCTTCCCACCTTTGTCCCCTCCAGCAACCCTCACTTTGATTCCTATGCTTAAGAGTCTCTTATGCTTTGTCTCTCTCTCTGATTTAGTCTTGTTTTGGGGGGGTAACTGGGTGATGGACATTAAGGAGTGAATGTGATATAATGAGCACTGGGTATTATATAAGACTGATTAATCACTGACCTCTACCTCTGAAACCAATGATACATTATATGTTAATTGAATTGAAATAAGAATAAATTTTTAAAAAGAGGGAAAGTTAAATGATCAAACAGAGGGTAATATAGTAATTTTACCCCTTTAGACATTGGTTGAAAAAGCGTACATATAGGTACTTCAGTCATTGATGACTTGCTTAAGCTCCTGTTTGTTGGCTTCACCAAACCCTGTATTTAACATTCTTTTAAAATAAATACTGTGGTTTGTCAGGAAAATTATGAAGATATTATATATAGTTATTGCTATATAAATGTAAGTCTGTCTAAAGCTGAGACTCAATATCTTGTTTGCAAAATAAAATTCTTGACTTTAAAATGGGATCTTACAGAGAATATGTTTATGGTGTGCCTTTTCATTTTTTTGTTTCAAATTTTTATTTAAATCTAGTTAGTTAACATATAGTGTAATATTTGTTTTAGGAGTAGAATTTAGTGGTTCATCACTTACATATAACACGTAGTGTTCATCATAACAATTGCCCCCTTAATCATCATGTGCCTTTTCAGATGTACTGCTTACCAAGACAAAGCTCAGTGCTATCAGCAATAGTATTAATAAAACTTAATTTTATTATTCAATATAATATTTTCTATAAACCTGGGATCATGATTAAGATATTGATGCCACCTCTCATAACACATACCAATAAGCAACTGAAACTATCCCCAGTGAAGGGTTCAGGGCTATCTGCAGTTGCCAAAGAATAGGAAACTTTACTGAGTGAAATATAGCCAAAAGCTTGATGCTGCCTCCAGAAACTGGGTCTATGGTGTGGATCAACTCTGTGGTCATGGAAACTTGTTAAACATTCCAACTAGAAGTCAGACCTGGAGGAAAGGACAATAGGCAATGGGAACAACTGGTTAAACCTCAAGAATGCTATTACCATGGTTGTGAGAGTTTTATTTGGTGGCATTAGCTGTTTGGGGAAGGAAAGAACTATATACATAGACTCTAGTTTGGGGTTGAAGATGACAAAGGACATCAGAGTCAGATATGAAATTTCTAAATTTCATTTAATGAAAAATGTTGCCAACATGTGGCTTTCCTGGAAGCTGCTCAAAGCCAAATACTATGAGAGTTAGAGAGCATAGCCTCCTTACTGTGTCCTGAATACCCAAACGGAGCACAATAAAATGCATTCCCAAAGAGACAAATCCTACTCTCAGCCAATCAGCCACATGCTCAGAATCCATAAGAATGTGCAAGAGAGTGTTACCTTTGTGGGAGAACTGGAAGTAGCTTTTCCACACTTTGCATCTCATCCTGCCTGCTCCACTACAGGTATGTTGAGTCTTCATCTTGATTACTGGAACCACCCATGTAGTCACCTTTCTCTTAGGGAAACTGTCCCTCTTTGGAGTCATTATCTCTTTCCTCATTCCTTCACAGGCTTCTCTTATTGTTAAACCTCTGTTTCCCTCTTCTGAGCGCCTATATTTTACTTGTTTCAGTCTTTGACCAAGGTGAGTTGTCATTTGTTCCATCTAACTCTTTCATTAAAGATGGAAAGGTTTTTAACTCCATGTGCATGGAGGATGGGATGAAGGATAGCCATGCCTGTCAGTCTGGTATTTGAACATAATTGCTATAAGATACTATGCTAAAAATTCTCAGTCTCTTTAGTCTATTTACAGTTGCATTTCAAATAGCCCCCTTCTATTATCCCAGTTTCTGTGTATTTGTACCCACAACTTCACAAAAAACACACACACAGCATTCTAAGAAAGGAAAAATTAAATCAAGAGACTGCAAATATTTTGCTATTGTGAAATTATAATGGGAATTTTATGTTGTCTGCAGATAGTGTAATGAGGTCCCTGTCTACCTTCCACCCTATACATACCAGTATCCATTTTCTTCTATTCACAAACTGGGAGATGTTTTTGTTTTTATTCTTGAGAGAGGAACTTAAAAAGATGAAAATAGAGAATGAAGATGATGATACAGAATGTGTCCCCAGCCATGGGAACTAAGTTATCCTTTGCAGTTAGAGAAAGGTGAGAAATGGGACATTCAAGAAAGGCTCTGAAACTCTGGCCACAAGCAAGTTGGCTCTAGAACCCAGAAATACAGTCTAATACAGAGTAGAGAAGCCCTTCCTTTTGCCTTTCCACCAGACCCAATACAGGTCTGATATCCTAAGTATGGGAATTTTAGAATCAGCTAAAGATAATCTACTTGGGACTGTACCTGGTGTCAGTAGTGATGCTTTTCTGAGTAGCTTTATGATAGCGGGTACAGACAAATGGGATCCAGAAAAGGAAGAAAGAACAAAATAGATGCCAAGTGGAAATCACAGCTGACAAATTAGTTTGTAGTCTCATGTGAGGCATTTCTTTGCTACACTCTCCCAACAGACATTTGTATTACATACATATAAACATATACACATATTCTTTAAAAATGTTTTGATTGGGGGCGCCTGGATGACTCAGTGGGTTAAAGCCTCTGCCTTCGGCTCAGGTCATGATCTCAGGGTCCTGGAATCGAGCCCCGCATCGGGCTCTCTGTTCGGCAAGGAGCCTACTTCCACCTCTCTCTCTGCCTGCCTCTCTGCCTACTTGTGATCTCTTCCTCTCAAATAAATAAATAAAATCTTTAAAAAAATGTTTTGCTTGTGTGAAAATGTATGTAGAAACACAAAAGAATCTATAGATAATTGTTATAATTCATAAGTGAATTTTGAATATTCATTGGGTGAAAAATCAGTATGGAAATATCAATCTTATTTCCATATACTATAAACAAACAATTGTAAATGCAATTTTAAAAGATACATTTACAACAATATGAAATACCTAGGAATTAATCTAACAAGACCTCTACACAGAAAACTACAAAATATTACTGAAAAATGTTGAAGCAAATGTAAACAAAGGGAGGAATTTGCTAAGATCATGGACAGAAACAGTCAATATTGTAAAGATGTCAGTTCTCTGCAAACTGAATTATAGATGTAATTAAACCAATCCAAATCTCTGCACATTCTGTGTGTGTGTGTGTGTGTGTGTGTGTGTGTGTGTGTGAAACTTTACAGGCTGACTCTAAAATTTATAAAGCAGAGCAAAGAGCCAAGAACAGCCAAGATAATCCTAAAGAAGAATGAAGTTGAAGAATTGACAATATCAGATTTCAAGTCTCATAAAACTACTTAAATAAAGATAGTTTGTCTTCAAAAGGGTAGACTTATACAATAATAGAATGAAGTAGAGTCCAGAAATGAACCTGTATGCCTACATATGCATGGACATTTGATTTATGACAAAGGTGACACTATGAGGCACTGGAGAAAAGAATTCTTTTAAATTAATCATCTGAGTCAATGGAATAGCCATTAAAGGAAGAAATGAATCTACACCTCAGCCATGCACTTATATGAAAATAATTTCAAGGTGGATCTAAATGTGAAAGATCTAAATGTGAAAGTTAAAACTATAAAGCTTTTGGAACATAGCATAGTAGGATATATTCCTGACTTCATAATACCAAAGATTTCTTAAATGAAACACAAAAATTACACTAACACATTAAGTTAAAAGCTTAGCAAATTGGAATACATTAAAATTTAGAATGACTATCAAATTACACCATGAAGAGAGTGAAAAAGCAAGTCAAAGAATAAGAGATGTTTTGCACAATATAAAACTGATAAAGGACTCATACACAAAATGCATAAAGAAGTACTACAAATCATTAAGAAAGAAAAACCTATAGAAAAATGGGCAAAAGACTTGAGTAGGTACTTAATAAAAGAAGATATACAAATGATGAAAAAACATATTAAAAGGTGTGCAATATCATTAGTCATCATGAAAGTTTAAATAAAATCCACAAAGATATATCACTACACATCCACCAGAATGTCAGATATTAAAGAGTGACAAAAGCAAATAATAAGGATATGGAAAAACAGAAACTCTCATGTATTTCTGGTAAAAATGTAAATTGGTACCACTTTGGAAAACCATTTCTCATTGTGTACTAAATCTGAATATGTGGCTATTACAAGTGTATATAAAAGGACTAGCACTACAGTAACCAATAAAATGATATATAAGGTAAATAAATGGGAGTAGTCTTTCCTGGATAAAGTATTTTGAAAAGCCAGTTGGGTTAGAGAAAGATTCTCATGGGGCATGGCTTCAGAGTAGATTGTTGCTTTTTTACCAACTGCCAGGATGTTTTTGTTTTAACCTAAGTGGAATGCCAATATGAAAATAAGAGTTTGATATCTATAGAAAATTGGTGTAATTTTGAGAAATAATTTCTGTGAAGGAGAAGGAAGGATTGCTAACAGATGAATTCTTCTTCACTGAAAGAGTGTTCTACAACTATCTTTATGAAGTTTCATAAAGATGCATGATATAAACTATTTCCTTGGTTCCCCCAAATGTTTGATAAAGAATCTATAGCCCCTTTTTTTGAAATAGCATTTGGGAAGGTATAAGGAAGGCCATCACTATAAATCAGATTTTACTGCTAGCCAATCACTCATGAACAGAGTCAAGAGGATGAAATCAACCTTGCTTTATTTTTCCCCATCAAATCATCAGTCAATCTAAAATTTTCTTCTGATGTGCTTTTGGGAATCCCACCTTTTTCCTCCACCTCCTCTACTTCCAAGAGATCTCATTAAGTCTTGCTCTTAACCCCTACCTTTCACTTGGGAGTTCTTCACCTGTAATGACTTTATGTAGGTGCTTTAGATCCTCAGAGGTCTGTGAAGTAAACAGACCTTCAGTTGATTTTTCTGACAGTTTCCTGATATGCTAACATGCTACCTGTCCCAAGCTCCGACGAAGAGGAAAGAGAAGAGAGAAAGAAAACACATTCTTACCGAAATACAATTTTATTAATGCGGTGTGCACTTGCATTTATTTAGGATTTGCTCTGGTAGACTGAGTAAGGGCTGCCCATGGGGAATCTGTCACACATTGGTGGTTCTGTTATTATTCCCACCATGTTTAACAAGTATTAAAACCTTATTATTATTATTGAAATAAATGAACCTACAGCTTGGAGGTGGCCCTCTTCCCTTAAGGGCCCTAGTCTTGAAGTTTTCCTGGAAGATGTTACAGTATCTCTCCTTCCAGCTCCCAGCTGGTGGACCTGAAAAATATTTTTGAGGATCAAAGAAATTCAGAAATGAATTAGATCGGAATCAGAATATAGATCAGGAGAATCACTTTCAAAGGATCAGAAAGAATGTGTTGCTCAGGGAGGTGTAGAAGTTATAAATTCAACGAAGAAGGATTTTAATTGCAATATCAATAATACAAACCAACTGGCATTAATCACACGGCAGAGAAGGTTGAAAAAAGAAACAGACCATTTGATGACAGTGGTTCACTGTGTGCTTGGAAAGTAGCCAAGAGGAACTCAACCGGGAAAATTCTGGGTCCAACGTTGTTGTAAAGTGGTACTATTGCATAGTGCAATGTAGAAATAGTAGAGGAAGTTTACAGAATAATATAGTGAAGTAGAGAAAGGAAGAGTACAAAGTCAAAATAGTAATGTCATTGGGAAAAGAAAAAGGTAGTTTATAAATAATATGTATTATTGAGCTCCATTCTCTTCTCTGTAGGAAAAAGCAAAAACAACTCTGAAAATTGCTGATGAAGTATATAGTAACAACTATGAAATTATAAACGCTATGAAGAAATTTAAGTGCCAACTTACTCCCAAGGAGAGCAAGGCTCATTAAGGCAAACAACTTTTCGAGACCCAAATATGATCTGTGTCACTTAACTATCTGTTTAATTGTGCTTCCCATTTTAAAATAATCGTTGTGCACGGATGGCAAGGTAAACATTGAATTAATACTATAAGTTGCATTTCTTATAATTCAGAAAAAAGAGTATTTATTTCATTTTGATGTTCTAGAATCCTCTAGCAGTTAGAAAAATTGACTTTAAACTATTGAAGTTCCAGTTATTAAAAGAAAAACATACACATACCTATTCCAGGCCAGATATCCTACTTTCTCTGGCTACTTATAGGTATATCATGGAAGGAAAGCCCCCCAAATTTATGTACAGCTAACGTAAAAAAAAAAAAAAGAATGGGTCATTACATTTTCTCAATGGTAAAACTGGGAAATTGTTGGTCTCTTTCTGCAGACTGTTCAGACTTTTCCAACCAGGGTTTAGTTTGAAAGAGATGAATGTAGGCTAACATTTGTGCTCAAAGAGAATAGTTCCTGTAGCACTTAAGTATTATGTGTGTCTTCCTGAAGAATATTCTTCACAGAGACCTAGATCAAGTATGACTAACCCCTAACATTTTCATTATATGAGTTACTCCTGATCACCTCCTCTTACAAATATCTGAGAGTAAGAGATAGATTCCTGGCTCATACAACATTCAGTAACTCCAGTTCAATAATAAATGCACATATATGTATGAAACCAGATACCGCCTCATGTGCTAGTCATGATTTATTTTGATATTTTCTGTACATGTCTCTAGATGACATATTTAGATGTTTAATGAATCATAGACCAAGAAGTACCTTGAGATATCACTACCTGATTAGAATAATTTGTTTATGGGGTGTTCATTATTTAGCAATTTGATCTTATTCACATATTTACAGTGAGTAGCACTTATGTTGCCCAAATAAAATATTTACCAAGTATAAGTTAATTATGGTAGGTTTTTTTGGTAGGTTTGTGATAAGGTTCACATTGTAGAAATCAGCCCATTTACAGTGGGAGCCTATTTGACTAGGGAAAGTAAAACCCTTCAAGTGAGCAGTTTTATCAGAGACTTAAAAGCAATAATTTCATTTCATTGAGTTTTAAGTTCAGAAGTCATTGTGTTCATGAAGAAATAGTTTTTTTAAAAAATAAATTGAATTTTCCATTACTTTTAAATTAGTGTTTTTCCAAACAAAACAAAAAAATGAAAATGTCTAATTAATTTTTCTCAAGACAGAATAAAACCAATCTTGTCCTATTTAATCCCTGAATTTCAAAGAAGTAGGGTAGGTCCCCACTAGCCAGTTTGTAAATGAGACTTTTCTTTAAGGTGGGTCTAAATGTTCACAAACTTACTCTTTCTGTTAAGCAATTCCATGATATCCCTCACTGCAGTTGACTAGACTCCAAGAATTACTATTGATCTATGGTTCCTCCTCTACCACAAGTAGTCCTTGAATTATCTGTTATCTCTCTCGGGGAATCTTAGGTTTATGTCAGGATCAGGAGAAAACTATAGGAGAGTCAAAGCAATGCACAGACGAAAGGACCCTTCCCTACATCATTTCAGGGAGGGGGTGCTGTTCTGTTTTACCCAGAAGGAAAGGGAAAATAGACCTGGCCGGAGCTTTCATGGTGATAAGGGAGGGACAATTCAGAGCCTTGTTCCGTACTAAAATAAACAGTTCCTCTGTTGCTATGGCTTTATAATTTACCCAACAAACATGTAGAAAGAGAGCAGCATGTTCCAAAAAAGTTTAGAGATTTTTTTTTAAAAAGTTTTAAATTTATTCATAAGGGAGATTCTATTGCATTACATGGACCAATGTTTCACATTATCTTTATGTCTTCAGAGACTATGCTTGGAGTTAAAAAGACTTAAGCTCAAGTTCTAATATAAGTGTTTTCCTCTTCTCTGTGATTATGACTGGGGCCAGTGAAGAATGATGGACGCATGCATGTATATGTACACACACAAAGTAAGGAGTCAAGGGAACATCATTCTCCATCTTAATAATACCAAGGAGTTTGCCAACTCTGAGATTTTCTCATGTGGCTGTTAAGGAAGTTTTCTGGTCACCAGGGAATTCCTTTAAAGGCTTAGACAGTAACGTACATATAAACAGAAGGGTTCTATTAAATAAAGTAGTTGGACAACTCTTTCTAATCATAATTTCAGAGGGCATGCCATTTATACATTGATTCATTCAAAGGAACCAACGTTTATAAAACCTGACTCAGAGCTGGAGATATAATGATCAATAAAACAAGGTC
The DNA here is from genome assembly GCF_011764305.1 of Mustela putorius furo. Taxonomy (NCBI): domain Eukaryota; kingdom Metazoa; phylum Chordata; class Mammalia; order Carnivora; family Mustelidae; genus Mustela; species Mustela putorius. Next base: position 18,802,004 of record NW_025422049.1, read on the forward strand.
CCTGGCCTCAAAAGTCACTCAGACTAGTTGGAAGAACAAAGTAAATACCCAATTTTAATGTAGTATGATAATTACTAAAAATAGTGGTGAGATGAATGACACCATGAATCCTCTCAGGCTAGTCTGGTGATGAGTTATATGGGCTCCCTCTCCCCTCAATGATAGAAGCTGCACCTGATGTCAGCTTCTCCCAAGGCCTCCAGATACTAAGAAGTTGGCATTACCAGCAACTCCCAGGAAAACTAACACTTAAGCTCACATCATTTGTTGTCAAAACTCGAATTCTTTTTTTATTTTCTGGCAAAGCTGCTCTCTCAGTTGCTCTATAAAAAGGGAGAGCCACAGGGTCCTGGTTCCATCTCTTGTAGCACAGACTCAATGTGCTACAAGTTGCATCTAACTCGTGCACAGCTTTCTCCTGGATTTCAGTAGGACAGGGAACTGTGCATTTACTTCTGGTGTCCACCTGAGAACTGTGCATGACATTTGAGGATTCTGTGGGAGCATGTAGGAGAGGTTCTCATCCTGTCTGGATCATAGGTGCTTCTCGGAGGCAGTTAGGTCTACAATAAAGCCATCAGCCTAAGTAGCTAATTATGTGAGGAGGAAGAAAAGCAAGGTAAGAATGCCCCAGGCAGAAAGAACATCAGACTTGCAAACTTGAAGATGAGCAACACTTAGCGTGCTAGGGAAAGACTAGTTCTGTATAGGTGAACTATCCTGGGAGGAGAAAAATAAAGATGAAGCTGAGGAAGTTAGCAAAGGATAAACACAAATGAAGCCATAGTGAAGACTTGGGATTATACCTTGAAAGCAATTGGGAAGTGCTTGTAAGATTTTTTTTTACAACATATCCATGTTACTTTTACATATTTATTCACAGTTAAGGAAAGAGCCACCACTCTGTAACTCCAGCTTCACAACCCAGAATTATTATTTCTCTTTTTCATTTTGTCTTGTGTCTATTTTATAACTCTTAATTCCATATCTATTCTATTTTTTATTTACCAATTTTATGTATTATGATATAATGATGTTATAATTATGATATCATTATGAGCTTACAAAGGATTTAATTCACTAATCCCATTCTTAATTTTGATGTTATATTATTTTTGTTCTTTGAAAACAATATACTTGACCTTCCTTATCTCATTTTAAAAAAGATTTTATTTATCTATTTGACATGGAGAGAGAGAGAGATAGGGAGAGAGGAAATACAGGCAGGGCAAGTGGGAGAGGGAGAAGCAGGCATTCTGCTGAACAAGGAACCAAATGCAGGGCTTGATCCCAGGACCCTGGGACCATGACCAGAGCCGAAGGCAGATGCTTAATGACTGAGCCACCCAGGTGCCCTATCTCATTTTTTCTTAACAATACCTATTACTCTCACTCTGTGAAATGAAAATATTGGCATTCAGGCTCTTACCTTGTTCTTACCTCTCTGCTACTACTCCTTCCCTAACCACCCCATCCAACTGTCTTGGCAAAACTGATAATATTATATTCTATCTTATAACCAGATTAAATCTTACCTGTCTTGTATATAGGTAGATTCTAAATTTTAAAAACCCAAACCAGCATTACATTATGATGACTATCTAAATACTGATAGATCAAGTGGTTTGCTGGGTTATATTCTTGTCTCTGCAGATCCAATGTCAACCCCATGTCTAGTGCATCAGTTGCCCAAAATCATGAAATAGTCTTGGACAGCTTTCTGTTTTTTCTTATGTTTTTAGTTGTTTAATTCACTTTCAAAAAAACTGCAGAAGAGCCAAAGAACTTTAGGACCCTAATCCTTAAATTTGGCTCAGCATATTGCACAGAAATCCCCTCTATATTTTTGGTTTTATAAATTCTCGGTCAAATTCTGATCGAGAATAAATTCTGTGGAGACTATTGATATGAGTGTGGGTCCAAAATGTATACCTCATCATCCCCACAGAGTTGCTGTATGGCTTTGCATATCTGACTTGATGACATGTCCTCGGTTATTTGCTCGAAATCCACTTATTAATGGAGCCAACTTTATGACTCAGCAGTTTCCTAAGAGGCTCAAAGTCAGCCAGGTTGCAGCAGTAGTCTGTGCCTTGAAGAAAGTTGCTGGCCCTCCTCCTCGCTGGTCAGTTGAGCTTTGGGGTTTCTCAAACTGGTCATATTTGTTATCCCTTTTCCAGTGCTTTATGCCAGCTGGATAAAGGCTGTTCTCTGTAGACTTGTTCAAGTTGGATTTCTAGCACGAGATGAAGCTGAACTTATTACCAACCTCAACAATGAAAAGGACTATGATACCTGGGGCATTTGCACTTTGAGAACAAAAGAACTTGATTTCTTGGTCTTGTCCAGTTACCAAATCTCCAGGTAGAACTGAACTGTTTTTATTTAACATTTGATGTGGCATAACACCAAAAAATGAAACTGGAATTTTGTACCTCCATAAAAACAATTATGAAACTGGCAAAACTATAAGAATCAACTTTTTAGTTAATCTCAAAACTAACCAAAGGCTTTCAGCAACATGGGGAGCACTTATTATAGAAAAACAGCTGATTTCCAGTAAGAACAGCAAGTTTTGTGGTGCTTAAACTTACTCTAGGCCTATCCTTCATCCTCTAGGTCAGGGTAGCCTTGAAAATATCAGCCCACATTCCCAATATCAGAGGGAGAAAAATGAACTGTATTCACAAAGAATTAAACATTAAACATTATTATTCATAGCTTAAAAAGTGGAAACAACACAAAAGTCCAAACTGATGAATGGATAAGCAAAATGTGTTGTATTTGTACAATGAAATATTATTCAGCCATCAAGAGGAATGAAATATTGATGCATGCTGCCATGTGGATTAACCTTAAAAATACTATGCTAAGTATGCATGAACAATGAATTATGGAACACTAAAAAAAAAATTAAATCTAAATAAATAAATAAATAAATAATAAAAGGGGATAAAAAAATACTATGCTAAATGAAAGAACCCAAATGCAAAAAAGCCCACATATTATATGATTCCATTTATATAAGTTGTCCAGAATAGGCAAACCCATAAGGACAGAAAGTAGATTAGTGGTTTCTAGGGAATAAGGGTAGGAGGAATTGAGAATGACTGCAAATACATAAAAATATTCTCTTTAGAGTGATGAAAATGTTCTGGAATTAAATAGTGGTAAAGATTGTACAATTTTGTAAACATACTAAGAACTCTGTACACATTAAAATGATAAATTTTGTGTTGTTTGAATCTCAATTTAAAAATTGTTAACACACACATACAAGCTTGAGGAAATCCACGACTATGCTATGTCCCTGCTAGCCATAGCTTTATTATTTGATCAACTTCAGAATTTCCAGTAAAGTTGTAGTAATAAGGAGCATTGTCTATAAAAGTAAAATGCTGGCATATAGAAGAGGGTGCACCATTGACAGGAAAGCTGGTTTGGGTCACATACAGGCTACCATCACAGGCTGTTTTCCTTGGACTCAGGGTCAATTTTAGGACTTTTAAAGACCTTGGACAGTCTTCCAAAATGTATGGGAAAACCAGTCAGCTTCACACTTTGTTGAGAAACAGCTGGCAACCTCAATTCCATAAACCACAAGACTGAGACAAACAGTATGATGAGAAATGACCTATAATTCGGTACATAAGCATGACTGAATTCTAAGCAGATTCTAGGTACTGTATATGAAGTGGGAAGGATGAAGAAAAAGCTGGCAATCTCGATCTGAATGATGTCCTTCTTATTTTGTGGCCACTGTTGTGCATGAATGTAAGTGATACATCATAGTTCTGGGCAATTTTTATATGCCAGACACGGAGAACTGAGCTTTGCCTATTAGTACCTATGGAAAATATAACTATTATTCATATTATACTTCTAGGTTGAATCTAAAAGAAGCAAAGGAGATCCACAATTAGAACACAGAGCCCATGTTCTCAACTTCTCCAAAATGCTTCTTGTGGATACCTATCTGCTAACCAACTCCATTAGCTTCTCAGGGATGTCTTAGACCAAAATGCCAGGGTTTTTTGTTTGTTTGTTTATTTGTTTGTTTTTGGCATTTGGACACTGAATAGAGATAGTTATTCTGGAAATCTGGCTGTGTTCCCTTCAGAGGTGTGGTGGAGATGCTCTGGTCTTTGGAGCAGAGCCAATTCCTCTGTCAAGGTCAGTTTCTTTTGTGAATAGAGGTAAGCCAAGTCGGGGGTTCAAAAAAGTGTGGTGGGGTCAGATGGAACATAGACTCTTAAGAAGAGTCTGGACTAAGAAGTATATTTGAGAATGTTATGGGGAACTTTCTAGGCTTTATACTCCAGGCCTCAACTGAAAAGGATGGGATTTGAACCCTGACTCTACAAGTATTCTTATAGCCAGCCACTTTCTTCCCACAACCGGCTTGATTGGACCTTGGTTCCTTGGTTCCAGTCAAATGATCCTTACAGACAACATGCTCCATATTGCAAGCGTCGAGGGTTCTTCTGATCATACACCTTAAAGAGTCCACTTACCTCTTAGAAATCCTTTCTCCAAAGGCACTCATACTCTGCAAATAACAGGCTAGTAAACAGGATTTAAATTTCCCTCCACCTGCCATGGGCCTCATCATTTCCCGTGGGCTCTCTCTCCAACACATTTATTTAAAATCAAACCTACATAAAGCTACAACTTTGGGATGCCTGGGTGGCTCAGTTAGTTAAACATCTGCCTTTGGTTCAAGTCATGATCCTAGGGTTCTGGGATCGAGTCCACATAGGGCTCTTGCTCAGCAGGGAGTCTGTTTCTCCCTCTCCCTCTGCCTGCTGCTACCCCTGCTTGTGCTCTCTCTCTCTCTGACAAATGGATAAAATCTTTTTAAAAAATCTACAAGTTTAATACGAAAAATAAATAAATAAAATGCCATCCACGTAAATTACCAGTTTTATAAATGAGATCTTCAAACTTACTTCTCTTTTTCCTGAATCCACAGTCATAGCTGCATCATTGCTCATTCATCCTTCTTGGCCTCCTACAACAAACACTGAGAAATCTTCCCTGTAATTCCTATATCAGATGAGCTGGAGCCCTGCATAACTATGTTTTTTTAACCAAATAAAAATTTGACTACAAATTGTAATAATGCAGCCCTACAGCTACTCAACTCAGTGACTTTGGGCATCACTGACATACAGAAAAGAAAAAAACAACTAAAATTAATGAACACATCCTGTTTATTGATTCATGTGCTTTTAAAGGAAAAACTGAAAGAGAAATCGAATGAAAAACTCACAAAACAATTAAGCAGTCCATTTTGGTTAGCAAGGAATGAGACAAGTTCTAGAAATGTGTCACAGCTGGCATCTGGACACGACAGGTCATGTCACTTTGGTATAAAGGCTACTAGAAATTAGGTTTTGAGATGAGTTGGTGGGGATCTGTGTCTCCCAATTGATCAACAGGATTTGGTTACAGTAGATGGCTAGAGAGGAATCCCCTTTCTTTATCAGGAGCTCTTTATGTGCCTCCTAAAGCTGTATATTTTGTTGGAAACCATACTTTCTCAAAATAAGAAGAGTCATTCTATTCTAGAGGATCCCATGTAGACTTCTAGAATTGAGACCAAAATATATTTACTACAATACCTGGCATGTTTGTGATACTCCCTGAATACATAATCACTGAATTGAATGGGTCTCTGCCATACAAAGCAGAGATTATTGTATCATTAATTACTGTATTCCTCAGTATGGGAACCCTTTGAACACACCAAGAGAGCAGTGAATTTAGTCATAATAAGGTAGAATGAAAATACCTCATATTAACAGATTTCAATCAAGAAGATACTGACACATTCACACTTGGGTAATTTTAGAGAAAAATATAAGACTGTAACAGGCTTGTTTTAAAAAAGCAAGGCCTTTAATGTATGGGAGATAATACCCATGCTGGCTAAACATGAAGGATACCCCGAATTAGAAAACTTGAGTGGAATCCCTTCCTTCGATTCTTCCTATCAATGTGAACTTGAACATAACTTGGTTAACCTAAATCTTGATGTTTTCATTTGTAAAATGGAAGTTTTTCCTCTTGGATACTCCAATGGCATCTTGTACTACCTTCATTTTAGTACTGATTGTACTATGTAATAACTGCCTGACAACTATTTTGTATTCCTCACTTTTCCATAGCAACATCCCCTGTCTATAATCTAGAAATTATATTCACACATCTACAAATGTAAATACTGAGACTTAAGGAGTGTTTATCCCTAGAAGTGTAATTGCTGAGCTTTAGAAATGCATATCAGGTGTTTATGAATGGCTCTCTAAAGTGGTTAAATCAATTTACACTCTCAAACAGAGTGTGTGAGTTCTTACTTCCTAACACTGGCCACCACACTTGATGTTATCAGTCATTTTTTTTCAAAGATGGCTATAAAGAGAACAATCATTTTAATATGCATTTACCTAATTAGTAGCAAGGTTGAATTTTTTTTACATGACTCTTGTCCCATTGTGCATCTTCTATGAAATACTAAATTTCAACTTTGGCACAATTTCCTATTGGTATGTTTGTCCTATTGATTTGTTGTCTCTATCTAGTCTGTATAAATGTAACCTATGGCTTTAGAATTCTTCAGTTTGTGTCTTTTCTGTTCACTTTTTATAGTGTCTCTTCAATCTTCTATGTCAATTAGTATTTATAAATTGATATTCTGTTTATTTGAATATTTCTTCACAAACATTTGAAACAAATCATAAAGGTTTAAATGCAGGTTTCAATTAATTAGATGTAGGTTTCAATTAATTAAAGGTTAGTAGCACTAGGAGAATTCTTAACCTTTTGTTCTTGAGAGTTGGGAGACTGAGAATAATCTCAAAGCAAAAATGCAATCTTCTTGAAAAGTTCCCTTGGCCTCCAAAACCTACCTAAAAAAAGCTTTAAAAAATTACAAGATAACACAAAATGCTGGCAAGGATGTAGAACAACAAGAACTCTCATTTATAGCTGATGGAAATGCAAAATGGTACAACTAATTTGGAAGATAGTTTGGCGGTTTCTTATGAAACTAAACATATTCTTCTCATGTGATCAAGCAGTCACACTCTTTGGGATTTACCTAAATTAGTTGGAAACTTATATCCCCACAAAAACCTGCACCCAGATGTTTATGGAAGCTGTATTGATAATTGCCACAAACTGAAAGTCACCAAGATGTCTTTCAGTAGGTAAATGGATTAATAAACTGCGACACATTTAGATAATGGAATATTACTCAGCACTAAAAAGGATAAGATTTTATGCCATGAGAGGACATGGAGGAAACTTGATTGCATATTGATAAGTGAAAGAAGTCAAGAAGAAAATTCTGCCTAATGAATGATTCCAACTATATAACATTCTGGAAAAGGTAGAACTATGAAAATACTAAAAAAGATCAGTGGTTGCCAGGAGTTGTGAGGAGGAAGGGATGAATAGGTGAAGCACAAAGGATTTTTAGGGCAGTGACAATGCTCTGTATGATAATATAATAATGGATATATGTCATTAAAGATTTGTCCAAATTCATGGGATGTACAATACCAGGAATGAATCACAATGTAAACTATGGACTTTAGGTTACGATATATCAGTGTAGGTTCACCAAATATAACAAATTTATTGCTCTGGTGGGATAATGACAAAGGGAGAGGCTATGCATGTGGGGATGCAGGGAGTATATGAGAAATCCCTGTGCCTTCTTACTTTTGCTGTGAACCAAAACCTGCTCCAAAGAAATAAAGTTTTATGGGGTACCTGCCATGATCAGTTGGTTAACTATCCAACTCTTGATTCCAACTCAGGTCATGATCCCAGAGTTGTGAGATTGAGTTTTACATCAGGTTCTGTGCTCAGTGGGGATTCTGCTTGAGATTCTCTCCCTCTCTCTAATATAAATAAGTAAATCACTTAAAAAGGTGGTAAAATTAAAAAAAAATAATAAGTAATTAAAAGTAGCCTTCCGATTCTTTTTTTCTAATTTAAAGTAGGTTAACATTTAGTAGAATATTGGTTTCAGGAGTACACTTTAGTCATTCATCACTTATACATAACACCCAGTATTCATCCCAGCAAGCGCCCTCCTTAGTGCCCATCACCAATTTAGCCAAACCCTACCCACTTCCCTCCAGCAAACCTCAGTTTGATCTCTATAGTTAAGAGTCTCTTATGGTTTATTTCTCTGTTTTTACATTATTTTATTTTTTCTTCCCTTCTCCATGTTCATCTGTTTCCTAAATTCCACATGAGTGAAATCATATGGTATTTGTCTTTCTCTGACTGACTTATTTTGACTAGCAAAACACACACTAGTTCCATCCATGTCATTGTAAATGACAAGATTTCATTCCTTTTATTAGTTGAGTAATATTCCAACACACACACACACACACACACACACACACACACACCACATCTTCTATGTCCACTCATCAGTGGATAGATATTTGGGTTCTTCATAGTTTGGGTTATTGTTGATAATGCTACTATAAACATTGGGGTGTCAGCACTTTTGTATCCTTTGGATAAATTCCTAGGAGGGCAATTTGCTGGGTTGTAGGGTTGTTCTATTTTTAACTTTTTGAGGAACCTCCATACTGTTTTCTAGAGTGGCTGCACTAGCTTGCATTCCTCCCAACAGTGCAAAAGGGTTCTCCTTTCTCTGTATCCTCACCAAGACCTGTTGTTTCTTGAGTTGTTAATTTTAGCCATTCTGATAGGTGTGAGGCAGTGTCTCATCATGGTTTAAATTTGTATTTCCCTGATAATGAGGGATGTTGAGCATCTTTTCATGTGTCTTGTTAGCCATCTGGATGTTGTCTTTGGAAAAACGTCTGGTCATATCTTCTGCCCATTCTTGACTGGATTATTTGGTGTCTTGGGTATTGAGTTTGATTTCTTTATACATTTTAAATTCTTTTTTTTTTAAGATCTTATTTATTTGACAGACAGAGATCACAAGTAGGCAGAGAGGCAGGTGGAGAGAGAGAGGGAAGCAGGCTTCCTGCTGAGCAGAAAGCCCCATGTGGGGCTCAATCCAAGGACCCTGGGATCATGACCTGAGCTGAAGGCAGAGGCTTTAACCCACTGAGCCACACAGGTGCCCTTAATTTAAAATTCTAACCCTTTATTAAATATGTCATTTGCAAATATTTTATCCCATTCCAAAGGCTGCTTTTTAGTTTTGTTGATTGTTTCCTTAGCTGTGCAGAGGCTTTTTATCTTTATGAAGTCCCTGAAGTCCATTTTTGCTTTTGTCTCCTTTGCCTTCAGAGATGTGTCTAGAAAGAAGTTGCTCTAGCTAAGGTCAAAGAGGTTGCTGCCTGTGTTTTCCTCTAGTATTTTGATGGTTTTCTCTCCCACATTTAGGTATTTTATCAATTTTGGATTTATTTTTGTGTATAGTATAACAAAGTAGTCCAGTTTCATTCTTTTGCAGGTCATTGTCCAGGTTTCCCAACACCATATTTTTGAAGATTTTATTTATTTGAAAGACAGACACAGAGAGAGAGAGATTGGGGGAGAGAGAGAGAGAGACAGAGAGCACAAGCAGGTGGAGAAGCAGAGGGAAAGGGAGAAGTAGGCTCTCTGCTGAGGAGGGATCCTGATGTGGGGCTCAGTCCCAGGACCCTGGGATCATGATCTGAGCCAAAGGCAGACCCTTAACCAACAGAGCCACCCAGGTGCCCCCAAAACACCACTTGTTGAAGAGACTGTCTTTTTTTTTTTCTTTTGTATTTTTTTTCCTGCTTTGTCAAAGATTGGTTGACTGTCTAGTTGTGCGTCCATTTCTGGGTCTTCTATTCTGTTCTATTGATCTATGTGTCTGTTTTTCTGCCAGTACCATACTGTCTTGATGATTACAGCTTTGTAATAGAGCTTTAAGTACAGAATTGTGATGCCTCCAGCTAGTGTTTCTTTTTCAGGGTTGATTTGGCTATTCAGGCATCCTGTGGTTCAATACAAATTTTATCATTGTTTTTTCTAGCTCTGTGGAAAATGCTGGTGTTATTTTAATGAGTATTGCTTTGAATGCATAGATTGCTTTGAGTAGTACAGACATTTTAACAACGTTTGTTCTTCTAATATATAAGCATTGCATGTTTTTCCATTTCTTTGTGTCCTCCTCTATTTCTTTCTTAAGTGTTCTATAGTTTTCAGGATACTGATCATTTACCCCTTTGGTTAGGTTTATTCCTGGGTAACTTATGGGTGTTGGTGCAATTGTAAAGGGGATCTATTCCTTGATTTCTCTTTCTACGGCTTCACTATTGGTGTATGGAAATGCTGCAGATTTCTGTATGTTGATTTTATATCCTGTGACTTTGCTGAATTCATGTATCAGTTCTAGCAATATTTTTGGTGGTCTTTTGGGTTTCCTACATAGAGTGTCATGTCATCTGTGAGGAGTGAATGTCTGGCTTCTTCCTTGCTGATTTGGATGCTTTTTATTTCTTTTTGTTGTCTGATTGCTGAAGCTAGGTCTTCTAGTACTATGTTTAACAACACTGGTGAGAGTGGACATCCCTCTGTGTTCCTGATCTTAAGGGAAAAGTTCTCATTTTTTCCACATTGAGGATGATATTTGCTGTCGGTCTTTCATATTTGGCCTTTATGATGTTGAGGTATCTGTAGTTACTTTGTTGAGGGATTTTATCAAGAAAGGATGCTGTATTTTGTCAAATGTTTTTCCTGCATCTATTGAGAGGATCATGTGGTCCTTATGCTTTCTTTTATTAATGCTTTCCAGTGTATCACGTTGATTGATTTGGGAATATTGAACAACCCCTGCACCCCATGAATAAATCCAGCTTTATCATGGTGAATAATTCCTTTAATGTACTTAATTTGATTTGTTAGTATCTTTTTGAGAATTTTAGCATCCATGTTCATCAGGGATAATGACCTGTAATTCTCCTTTTTAGTGGGGTCTTTGGTTTTGGAATCAAAGTAATGCTGGCTTCATAGAAGGAGTTTGGACATTTTTCTTCCATTTCTATTTTTCAGAACAACTTCAGAAGAATAGGTGTTAATTCTCTAAATGTTTGAGAATTCCAGTTTTGTGCTCTTGTTTGTTGGTAGATTTTTTGATTACTGATTTAATTTCTTTGCTGGTTATGGGTCTGTTCAAATTTTCTATTTCTTCCTGTTTCAGCTTTGGTAGTTTGTATGTTTCTAGCAATTTATCCATTTCTTCCAGATTGCCTAATTTGGGGGCATATAATTGCTCATAATATTCTCTTATAATTGTTTGTGTTTCTGTGATGTTGGTTGTGATCTCTCCTTTTTCATTTGTGATTTTATTTATTTGGTTCCTTTCTCTTTTCTTTTTCAGAAGTCTAGCTAGGGGTTTATCAATTTTGTTAGTTCTTTCAAGGAACCAGCTCCTAGTTTAGTTGATCTGTTTTGCTGTTCTTTTTATTTCTATATCATTGATTTCTGCTCTAATTTTAATTATTTCTCTTCTTCTGGTGGTTTTAAACTTTATTTGGGTTCTTTTCCCAACTCCTGAGGTGTAAGTTTTGATTGTGTATTTAAGACTTTCCTTGCTTCTTAAGGAAGGCTTGTGTTGCAATATTCTTCCCTCATAAGACTGCCTTTTCTGTGTCCCAAAGGTTTTGGAATGCCATGTTCTCATTTTCATTTGTGTTCATGTATTTTTTAAATTTCTTCTTTAATTTCCTGTTTAACCCATTCATTCTTTAGTAGGATATTCTTTAACTTCCCTGTGCTTGTGGTCTTTCCAAATTTTTTCCTGTGTTTGACTTCTAGTTTCATAGCATTGTGGTCTGAAAATATGCATGGTATGATTTCAATCTTTTTGTACTGGTTGAGGCCTAATTTGTGACCCAGTATGTGATCTCTCCTGGAAAATGTTCCAAGTGCACCCGGAAAGAATGTGCATTCTGCTGCTATAGGGTGAAATGCTCTGAATATATCTCTTAAGTCTGGGGTGTCATTCAAAGACATTGTTTCCTGGTTGATTTTCTGCTTAGATGAACTGTCCATTTCAGTGAGTGGGGCGTTAAAGCCCCCTACTATTATTGTATTATTAATAATGAGTTTCTCTATGTTTGTTATTAATTGATTCACATATTTGGGTGCTCCCATGTTGGGGGCATAGATATTTACAATTGTTTGATCTTCTTAATGGATAGATTCCATTATTATGATACAGTGCCCTTCTTCATCTCTTATTACAGTCTTTGTTTTAAAATCTAGTTTTTCTTTTTTTTTTTTTTTTTTGGACTCAGCCCTCCAATCAAAAGACATAAGGCATCAAAATGGATAAAAAAAAAAAACCTGTGTATATGCTGTCTATGAGGTACTCATTTTAGATCCAAGGACACCTGTAGATTCAAAGGGAAGGGTGGAGAACGATCTATCATGTTAATGGACAGCAAAAGAAAGCTGGAGTAGTCACACTTATATCAGAAAAACTAGAAGTTTTGGTCTTTTAGTCTTCTGTTGAAACTTTTTTTCATGTTTTTGGAATATTGTCCTTTCGCTATGATATGAATTTTGTAAATTATTTCTCCCAGATTCTCTTTTTAAAATTGTATTATCTTTTGTTATTATGGAAGCAGTACATTTGCATTGTAGAAAAATCAGAAAACATAATAGGGCAAAAATAAGAAAATTAAATTACATAGTCTTACCATCCAGAGATTACTATAGTTAACATAAGTAGATTCTTTTGCATTGATTTTCTCAAACTTATTGTGTAAATATTTCTGAGTCATGATATAATGGTTTTGAATATATTGCTGGATTGCTTTCATTAATATTCTCATTGAAAAAATTGTTCTATTGCCATGGTTCTTTCTTTTCAGGTGCAGGACTGAATTTATTATTGAATGTGGTTTTATAGCATTGAGAACACACTAAACTCACACAGATAAATATCTATAAAATTGTGGTTGTTTTAAACAATGTGTGCAAATTACTTCACATTTTCCCATTGATAGGAAGGGTCTGTGCTCCCTCTCCTTAAATCTATGCTTATTAACTCACTCATTTAAAACTACTTACCCTGGGGGTACTTGGATGGCTCAGTCAATAGAACATGAAACTCTTAATCTTGGGATTGTGGCTTTGAGCACCATGTTGGGTGCAGAGACTACTTAAAAATAAAATCTTTAAATAAATAAAACAGCTTACCCCCCAAATAGCCTTATATTCTTCATTTACAATGCTAGGAGAAGAAGCTTCATTCAAAAGACCTTTCTAAAAATGAGCTAACCTGGCAGAAGAATTTAACAAAAATCTGTGGTCTCTAACTCTTTTGGCATGCAATGCTATATATTCATGACTTTTACTAAGCTTTTAAAATAAACTCTTAAAAAGTTAAGTCAAATGAAAGGTTATGAACTGATGCACCTTTACTATAGCTATAACAGTCAGCTCAGGCTGCCATAACAAAATACCACAGACTGGGGCGGGGGGAGCTTTAACAACAGAAATTTATTTTCTCACAGTTCTGGAGGCTAGAAGTCCAAGATCAAGGTGCTGTCAGGGTTGGTTTCTGGTGAGAACCCTCTTCCTAATTTGTAGATAGATGGCCATGTTTTCACTGTGTCCTCACATGGCCTTTCTCCTGTATGCACTGAGAGAGAGAGAGAGAGAGAGAGAGAGGGAGAGAGAGAAAAGATAGAGAATGATCTCTTGTGTCTTTTCCTCTTCTTATATGGACACCAGTCCTTGGAACAAAAGCCTCACTTTTATTACCTCATTCAAACTTTATTAGACCTGTATAGGCCCCATCTCAACATGCAGTCACATTGGGGGTTAGGACTTCAACATATGGATTTTGTTGTCATAATTTAGTTGTAATAATGCCCTAAAGTTTCCTGAAACATGTTGGACAAAGAAAAAAAAAACTAATCTAATTCATTCAGCCTGCTTCCTTTACCTATGAAGAAGTAGGCCCAGAAACGTACTGGGTCATTCTTGAATTAATATGGCTGGACTGTAACTCAGATCTCCCAACTATCTAGGCTTCTTCCTGCTACAACAAGAGATACTGCTTTCGGCTCAGGTCATGATTCCAGGGTCCTGGGATCGAGCCCCACATCGGACTCTCTGCTCAGCGGGGAGCCTGCTTCCCCCCCCCCCGCCTCTCTCTGCCTGCCTCTCTGCCTCCTTGTGATCTCCCTGTCTGTGTCAAATAAATATATACAGTCTTAAAAAACAGAGAGAGATACTTTTCTTCCCTTTGTTCTTATCCATTTTTTTCTGAAATCTTCCTCTCATTTCCCACAGGGCTCCTAGCCTAGGGGTCATTTTTAACCGAACTGTTTGAAAACATCTATTTTTCCCAAGAAGCTGGCAGACAACCTAGATCCAAATCCTAGCTCAGCCTGGACTCAACTGAACCCTGGCAATCTTCACTCCATAGCGCATAGCTAACTCTGGCAAGTTATTGTTTCCTGGGCCTCAGCCCCATTGGTAAAGAGGCTGACTATGCTCTACCTGCCAAATGACTGGGCTGGTCCAGCAAAGCCAAAAGACCCTATAGCTCTAGGATTAACAGAGAACTGACTCCAATTGTGTGACAGGGGCTACCACCTCTCCTTCCTTAATGGGACTCTATACCTTACTCTTTCATTATAGTAAGTAACAGAAACACATCTCAAAAAGTATCAGCCCTGTCCTCAGCCAGAATCTTTTTCCATTCTGGGGATGGTGAAGGAGGTAGTGGTGAAATTGACATTATACTGGTACAGTCAGTTGCAGGAAGGCTCTGGTCTCTAAGGCCCAGACTTCACTTACGGCATTCCAGGAAATCCTGCTCTTATCGACAGTATTGCCTGTGTAACTATTATTATATTTTTTGAGATATAATTAATACACCATCACCACAATTTTATTTTATTTTTATTTATTTTAAAAGATTTTATTTATTTATTTGACAGACAGAGAACACAAGTAGGAAGAGAGGCAGGCAGAGAGAGAGAGAAGCAGGCTCTGCACTGAGCAGAGAGCGCGACGCGGGGCTCCATCCCAGGACCCTGGGATCATGACCTGAGCCGAAGGCAGAGGTTTTAACCCACTGAGCCACCCAGGCGCCCCCATCACCACAATTTAAAAAAAATTTTCTTCACCCTCCTCATTCCCTTCTCCACATCCCAGCACTAACCAATCACTCATCTGTTTTCCATCTCTATAGATTTACCTATTATGTACATTTCATATAGGTGGAATCATAATATGTGGTCTTTTGGCTTCTTTCACTTAGCATGTTATTTTTGGCTTCTTTCACTTAGCATGTTATTTTCAAGGTTTATTATCGCATATATCAGAACTTCTTTCCTTTTTAATAATGAAAAATATTCTGCTGTACAAATATAACATATATTTTTAAAGATTTTATTTATTTGAGAGAAAGAGTGAGTGAGAGAGAGCACAAGCTGGGGAAGGCACGGGGGAGAAAGAGAAGCAGACTTCCCACTGACCAGGGAGCCCAATGTGGGACTCAATCCCAGGACCCCAGGATCATGACCCAAGCTGAAGGCAGATGTTTAATTGACTGAGCCATCCAGGTACCCTGAATATAATGTATTTTGATTATTTATTTATTAATAGATGTACATTTGTGTAGTTTCCACTTTTGCCTATTATGAATAATGCTGCTATGAACATTTATTTAAAAATTTTGAGTATGTATATTTAGGATTGGAATTGCTGGGTCATATGGCAAATCTATATTTAACCTTCTGAGAAACTGCAAAATAATTTTTACAGTGACTGTACCCTGTTACATTCTGACCAGTAGTATATGAGTATTCCAATTTCTCCATATCTTTATTAACACTTGTTCTCTTCTTTGTCATTATAGCCATCCTGGTGGGTATGAAGTGGTATCTCACTGTGATTTTGATTTGCATTTCCCCAGTAATAATTAGGGATGAAAAATAATCATAAAAATACAAGCTTCTTTTCATGCATTTATTAACCATTTGTATATCTTCTTTGGAGAAATGTATATTCATATCCTTTGGCCATTTTAAACTTGGGTTATTTATCATGTTTTTGTTGAGTTGCATATTCATATATTCTGAATATATAGTTCTCAAAAATGTTTCCCATTTGGTGTGTTGTCTTTTCATTTTCTGCATAGTGTCCCTTGCCCTGGGAATTAAAATTAATATCTTAATTTATAACAATCTTGTTTGAACTAACATCAATTTAATTTTAATAGTTTAGAAAAACTTTGCCTCTATGTAACTCCATTCTCTCTCCCTCTCCTTTGTACTATTGATTGTCATATAAGTTATACCTTTTTACATTGTATTCTCATCAATGTAGATTTATAATTAGTGGTTTATGCATATATCTTTTAAATTAGATAGGAGAAAAGGTTACAAGCAAAATTTATACTATCTTTTATATTTATCTATGAAGTTACCATTATGCATGCTTTTTATTTCCTCATGTTGAATCAAGTTACTATGTCCTTTCATTTCAGCCTGACATATTTATTCATTTCATTTCAGCCTCTAGTATTTTTGGTAGGACAGATCAGCTAGCAAAAAATTCTCTACGTTTTTGTTTATCTTACAATGTCTTAACTTCTTCATTTTTGAAGGATAGGTTTGCTGCATATAGAATTCTTCACTGATAATCTTTCTTCACTATTGCTTTGAATATGTCATCCCACCACCTTTTGCCTCCATGGTTTTAGATGAGCAATCAGCTGTTACTCTTATTGAAGTTCCATTGTATGTGTGAGTCACCTTTGTCTTTCTTGCTTCAAGGTTCTCCCTTTGACTTTAATTTTTGACAATTTAGTTATGATGTATCTCTTTGAGTTTATCCTGCTTGGGAGTTTGCTAAGGTTTTTGGATGTGCAGATTAAGATGTTGTTGGGTTGTGTTTTTTTTTTTTAATCACATTCAGGGGTTTTTGACATTTTCTAATATATATATTCTGCCCTTTTTCCCTCGCCTGGAATTCCACTATTTATATATTGGTATGCTTGATGGTTTTCCACATTTCTCTGAGGCTCTGTTTACTTTAATTCATTCTTTTTCTTGCTGATCCTCACATAGGATAATTTTAATTTATCTATTTGAAGTTGACTGAATCTTCCTTCTACATGCTCAAATCTACATTGAGCCTTCTGAATTTTTTATTTCACTTATTATAACTTTCAACTCAATTTCTATTTGACTCATAATTTTTATCTCTTTATTGACATTCTCTACTTGATGAAACATCATTCTCATATATTAGTTTAGACATAGTCAGTTACTTGAATACATTTAAAATAGTTTAAAGTCTTCATCTATTAAATCCAATGCCTGTGCTTTCTGAAGGACAGCTTCTAATTACTACTTTTTACTCTATGTATAGTAAAACCCTTTTTTGTATTCCTCATATTTTTGTTGAACAGTGGACATTTAAAATAATATAGTGTGACAGCTTTGGAAATTGGATCCCTCCCTCCACAGTATTTGCTGTTCTGTTTGTTTAGTGACTTTTCTGAACAAATTCTGTGAGGTCTGTATTCTTTGTTATTCATGGCATTGAAGTCTCTGCTTAGCTATTAGTGGTCAGGTACGAATTAGAGAATGATTTCCTTAAATGCTTGGGACAAATAAACTTCCCAGTCTTTGCTATGGGGCTCTTCGTACATGTTGGGGCACACTTTTGACACTCAGTCAGGCAACTGACAACCATGCCTTAGGCTTCACTTCCTACTTATACAGAGCCTCAAGGACAGCCAGAGGTGAGAACTTACAGTCTTCTCATGTCTTCCCTGGACAGGCACATGCTCTAAACATGTGCATGGCCTTTTAGATTCCCAAGAATGTGTTGACCTTATTCAAAGCTCCCTTGCACATCTCATTCTCTAGCTCTTTCTTTCTAATTTTTGGGCAGTTTGTTGTTTGCCCCAACTATTGTCACTGCCTTAGGCAACCGCTATGTTGAACAATTGCCACTGATTATTTTCGACAGGGGAAAAGATTTTTCACATTGAGTGAGCTCAGAGTCAACTCAAATAAAGAGAAATCTGTGGGTGTGTATAGGTGACATGGAATTTTCCATCTGGCATCTGGGATGGGAGAGGAAAGTGAGAACAATAGTGGAAAGAGGTGAAGGCGAGCTTGCTATGACCCTTTCTTTCCCTCTATCCTGACACACCTTTCATCATAGCACAGTCTTGATACCCTAAGGACCAAGATCAGACATCTTCTTAAGGAATAGGAAGTATGCTATATGCTGGTTAAGAGTGTAAGATATCTGGAGTTAGAAAACCTAATATGATTCCCTCCTACAACATTTTCCAGCTGTGCGTGTGACCTTGAGCACAACTTAGTTAACCTAAGTCTCTGTAAAATGGGAATAGCATTATTTAAGGTGAGTGGTTGGGGTTAGATAAGTTGGGACCTGTAATATGCTCAGCATTACCACTACTCCTGGATAATGTGCTATTTTTACCTCTAACTTGGATTAAACAGAATACAATAAACTCAGAAAATGTTTTTGAAATCTTTAACTTTTAAGAACTTGACTTTGATTACTTTTAAAAGCAAAGATTGAAAGAAAAATAATTCTATTTAGTTGATATCAGTACAAATAGGACTAATGATTCCTTTTTTGGTCAGGGCTCATCTGGCTTGCTGTGGTAAGTGGATGGACTTGCACATATAGGTCATATCTTGTAGGAATCAGACTAATGTTCAGTTGGTCGAATATGGGTTCTTTGTACTATTATTTCTGTTACCAATCACTGTATAACAAACAACCCTAAGATGTAGTGACAAAATAACCATTTATTTGCTCACTATGTTAAAGCTCAGAAACTCAGACAAGGCTCAGGAAGCTGCCTACATTCCACATGGTGTCAGCTGAGTCAGCTCAACTGAGTCTGGAAGACCCAAGTTGGCTCCATGCATATGTCTGGGATCTTGATTCTGATTCATTCTCCATGTAGCTTCTCTTTCCAGTAGGGTAGCTCTCCAAAAGGCAAAAACAGAAGTTACTAAGGCCTCCTCAGGCCTAGTCTCAGATATTAAACAACATCATTTCTGTGACATTCTATTTGTCAAAGCCAGTCACTAGGCCGGCCTAGATTCTTGGACAAGGAAAATAGACTCTTTTTCTTGATGGGAGGAGCAGCAAAGTCATACTGCAAATGGGTCTTCAGGATTGAAGGGATTGTCATAGTTATCTTTGAAAACAATGTACCATAGATAGATTGTGAGCTTTTGGACCCAGAACCCAATTATCTTTGCTAGAGCTTGATGTGACTGTATTTCCATTTGCTAGTCCCTGGGTGATGAGGAAGCAGAACATTATCAAGTTTGTTTTGGGAAAGGATGTGTGGGAAAGATGAAAGAAACAACAAAAGAAACTGAGAAGATGCATCCCAGGAGAGAGAAAGAGAACCACAGGGGCTTGGGAGCCTGAAAGCTAAGTGAATACATGTTTTAAAGGGAGGAAGTGAACAACTATAAGACAAATGGTGCTAATAAGTTGAGCAAAATATTTCTTTTCTGGAAAGAGCTATAAGAAACTGATAAAAAGTATTTTCAGGGAGACGTTCTGGTGGAGGGGAAAGGGAAGACTGCCACTTATCATAACCTACTGTCTTCTGTTTGAACTTCCCAGCCTTGCACATAAAGTACTCTTTTTTCCAATATGAATTATCTGAGATCACAGACATTTTTCCAAAAACCTTTTTTTTTTCTAAAAGGGCCTCTTACTAACAGCTTTTCTGGACTTCCAACTAAAGTTACACAATAAGAAAATGCAAATGTAAGATTGCTCAACTAATTTATTGTTCCTTGAGTTCTTTGCCACTTTTTCTCATGGGTGTCATGTATAATCTAAAACAAGACATGGAGAAATCTCTGACTTGAAGATTGAATAAAGTTTTCAGCTTTTAAAAATAAGGTTTTCAGGTCTCTGAAATAAAATGAACACAGTGAAATTATCCATATATGAACTTAGGGGAAAGGCCAGTTAGGCTGTTTGAACATGTAGTTCTCAGAACTACAGTTTTCCTCAGGCTGAATTTATTTTCCAGAGAAGGTGACT
Organism: Mustela putorius furo; assembly: GCF_011764305.1. Lineage (NCBI taxonomy): Eukaryota > Metazoa > Chordata > Mammalia > Carnivora > Mustelidae > Mustela > Mustela putorius. Next base: position 18,822,071 of record NW_025422049.1, read on the forward strand.
TTGCACCTCTGCACAACATCCCCCTGAAGTGGAATGTGGTCTGAGCCTTCAGAGTGTCAAATCCAGTTTCATTAACATTAGGTTCCTGCTCCCAGGGTACTATTCTATGAGGGAACTCTGTGGAAATTGGGAATTGTTACAGATGTAATTCTTGACCCCTCTGCACCCTTGGCGCTCTAATGTTTCTCCCCCCTTCGACCGATGTTCTTCAGTAGAAGACCCCAAGGCAAGATCTGTTCCTACACACAAGATACTTACCAGCCTGTAATTTTACCTTCTATCACAGCTCCTGTACTCCAAATGTCCTGTTCCTCATCCATTACCTCACACTCAGCACTGCCAGAGCTAAGTTCACCTGACATGCTGAGAATCCTCACATAACCTCCATATCAATACCTTGCCACCTACCTCACAGCACTGCTGACAGGCCTATAGCCTAGTCCAGCCTGGGACCTGGTGGAGCCTGTAGCTTCTGCTCACCCTTACACTCAGGTCAGCCAAGGTGAACAGCCCTGATCAACATATATATACATACCCACAAATACACATTGATATATGCAAACAAACACCATACCCACATCTACACAAACACTAACTCACCTAATGCTTATGTGTACATACACATACATGCATGTACATACATACATAACAAATATGCGAAGATAGAGACACATGCCCTTTATTTGGGGCAGTCCTTAGGCCCAACACACATACATGCCTACAAACATACATGGTATACACAGACACACAGATAAACATATACATACACTTACATATATATATATATATATATATATATATATATATATATATGAAAGAGTTGCTCTCAGGCCCAGTGAGGACACCAGCCAGCCATAGAGACTGTATGTGGGTCTGTTGTTATGTAAGCAAGATGGAGGATTCTGAATTGCTCTCCATAGTGTCAAAAGGGTCAAGGGGTCATTTTAAAGAACATCTGGTCCATTTTGAATCCCACCACTGTCAGCTGCATGAACCTTTTCACATACAAGAGAATAATCTTCCCTGTTTCCATTTCTGGAAAAGTTATTTGTCCCAGGTACCTTGCCAAGTGTTTTACATATATCACCTCATTTTACTCTCACAGTAACCCAATGATAGGAGCTATAAACACCATGCTATATGGTCTCCCGCCTTAACGCAACACAGGTGGTCCTCCCTCCTTTTGGTTTCCAAAATCCTTTCATATGCACTACTTTAAGTTGATCTAAGTCTTGCAATAACACTGTGAAGTAGGAAAACTTGGCATTGTCTTTCCCATTTTGCAGCCGAGACTCACATAGGTTAAGGAACTTTCTTAAGACTGTACGAGCTCATAAAAATAAGCCAGATCTTACCATTTCTAACAACGTGGATGGAACTAGAGGGTATTATGCTATGCAAAATAAGTCTATCAGGGAAGATAATTATCATACGATTTCATTCATATGTGGAATTTAAGAAACCAAGGATGATAGGGGAAGGGGGTGGAAAAATAAAATGAGATGAAATCAGAGAGGGAGACAAACCATAAGAGACTTTAAACTACAGGAAACAAACTGAGGGTTGCTGGAAGGGAGGTAACTGGGTGACGAGTATTAAGGAGGGTACTTGATGTAATGAGCACTGGGTGTTAATGCAACTGATGAATCACTAAACTTTACTTCCGAAACTAATAATACACTATGTGTTAATTAATTGAATTTAAATAAACAAACAAACAAAAACAAAGCCAAATCTTAACCCTCTGTCCACATATTCTGGTTCCGGTAACTTTGCATATTTATTCTTTTGTTCATTGATCATACATTAATGCTCCCTATCCATTTCAAGAGATTGTACCAAGCACCATGGGAACAAACACTGAACAAGATACAGTCTTGACTTTGAAATTCTGACATTCTAGAGGAGAAGAAAAAACAGTAGAGAGATATATCATAATATATGCCGGATACTGGACTTGAGACTTGGACAAACTGGGTGGAATAACTGGTTCTGGTGAGGGAACCAGAATGAAAAGGAGGCCATGTGTGACAGTCGACTCAAAGGCCATGCTTTGTCCATGCTGCTGGAACATCTACCTGCTTTGTGTGTGCAGTAAATGATAGGCTATTGGCCTCCGAAAAATTGCAGTCAGTCACGTTCATCTAACTTTTCCTTCTGCGAGGTATGAAAGGCCTTAGTAAATAACCAAAGTACATTTTTCTAAGCAAATGCAGTATCAGGTCATCAAACATATAGGGACCAATAGGATAGCTGTCACAAATAGCTAAATTATTATAGGTGAGAAACTACATGATCTGAGGTGCCCCCTAAACTGTTTTATGTAGTTTCTTAGCTTTTTTAGAAAGTGAATTACAGATGAGAATATTCTGGCCTAAATAAGATCAAATATTACCTTTTGCATGGACATCTTATGGTGTTTTGTTTTACTTTTGATTATTGGATACCTTTTAGTGTTTCTTTCTCCCTCTTTCTCTCTCTCTCTCTCTCTCTCTCTCTCTCTCTCGGAAAATTTTAAACATACCCAAGAAGAGAGAGAATAATATAATCCATACCCATCATCTAGTTTCAACAATTATCAACACTTTATTAATCCTCTTTCATCTGTTTTTTTCACACAGCCATTCTTTTTTTTTTTCCTGGAGCATTTTAAAGAAACTACAGTCTTAGTTTTGAGAAAGATTTGAAGGGGTGTGAAATTAGAATGAGAAAATATATGTCCTTCCAAATCTCCTGGGTCTTTAGCCCTAATTAAATTGCCAGCATGATTTTTTAAAAAAACTATTCCAGCTTTAGCAAAGTCTCTTTTATGGCATTAGCTCAGCTAACACACAACTCAACTGGACAAGGTGTCTTTTGGCCCTTCTCCCTTTAAAAGTGTTCTGCCAGAACAAACAGAATGGAAAAGTTTTTTGACTGAACACTTCAGATAAGAACAAAGCACAACTCAGACATAGAAACGTAGGAGTTTCGGCTGGATATCGAGGATACCACTGTTGTTGCTGTTTGGGAATTTCACTAGCTTTGTGTTTTAAGGTAACACGTTTGTCCTTTCTGTCATTGGAACTATGATTTCATTTATTTCCTTGTCTCCTGTTTTCAAGAGAGCCATCTCTTGGCTGGTGGGCTTAAGGGATCCTGCAATTCACTGTAATGATTACAAGGTGAAAAGTTCTAGACCTTAATGAGATATAATTGTTAGGCTATACCATCTTCAGCATTACAAATGGACAATGATTTCAAATTCAAATCAATTTTATTCTTAAAGATACAAGCTTCAATGTTACTTAGAACAGCAGAATAGAAACAACTATTCAATAAAAGTAAAAATAAAATTTACTCTACTATTGAATAGTAGAGTGAATTAGAGTACACCATATGAATGGAATCTTATAGAAACACGGTTTGTGGGAAATTGCTTGTTTTATTGCATTACATGATAAAAGTTGTATATAAAATTATATACCCAGGATGAGCTCCCCTATGTAAAAAAAAAGTACATGGAAACAAAATCGGAAGGAAATATGCCAAAAGGTTAGCTGCGGTTGCCTCTGAGTGGTAGGGTTGTGAGTGAATTTTTTTCTGTTTCATTTTATACTTTTTTGTCTTTTTCAAATTTCCTACAGTGAACATGTAATCACTTGCATAATCAGAAAAATACTTTTTCTAAATAAAAGGGACAAGCAAGTCTCAAAAGCTCAGTGCCTCGAAGCAGACCAGCGATCTGTTTTGAATGTTTCCAAGGCAGTGAACCAGGCAAAAGTAAGAAGGATGATTTCAGAGTCCCCAGGGGAGACTTGTGTAGTTAGTTCCTAGGAAACCAGAAGTTTTAGCCACTCAAAACACATGTAAGTGTTTTTGGTGTGAATCAAAACCTTCCATTAGACATAATTGCAACAGCAGCTGTTACACAACCTGTATAAACTATTTTTGGTGTGAACCAAAATTTTAACAACATAGAGACTGTTAACTATTTCATGGTCACATAGGTATAAACCTCATCCACCACTGGCCAGCCTTGGCTGCTGTAACAGAGGGGGGATTCCTGATACAATGGTGGAGTTTGCGGGGAGGCTTAGCCAAGAATTAAGACAACTCTTCTGAATGGGTCTTTTTCCTCTTTGTCTTATTTTTTTAAAAGGACAAAAGGCAATTTGAAAATGGCTTTAAAAATTTACTGGATTTCTTAAAACGTCATGAGTAATTCATGCCCATTGTAATAAGAATAACAAAAGTGTATAAGGAAATCTCATTTTTTTCTGATTTCATCCACTTGGAAAAACCAGTATTAATCTGATGTGTATCCTTACACACTTTTCTCTATGCTTATATAGTAATGTGCACACACACACAAACACACCAAAAGACAGTTCCTCTTCCCTTTATGTTCTTTACAAAACTGGAGTGTTACTTTACACGCAAAGGAGTCTGGTCACAGAATTGCCTTGAGTGTTTGTTTTTTAAAAATGCAGATTCCTGGGGCTCACCCTAGGCTAATTAGTGAGTTCTATAATCGGAAGGGCTTGATTAACGTTGCTCTCTGTATTATTCTACAGCTTGCTTTTATATCTTAACAATACAACAATACAATACAACACAGTCATCCTTTCGGCTTAATGCCTATACATTGAAGTCACGATCTTTCAGTAGATGTAAAGAAAGATGAACAGATTTGATCATAAAAAGAAGTCACATTTTTTGTTTTGCAAAAGACAATGTAGGCAATATTAAATGATATAAGACAGATGACGAAAAAAGAGATGCAGCACATATAACTGAGCATTAATATTGCTGATATACAAAGAGGTCTTATAAATCAAGAATTTTTTCTAAAGGGCACTGTTGTGGTAAGAAGTAGACTCAAAGATGGAGTGAGTAAGCAGGATGTTAATTAAGCAGTAAGCTTTGGGGGTCCCTGGGTGGCTCAGTGGGTTAAAGCCTCTGCCTTTGGCCCAGGTCATGATCTCAGGGTCCTGCGATGGAACCCCACATTGGGCTCTCTGCTCAGTGGGAAGCCTGCTTCCTCCTCTCTCTCTCTCTCTCTGCCTGCCTCTTCACCTACTTGTGATCTTTGCCTGTCAAATAAATAAATTAAATCTTTAAAAAGGAAAAAAAGTAAGCTTTGGATCAATGGCTATGGAAGGGAAAGGAACAAAGCAGGAGTGGGCAGAGGGAGAAGTAGGGTTGTGATGCAGGCCCAAAGACAGTCTCAGCCCTGCAGAGTTATGCCTCATCACTTCTGTTCAAGGCCATCATGAGTTGAGCTGTAGTGTGGCTGTCACTCACTTTTAGCTTATACCCATGCACCATGGCAATCCACCCATGAACAAAGCTCGAGCTTTTCCCTCCATTGTCATCTGATCTTAAAGGATGGTCCCATATACCATAAGTGTGAGCAGAGGAAGAGATGCCAGTGAGATAGTGGTGGAGAACATGGAGATTTAGGCTGCCCACTCATGTAGCTACTTGTGTCCTCTGGCCTACTTGTGCTGGCTTTATCACTTCCTTCTGAGAGCTTACTGTTAGGATTGGTGGGTTGGATTGATTGACCTTTGGATTTGGTGGGTCTAACAGAATCCAGTTCATGAGGAGTGGTTGTGGCCACATGCTCACTTGGTGTCCCATGACCAGCTTATTCCAATTCTACCAGTACCCAGTAGTCTGCTGGGAGTTGTTTGTCAAAGGCATATAATTCTCTAGAAATGTCATAGCTCTGTTCTGAACCTGGCATTGTGAATACCCCATGGGCTTTGCCATGAACTCCACCTGGCACCTTTTTCCACCACTGCTAACTTTGATACTATAGGGTACTCTAGTCATACAGCCGAAACAGTAGGGCTGTTTGCACTATGGTGTAGACCTGTTACAGAGCTCTTCCTGCCTTGAGTTCCACTCAAAGGTGTCAGTCTTCACATCATCTAATATATGGGTCAGAGCAGAATTTCCAAGGGCGGAGTATGTGGTCTGCATGGCCAGGTACTGTGCTACCAGACGTTGTGCTGCCCTTCCTTGTGCTGTGAGGTTCAAAGTGCGATCACGTGTCCTTTACCTCAGATAGGATTACTCATTGTGCCCATAACCGATGGATGCCTAAGAAATTTATTGTTATGCAAAGCCCCTGAAACTTCATAGGGTTTATCTCCCATGTTGTGAGTGATTCTCTATCACCAAGGTCACCAAAATGCAAGACACTTTTTGCTCATCCAGGCTAATTAGCACTGTTTCTTTCACATAATGAATCATTGCAGTGTTCTGGAGGGCGTCGGAATCTCTTCAGACAGAAGGCAAGAGAGTTAATATAGATCTATAACAAAATTACAAATGTATGTTGTTTTTTCCATATGACTTTGATCTTTTTTTCTGAATGGTATAGAAAAGAAGACATTCACCAAATTAATGGTAGTATACCATTTGCATGGGGCTATATTTACATGTTTTAGCAAATATTTCACATCTAACCCAGTGGCAGAGTTAGGATGCTACTTGGTTGAGTTTAGAATAGTCTGTCATTTTCTAAGATCTGTCCATTTTTTTTTCCAAGGGTTAGATTACTGAATTAAACATAGATATGATAGGACCTAACAGCTGTGCACGTGTAGATGCTACGAATGATATTAATTTCCATACCTCACTGCTAAATGCAATCTTATTTTTCCTAAATTTCCATTACAGAAGAATTTTAAACTTACACAAAGTTGAAAGTACTATACAGCTAACACCCATGTAGACACTAACTAGATTCTACATTTTATTGCATTTGGTTTATCCCCTATTTATCTATTTTTTTATCTTTCAATCTCTCAAATTTTAAATATGCATTTCAAAGTAAGTCACAGACATCAGAACACTTCCCTCGAAAAAATTCATCATGTATATCAATGTTTGTTTACACTTCTTATTTTAGGTAAAATTTTCATATAATGAGAGGCACAAATCTTATGTACACCATTTGATGGCTTTTGACAAGTACATATAACCTATGCATCATACCATTTACACACCTACCACCCCCCAAACATACACACATTTGGGACCAGCCCCACCTGAGTGAGCTAGTAAGCTACTCAGCTAGTCCTTTCTGCATAAATTAGCCAAGTGCCTTCTCTCTGAACCCCTCATACCCAGGGACTGCATGGCTTGACTCACAGCTGGAGACTGGCCTTGTGGCCGGCTCACAGCAAGAGCACCCCCTCGGAGAGTCAGCCTGGGCTGAGCTAACAGCACACTCCTGCCTCATCTGGAGGGCACCCCCACCCCCACCAGGGGTGCTCCCATGCCATTCTTCCAGGGAGCTGAAGTTTCCCTCGCATTCCCCCTGAGGTCTCTGGGATTCTTGCCAGGTGGGAGCCTGGAGGCAACCAGCCCGCATTTGTCAGGAGGGGAACACGGAAATCACCGAGCACACGTGCTCTCTGCTGACCAAGGTGCCTAGGCAAGGTCTGCTCAGGCTCCTGGTAAGACCCCAGGAAGAGAAAGAAGGAGCAAGTCAACGAAGTCCAGAAGGGAGAGCGGCTTTCTGTAGGAAGGCCTTATGCCTGTCATGAGCTGGGGAAAGCAGTCTTGTCCACTAACTGAGGAAAGGGACTGAGCCTCGTGGAGACCCGGTGGCACTGGGAGGGAGGCAGGGGGCTCATTCCACACTTTGTCCTTGTCCTCTCTCTCACACTGACAGGTACGCCAGTGAGTGCTGACTCCTCTCTCAGTGAGACTTTTATGGAGTCCTCTGCCTGGCTGGAGAGGGAAGTGCTTTGGTAATCCACACCCCGGGGCCCTCAGGCCTGAGCCCCTGGCCCTGATTTGCCCTCTGGGAATTCTCCCACAGAGCTCCCTCTGGCCCCTGGTCTGTCCTGTCCAGGCCCTCAGCCAGCCCTGCCTTGCCCCCAGCCCCCTCCTTCCCTGGTGAGGGCTCCACAGCTTAATATTTCCCCTTGCTATAAAACTGCCTGACTACTTTAGCCCTCTGGCCTTGATCTGCCAGGTGGGGAGTATATCTCTCCCGCTCCCCCTGCCCTTCATTTTCTTTCTTTTCTGGAATCTGTTTGCCTTCCCTGAGTCTTCACAACTGGAACTGAAATCAGAGCTGTAGAACACACCAAGCCAGTGGTGTAATGAAACTAAATCTCTGTGCAAAATGCTTCTATTTGTATTCCAAATGCTGTTTTGTGCGCCAGAGCTTTCACCAGTAGCCACTGGAGAAACAAGTGCTAAATGTAAATCAAGTTAGACCAGCCACAGGTCCCATTCGAAATGACTGGTCAGAAAGGGAAATCCAAACAGTAAAGTGGAAAGGGAGTTTCTTTCAATGAAGAAACTGGGCTTCACATATTCTCTCCATCAAAATGGTTTTATCTTTCTATCTTTTGTGTAGTACAAAAGAAAGAAATACCTAGAGAACTCTCGGAGAGGTTGAAAAAGCAAACTAAGTTAGGCTAGATTGCAATGTCTAGGTCAGTGATTCTCAAACTTCTACTTTAATGAAAATCACCTATAGTGGGCTGGGCTGGGCCTGTTGAACTTGCATCCGTAAGGGGTTCTCTGTTGGTACAGCTGCTGTTAGTCTGAGGACTGCACTTTGAGAACCACTGCTTTAGGAGCTGTGCCGAGTAGGCTTGAAAGTCAGGAGTCTCTGGTTCTGGGGGAGGGAACCTGTCCAGAAGCAGGGACTGCGCCATGTGATCTAGAGGAGTTTTCTAGGACAATGCAGCCAGGCCTTGGGCAGAGCTCAGCAACCTACTCCTGGACACCCTTGGTGGCTGAAGAATATGAGTTACAGCTGGGACATCCTGTCAAAGGCCCTGTCTCTGCAGATGTCCTCTAACACCTGGTGTCCTGCCTTTCTCTTCCTGGGCGGTGGAGGGAACTGAGGCACCAACAAACCCCAGGACATGTGGCCCATTAGGAGCTGTGCGGTAGAGCAGGGGTGGCTCCCAAACTGAGCATGTGTTGGAGTCACTGGGAGAGGGGCGTTCTTGGTAAAACCTTCACTGCTGGGTGACAGCCCCAGCACTTCTGATCAGTAGGTCTGGGATAGCAGTGGCTGAGAATGTGCGTTTCCAGCAAGTCCCCAGGTGACACTGATTGACACCTCTTGGCCAAAGGGATAAAAATACTTCTGTGTTCTTGTGCCCAAGCAGAGGGGCCTTGGCCATGGAGAGAGATGCAGACCAAGGATCAGGCTGAACAGAGACGGGATTTATTTGGGCATCAGATTGAAAGTTCTGAGTGACTTGTTTTTTTTTGTTTTTTTTTTTTTTTTGAGTTAAGGATGAGTGAGAAAAATACGAAATTATTTACACCATTTATACATTCTACCTATTTTTGGAGCTAATTGTTGGATGGTGTTGTTTAGGTGGCATCTATTTCACTAAAGGGAAGAGTGAAGAGAACGAACATTCATGAGTTATGTTAAGCTTTGCACTAGGCCTTTTTCATATGTTTCCTTGTTTGCTTCTCATAACAACCATATGAAAAGACGTCGATAAAAAGAAGACATTCCTGTTTTTCCAGAGGAGGAAACCGAGGCTCATCTGAAGAGCTTGGGTAACCCGTCTAAGGTCACACAGCTAAAAGAGTTGGGCTCAGGTCCCAGCTCTGGCTGCATAGCCTTTTCAGTGGCTCTGCTCATGAATGCATAAAGGACACATCCTTACTCAGAGACCAGAGGCAAGGAGGAGACAGTGTTTTCTGAGAAAACATGATAGAAACAAAGTGTTCCCCATGGACAGAATGATGAGGAAGGGGCCTGAGGGCATAGGTCAGGGCTAGATCGTGGTGGGCCTTGAATGTCACCTAAGGAATTTGTACTTCACCACAGTCAACGAGGAGTCCCTGCAAAAATGTAAGAGGGGGTGGGATATTAAACTGAGTGTAGCTTAAGAGAATGGGAGGTAGTGGTGAGAGCCGAGGGGGTGGGTTGGTGGAATCAGAGAACCCCAGAGCTGGAAGGCACCCGAGCGCTCATCCTTAGGACCCATGTGACAGATGAGAAAACTGGGGCCCTAGGAACATGGCCTGTGACACTTCCCCACGGTCACAGCCCAGTTTGGTGGAGTCAGGACAGGAACCTGTCCTTCTGCCTCTCGACCCTTCTATCCCATCTTGCTGGCCTCCCACACTCATGCTTCTTAGGCTCCCTCTCCAGCACATCCTTCCAGGAACTTGGGACAAGTGACCTTAGGGACTGAGTCAAAGAGGCTAGGAGAAGCCTCTCCTCGCCCAGGAGCACCCTGCATGGTAACAAGTACATGTGTGTGTCATACATATCGAGCTACCTGTTCCAGGTGAATCAGCTGGGAGGAAATGCAAGGTACCTTTCTAGTTCTCCCAGGGCTCCTTCATTTGCCTGCAACAACGGCTGGGGGATCTCAGCCTGGACTAGGCAGAAATAAAAAAGATCAGGGAGGGACGCCTGGGTGGCTCAGTCAGTGAAGCATCTGCCTTTGGCTCAGGTCATGATCCCAGGGCCCTGGGATCCAGTTAGGCTCCTTGCTCAGCAGGGAGCCTGCTTCTCCCTCTGCCTGCTGCTCCCCCCTGCTTGTGCTCCCTCTCTCTCTCTGAAAGATAAATAAAATCTTAAAAAACAAAAAAGAAAAGAAAAGATCAAGTCGATGGTTCAGGGCTTTAGACCCTAGACCCTGGATCATGACAAGGCTGGCTCTGGATCGGGGCAAGACAGACAGGGGCAGGCTGGAGGCTGTCAGAGGGCCCCACCACACCCTGCTTGAGCACTTCCCTGCTCCTCATTTTGAGGCAAGACCCAGGGTTTCACAGCCGCCACCCATGCTCGGCCCCCTGACAGGATCTGTTGGCTGGAGTGCTCCCTTACAATGTGCCAGCTGCTGCCGCAGGCCTGTTGGGTGGCCAAGTATGTGGAACCTCGTGTTATGGCCTTTTTACTGCCCTGTGGAGCCACAGTGATGCAGTTTGTATGGATTCATTTGCTGCTTTTGTTTCTTGCTGTGCTGGGGCAGCAAGGCCCCAAGGGGGCCCAATCCTGAACTTCCAGAAGCTCCCTTGGCCACTGAGGACCGTCCCTCTGTCTTACAGAGCTGGGGAGGGGCTGAGAGGCAGCCTCTGACTCCAGCTGCCAGTCAGGAGGCCAGACTCTTGGGAGGACACAAAGGTTTTGTTTAAACACCAACCCCCCCAAGTAGTAAACATACCAGTTCTTAGTGCAGCATTCCCAATGACCATAGCAAACGAGAGACATGGACCGCACAGCTTAGAAGAAAGCAGTAAGGGGCACCTGGGTGGCTCAGTCAGTTAAATGTCTGCCTTTGGCTCAGGTCATGATCCCAGGTTCCTGGGAATCCCTGCTCAGCAGGAAGTCTGCTTCTCCCTCTGCCCCTCCCCCCTGGCTTGTGCTCTTGCTGGCATGCTCACTCTCTTTCTCTCAAATAAATAAATAAAATTTTTAAAAAGGAAGAAAGCAGTAAATGGGCATTTTTAGTAGTTCCAAGTCTTGAATCAAATAAAAGTGAGGGGCAAACGAGTTTTTAAGAAACGGTAGTGGGTCACTTGGCACGGAAAATTCTGAATGCTACTTCCAGGTATAAGGGTTCTGGTCCGATCCTCACCAGAATAACCTTTATTGTTCCTGTCCATCTGTTCTGCCCCCCATGCTATATTCTATTTCATAACTGCACTTCTGGCTCCTCCTCCAAGCCTGCTACTAATTATGTTAACTGCACCCACCTGACTTCTTCTTTTTTCTTTTTAAGATTTTATTTATTTACTTGAGAGAAGGCAATAGTGAGAGAGATCACAGAGGGATAGAGAGAAGTAGGCTTCCTGTGGAGCAGAGAGCTCCATGCTGGGCTCAATCCCGGGACCCTGGGATCATGACCTGAGCCATTAACCAGCTGAGCCACCCAGGCGCCCACCCACCTGGCTTCTGATGGTTGCTCTCAGCCAACGCTCTCCATCATGTCAGAGCTGCTCTGGAGAGCCTGGCTCCATAGCGGACACTCCCACTTGCAGGCTTGACCTGCGGAAGAGAACCAGGACTGAATTTCTTAGAGCTGCTGGTGCCCCTCTCGCCAGCTTGTTCCTTATCTTTGCTACATGGTGTATCCCGCAGCCTTCGGGTGAGTTTTCCAGGCCTGATTAGTATATCCACTCAAGGATGCTCGCCTCTGAGTCCTTTTATCCCTTCTTCCACGATTGCCCCAGCAATGCTGACTTGCCAACCTCACTTAGCATAGATCCTCACTCTTCCTGTACTTCTAGGAGCTACCCCAGCAGTGAGTTTGTACCATTTCTTGTGGTCCTTGTCAGGGTGTTAAATCCTATACTCCAGGAGAGTGTTCCCGCATTGAGAAACTCACTTGTATCCACCATTATAGTCTAGCTCCGTAGATCAGGCGCTCGCAGAATCCAATTCCATGGGAATTTCTCCAGCTCCTGCCAATCCATGCTGGCTAGATTTGCGGCTTCCTGGGGGGCATAGTCACTTTCCTCCCTCATCAGGCCTTGTTAGGCAAGCTCATACTTCATTATAGACCCAGTGGCCAGGAGGGAGAGTGAGTGCACACTTTGCCTTGTTGAGGAGAAATTCTGTATCATCTCCAAGCAAGAGGTAAGGAGGTTATCAGTAGGGAAGTCAGATGAGTTTTGTAGGCAAATCTGGGGATTCAAGATTTTGGTGGCATCCATCTATATAGCCCCAAACCATGTGTCAGGGTCCTGTTCTTTCCCAGGAAACATTCTGAATCTGGCATTAGCAAACCTGTCTCCAGGGGGAGTTTAAGCTTCTTGGGAGCTCAATAACCACTGCATCCTACTGGTCTTAGAGCTACTATTTCCCCCCCTATTGTTCAAACAGTCGATATTTATCACACCAGATCCTATGTTCTCTTCTACGGATATACCATTCCAGCTCACCATCTCGTGAAGATCTTAACAATAATAGGACTGCCACCTTGTGGCAGGGGACTATCTGTGATGTGGTCCTAATTGCCAACTGGGCTGTGAGTGACCCAGCTCCCAAGTCGCATCTACGTGCCAATTTCTTGACTAAGTCTCCGTTTCAAGCATCATCATTTGAGTTCCCCAAGAAATGGACTGCAAGATAGATTGTAGCATGCAGGATGCTTCCTTACTAAGAGGTGTCGTTCGGGGGAAAAACAAGAAAGGAAAAGAGGTGTCTTGGATTAGCAGCTGTGGAAGGAAGCTTGTAAGGGCAGAGGGGGAGTGGAGGGGCGCTGCAGCCTCAGGCAACCACACAGAGAGATCGAGTTAGAGTGACCCTTCGGAATTGTCCCAAGTCTGACTGACATGGTCAAGGCTTTCCTACTCCGTTTTTGGTCCAACACTGTGGCCGCCTCAGAACACTTGGTGAGCTTGAGTGAAACAGTATCTGTACCTGGGCAATCCCTGAAGGGACTAATAGCTCTAGTCAGCTTGCCAACAGTATTCTCAGCAGCTCAGCCCCAAAGTCCTTTATCGAAATGGGAGATGGGCCGGCGTATCACAGTATCCACCACAGGCACCAGCTTCTTCGTCCTAAAAATTGTCAATGAAAAGGAAAGAATTGGGCATTTATCCTCCTTCCTACAGGAATTATATTTCAGAGCAACCAACCAAACAGCCTAAGCTCCCAAGAACTTAGTGGATTAGACGATCATGGTTTTGCAACCCCAATAAAATTTTTTTTTTAGACAATGAACATTGATGAGACCATAAAGTGAAAGGCTGATGGGGAACTTTACAGCAGGATATTGAGGCTGCCTCCACCTGAACCCACTGATCAATCTGAATATCATTAAGTGTTGGATCATATGTACTTCCTGATGTGATGCAATAGGAAGTCTATAGCACCATCTACGAGCATTCCTGCTTTCAGAAAACCTTCGTAATGAAGGCTTTAGAGCCAACTCATGATTTCTAGCTAAGTTACACTTATTGCTCTAACAAGAGGAGTAAGCTGAACGGTAATTATGAAGAAGCAAACAGACAAATGAGAACGTAGGGCATTCAACACTACAAGGGACTGGGTTTCTTCAGTGACTCAAAAGCATGAAGTCAAAGAGGGAAGACTGTTTTAAATTAAAGTAAGTTCAAGGCATATACCCCATGCAGTGTGTGCATCTTGTTTGGATCTAGGTTTAAATAAACCAAATGTAAAAAGGCATACCTTGGAGACAATGGAGAAGATTAGAATATGGACTGTACTGGAGGACATCAAAAAGTTGTTATGAATTTTGTTTAGGGTAAAAATGGCATCGTGGTTATGTTTTTTAGAAAAGTCCATATTTTTAGAGGACACGGACGTATATAGGGTAAAATGATATGATGCTTGAGATTTGCTCTAAAATGCTTACAAAAATGAAAAAAGAATATATAAAGCAAATCTAGCAAGGTTGATAACTTTTGAATCTGAGTAATAAGTATATGGGGATTTGTTATATCATTTTCTGCACTTTTGCGTATTTAAAAAGAAATTTTAGGGGACGCCTGGGTGGCTCAGTTGGTTGAGCAGCTGCCTTCGGGTCAGGTCATGATCCCAGTGTCCTGGGATCGAGTCCCACATCGGGCTCCTTGCTCGGCAGGGAGCCTGCTTCTCCCTCTGCCTCTGCCTGCCATTCTGTCTGCCTATGCTCGCTCTCTCCACCCCCCCACTCTCTGATAAATAAATAAAATCTTTAAAAAAATTTCTTAAAAAAAAAAAAGAAATTTTAGGATACAAAAAAAAAAGTACAAATGCAAAGAACCCAATGGAAGGAAAATGATGCTCAAAGGATATAAACAGGCACTTACAGAAAAGGAGATTCAAATGTACAACAAACATTTCAGCTTCACTGGTAGTTGGGGAAATGCAAATTAAAACAATAAGGAGATCCTATCTTTTATTCAGAAGATCTGCAAGAAGTCAAAAGAGCAGGACCAGATATCTAGCACTATGAGCATGGCAAAATAGCTGACTTGCTGAGGGCAAATTGCTTCCATCTTACAATATTTATTAAGAGTAAACCACGCATATACCATTAGACAGCAATATTCTGTAGAAATTATAGTACCAGAAATTAGAGATCTATACAGGAGGATGCCTGAGGCAGCACTTTCTGTGTTATCAAAAAAAAAAAAAAAAAAGTTGAGAACAACCTGAGGTGTCTTAGAAGGATGGTCAAATAAATTCTGTTTCATCCATACCAGGGAATGTTGTATTTTTTAATTAAACAATTTTTTTCTATAATCAAAGACTGTAGGTATAATAGCACAAAAATGGGAAAATACAAATAAAAAAAATAAGAAACAAATGTATAGTTCCAGACCTGGAGATATCCTGGAATACATCATGTCAAGTGTTTCTCATTGTGTGTGTGTGTGTGTATATGCATGCATATGTATTATGTATGTGTGAATATATATGCATATATAGAGACTTGTTTTTCCAATAAAAGAGATATCATATTGCACATGTTGTAATTTCTTGTTTCTTTAATTCCTTCATGAATATTTTCCACATCAATAAATATTCATCTACAAACATGGCCTTTAAGAACCGCATAGTATTCCATTTCATGAATACTCCATAACTCAACCAATCCCGCATTAGGGGGCATGTAAGTGCATTCCAATGTTTTCTCTCATAAACAGCCTCCCTGTACACCAGCAAAGCTTTGAAGATGATTTCCCAATTGCCTTCCAGAAAGTTCTGGGTACTTCTGGAGGCACTGGAGCCAGCATAGTCAGAATGCTTTCCCATCACGCAAGACTGCTATCTTCCCAGATAGCAAAACTGTAGTTTTTCGAACTTGTGAGACTTGTCTTATCCTGCCCGTTAGTCATGCAGCCGTACTAGGACTCCGTTCCAGAAATCCCTACACCCTCTCCCTCCTCCAGCCTCATTCCCGCCCCTCCCCACACACCCGCCCCCCTCCCCCCACCCGCGCTTTCCCGCTCGGCGGCCTGGCCTATGGCAAACACCAAGAATTAATTAGGGGCGGGGATCAAGGAGCGGCTGTCAGGAGATCGCCATATTTCTGTACGGCCCCGAGGCCGCCCGACAGGCAGTCGGCGGGTCGGGAGAGGTGCTGACAGGGCGGGGCCGCCGCTCGGCTCTGCCGGCCTCACCCCTCCCGCCCGGGACAGGTGGCTGGAGCGCGCCCCGCCCCCGCCAGCTGCGGGTGGGAGCGAGGGAGGGCCAGTCCCGGACGGCCGCCGCCAGCTGCGAGGGAGAGCGAGCGAGGGCCAGTCCGGGACGGCCGGGCGAGGAGTCCGGCGGCAGCAAGCGAGTATCGTGGCGGCCAAAAAAATGCTCCTGTATCGAGGGGCCCCCGCTGGCCCTGGCGCGCCGGGCAGCGGGCTGGCTCGGCCCGGCGGCGGCCCACAGGCCTTTGGGATTCGCCTGAGCACGGTAGGTCGGGGGCCCGAGGGGGCGGACGCGCGCGCGGGCCCCGGGGCTGTGGGGGGCGCGCGGGGAGGGCCTGGCGGGCCGAGGCCTCAAGCGGGACGGGACCTTCTCTCGCCCCCAGATGAGCCCCCGCTACCTCCAGAGCAACTCCAGCAGCCACACGCGACCCTTCAGTGCCATCGCGGAGCTGCTAGGTGAGTGGCGAGGGCGGGCTTGGCCGCGATCGCCCGAGGCAGTGGTGCCAACGTGGTGCTGCAGACGCGAGAGGAATGCGCCGAGCCGCGCCGGGCTGGCCGGGGCTGGGGTGGGGGAGTTGGGACCGGCCCCGGCTCCGCAGGCGGAGGAGGGGGACTCCTCTCTGGCCAAGGGGGAAGAGGTACCGCGGACAAAGCTGAGGAAACAAGGTGTGTCCGAAGAGTTAGGACGCCCGTGTGGTTTTTCTCTCTGGATCGTGATGTTCTGGGCACTTTAGGATAGCTGAGTTAATAATCAAAAGGAGATGCATAAAAATATCGGGGCCCCAGGCTGCTGGGCTCCGCAGGGACTGGCGACCGATGGAGGGCGCCAAGTTAGCAGAGGGGCATTATGGAGGACCCGGAAGGGTCCTCAGGAAAGGTCTGGAAAACGGAGTTCTTAACTTTTGGGACCAGAGAGTCTGGGAATGATGGGACATCTTTTAAGAGATGACACGAGTGCATTTGGCTCCCTGCGACCGCGGAGGGCTGGGTTCGTGGTCCACGAGCGCCCTCACACCGCTGGAATGAATACTGAGCACTTAACCTCTAGCTCCACCGATGTTTGCTTTTAAAGCATTTTCAGTTGATCCCTTGAAGCCAAGTACACCAGCTTTTGCAGTAGTGTGCTAAATACTGTGTGGAAAGCAAAGAAGAAAGGCATTCCCGGACAAAATGCAGCACAGAGAGCACATTGTAAATGTTTCAGACATGGAAAGAAGGGAGAGATGGTTACAGGACGAGGTAGCAGCAAACAAAATCTTGAAGAGTGGTTTTCAAGCTCGCCAGATGAGCCTCAGCCCCGACTGAAGCAATTCCGTGTGAGTTGCCTTGAGCACGAAGTCAGCGGGCAGCAGAAGGGTCAGAAGAGGTATTGGGAAGGGTGACAGAGAACTTTGATGGTTAGATTGACTATCACAAGAATGCTTACATCGTGTATGACTGTTCTTTTGAAGGTGCAAGAAAGAAAAAAAGTGACTTCGACACACTTTGAGTCCCAAAGAACAAGGACTGTATCATTAAGGGTTTGCACCATCCTTTGAGCGAAACTCTGCAGGGTGGAACCAGACCTCTGAGTGGGTAACTCACCAAAAAGAAAAAAGAGGGAAAAATAATAATTTACTTAGGGGGAAATGGGAGAAGTTGTTGTGTTACTCCCGCACAGCTGCACTGTGCATACTAAACTTTAGAGGTGACTTGAAGAGTGTGTTCTGTTTGTAATTTTGACTATACTATATTATTTTTGTCCCAAGCATTAAATCCTTAAGCTGGACCCAAGATGACTCCTATGAGTGCAAGTGTGTGTGTATTATTTATGTAGACACACATGCCTGCACACATGCATAGAGAAACACAGATTTTAAAAACAAATCACAGCTATTTGTGGTAA
Source organism: Mustela putorius furo (assembly GCF_011764305.1). Lineage (NCBI taxonomy): Eukaryota > Metazoa > Chordata > Mammalia > Carnivora > Mustelidae > Mustela > Mustela putorius. The sequence continues at coordinate 18,840,048 of NW_025422049.1, forward strand.
TATTAACAGTAGAAAGAAAAGGAGAGCAAAGGGTTAACTGGTAACCCACAGTTTTCATTTTAGGTTTTCCCTCGATTTTTTTTTCTCCTCCATTTACGCATTAATTTTGTAGTGAATCATTCATTCAGTGAATATTTATGGAGCGTTCACTGTGGGCAAGGCCACCATGGTAGGAACAAAAATGAAAACAACATAGACTCACTTTTCTAGTGGGGGGGAGGAAACTTGTACAGAAGGTTTATGCTTTGTATAACAGCAAAATGGAAAGTGGTATATCAGCAAAGATCTACATATCGAGTGCTGTGGGAGTTCAGAGGAAGGAGGGATGACTTCCAGCTTACCAGGAAGAGGGGGGTTAGGAAAGGCTTTGTAGAGGAGGTGACATTTGAGCTGAGATTTGAAGGATTGGGACATGTGGATACGGGTGTGGGGAGGGGAGGGCATTCCAGGCAAAAGAAACAACTGCATGAACAAAAGCATGAAGAGTAGAGTCGCTGAGTTTCACTAGAGTGTGGAGTTTACAAAACAGTTACAACTGTAGGTCCTTAGAGAGCTTATAAAGTGCCATCACAAGTACATTTTTAACTTTACTCTTTGAGGTATTATTATATGGCATTATTATAATTAATATTATTATTGTCATTATTATTCTCATCCTGCAGATCAAGATATGGAGCCTCAAGGAATTTAACTGACTTTTCCAAGATTACATGTTTAGTAAGTGGCAGGTCTAGGACTCAAGCGTGGGTCTTTTTAATCCCAAGTACCAAGGAGGTCTTGAGGTTAGAAAGGTACCTGGGGCCAGGATGTGACTAGGAGGCCCAACTATTTTAAGTCTGAAGTTTTCTGAGCAGGGAAAAGTCCTGATCAGAGCTGGGCTTCAAGAGAGTTAATCTTGTAGCAGTGTAAAAGATGGATTGCAAAAGAGAGAGAGCCATGATTTTGAAAGACTGGTTTGGAGGTTAATGTGATAATCTAGATGAGAGGGAATAAATGCTGTAAACTAAGAAAGTGACGGGGGAGTAGAAAAAGCTAGATGTGTGAGAGCTTAGGGATGCATAGGGTAAGAGAGAGTGAGGGATAAAAAATGATTTTTGAATTTCAAACTTGTGGTCATTTGAATGCTGGCGCTATGGGGTGTGTGGGGGGGGAGGGGGCGGACAGGAGGCAAGATTGGTTTGTGTTGGAAGGTGATGACCGTAATTTTAGACAAGAATGCTTTTAGTTACCTGCAGGATGTCTTTGGGGCAGCAGCTTGGCCCTGGCAGCCTTGCAGGAATCCACACAGGCTGTCTTCCTGGAACAGAAAAGGATGGGGGGCTTGTAAAGTGCTACCTCAAAGCTACCTCCCACTTGCTGTCCTGTCTGTACAGGGAGGCTGTCATGGGACAGTTTCTCATTGCGGCTCAGGTTCTGATGAGCTCTGAGGCTTCATTCACTTAGAATGCTTTCTTAGAAGATCAGGGGTTAGGTGGACCAGGCCAAGGGATAAGATAGATTCCCTGGGATCTGGTTTCTCATGTTCTTGCCTAAGTCGGGGTGGGGGCAGGGAGTAAGGGGAGGCAGAGATAGGGTCTTCACACTCCAGGTAGTGTGGGCCGATATAGGAGAGAGAAGACTCCTTGGTAGGAGGCCTGGGTGGCTCAGTCGTTAAGTGTCTGCCTTCAGCTCAGGTCATGATCTCGGTCCTGGGATGGAGCCCCCCATTGGGCTCCCCGCTTAGTGTAAAACCTGCTTCTGCCTCTCCTGCTTCCCCTGCTTGTGTTCCCTCTCTTGCTGTCTCTCTCTCTCTCTCTCTCTGTCAAATAAATAAAATCCTTAAAAAAAAAAAAAAAAAGACTCCTTGGGATCTGGTAGCACGTGAGATTGTGTAGGCCAGGTTAGGAGGTAAAGACATCCCAGGATGTGGTAGTGCAGCTCTGGCCTAAAAGGTGGGCAGGGGGAGAGGAGCAGGGGTTCTCCAGGGTTCTCTGCCTGTCCTACCTGTTTGTGGGCTGGGTAGGCTGGGATAGCATGTGTTACATGTCAATACAATTTTGGAAGGTTAAGCAGCAATATAGAGGATCAAAACCAGCTACCAGATTGGAGCCTTATTATTATATATTCATTTGTGGAGGCTGACCTTGTTATTATTATAATTTCATTTGCTGAGGCCAAGAGAAAGGTCACTTCAAACTGAAAATAAGTGTAAAGCTGGGCTTGCTGCTGCTGGCTGCTGTCTCATTCCATGCTGCTCCAGCTGACCCTGGCGGCTGGGGTGCTCCCCTCCCCCCACTCCAGCAGCCTCTAGCCAAGGAGATAAAATGCCTAGCTGCTTCTTTGCAGCTACCTTGTAACTCCGGGAGTGCCTGTGTTAAAACTCTCTGGTATGTGTCCATTTAAAAAAAAAAAAGCATCTAATAACATTTGGGCAAAATTTGCAGTAAACAGGAAAGAATGAAAAGTGATTTTGTAAGAGGCGTGAGCTGATTCATTGACTGCACAGTTACATACACTTAGAATCGGGATGGACATGTGTGATGTGTTTGAGTTGTGAATGTCCATAAAATGTTAGAAGGACTTCCTCCTGTGTTCAGTTTTCAAAACAGAAATGACGCCCTGGCCATTGACAAGGTAAAGGTATCAGTCTCAATGGCCCTAGCTTTCTGCCAGCAAGAGTGACTGATAAGTCCTTAAACAATTCAGGGCCTGTGGGCCAAGTGGTTTCTTAAAACAATGTAGGCAGCTTCACAGTGCTGAATCCTTCTGTTAGTTTGAGGAAAAAAAAAACTGCCTCTCACACAAAGTAAAAGACTATATTTGTGATAAAGCCTCTATTGCATGTCAAACTTATAATTCCTGCCAAAAAAGTTGGCCCACTTGATTTGCCACATGATACAGGGCTTTGGCCCCACCTAGTTCTTAAAGATCGACCCTCTCAGACCTCTTAATTCCCTTTTGGAGCTCTTGGTAATGGTTTACTGCTGTTAAGACTTGTTGGGCTTACAGTCAGTGAGGATTTTATCAATGGACACGGGCAACACCACTATGGCCCTTGAAATCAATCCATGTCTTATTTTCATTGCTGGACATTCCACACTTCCCAAGTAGTTGTAACTGAAAATGCGGATTATATTTTGAATGTGAGTAATATTTCTCTTGCTTGTAAGGGGTGTTCCCAGTGGAGAAATACCATGATTTGAACAGTGGCGGTGGGACAAGTACATAGCCAGAACCCCACCTCGTGCTCTCTCAGCCCAGCCATGTGGTATCAGTAAGGTAGTCTAGGATGCCAGAGGAAGGGAAAGGGGGTGAAAGTGAAGGTCTCTGTCTGATTAAAGAGCTAGTAGGGACAGGAGTGCTCAGGGAACCCATCTGACATGTGGTTCAAACTGCCCTCTCATTCAGGCCAGCAAGTCCTGATGAGGCTGTTGCCGTCCATGTGTCCGTGACTGACACTTGTGTGACCTCGAGTCTGGAGCACAAAGATGTGGCTACTAGACATTGGTACCCCCGGACAGTTGTGAGCTTTGCCCAGATGTTAGAATTGGTTCTATCTGGTGACTTCAGAGTGATGAAGCCCGTTTTGAAGATGGAACTCAGGAGGAATCATGTAACTTTACCTACAGGTTTTTTTTTTCTTTTTCTGCTTTGATTCCACCTTCTCTATTTAATGAGGGGGGACAGTGTCACCTTTAAGACTATGACAGTGTACTTAGGTAGAATGCCGCCCTCTCTGTAAGCATGCTTATTAAGCATTTATTGGGACACCCCCCCCCACCACCACCAATTAAATGTTTCGGTTTGAACTGCTAACTCAGTGCCTCTCAGGCCACAAACAGGTATGGTGATAATGTCTGTGTTCTTTAACAGAGGAGGTGATGTAGAAAAAAAAGAAAAGAAAATGTTTACAGATGCACTGCAATGTGTGCAGTGTGCACCAAAATTGCAGATTTAACTCTTCTCCATAGCCCCCCTCTCCTGTATGTGTTTAAGAGCAGTGAAGTGGCTGAAAGACTAGAAAGAAGTAATAAGATGAAAATGGAGCAAAATGCTTTGTGTAGAGGAGTTATTTTTCCCACAGACCCTGAAATATGAAGGGAGAAAGGCAGGTTACAGCTCAGTCGTTCTATAAAATCTAGAAATCAGCTTTATAACTCCATCTGCCATCATTACCTATTGTTCCTAATAACCCAGTAAGTACACTACCATCAAAGCTCCCCACTCACCTTTGGGGACATCCACCTGAAGGGAATAAAGGCCAGTTTCTTTGTCTTGGGGCACTGAACTAGAGATTTTACTGAAATATGAGAAAAGGGGATCTAATATCACAGATTTCTACCTTTTGCAGATAATGCTGTAGATCCAGATGTATCTGCCAGGACGGTCTTTATAGATGTTGAGGAGGTCAAGAATAAATCTTGTTTGACCTTTACTGATGATGGATGTGGAATGACACCTCATAAACTACACCGAATGCTCAGGTAAAAATTTCTTCTTTCTTGTTCTCTTGTCTTGAGTTCACAAACTCTACCTAGGGCTTCATAATTTTCTTTAGTATTTCCCTTTCCCTTTATTCACTCAGCAAATATTTATTGCACATATATTATGTGTCAGGGCACTGATGATGCAGTAGACACTCTTCTTGCCCTCATAGAACTTACAGTTTAGTTGGCAAGTCTGACAGTGAGCAGTAATCATAATAAAAAATGGTAAGCACACTAGAAAAGCATAGGTTGCCATGGGATAGACCAGCAGGGGAACGAAATCTGATTCAGGAAGTCAGTCAAAGCCTCTTAGAGGAAGTGATACTTAAACAGATATCCGAGGGTGAGTAGTAGAATTTAACGAGGTAAAGGAGCAAGGGGCAAGGGGTTGAGAGTTCAGGCAGAGAATAGCAAGTGTAAAGACCTGAAGGCCTTCACTGACCTGAGATCACCTCCTAATTTTATTAGCCTGAACTCATTCTTTGATCAGAAGTATTGCAGTCGGGATGATTTGTGCGTTAGGACCATGAATATGCCTGGGTATAATAAAGGCCCATGAAAGATAAATAGAAGACATTCATACACATAATCTTTGAAAGGTTTTGCAGTAGGAGGCAAAATTCAGGAATTTTCTCTTTTAACTGCTGAAGTTGGTGATAGAGATTTCTTTTGCCACTCTCAGTTCATTTAATTACTTTAAAAACGTTTGTAGTTGAGAGTGTTAGTTTGTACTTGATTATCTTCACATATCACTCAGTAAAAGATGAGTGCTTCCTCAAGTCCTTCTCTCTTCTTTTTTTTAGCAGATGAGGTTAATTACTCTCCACGTGGCTTCCTGAACTAGTGTGTGAAGTATGAGTAACAATGGAAGAGGGGTTCTGTGGAGGAGGGAGAGGGCTCCAAACTATAAAAATGGAAAACATTCATTTGGTTGTAGTTCTCTTTCAAGATATTCTAATTCTATAACCCTGTTTATAGGGAAATCCATCTGATCCATCAAAGAAAAGAAATGAAATTTGGGCATTAACCAATGAAATTGTTATGTTTTACCATTCAGCAGTCTATGAATGATTAGAAGAATGTTTGAGGAAATCTTCTAGAGGTGAGATAGGGATGTGGCCAGTATGTTGGTGAAGGTATGGAATTGGCCCTATCTTTTAATTTATAGCATTGTTTTTAGCTCTTTGAGTTGGTGTTTTATATTAAAAAATAAAATTTTAGGTGGAACCAAAATATTGGTATGTCTAATTAGGTATATATTTATTTTTCCCCTAAAATCATTTATTTCTTTAATAAATCCTTCCCACCACACTTTGTCCCAGTGACATGGGTGTCTGATAGTGGGCCCAGCCACTCTTCGTGCCTTCCATTTGTTCTGTGTAACTACATCCTTGAAACAAGGCAAGAGAAAGGAGGAGGATGGTTTCAAAATAATCACAACAGTTTTTGTTCCTGATTCATTCAAGAAATTTTTACTGAGCACCTGTGTGACAGTCACTGGAGATAAAGTGGTAAACCAGATAGAGATCCCTGCTCTCAAGGGGCTGACGGTTTAGTGAGAAGGACAGAATAGAATTGACTAGTAATACAACTAAATAGGTTATCTCACTTAGTGGTAAGTGCTATGAAGAAAGTTTCTATGAGAGTATATAGTGAAGGGATCTATCCTAGTCTAGGGAGTCAAAAAAAGATCCCCCAAAGACGGGTTTAGTGAGAAGGACAGAATAGAATTGACTAGTAATACAACTAAATAGGTTATCTCACTTAGTGGTAAGTGCTATGAAGAAAGTTTCTATGAAAGTATATAGTGAAGGGATCTATCCTAGTCTAGGGAGTCAAAAAAAGATCCCCCAAAGACGGGGCATTTGAATTGAAATACAAAGGATGAGTATTATGTGTTTGTAATTTTGTTCCCTCCCCAAAGAACAAAATAGCCAAACCAGGCAGAAAATTACTTAGCTGTAGTGTTTTTTGGCATTATCATACCAAGTATCTTTACCACTAATTTGAGCTGGGCAATTGTTCTTCATACTGCAAAATTAATTTTAGAAAATTTTTAATGAGTCTTGGATTAATGTATAGTATATATACCAGATTTTATTTATGGTCATATCTTAAAACAAATTTGAATGAGCTAGAAGGTCCCATTTATTTAAAAGTTCATTTAGTCCAATCCTAACTCCTGACCATGGATTCCAGTTACCATAATTTCATTATAAATAATTGAACTTTAGTGGTAGCCTTGAAAATTAAGTATGTTCATTTTTCTGGATTTGTATAATTATAGAGGTAATTATGCAAAATGACTAAGCCCACTGAAATTCTACTTCACCAAAAACATTTGTAATAACCCTATCTACATTTTCCAGCCTTTCATGCTACTCTTCCTATTTCCAGGCTAGTAAAATAGTTCTCTAACTGCAGCAAGTTTCTCCCATAAATACAGAATCCCAATGAAAATCAAATTAAGAAGGAAAAGCCTATCATTAAATTCCTTCAAAGTCCACAATGAGTTCTCTTTAGCTTTTGGGGATAGTGTGAGGCAGCTAGTCTAAATGTCCAGCTGCCTTTTTCCACAAGGTAGAAAACCTCTTTCAAAGGCCTGGGATTAAAAAGAGCCACAGATCCTTGGATTAAAGGTATTTGCCACCTCTGCTCAGAAGTGCATTTCCTAGTAGGTCTGTTCTTCTAAAACAACAGCCAGAGAATAACTGTGTTTAGCAGTGTTCCACCGTTTTATGTTCCATATTACATCACCAGTATATCTAGGAAACAGCACTGCCTGCCCTCCTGTGTTCGCAGGTTCACTGAGGTATGTTTCATTGGTCAGAGTCCCAATTTAAATTGATCTCCTTAGATTCTAGAATCTTGACATTTTAAGGATCTCGGGAGCAAGCTGCTGTCTCCCCACATTCCACTCAGAGAGTTGGTATTCAGCCCTCCTCCCCCAGTGTGTAAAGACTGCCGTCTCTTACATGAAATGTTACAGGATTTACCTTAGGGAAGCCACCTGTCTAAGCCAAGAGATCTCTGGAAAATTAGTGAGCTACACAAAACTATATAAAATGCATCCATACGATTCTGTTCTTCATTGTGAGGGCTTTTGTTTGACTGGGATCTGGCATCTGTTCCACAGTTTTGAGTTAAATGGAATACCTAACATGGGAATGTAGATGGAATAAAAGAACACATGGATGTGATAGGTTAACTGGAACATAACAACAACAAAATCTAGAACTTCGGCTCCTCCCTTCTTATTTTTCTTATCCTTTTTCATTTCTGGTTCTGACCCTGAGCTATTACTTGTCTTCTCAGCCTAATATAGTCATCACGTCTCTCCAAATAAATAACACCAGGAGGATTTATACTTCTTATAAAAGGAAGAAGAGGGGTTAGATGGCAGGAGAGTCAGGAATGGCTGGGAACTTAAGGGGATTGAATAGATTCTTCCTGTTTTCACCACTTTCCCTTAAGCACCAAATTGAAGCTTGTGTGGCACTAGAGGTGGTTTAAGTCCACGTAACCATATAGATTTATTTCTCGTGGAGAAAGGCAGCTGGACATTTAGACTAGCTACCTCACACTATCCCCAAAAGCTAAAGAAAATTCATTGTGGAGTTTAAAGGAATTTAATGATGGACTTTTCCTTCTTAATTTTGTTTTCATTGGATTTTTGTATTTTTGGAATTACTGTTTATGAGGAGCCCTGAGTTTCAGATACAACATTTGATCTGATGTAGAGGGAAAGGAAAGCCCAGGATAGTCTCAGAATGACTTCTAGAGTTAGTTTAAAATTAAGGTTTAAATGCTACTTTATAATTTAAAATATACTGTTCAGATAATTTAATCTTCCTAATGACTCCATCTTTTTTAGGCACTTCTTACACAAGAGGATTAGGAATGCCTGAATTTCACCAGCTTCCATAAGTTTATTTCCTGGGTTACTGAGGCCCATAGATGGCAGAAACTCAATGATCTTTTGGTATTTTCCAAGGAACTGCTGCCCTAGAAATTACCTTTTACTGTGGTTAGACTTATTTAGGATGTACAAAGCTCCTAGGAAGTGTCTAGAAGGACATAATGGTTTTATTGTGTAGCACTTTTAATGGAAAATTTAAAGGTGGTCCTTTTTTCTTAGGGAGTAAGCATAAGCCACAGCCTTCAGGAAGTAGAAACCAGGCATCTCAGACCTTCTCCAAAGAGCCGAGGCCAAGCCACTCAGCTGTGCCAGATAGACTTTCTGTTTTATTGATATTGGAGAAGCCTCTAATCTGTAATACATGAAGGCAAAAATCACATCTTTTTCTGTTGTTATTTAACAGTTGTGTCTCCAGTGCTGAGTACAATACGCAGCACATAGTAGAGACTCAGTAAATATTTATTGAACAAGTGATAGTGTATGGCATTGTACACTTTGTCTGGAGAGAAGCAGTCCTTAAAATTAGTTTTATTTATGTTGAGAGAAGACCGTGAGGAAGTCAGTCATCATTTTCTGGATTTCGTATTTTTCATTTTTTCTTTCCTTTTTTTTTATAATTTTTATTTTTTATAAGCATATATTTTTATCCCCAGGGGTACAGGTCTGTGAATCACCAGGTTTACACACTTCACAGCACTCACCAAAGCACATACCCTCCCCAATGTCCATAATCCCACCCCCTTGGGAATGCAAGCTGGTGCAGCCACTCTGGAAAACAGCATGGAGGTTCCTCAAAATGTTGAAAATAGAACTACCCTATGATCCAGCAATTGCACTATTGGGTATTTACCCTAAAGATACAAACGTAGTGATCCAAAGGGGCACGTGCACCCGAATGTTTATAGCAGCAATGTCCACAATAGCCAAACTATGAAAAGAACCTAGATGTCCATCTTTTTTTTTTTTTTTTTTTTTTTTTTGGTTCTGTTATTCTGTTTTGTGTTTGAATGGGGTCTCTAAACAAGGGAAAGTATCTGGCTGCAGACATTGTTGAGGTGACACAGTGTAAGTCCCAAATAAAACAAGAGAGACCTCATTCTGCAGCTGCCTGCTGATACTCAGTGGTGGACCTACCTATTTTTATCCCTTGGCCACATTCCAATGAACTGTCCCAGCAGATGGAGCAGAGGTTAAGAATTGGAAGGGTTATCCTTTTGGTGGAGGGTTGAAATTGTTAAGATATATAGCCCCTGGATTTTCAGATTCTAGAGGGTGATCTAGATCTCATACTTCTGACCAGCACTGCTATCAGTTCCTTTTGTGACCCACATTTGGGCACACTCTGAGCTAACTGCCCTTTTCACCCTACCCTAACTTCACTATTAGCAGTCAGAACCATTGTGTCTAGATAAGAAAGGCAGCTGCCCACCGCCTCCTCCAGTTCTGTTAGACAGCAAGAAGTAGGCCATCTTGACATTTGTCAAGTATGACTGTGTGTACACACACCAGCTACATAGGAGAATCTGGGCTATTACATCATAGTAACTTCCTATGGTTTTCACTTAATAGTTTTGCCCAGAGGTACCAAAAGGAAAAAAGAAGGAGTGACTTTTTATAAGTATGTTTTATTCATAAGCCATTCTGCCTGTCAGCCTGTCTTAGGATGCTTTTTACCTTTCTGGTTTCTTTTTTTTTTCTGATTTCTTTTTTTCTTGTTTAATTACAGCTTTGGCTTTACAGATAAAGTAATAAAGAAGAGCCAGTGTCCCATCGGGGTCTTTGGTAATGGTTTCAAGTCAGGTTCCATGCGGCTAGGAAAGGATGCTCTCGTCTTCACCAAGAATGGGGGTACTCTCACTGTTGGACTCCTGTCACAGACCTATCTGGAATGTGTCCAGGCCCAGGCAGTTATTGTACCAATTGTTCCATTCAACCAGCAAAACAATATCCTTTCTGGAAATGGTGAATGTTGGTTAAAATGGGCCTGATAAGACTATTATGATAGAAAGCTCTTGTCTTTAGATCAAATCCTGGTATCAAAAGTTTTCATATTTAAAGAGTTATTCAAGGGTCTTAAATTTACCTGGAATTTCACCATATGAAATACTTTTAAAAATAAATGTGCCATTGACAGAAGCTTAGATGTGTTTTTTATTGTATTGAAATGTCCATTGTTTTGAAATACATACTATTCACCAGCTTATCTGATGGAAGAATGGCTTGTTTCCCTACAACTAAGACAAGCTGTTGTTTCTGTTAGACCACAGGTTGTCTTGACCGAAGCAGCACAGCAGCCAGGTTTGAACTCATTGCTTCCAAAGAGGCTAAAAATTCAGCCTTTGATCTGTTTCTTAAATAGCCTTTGTTTACACTGTGTCTTTGAAGCTGTAGTCTATAGGGGTAACTGACTTTGGTGTTTTGTCCCTGCAGCCTTTCTCCATTTTCCCCCTTTCCTTCTGCAGCAATACTGCCCGTGCTTCTGACTGTGTGTCTATATTTTGTCTAAAGATACAACCCAAAAGGCAGATCTTACTAATTGACAGCATCCTTTTAAGATATTAATTTTTCTTTGACTGCATTTGGTTTTACAAAAAATGATTATTACTGAGGATTCCTTGCCCAGCCTAGAAGCCATCTTGAACTATTCAATTTTCAACAGTGAAAATGACCTGCTTTCCCAGTTTGATGCCATCCCAGGCAAAAAAGGCACTCGTGTACTCATTTGGAACATCCGCAGGTATAGTATCTCAAGGATGATAGATTCAAGTAAGCAGAAGTAGTACGATGAAGGACATTTTCAGAAATCTCTTAAGAAAAGCAGAGTGGATAAATTTGATACGTATTTGTGTCTCATTTCATAGCTTTCCTTAATTTCCTTGGAACCACAGCTCCTGTTTGAGAAAGTGGTTCTTACTGGTAAAATGTGGAGCTTGAAAAAATAGAGACATGTGTATCCTGAGGCTGTTGCCACAAATAATCAAAACAGTTTGACATTATTCTAAGATCTTCAGAATCCATTATGAATATCTTATATTCATGGAGATAAGATAATGATAGTTATTTTACGTATTTGACAATGGAGATGAAGTATGAGAAAAACAAATTAGAATAACAAAGCACAACAACATGATCTTTAAAATAAGAACTTCTTAGTTGTGCTTTCAGAGTAGCTAGATTAGAAGTGTGAAAATCTTTGAAGCACATAAATTTGCACTATAATGAGGCTGGCTTCACATCATACGTTTAGAACTAATAAAACCATCTAGAAATACTCTAGGATATGTCGTCATTTGTTTAATCTTCTGTCAAGTGGAATACCTTTAACAGTGTCCACAAAAATCTAGAGATCTTTTATATAAAAGAGAAGATAACAGTATCTTTAGTAGAACAGGGTATCGGATATATTCATTCTTTTTCTCCTTGGGTGAAGTATTTTGCCTCATTTCTTAACTGGGTAAAATGATATAAAAACTTTGCTGGTTTATACAGAGTACTTTGAGTTAAAAAGAAGAACCTAAGGAGGTTTTTTTGTTTTTTGTTTTACACATTGGTAATTTAGATCCTTCTGTGTCCTACTGGGAAAAATCTCAAGTAATGTAATTTATATTATAAAGGATCATTTTCCTGTGGTGTTTTCAGTGACTCAGACATATTAGGCAGAATTTTTTCTTTGTACATTGTTTTGAAGTTATGGTATTAGGTGTTATGTGAATAAAAGTTTTCATGGTCAAATAACAGAGGAAACTGGCTTAAACAAAATTTACCTTGTTACTTTATTGCAGGACTTCTCAAAGGCTTTCATATGCTAATGTTATTTCAATCTGCATTGAAAATGTTTAAGAGAGCAATATAGAATGTGGTATTTCCCAGTTTCAAAAAAAATAATTTCTCCAGACCCCTTTTCCTTGAATGGTGAATGGTGAGGAACAGGGAGGACAGGAAACCACCTCAGAGTATGTGAGAGTGGAGTGAGGTAGCAAGAATCTGGAATATCCTGGAAATTTCAGAATATACTATTATAGTGAGGTGGGCGTCATATAGACCATAATGGCTCTGGTCCAGCCCTGGAGCTACATTTTCAACACCACAGCTCTGAGCCTTTGGAGCCTGGAGTGTGTGTGTGGGCGGGGGGGCTGGGGGTGTGCTATCGATAGAGCTTGAGGTGGCCCTGAGGGCCAGGAATTATTTCTCAATTTTATTCAGTCATACAACCCTTATTACTTGTTTCTTATTTAAGAGTATTTGGGGGAACTATGATTCCATGGAACAAACTTGGGGAACTGATATATATGTTTTCTCTATAGCCCATCATTTGTTTTGCGTTTTTCCCAGGAACAAAGATGGGTCTTGCCTTCTTACCCTGACAGTTGTTAGTGATCTAATGCGGAGTCTTGGAGTGGATCAGAGCTAAGTGGCCCAAAAAGACGATGAGAAGAAGAAAGACCCTTATGAAAGGAATATGAGTACTTTTATAGTTAAATGATAATTCAAAAATGATATTCCAGAGGACTAGCAGATACATGCTATTTCTATAGCAACCTTTTTTTCCCCTCTAAGAAATAGGATTAGATCTGGGGAATCTTGATATTTCATTAGTCCTTATACCATTGCTGAAATCAGAAGAGGTTTTGTTTCATTCCTCTATTTATTCAGTTGGAGAAGATGCTGCTGAATGACCTACCCAGCAATACCCAGAAGTTGGGACCTATTTTCAGATCCCACTGTGAGGGTAGCTGACATCCATTTATCGGATCAGATATTTCCACCTTCCCCTTTTTTTCTCCTTTTCTTCTGTACTGGCATCACTACTTCTATGAAACATAGTCAATTTGTTTAGACTGGGAATACCTCTAAATATTGTGTGATCTTCAAACCAAGTAATTTTTAGTTCCTTTGCACTGATAGTCAGGGAAAGAAATAGGTGTCTGAGTTTTGGCTCATATTGTTTCTTTTCTCTTGGGTTCCTAGTGCATTTTTGTCCTTTGGAGCCAGTATTTGTTAGATTGGTACTTGTCTCTTTTACCCAGAAATAAAGATGGAAAGTCTGAGTTGGACTTTGATACAGATCAATATGACATCCTGGTATCAGACTTTGGCACAGAAGAAAAAGAGACTGGTGGTGTTACTTGTGAGCTGCCAGAAACAGAGTATTCTTTACGGGTGAGTAAGAGTGATTTTTCTTCAACAATGAGAGGTAAGATGTCTTGTACTATGAAAATATTGTAGAACAAGGTCTCACTTTAGTTAGATAAAGATGACAAACTTTTAGCCCTCTGCTAGGATTCCTTTTCACTGTCTCTGCTAGAGCTGATGTAGTCACTAGCATTTTCATGCAGTAGTTGACATAACAAGGTATAGAAACTAAGCGAGATCTTTGCCTGGAATAGATCTCAGTCACTAATAGTGTTTTATGAGAATGTCAATAGAACTGACAATGTCATATAATAATTTTCCCTTCACTGTTTCATAGGCATTTTGTGGCATTCTGTATATGAAGCCACGAATGAAAATTTTTCTACGTCAAAAGAAGGTGACCACCCAGATGATTGCCAAGAGCCTGGCCAATGTAGGATATGATTTATATAAACCTACCTTCACAGTATCCTTACAACTACATGAAGCTGACCTCCTCATTCCAGGATTAGATTTCTAAGTTGGCATAGGGAAACAAAAAACTTTCTTTTTTCCAATTGAAAAATGTGTGTTATAATATAAACCCTATTACAGTATGTTCTATTTTTTTTTTTTTTTTTTTTAGAGAGAGAGAGAACAGGGAGGAGGGGCAGAGGGAGAGGGAAAAAAGAGAACCTTAAGCAGGCTCCACGTGGAACCCAACATGGGGCTCCATGTCACGATCCTGAGATCATGACCTGAAGTGAAATCAAGAGCTGGATGCTTAACTGACTAAGCCAACCAGGCGTCCCTACTGTATATTCTTTGAGAAGGTATTTCTTTCTTGTTGTTGAAAATATTTCTCAAAGGCAGTTGATGTATCAGTTTCATCAGAAATCACTTGGAAATTGTTAGAATCATACAGCATCCTGAAATTTTGGAGCTTCTGTTTCAGTAGATTCTGAAATCTCTTTTTTTAATAGGACATATTTATTTTTAAATTGTCATCTAATTCTAATGAATAGCCAGGTTTGAGAACCTCTGCAATAAGGAATGATCCACGCTGTTTGGTTTGTACTGGAATTTTGTTACATATTACATTGATTGAAATAAGCAAATATGGACTAGAACTTGCTAATCTTTTGGGCATGGTATGATTGTTGTTGTAACAAGTCCAGACTTACATTGATGGAAGTTAGGAGTAGAAATCAAAGGTTGATTTTCTAAGGCGAGGTAAACCTTCATCAGGTTTGACATGGATTTCCTGGTACTTGTCATAATGGCAGCCACTCAAAGGAGTAATTACTGATTTTCACTTCTATCTCCATTGCAGTGAGAATGGATTTTAGATGCTTGAGAAAAATCTTAAGTTGTACTATGGAAGTGAGGTCCCTCTCTGTTGATGGCTTTGGGGGCAAAATAAAGTCTTTTTGAAAGGGGGGGAACTCCTAAGTGGTTGTGAAAAGCTGCTTTTATACTTTATTTTCTAGTAATTAAGCACAGCTCCTGGCCCAAGAAACATGTTCACACTCGATTTGCTTTATCAAAGGCATTATCTAGTTTGCTTTGTCCTTCTTCCTCGACCAAAAATGAGAAATTGTTGTTCCCTTTTTAAAAAGCTGTGTAAGTCCTTACTCCTAGGTCAATTGATTTTCTCCTGTTTTGGGAACACATAAATTCTCTACTACAAAAGTCCATGTTAACAAATCCAGAGCTAGCTTTGTTACATGTGTAGGTAAATTAGTTGTAATATCACTGTATGTAGGCTAGGATCTGAGTGTCCTAGGTTTCACAGAGCTGGTTTTAAAGAAGTGCTTTCTAACTGCTGTTTCAGGGGATACCACACTTCTGCCTCCAGCTTTTTTCTTTTGTGGGTTTCTATCAGAGCAACTCCTATGCATTGTTCAAAAACAAAATTCTCCTGAGTAAATTTGAAGATCTAATTGGCTTTATTAAGTGATTAGTGATTAGGGCAGTATCCCATCTAGCAATTAAGAGATGTTCCCAGAAGCTGTACAAAATGAAAGGTATTTATAGAGTGGGACAAAAAGTTGGTAGCAAAAGAAAAGAACGGATTCTTTTAGGCCAGGCTGGCTTCTTTTTGTGGGAGAAGGAACAGCAGGTTTTTTATCGTGTACATAGTGCTGATCAGGAAATTTCCTATTGACTATTGAAAGGTCATACTCCTGGGATTGGTTGGAACCATAACTAAGTCTTGGTTTATCTTGGGCTGGGAGTGGGGGGTGCCAGATGATTCCGATTTGGGGTTGTTTTTGTTTTCTTCTTTATTCTTTAAAGATTTATTTGTTTGAGAGAGAGAGAGATGCACACATGGAGGGTGGGGGAGAGAAGGAGAGAGAGAATCTCAAGCAAACCCCCTGCTGAGCAGGAATTTCCCCAAGCACGCTCAGTCTCATAACGCTCGAGATTCATAGCTGGGCTGAAATCACAAGTCAGAGGCTTAACAGACTGAGCCCCCCAGGCACCCCATTTTTTTTCAACAGCAGTGCATTTGATACATACTTCAAACCTCCTTCCTATAAGACTAGTTACCTTCCCCTACTAGAATTTGGGTTAAACAAATTCACTATAGGTATGAGTGAAATGAAATTCCTGATAAAATTTCCCCCAAGGTCACTAAGGGATGAGATCACTGATGTTGACTTACTTATTCCTCAGTTATCAAAGTCCTCTTTTGTCTTCTTGTCCTCTTTCCTTATACTAATTTGGGGTAGGGAACCTCCTACCCCAATGTGCTCCCACCATGATTTAGGATTTTAAAAGCCTGCAACAGAAGAATTTGTCATATCTTTAAAAATGTTGATTTTATGGTATAGAGTTTTGGTTTGTTTTGGGGAGTTTGTCCTGCTTTTTCATTGGAATAGGGTCTTATCTGAAGTTTGATTGGAACTTCTGGAGCCCAGAACATATTTTCTGAGCCAAACATTACTGTGTTATGTACCCACTTGTATGATGCCTTTGTATCATACCTGACACATTTGTTACATGGATTTGATGCAAGTAGCTTATTATGTAGAGGGGACAATGGAGATCATCTTTTGAGTCAGTAACAAATAATTTTTAACTCATTTGGATGTGAAGATTTCTTTATATTTGTTTTAATGAAAATTTCAGTTTCTCTGTCTCCCCCTTTGTCTTTCTCCCTCTCTTACCTTGCTTTTTAAATCAAATAGGACTTGCTAAAAACACATTATATTCATTTTTTACATATCATAATTCGCTCTATTTCATCTATCCAAGCTTGTTCACTTCTTCTCATGAGACATATTGCAACAGGACGATTCATTGTCCTTTTAACTCTAAAACTGATTTTTGTTCTTGGTGCTTTTGCTTTCATTGTGTTTTGTATGATTAGCAGGGCTTACCTTATTGCTTATACAGTTGATTCTTGAACAGTGCGGGGGCAGGGGTAGTTAGGGCACCTACCTCCTACACAGTCGAAATCTGGTATAACTTTTGACTCCCCAAAATCTTAACTACTGATAGCCTACTGGTTGTTGGAGGCCTTAACTGATACCATAGACAGTTGACATACATTTTGTATGATTCTAAATACTGCATTCTTAGAATAATAACTTTTTATTATTTTATTTGGTACTTCTGGGCTACACAGTTTGTGAGTCTTTAAAAGTTGTCACAAATCTCTAAAAACTTTTCTGATGTATTTATTGAAAAACATCCATGTGCAGGTAGATCTGTGCAGTTCAAACCCATGCTGTTCAAGCATCAACTGGAATTGTGTGGATTTGTGTTGTACTAGTTATGACTCTTGTCTTATGCAACAGCAAACTGAGCAACTTAGCAAAGGTTAAGGAATGTTTTGTGATTGTTAATGAATTTCAAACCACTGATGGTATTTTGATGTATTTTCCTACACTCTTTTCTATGCATGTATACCGATTTCTGTCCCATGGTATTGGATGATTTTTGTTATAGCATAGTACAGAAGGTTCTCTGTTAAATCCCCTGGCATTTGTCTCCTTAATGATTTTCTTCTCAGAATAAGCAGGTGAAAATAACTTTTGGGTTCTCTTGCAAGAATAATAACCAGTTTGGAATGATGATGTATCATAACAACCGACTCATAAAGTCTTTTGAGAAGGTGGGATGCCAGGTGAAGGTGAGTAGTTAATGTTTCTTTGCCATAAAAAGCTGAAAAGAGGAGGAAGAGGATTTAAAATTTGCAAACGGAATAGACTCATGAATGGCTTTTACTCCCATCTTAATGATAGTTGTTAAATCTGATCCTGGAACTCTGTGTTACTAGTGAGCCGTGTTTTGTTGAAAAGCTGTTTCTACTTCTCATTCTTCACAGATGTTGATCAATCCAGGAGCTTTACTCAGTGCGTTTTCTAGGTAGCCATAGAGAAGAGATAGTATTAGAACACCAGCAACTTTGCAGTGTGTATCAGTTTATTAGTGTTTAAGGTAGCTCTTTCTAATTATTGGGAGACTGTAAAGCATAGAAGAAGCATAAAATTTAGTTGTTAATGACCAGGTTTCGAGTTCTGACTTTTCCATGTAGAAGCTGTGTAACTTTCACTTCATTGTTTAATTTCTCTGAGGATCCCTTTCCTTCCCTGTAAAATAGAAAAAACAGTAATAATTGTTCCTGCTTTGCCTATACTACAGCTTACAGGGTTGAGAGACTTAAATGGGATAAAGTATGTGAAAATACTTTAAAAACTGAACTGTGTAAATATCATCATCTTTAATGTTTTATTGGCAATTTAAAGTAGTAATGTCCACAAGTATCCTATTCATTCCTGTTTTACAGGTAAGATTTCTAAAGCATGAAGAATGATAAAACACTTTGTATTACACAGTAGGACAAAGTTAAAGACGGCTCAGGACAGCTAGTTTACAGCCTGTGCTGCTTTTCCTTGTTCTATCATATGTGCAACTCATATTTGTATGCCAGTCTCATTACACCCTGACTTTGTAAATCCAAAAATCTCTTGTATCAGCTTCCCATTAAAAACCACTGCAAGTCAGACTCCTTTTAGTAACTGTTCGGTAACCTATGTATATAAAAATTACTTCTTTTAATAGAGTGTCATGTTCCCGCAGCATCCTTAAAATCGTTTTTCACGTGAAGTTTGGTTTCCATTCCCTAGAACAGTAGTACGTGGCCTTGATTTTGTTTTGTTTTGTTCTGTTTTTTAGCATTGTCATTCTTTGTTCAAAGAAATCTTATGGCCATCCCATAATATAAAACGGATGAAGGTAGAAATAGTGTGTATTAAGTAGAGATGGCAATTAATCCCTGGAAAATCCTAGAGATTCTATGGATCATAGTTTGAAAATCTTTGCCTTAGAATTGGTCAAAGGTGCCAGTTCAGTCTAATACTTGCAGTTTGTTGAAGTACATTCTGAGTATTTCTCTAGATGTTGCTGTACTTTCCTTGCCTTTGAAAGTTATGTAACCTTTCTATTACTGCCTAAAATAAAAAGGAAATGTCTCCAGACCATCAACAGTAATGTAAGTGTTGAAATTAATATTTTTTTCGAAGCCAACTCATGGAGAAGGTGTGGGAGTAATTGGAGTCATCGAGTGCAATTTCTTAAAACCCGCCTACAACAAACAAGACTTTGAGTACACCAAAGAGTACCGGTGAGTCACTCCCAGCCTGACATGTTTCTGATAGTTTCTTCAGATAAAATTCTCTTCTATTCTCTGAAACTTCTAAAATCATCTCTAAAAGCCAGCAAGATGAGTTAACTAAGAACTCCTTCAAACCTCTCTTCCAAGATTAGAGATAAAATGATTTGACTTTTCAATTAAAACTTACTGATACCTGATAGAGAGCGCCCACTAGAGATAAACCTTACCTTTAAAAAGTACAGAGAGAATATGGGAGTCATTTCCTAAAATACTTGTAGTGAAACAAAGAGTTGGGATTAATCTTAATGAAAAGGGATGAAAGGATCTGCAGGTATCGAATATGTTGGGGGGAAAAAAGCCGCAGTTTGAAATTTGTTCCAAAGAGTTTCTTGAAGCCAGTGAACAGATTGAGAGGAAAGCAGCGGGAAAGATATGTGTTTTCATAGACGCATCTAGATTTCATAGGTGAGACGAGAAAAGAATCAGAAAGGAACTTGATGTTGAGGCTGAAGCAGCAAGGATATTTTTAGAAGACAAAAAAAGGAATCAATAAAGCCAGGATAAAATAGTTTATTGTAAAACTTTTCAGGAGGGATGGGTCATTCATTCCTTTTTCATCAAGTATGAGATATCTCCAATGTGCTAGGTACTAGGGACAGAAGAATGAAAGGTAAGAATCCTTGATGTCTGTGAACAAATGGCATGAGATATATGCAAATAAGAAACTCACATACCTATAAAATAATTGCTTCAATGGAGGATACATGCAAAATGGGAAGAGCCTTTAAATACACCTAAAGGAGTCATTCATCACAAAGCAGATCCTATTTGAGCTTAAACTTGAGGGAGAAATTGGAGTTGGCTAGGTGGACAAATAGGGCAGGGACATTCTAAGGACCAGGAAGAATAGGCATGAAGGGGCAAGTGATGTTCTGGGAATAAGGAGAGAGAAGGTATGAGGACATTTGGTGCTGCTCTCCTTGAAGCCTCAGTAGCAAATTTTAGAGTGGGGGGAAAGTATTTCCCCAAATCTCTTTTGGCATACACACACACACAAAAAAAAACTGTAACAAAATTAGTTAACTCTTCTGCTCCAATTTGTCAGAAACCATAGGAATTTTAGGTTTAGTGCTTGAAAAAGAGACAGCTGTTTGGATGGCAACCCTAAATTAATTCAGGGCAATTGGTTCTTGATCTCTAGGGCTACTCAGTGGGTATGGTAACTGCCTGCCCTCCATATAAGTAAAATGGCCTTTTGAATGTGAGTCTGGTCCAGAACAGAGATCTTTGAGTAGAACTTGACTCTTGAGGGTGAAAGTTTAGAAATGACGTCAGTTTGACAAGTCTCAGAGCTAAGTCATTCTATTTCTCTTGAGTGAAAGGAACAGTGACTTTCTATTGATTAACCAAATAGTTAAGACTTGTGACATCCAAATATTAGATACTAAACATCACTTAACATTCTTTTATATCCTCTCTGTCACACACCCCCATCTACTTTTGAAATTTTAGAGATATTAAACCTTGGCTTGTGATGTTTCATTTTAGCACGATGAGCTTGAGGTGGTTGCAGGGCATTCAAACAGAGATAGTCTATAGACAGTAGGTTTATTTGACTATAAACATCTAGGATTTTTGCCTCAAGTAGCTTAATATCTGCTACACATTTTATTAAAAACAGTAAACTAGTATACTATGCTATATACAGTCTTTTGAGGATAATAAATTTGCATTACTTTTATTCCAGTTCTGGCATCATGATTCTTTTTTACTGTATTTTATGTAAAAGAAAAGATGTTTAGTTAAAAAAAAAATTAGGGAACTTTGAGAAGGGGATTAGAGAAAGCTGTCTGCTATCAGAAATTCATCCTGAGTATTATAGATATTAAAACTGCAAATGCATGACATTTGAGGATATTTGAATAGAGACTAGCTCTGTGATAATACTAAAGAATAATTATAAATAAAAAAACCTGCAAATGCTAAAAGAGATACCAGCCATCACAGTGCTGGAATGTCTACAAATAAATCAACTGTAATATCACTCTTAATAGTTGTGGATATCAGATTTCAGTTGCAACTACCAGGGCTCAAACTGACAACATTTTTAGAATGAATTTCAGCTTAAGAAATAAATGAACACCACTGAGCACCTCCCCGGTGCATGGCACAGTGGCTGGGCTTTGTGGAATTTTCCAGAGAAATTCAAGACATGGTTGCTGTCTTTGAGGAGCTTACAGTCAATTTATAATGATGAATTGTCGGGGATGGGAGGTTGGGTGAGCCTGGTGGTGGGTATTGTGAAGGGCACGAATTGCATGAAGCACTGGGTGTGGTGCATAAACAATAAATTCTGGAACACTGAAAAGAAATTAAAAAAATAAAAATTTTAAAAAGTGCATAAACAATAAATCCTGGAACACTGAAAAGAAATTTAAAAAATAAAAATTAAGAAAAATGAGTTGTCACATACATAAAACAATTTGGAGAGCAATAAAATGGCCGTGTCATCAGCCAAAACCTTATATGGTATGGGAAAAAAATGCCCTGATAGAGCAGATAGGGAAGGTTTTAGGTGGAAGGTGTGATTTGAGATTTGTCTGAAAAGATATAGGACTTAGAAACAGGAGGAAGGGAATTCCAGGATGGGGCTACAGCATGATCTAAAGTAATGACAGGAACTTAGAATGCTGAGAGTATAGGGAGTGGGGCTAAGAGGAGACAGCTAGAGGGAAGGAAAATATAGTCTACTAGATAGAGCAGAGCCGTCTTCCTAGAGCAGGAGTTGACATCCTTTTCCTGTGAAGGGCCAGGAAATAAGTATTTGAGGGTTTGTGGGCCATATGGTCTCTGTCACAACTGCTCAGTTCTGCTGTCCTATAAAAGCAGCGCTAGACAAGAAGTAAAGGAATGAACTGTGTCCAGTACAGTGTTTTGGTTTTGTTTTTGTTTTTTTTACAAAAGCAGGCAATGGCCTGAATTTGGCCTACAGGCTGTATGCTGAGCACTGTCCTAGAGCCACAGTTCCCAAACAGCATGTCAAGCTGCACTTAAAGAAGTCACAGAGGATTCATAGGATATTTGAAAATTTTGAGGGAACTACAGTGATACTTGACTTCTGCCTATAAATCCTAGAAGTTGTTTCCTCTTTCTGCTAGAACAAATCACTACTCACTTCGCCGCTTAAGACAATGCTCATTTATTGTCTTCGAGTTCTGTAGTTTAGAAGTCCAATGCAAATCTCACTAGGCTAAACTTAAGGTGTTAGCAGGGCTGCATTCCTTCCTGGGGACTCAAGGGGAGAATCCATTCCCTTGCCATTTCCAACTTCGAGAGGGCTGGCATTCCTTGGCCTGTACGTGGCCCTCTTCCTGCATCTTCAGAGCCATCAGTGGTGGGTGGAGTCCCTCTCACATCACATCTCTCCGATGACTTGCTTCTATCTGTCATCACATCTGCTCCTCTGCTTCTGACTCTTCCCCTTCACTCTTCTCCTTTTAAGGCCCCTTGTGATTACACTGGATAATTCAGGATAATCTCCCTCTTTTAAGGTCAACTGGTAAGTAAGTAACCTTAATTCCATCTGCAACCTTAATTCCCCTTTGCCAGGTAACCTGATACAGTCACAGGTTCCCAGGACTAGGACATAGGCGTCTTTGGAGGACCATCATTCCATTTACCACAGCCTGCTCCCTGGCCTCCAAAGATCCACTTATACCTCACCTGCAGAATATATTTGCCCCATCCCAACATCCCCAAACTCTCAACTGTTACAGTGACTCAAGTCTAAACCCTCATCTTAATGTCAGCACCTCACAATCCCCAAATCTCATCATCTAAATCAGATGTGGGTCTGATGCATCCTGTGGCAAAATTCCTCTCCCTCTGCAGCTGTGTCCTTTATTTGTTTTTGTATTTCCCTCTAAAATATAATGGTGATACAGGCATAGGATACCAGTTACAGATATTCCAGCTCAAACGGAGGAAAATGGAAGGAAAGCGGAGCCACAGGTCTCAAACCACTTCAAAGTCCAGCCAAACTAATTCCATTGAATTTCAAGTCCTGCGACAAATCTAGGGCTTGCATCTTCATCCTGCAGACCTCATGCTCTACCCTCTGGGCTCATGGCTGCACCCTTGGAGTCCTCTTAACTTTTTCAGGAAAGGGAGCATGTCTGTGCAGCTCAGGAGCCTCATCAGCCTATTTCCTGACTCTAGAGTTTTGGAGGTCCACCAGCCTTCTTTCAGTGTTATACTCTCTCCATCCCTTCAGTCCACTGGGGCAGTGTGAGTGCCAGTATGCCAACCTCAATTCCCTTGTGGGTCTCCCACGTATGTCGTGGATATTCATTCAGTCAGACTAGAAGCTCTTGACGGGTCTTTCCTAGATAATCCTATTTCTATTCTTGGCTTCTGCTGAGATGGCTGTGAAGATCTGAGTCACATTTTTAAGCTTTTCAAAGAGCTTTTTGTGTGACTGAATACACTGACTTTTTGATCCAAGATATTAGCAAAAGGTTTTCTAGGCACAGCCTTGGCTTTTTCTCTAGAGCAGGCTTTCCTGACAGTGAATGTCTCAATTTTAGCATCTTCTTCAGTCTGGATAGGCTGAGGATTTCCAAAATCATGAAGTCCTGGTTCCTTTTTGTCTAATAGTTCTCTCTCAATATATTTGTTTTCTCCCCACCTTTTTATGTAAGCAGCAAGAAGACACTAGGCCACACTTCCAACACTTTGCTTGGAAATCTCCTCAGCTAAATGTCCAGTGTCACCATTTACAAGTTCTGCTTTCCACAGAACTGTTGGACACAGTTCTGCTGAGCTCTCTGCTGCGATGTAACAAGGATCACGTTCCCTCAAATTTCTCAGTAGCATGTTCCTCATTTCCTCCTGGGCCTTCAGCAGCAGCACCTATCTTATCATCCGTGATTCTGCTAACGGTCGGTTCCCAGTGATGAAGGTATTCTGAGGAAATTTGCATTTTCTCCACCACACCCCTCCTTCCTTATGAGCCCTCACCAGGGGGATGGCTGTTTAACATCCATATTTCTACTAACCATCTGCTCAATCTAGAATCTAGGTTCTATAGTCTCGGCCATTTCAGTCTGGGTCCTCAAATTCTTCCAGCCTCTGCCTACCGCTCAGATCTAAAGCTGCTTCCACATTTGTGGGTATTTGTTACAGCACCACCCCATTGCCAGATAACAAAATCTGTTGCGTTCCTTTTGATTATATCATATCTTTGCAAGTCTGGGTGTTTAGCGGTTGTTGTGATAAAAAGTAATATAGGCAAGTCAACATTGAAGAAAAAGTGAGGGAAGCCGTGTCGTTTCATTCCAAGGTTTGAGCAGTGGTACACTGCCCAACAGGCATGCACACATATCCATCCCAGTAGTAATTGTGGCTGTTTAAGAATGAAATAAAAATTTCCTTTTCAATTTATATGTATTATTTTTTCAAATCGATATTAAATTGTTTGGACCTAACTGTTTAGTAACTGGAACTGGTACATATTGCTTTTGACCTGAGGATGCCGTGAAAAACTTGAGACACAAAGGGTGCCACGAACTGAGAAGGTTTGAGAACTTCTGTCTTACAGGACTGTTGGGTAGAGTAGCTGATACCGTAGACAGTGAGACTCCATTGTGTATTCTTGAATGGTGGAATGACTTGAAACCCTTCTATCTTAAGGATATACTATGTTATAACTATATACTGCTTTATGGTTTTTAAGGTGCTTTACATGAATTACGTCAGCTGATAAATCAGGAAACAGGGCCCAGGATGGATTGAAGGAAGGATTAAAGGCTCTTGGAGTAATAACATAGGTCTGAGATGAATGTCTGAAATAAGAGTAGCTGTGAAGAAAAGTATAGGACAGATGTGAAGAAAAGTTCAAGTGATTTTGGTGACGTACTATGTAAGACATATAAAGGAGAGGGCAGAGTCCAAGATCATTGCAAGGACTCAAATTGAGTACACTGAGACATTGGCAGGATCATTGATAGAGTAATGACTCTACTTTGGGAAAAGGAACAGTCTTGTGGAGTGACGATGGTGGAAACTAGACCATAGCGGGTTAAGACAGGAGAATGAAGAGGGGGTAGTGGGTGTAGGCCACATATACCAGGATTGGAGAAGTAAAAGGATGGAGATGAATAGAACTGTAGAGTCAAGCCAGGGTTTTTTGAGAAGAAAAGGGATTTTAGAATACATGGTAACAGTATCTTGGTTGAGATGGCGGTTACGTGACTGTATACATTTGTCGAAACTGTTAGAACTACACACTTAACAAGATTATTTTTACTCTGTGTAAATTTTACCTGAATACATGAGAACAGACTTTTATTTTTCTTTTTGGTAAAAGTATAATTCGCATACTATAAATGTCACCATTATTAAGTGAACACTATAGTGGTTTTAGTATATTCATAACCTGTGCAGTCATCACCACCATTGAACTCCAGAACATTTCTACCATCCCAAAAAGTGACCTCTTGTCCATTAGCAGTCACCCCAGTCCCTGGCAGTCACATAATCTTTTCCCTTTTTTCCTCCAGTTTTTTTTTTTAATTGTGGAAAAATACATGTACCATAAAATTTACCATCCTAACCATTTTTAAGTGTATTGTTAAGTGGCATTAAGAACATTCACACTGTGGAGCACCTGGGTGGCTCAGTGGTTAAGCCTTTGTCTTCAGCTCAGGTCATGATCTCAGGGTCCTGGGATCGAGCCCCACATCGGGATCTCTGCTCAGCGGGGAGCCTGCTTCCTCCTCTCCCTCTCTACCTGCTTCTCTGCCTACTTGTGATCTCTGTCTATCAAATAAATAAATAAAATTTTTTAAAAAAAGAACATTCACACTGTTTTACAACCATCACCACCATCCAGCCCCAGAACTGTTGTCATCTTGTAAAATGGAAACTCTGTGCCTATTAAACAGTAAGTCCCATTCCACTTCCCTCAGCCCCAAGCAGCCCCCGTTCTCCTTTCTGTCTCTATGATTTTGACTACTCTGACTACCTCATTTAAGTGAAATCATATAGTAATTTGTCTTTTTGAGACTGGCTTCCTTTAACATAATGTCCTCAAGCTTCATGCCTGTTGTAGCATGTGTCAGAATTTCCTCTTTTTAAGGACGTATAATGGCCTAGTGTCTGTGTGTGTGTCTGTGTGTATATCTATACGTGTACAAACATGCACACGCACAATACATTTTGTTTATCCATTCATCCATTGGCAGACACTTAGGTTGTTTTCCACATTCTAGCCCTTTGTGACTTATAGTCTGTTTCGTTGGACATTAGTATAGCCACCATTTTCTCTTTTGGTTAGTATTTACACGGAACATCCTTTCACTTTCAATCTATTTGTGTCTTTTTTAATCTGAAGTTCATCTCCCGTGGGCAGCATAAATTGACATCATGTCTTTTTTTGTGTTTGTTTTTTGACCCATTCCACCACTCTCTGTTTTTGATTGGAGAGTTTAACCATTTACATTTAAAGCACTTAGGGATAAGGAAGGACTTCTTGCATTTTGCTCTGTTTTCTGTATGGCTTAGAAGATTTTCTTTTTGTCCTTCATTTCCTGTATTACTGTCTTATTTTGTATTGTTTATTTTTTTTGTAGTGAAAATTTATTCCTCATTTCTTTTTGTGTACATTTTATAGCTATTCTCTTTGTGGCAACCATGGGATTACATGATCTGTGATCAGGAGCAGCAAATAGCTATCAGAGTCCATATCCCCAATATTTGGAGGGCAGTCTGTTTTTGCCTATCCTGGATCCTGCAGGTTGCTCCTAAAATGTGTGCACAGCTGCCTGCCATGGGTCTGTGGATGGGAGATGGTAGCTATTCCTGTTCTGAGAGCTGAAATTTGCCCATGTACTGTTCAAGGCTTCTCCCAAAAGTTGCAAGCCATCAGTAGACTCTAGAGTTCCAAATAGTTCAGGCAGTTCTGCTAGTGCAGTGGCTGTCTAGGTGGGGGAATAGATTCCTGGTGCTTCCTACTCCATCATCTTTCCAGAATCCCATCTAATCTCCTTTTAAAAATAGTTTTAAGAGGCACCTGGGTGGCTCAGTCAGTTAAGTGTCTGCCTTCAGATCAGGTCATGATCCCTGGATCCTGCGACCGAGACCCGCGTCAGGCTCACTGTTCAGTGGGGAGCTGCAGAGCTGCAGAGCTCCCTCTGCTGCTTCTTCCTCTGCCTCCTGCTCCTTCTGCTTATGCATGCATGCATTCCCTCTCTCTCTCTCTGACAAATAAATAAAATCTTTTAAAAAATAGTTTTAAAATAGCATGGTAAGAGAAAACAAGGAATAATTCTTCATCTGTGACTTGAAGGAAAGATACAGACAGAGAAGTGTGAGTTTTTAGTAGCTTGGAGGGGAGTGTTTATAGGGGAGCTCACAAATGATTACTCTTCTCTGTGTAGTCAGAATCTAACTTAAGGGCACCTGGGTGGCTCAGTGGGTTAAGCCGCTGCCTTCGGCTCAGGTCATGATCTCAGGGTCCTGGGATCGAGTCCCTCATTGGGCTCTCTGCTCAGCAGGGAGCCTGCTTCCCTCTCTCTCTCTGCCTGCCTCTCTGTCTACTGTGATCTCTCTCTGTCAAATAAATAAATAAAATCTTTAAAAAAAAATTTAAAAAAAGAATTTAACAATATTAGTAAGGTGGAAGTAAGGAAGAATACCTCTTAAGGAGAGAAGAGGTCTATAATACCTTTGGGAATGATGCATGGAGTCCAGAGATTTTTTTTAAAAATACTATATTTGTAGTATTTCAGGTGTGTACAGCTCTACAGTTAGGTGTAACACTAGGTTATAGAATTAAATATAGAGCAGCCATTTTAAATTGGCAGTTTTTAAAAGTAAAATTCAGGTTTTGACTTATACACATAACATCGTTTGACCCTAGGTTTACTGTTGTTCATTGGGGAGGAGGGATAAAGGAGAAAGAGCCAGAGCCAGAGCTGGGGTCCAGCCTCCACTAACAAATGCTCAGTGGAGGGTTGAAGGGGGCTTTGTTGTCCATTGGTGCCCTAACTTCTGTGATCAACATTTGAGTGAAGAGCTATATACACATTTCTAAGTTAGGATTGGATTGATTTGTAATAAGTAGGGTGCAGTATTTGATATGTGATCCTCTAACTTTCAACTGGGTCCTAAATTGTTTACCTGGAGTTATCGGACCGTCGGAGCAGCTCCCCATCAACTTATCAGTATGGCTCTGTCCTCGCTCTGCAATTTAGTCTTCCATCATTGTCAATAATGTCAGCTCTCCCACCTCATGATTCTCAAAACCCTGAATATCTGGAGAACACAGTACTTTTTAGGACTTGTGGCCATTTTACCTTTGCAACCAACGTGACCACTCAACATGATGACTGTCATTTTATACATGTAATTTGCAAAGGCCGTGGATTCCCATCCTAGTTTCTGGAAGTATAGTTGTTCAGACTTAGACTGAATAGTCTACATTGTCAGCTTCTCTTAAATGGGAGCATCTCAAAGATCATGAAATTGTTTGACAGATCCTCAGCATTGATGTCCTTCTACTTGCTTTTTCTTTCAGCTTGACAATAAATGCCCTTGCCCAGAAGCTCAATTCTTATTGGAAGGAAAAGACATTCCAAGAGAATTTTGAGACCTCAGCCATCACCAGGCCAATATCGTGAGTAGTAAATACGAACATAAAAAGTATTAGGGGTGATGTCGATAGAGCGAGTGGAAGGGACAAGGGTAAGATGGTGCTTTTCACATATGCAACTTTAATGAACTAATAATAGGAAACCACAGGTACTAATTCCATCATTCTCTAGACCTCTTCATTCTGGTTGAACACATGTGTGGTTTGGCTCATTAATGTGAAGAGTTTAGGACTGTGAGTTTATCCTACAGGCAGTGTGATATAGTGGAAGATGAAGCCATTTAAATGAGACACTTGTGGGTTGAAAATCTGGATCTAGTTCTTAATGGTTTGGTGAGTTTGGGTAAGTAAGTCACACTTCACCTCCCTGAGAATATGAAATTAGGTAGCATAACATTTTTAGCATAGTACCTGGCATATAGTACGTGTTCAGAAGTGTTAGCAAACTTCCTTTCTCTTTAATCTTAGGGAACATTGTTGGGCCTGTACCAAGGAATTTGAGGGTAGAAGTAAAGAACCCAGCATACCAGAAAAAGGTAGAATTTATTGAATCAAAGATAGGGAGTTACAGAACTTTGGATCAGGATGACATGCCTCAGTGAGCCAGCATGGGAGCATAAAACAGAGGATAGAATGTGTAACAACACGTACGTAATCAGTTACACCACCATCATGACAAAGATTAGAGTGTTAGAAGTTCATTTTGGGGATTGTCACCTGTGGGGGGTTTTTTAAATGGAAGTTATCAGGTAAATGAATGATACAGAATTTCCTTCTGAAGGCAACATGATCGGCTATTGTGTAAATCACTGTCTTATTCTGAAGATCTCTGCTCATGTCCTGCCTCTGTGGTTTTCAAAGAAATGCCAACCTAGACAAGATGCCTTTTTTTTTTTTGCCTTTCACATAAGTGGTAATTAATGCAATGAAGCAGATGTTCATATATTGCTGGAGTGTGTGTGTATGTGTTACACAACTTTTCTGGAGGCAGAATCGTAATAATTACTATTATTTATTGAGTACTTATATGCCAGGCCCTGGTCTAAGTTCTTTACATGTAGTTTCATTTATTTGGTCATTACAACAACCCTATGAGGGAGACAGAATCATACTTTTACCTGTTTACTAATGCAGACACTGGTACACTGAGAGCTTAAATAACTTGCTCAAGATGAAACAAGTAGAAAGTGGTAGATACAAGGCTCAAATATAGGCAGTCAGCCCCCCAAACCCAAGTTTTTAGCCATGACACTCTTCTGGAAGGATGCAGTGAGGGAAATATGGTCTAACCCCTTTAACTACCCATTTATTGCAAGCACAAACTAAATGCCTCTCCTGTCTGCCTGGGTGGAAGGATCTACCATGGTTTGATATAACCTGAGGCAAGGAGTTGCTGTCTCTAATGCTTGCCTCCAAGGCAGTAATATTGACGTGCTTCTGCAAGCAGCTCTTCTGTGCACCTCCATGTAAAACCAAAGCTAATAGGACCTTTCCTCTGCCCACCACTCCTGCTAGAAGTGCTTTTTGCAAAAAACAGTGGCTGTGTGGAAATATATGGACACCAGAGGTCAGGCCTGAGCTTAGAGCTCAGAGGTTACAAGGCTGGGGCAGCCTGGAACCAGGAGATAGGAAGCTGTATATCCAGAAATGTGTATGAACTCTCTTCGTTAAAACAGAGTTTTAAACAAGAAGAGGACATTGTCTTTGAGTTGTAGAAATAAGAGTGTCTTTTCTTTTTTATATCTTTATGTATTTTCCAGTTTTTCTATCATCTTGTATTTTTTTTTAAAGATTTTATTTATTTATTTGACAGAGAGAAATCACAAGTACACTGAGAGGCAGGCAGAGAGAGAAGGAAGCAGGCTCCCTGCTGAGCAGAGAGCCCGATGCGGGACTCGATCCCAGGACCCTGAGATCATGACCTGAGCCGAAGGCAGCGGCTTAACCCACTGAGCCACCCAGGTGCCCTCATCTTGTATTTTTATAGCTAGAAAAAAAGCATCATTTAAAAACATAAGGAAGGGGCACCTGGGTGGCTCATTCGGTTAAGCATCTGACTCTCAATTTCAGCTCAGGTCATGAGCTCAGGGTTGTGAGATCGAGCCCCACATAAGGCTCTGTGCTGGGCATGGAACCTGCTTAAGAGTCTCTCCCTCTGCCTCTGCCCCTTCCCCTCCTTACCACCTCCTGCTTGCACGTGTGCGTACGCGCTCTCTCTCTTAAAAAAAAAAAAAGATAAGGAGAACATTGAACTAAGACATAAAAGAACCGTATCACTTTGTTGAAATGGCTATTAGAAGAATGGTATAAATGTAATATACACACATCTTGCTCTAGGCTAACATTTACATGTTTCTCAAATCAGCCCTTGATGCCCCTCTGCCCTCTTTCTGCTTCTTTTCTCCAGTCATTTCCCTCTAGTCTGCTTTACATTCCTTGGATGCTGACTGCTCCTATACACAGACCACCTCCTTTCACAGAGAAACACATTCACGATGCGATATAGTTCACTGGGTTAAGCTTCCTGGCAGGGATGGGAGTGGCTTTGTGTACAACTCTGGAAGGATATTACCTTAATTCAACCAGTTGTTGGACTGGAGCTACCATATCTAGTTAGGAAATTTAATCACATTTATAGGATGTTTTTAAGATGAATGTTGGGAATACCAACCTAATAAAGTTTTGACTGAGGTATAAACAAAGACTTTTGAACAGAAAAAAGAGAGGACTAGGGAGTCTGTAGGGAAATGGGGGAGATTTTGTGATGATGATTCTTCTGTGACTCCTACAAATGCACTTTAAGCCTGTTGCACAGCTGGATAGAAGCAAATAAAATGATTTCTGTGGGTTTTGGTTCTTGGTAATATTGTTAAATATATATATTTAACATATTATATATATATTTAACATATAATATATATATTTATATATTGATGTGTATATAGATTTTTTCCTAATAATTTTAGAGTTAAAATGATCATCTTGTTTGTTTAAAACAAGTGATTCTGGATAAATATTATTTACTTCCAAAAATAATGGTAGCTTACCTTCTTAATACTTGTTATAATTTTTCATCTCCATATCTGGTATAGTTCTATTATTATTTTATTTGTGAAGTTCAAGATGCATATTTTTTAAAGATTTTATTTATTTAACACAGAGAGAGAAAGAGATCACAAGCAGGCAGAGAGAGGGCGAGGAGCAGGCTCCCTGCTGAGCAGAGAGCCCAATATGGGGCTCTGTCCCAGGACCCTGAGATCATGACCTGAGCTGAAGGCAGAGGCTTAACCCTCTGAGCCTCCCAGCTGCCCCCAAGATGCATATTTTAGACACCCTGACCATAACATAACAGTTCTAACACATTTCCTATATAAAATTTTGTTCTTTCACTTTTGGGGTGTGACTTTCTAACGTAAGGGCACAGATCTAGGATATACGCAGTCATATTTCTGTTTTCCTTCTTTCAGGAAGATTCCTGACCAGACATGGGTACAGTGTGACGAGTGTCTTAAATGGAGGAAGCTTCCTGGCAAGGTTGATCCGTCTACATTACCTGCAAGATGGTTTTGTTACTATAATTCCCATCCAAAGTACAGGTAAGGTTGGGACTCAGTACTGTGTTAGGGAACATTCCTGATTTGTCTCTATATTCTAAAACACTTTTTAAAAAAGTTTTTCTGAGTATAGTTGACCTATAACGTTACATTGGTTTCAGATGTCTGACACAAGCATAGTAATTCAACAAGTCTATCCATTCTGCTGTCACGAGTGTGGCTCCCATTTGTCCCCATATAGCACTATGTCAGGATCAGTGACCATATTCCCCTTGCTGTAGCTTTCATTCCCAGGACTTACTCCATAACCGGAACCCCACTCCCTTACGTTCATTTTGCCCACTTAAAACACTTGATCTCAAGTCTACACTCTGCAGCCTGGCATCCGAGCCCCTTGCTAACTGATCCCACCTTACCTATCCAGCCTTAGTTTTCACTGTAGCTTAACACAAATTGTATGCTTTCGCTAGGCCTGTGGCACCAGTGTTCCCTGCACGCGCCATACTTGTTCCCTCCTCCATGACTTGAGAGTGTCATTCTCCTTGCTTACTGTGTTTCTGCATTCCATCTGCCTGTCGAAATCTTATCCATCTGGGAAGCTGAAGTATTCTTGTGTGGTACTTCTCCTGTTGACAATAGTTTACAGTGATTTTATGCTGGCTTCCTGTGGTGTTTAATTCTTGACATTTGTTCACATACTGTTTTGTATTCTTTAGATAGTGTTCATATGTATATACTTTGGCTCTCCAAATGATTGTAAACTACTTGAGAACAAGGGCTTTACACTTCAGGTGGAGTTGATGATTTTCTTCATATGCTTCCCTTCCGCTGCCTAAATCTATCATGATACCTGTTGTGCATTTAATGCCGTCTGTGCACATGTCCCTTGCAGCATCTAACATCTGGATACTGCCTGGCATATCCGTGAGCATTCATTTCGGTTTAACAGATACTCCGATTTGACTCAGTAGTCACACAGGTTTAAAATAATAGTACGGTTTGCTTCACTTCAGCTCTGACTTTCTTAATATTGTTTTCCCCCTGTGGGATAAATGCTGATAGTAAAAAAGGTACTAAAACACGGTATGCATTTTAGGAAAAGTGTTCAAAATGGAGGAAATTAAGTAAGTGAGGTCTAGGTGTGTGATGAGTAAGCATTCCCCCATCATCTGCAGATGTACCTAAGCCCCTCTCCCTGGACAGTAACCAGGATGGTAGGACTAGAACATGGGACTAAGTGCTCAGGAGTCTCATTTTTGAAGCCTGGATCTTCTGTCAGTTTACACTTTAGTTCAGGAGACATAGCCTTCTAAGAAATGCCTCCTTATAAAATGGGTATAACATAGGGTTTCCAGTCATTACGGATTTCTGTTTATTTGTTCTAGGATTGCTTTAGATCACTGAATACATTTTCTAGTACTCCTTTTAGTGTTTACTCCTAAGATTCTCTTCTTGTGCTCTACATATAACAGATGTATTTCCATTTATAGAATCCTCTTTTTGCTCTAGTCTCCACTATTTTGCTTTTACAATGTAAGCTCCTAATCCCTTATTGCTTCCCTCTGTCATCACCTCTGATTTTCTTCTTCAGGTATCATCACTTAGTTTAGGGAGTCTCATGCTTCTAGACTGCACCTTGGGAATTACTTTCTTCATAAACATGAGGCGTATGACCCAGGTTCTGGTCTCAGCAATCATCTCTGTGTGTGGAACCTCAGGCAGGTCTCTCTCATCCTTGAAATCCATTGTGTAAAAATAGAGATTATGCTTCTTGCCATGCCCCATCATAGGAATTTTGTAGCTGTCAAGTACTTTGTATGTCCTGGGGGAAAGGTACATATGCACCAAAAATTAGATGATGGTATGCCTTGAAGTAAGAATTGCTACATGTTGGACATCTAGGTGCCCTCAGTCGGTAAAGCATCTGCATTTGGCTCAGGTCATGATCCCAGGGTCTTGGGATTGAGTCCTGCATCTGGCTTCCTGCTCAGCAGGGAGTCTGCTTCTCCCTCTGCCTGTGCCCCCCTCCCTGGTTTGTGCTCGTGCTCATATGCACTCTCTCTCCCTCTCACTTTTTCTCAAATAAACAAAATCTTTTAAAACAACAACGAAAGGGTGCCTGGGTGGCTCAGTGGGTTAAGCCGCTGCCTTCGGCTCAGGTCATGATCTCAGGGTCCTGGGATCGAGTCCCGCATCGGGCTCTCTGCTCAGCAGGGAGCCTGCTTCCCTCTCTCACTCTCTCTCTCTCTGCCTGCCTTTCCATCTACTTGTGATTTCTCTCTGTCAAATAAATAAATAAAATCTTTAAAAAAAAAAAAAAAAAAAAACAACAACGAAAAAGAATTGATGCATGGTAACATGGCACACAGGTTTTGTAATGTGGGTGGAATCTGAACTCTGTAGTGCCAAAGGGTTGTGAACCTCTATGACCTGCCTCATTATAGCTGTAAGGAAAGCAAAGGGTAAAACCAAAGGGCACATTTTGTTTCCCAAAGATGATTTCTTCTCTGCACTGCAGGAGATGCTCTGTTCCAGAGGAACAAGAACTCATCGATGAAGACCTGTACTTGAACAAAGCTAAAAAACAGTTGAGTATACCTAAGGTTTTAGATCATACAGTAGAGGGGACTTGACCCTTCCTAGCAGGACAGGGGGAGTTTTAAGAAGAGAGAGGACCTATCTTTCTTTTTTGGCTTTGAATGATTTCCCTCTCACTTCTGTTCTCCTAATTCTTTCTTCCTTCTAATCATCTCCTGAGTGTCTAACACATGATTGTCTTCTGTCTCTCACCTTCCTTTCCCCCTCTCTCTCTTTTGATGGGGCATTGGACCTCTCTCTTCAGTGGCAGAGTTTAGGAAGGCACCCTCAGTTACTCAACTCAGAAGGAACCTTATAACCTAAATCTACAATTGGTAATCCATTTCAGATGAAGAAATTTCATGAGTGAACTAAATAACACTTTTATCTTCTCCTAGGGATCAAGTGGTTGAGAAGAAGAAGCTGCCGGTGGACAGTGAGAACCACCAGGTGAGAGACAGTCCGCCATCTTTGTTTTCTCACAGAAAATTTTCCCCAACAGAGGACATAGGTTGAAGAAAGCAGCAGTCTTGAAAGCTGCGTAGAAATAACAAACCATTTCTTCTGGTGATCTTTTTTTCCATTGGATCTTTTGATTTTGCCTTGATCTGCTGTTACTGATGTTCAGATCACCAAAAATAGAAGAGCCAAATCTTTTATTTCTCAGATTTGGATTTCATACTGATTCTGGACAGTGTGAATGTCACATTCAGTGTCCCAGAATATTCAAGGCTGTGTTCCGTCCTCATACAGGCTGCTCCTATTGAGTGTCTAGTTTTTCCTCAATCTCCTTTCTTCCAGGATTCAAGGGTGATTCCTTCCTCCTTCCTCTTGGGAAGAAGGGGTGGTTCTCTCTGCCCCTCCCCTATCCCTGCTTTCAGGCTGGCTGGCTTTATAAAGACTCTGCTGTTTTGAATTTTCAGGAGCACTGTCTCTCGGACATGGTTGCCCAGCTCCGGACGCTGAAGGGTGCAATAAGGTTGGCCGTCCTCTCAGGGACACTCCTTTCCTGACAGCCACCATAGCACCCAAGTCTCTTCCCCACCCAACCTTGCCTTTCTGCATGATCTTCCTCTTGACCCTCTTTCCCAGAGATATCTGCTAGTAGCATGTTAGATTCTCCTTCTCCCCTCCCAATCAGGGTAGGTCAGACTGGTGAGGATAGAGGCAATTCGATACTAATCTTCTGACATCCTACTGAGACCCAGGCATATGAATAACCAGGTTTCATACCCTAATGTCTTGGCTTAATCATCTGATCTAGAGATTGGGAGATGTCCTGGGACCGCCCTGTCCTCATTCAGTTTACCTCCCCTTTATATTCCTCTACCTTCATCGTTTCTACTCTCTTCCTCAGCTGGCTCTCCCACGAGATCTTAGATGCATGTCTCTGTGTGTGTGCACTGGGAATATGCGTTCGTCTCTTGCATGCATTTCTCCAAAACCAGCCCTGACATTTGCTGCGATGCTTACTCCCTCCACCCCTGCCCGCATCACAGATCTCAGAGGAGTGACCCCCCAGCCCTCAACTGGGTCACAGGAGAGAATTAGATGGTGATTCGGGGGCCTGGGTGTGTGTTGTGGGTGGGGTGAATCTAGGAGCCAATAAGTGAGTTGGGGAGGTCTGTTGGTGTCCAGCCGATAAGGTTATAACTGAACTAGGTTCAGTGGTCTAGTGTACGTTACTGCGCGCTTTTTGTTTCGTGTAGGAAACCAGTTTCTTTTTATTTGGCCAAGTGTTTTCTCCTAGCATCAGAAGGATTTGACTCATCCTTTTGATATTTTATTGAAATTGGGATTTTTATGAATCACTTCTTTCTTTGCTCTAGGTATTTGCCAATCCGCTGAAGATCCCTGCTAGTCGAGATATGGATGACTTGAACAATAAGACAATTGAATATGAGGGAAAGGATAGTCCTAGCCGGCCTCCATCTGTTGGAGAAGAAAGCAAGACACCCTCTCTTCAGCTTAAGCCTCTGGATTCCAGTGTTTTTCAGCTTTCCAGGTGGGTAGAGAATATAGTCTGCCTTCAGTAGTAAGCCTTGGGGTCCGTTTTCCTGTGAAGTAAGCCGGGATGGTTATCATATTTATGCTTCTCCTAAGGCCTAGCATGGACTTCAGTTGGAGAAACACGATTCGGGGGTAACAGAATTGTGTGTTGCGTGTACTTGCAATTTTTCAGCATTACAACTGCTGTGTCGAGTTTGTCTGTCTCTCTTTTGAGACAGTCAATTGACAAATACTTTTATGTATTTTGTATCCCCATTATGTTGGGAACTGTGTTAAGTGAAATAATGGATGTGAAAACTCTTTGAAAAGCATAATATGCAATCCAAATGTAAGGTAATGTAACATAGGTAAGTGTTACTTCTTTCCTTAACCGTAGGAATATTGAGGTCCTGTGGGGCCCCATAGGTCTAGCACATGTTGGCCACATACAAAGAACAACTATTAGAAGTTTGTGCCATTAGGCAAGCCTTCTCATCCATTGTCTCCTAGAGTCAGTTGTGAGTGTGAGTGTCGTTTGGGGCTTCACTTGTCCATCTCCTAGCACCTAGTTGGTATGATTTCATTAGTCTTTCTAACAGGAAGGAGCATAACTCTTCTTTTTCTGAAATAGCAGGAGTATTTGAAGTGCTGAGAGATATGACTGCCCCTCCACTACCATGAGACTGGAACTCAGGACTCCTAATTAGGACTTGCCTTCTCCTATCGCTATACTTCTCCCTTCTGGCAAGGCCAAACCATAAGGCAGGTACAGGGTTGCCCTTTAAAAGTAGAAACTTCTGCAGTTGTCAGTAATGTGACTGTTTTATCGTGGGTTGTGAACTTCTCATTGACCCTCTTCATTTGGGGTATCTTCTTAATATATTTTAGGATAGAAGCAATGGTATATACATAACAGGGTAAAAAAACAAACAAAAATGACTCTTGGCTTTTCCCACTAATGGTACTGAGTCTTTTCCTTGTGTCTTGCTTCATAGGTGGGTCTTTTCAGTTTCTCATCTAGGCAAACATCTCCATATGTGTTCAAGTCCCCTCTTCTGTGATTCTTCCACAATTAAGCCCTGTAGATATTCGAAGAACCCCATGACCCCCCTGAACATGAACAGAAGGTCTCGAGAGGGAGTAAGCTATTTTAGGAGTGACACTATTAAAACTCTAAAGGAATTAAATGAGAATCAGTAGGAGATCACCTAGAACAGTGCCTTGGGAGCTAGGAGGCCCTGAGTAATTAATGTGAAATCAGAGCCCTGCAACAGGAGCCATTTCTAAGATTGAACTGTGTGGCAAAATAGAGTCCAGTCCGTCTCATGGCCTTGAGTCTCATTTGACTCTGTTCCCACCCATAGTTTTCCAACTCCCATTGTAGGTGAAGAGGGACATACAGTAGAGTGCTGCATAATTTTTAAGCACATTGTTGCCTCTCTGCTTTGATCTCCTTGAGTTGGCCACACATCCAAATTGCCATTGGCATTTCAAGGTGTCGTAGCTCTTGAAGGCTATCCTTTCCCTGCTGCAACCACTGCCTTTTCCTTTTTCTGCAGTGTTTCTTTTGTTACCCTGAGTGGTTTCCGGTCCCTGAAAGGAAGTTATAGACGCAGATACGTGTTTGTGTATTTAATGAGTGCAGTATGGCAGTACGGCCATTGGGTGGCGCACTTCATCAGGCTTTAATGAGGTTGTTGTATGAATTATTTATAGAACAGCCTTATCCAGGTTTGGGTTTTGGCTATAAAGGACAGGCAAAGTACATCATTCGTGTGTAATTTTAATTTGAGAATACTATTCTTTCAAGGGAAAACGATAACGTGATCCGTGATATTGCTAATGTCCTGTTTTATATAGGGTCAGTAAGCTGAGGCTGTCATTTTAAGCGACGTGGATAAGGGGATTCAGATTGAGTGCAAAGAGTCTGCCTTATTATAGGGAGAAGTGAAGGTATGCAGGGGTTTGGTAAAATATACATGGCTTTCTTGGTAAAACAATGTTAATGAGGTAATAGGTTTAGTCAGCAGTTACAAAGGTCTCTTGTGTTATTTATTAAAACCTGAAGCTAATAAGGGTCCTTGGGTCATGTAGTACAGCTTTCCAACACTAGATAAAATAAAGCCCATACTATCCAAGAGACTTTTTTAAAGTTTTAGCGGAATAAGTTATTTGACCTAGCAGGGGCTCCCGAGGGGTCATTGGAAATAGCTTTGTGAGTTTCACAAACTAGCCAAGGGGATGGGAGGACACGCGGTGAGGAATGGGTTCAGCCAGGATGCAAGTGGGCATAATCATTTAGCTTATTTCTGTTAAAGGAAATAGTCCTTTTTCTTCATTTATTCTGCATATATTTTGAGTGCTTGCTGTATGAAAGGCAATGTTCTAAGGCAGTGATGGACTCAAAAATGAAGAATTTTATGGCAGTCAGAGTTCTGTATGTAAGTATCCCCAATACATGCTAGGTTTCATATGTGCAGTTACAAACTTAAGGTCCAAGGTATCCATTAGCATATAGACACAGGAGGCAATTAGTAGCTATAATTTATTTAGTTGTTTAGAGACCCCTTGAATAAACTATATATCGAAGGCTAATTATAAATAGTTCATGTTTTAAAAGGATAACAAAAAGAAACCATCCAAATTACACTGTAATAGTTGAAGGAGAGGAAGACAGACATTCTGATATGTTTAAAGGAATATTTGAAACAACAAACACAAGGGAGAAAGAGAGGAACAATTTTATAAGTGAATAAAATGGATTCAGCAGCCAGTGTTAACATTTTAATGGGAGAGACTTCCAGAATGGAGAAATGAGGAGTGTGATAGACTATTTCACCAACAAATAACCTCATTAACTGGAAAATATTATTAAGCAAAACAAAACAAGCATCTGAAGCTCCTTGAAATTGTCCTAGAGGCATACAGCAAAAAAACATTCACTGAAGAAAATCTATGAAATCTCAGAGACAACTGCAAGGGTCTTCAGCCTTCAGCTTTGCTCCCATCCCTCTTCAAGCTGTATTTTACAAAAACTTCTCAGGGAGTTCTAATCCAAATGGGTATGGTCAAAAAGGTGGGGGCTCCTTCTTTCCCTAGCTCCCAGTGTGGAGCTGTGGTCTCACCTGGGTTGGACAGGCCTCCGGCTTTTCTCAAGTGCCCTAGTTCTGTCTTGCAAAAACTCTATTCCAGGCCAACCCAGAATACTAGGTCTCTCTTCTCCCATGCAGCCCCCACTCAGGGTGGAAGCCCTCCCCTCAGGACAGCGTGCTGACAGTACTGGACTCCTGCTGCTCTAGCTCCAGCTTGCTTACAGGGCAGAGGTTCATGCCTAAAGTAGCAAGCCCCCAAAAAACATCCTGGCATCCACATTCATAAAGAAAATTTTCTTTTATGCCACTTTTGGACAGTGGCACCAAGGTTCTGCTTAGGTCAAGGGGCCTGAAAGATGAAGAACTCCTTCACTCTACCGGAAGGACCTGACTTTTATGCGGAACAGATCATGGAGAATTCCATTCGTAAAAGCACTGTCAAAAATACTGGAAATCTTGGTAAGCAGTAATTAAGAGGGCTCTCGTAGCTCTGTGATAACACGTTACAACAAGCAAAATGGCTGAGCAGTCAGAAGTTTGCTAACAGAGAGAACCAAGGAGAAAGACAGTCAAGAAAGACCTCTCCTGGCATCACAGTCAGCCCTGGGATTAGGAAGGCTACACATAGGCACGAGGCTCCATTTCCCCGGAAGCAGTCAGGCTAGGACAAGAGGTGAACTTTAAGGCAGTCCTTGAGTCTCACGCAGATCAAGCAACAAAAGGACAGGGCCCTCAGTGGCACTAGGGACTTAAGCACAGCCTCTGTCTAACCACTGGCCAATTAATAAGCTTTTCGGACCCAGGGGCAATTCCTAAGAAACCAGGCTTAAAAAGAAATCACACGTATCCTGGTAGACTGGAAGACTGTGTGCATGCTCAAAGTCGTGCCCTCCCAGAGGTGATTCGAGAGGGAAAATCCAAGCTGCTACTACCAGGCCGGAAGTGGGGCCAAAACAGATTCCTTGAACTGTGATAGCAGCCTCCATGCCATACATAACACCCAATGGGAGAGGGTAAAAAGCTAACTGGCTGTGGGGGCTTAAGCACAATCTGTGACCAGTAACTGGCCTATGCTGACCCAGGGGTGACTCCTGCATGGCCAGGTAAGAGAGAAAAACCAAGAAGAAATCAATTTGTTCTACAGTGAACAGCCTCTGATACTTCTGTTCAGATTTATTCTGCTCAGATTTCTTCAGCCAAGTCACTAAACAACCAAGCAGACAACAACATCAACCACTCAGGCATATGGGAGCAGTGTCCAGAGTTGCTGTTCTGTTATTAAAAATACCCAACTCTCGGCGCCTGGCTGGCTTGGTTGGTGGAGTGTGTGACTCTTGATCTCACGGTTGTCAGTTTAAGCCCTCCGTTGGCTGTGGAGATTACTTTAAAATTTAAAAAAAAAAATCTTTAAAAATGAAAATAGTCAATTGTCAGGAAAAAATCATGAGGCATGCAAAGAAATAGGAAAGTGTGACCTGTACATAGGGGGGGCGGGGAAGAAGAAGATAATAGAAAGTGCTCATAAAGAGACCCAAATTTTGGATTTAGTAGACACAGACTTCAAGGCAGCCATTTTAAGGAAGGCATACCTGGGTGATGGGCATGAAGGCGGGCATGTGATAGAATGAGCACTGGGTGTGATACGCAACTGATGAATCACTAAACCCTACCTCGGAAACTACAACCAACCAACCAACCAACCAACACAAATAATGGAGACCACAGGGCAGTCACATCACATATTCATGGTAGTAAAAGAAGAAAAAGTGTCAAGCAAGAATCTTAAATCCAGTAAAACTATCTTTAGAAAATGAAGGTGAAATAATACATTTCCCAGATAAACAAAAGCAGATGGAATTTGTTTCTAGTAAAAATCCCTTTCAAGAAATACTGAAGGGGGGCGCCTGGGTGGCTCAGTGGGTAAAAGCCTCTGCCTTCGGCTCAGGTCATGATCCCAGGGTCCTGGGATTGAGCCCCACATCGGGCTCTCTGCTCAGCAGGGAGCCTGCTTCCTCCTCTCTCACTCTCTGCCTGCCTCTCTGCCTACTTGTGATCTGTCAAATAAATAATTTTTAAAAAATTAAAAAAAAAAAGAAATACTGAAGGGGATGCCTGGGTGGCTCAGTCATTGTCTGCCTTTGGCTCTGGTCATTATCCTAGGGTGTTGGGATCGAGCCCCACATTGTGCTCCCTGCTCAGCGGGAGACTGTTTCTCCCTCTCCCACTCCCCCTGTTTGTGTTCCTTGTCTTGCCATCTCTCTCTCTGTCAAATAAATAAAATAAATCTTAAAAAAAAAAAGGAATACTGAAGGGAGTTCTTTAGGATGAAAGCAAGTGATACCAGATAGTAATTCAAATTCACATGAAAAATAAGAGTACTGGCAATGATAACTAATTCATTATAAAAGACAATATAATGGCTTTTTTTCCTGTTTCTATTCATTCATTCATTCATTCATTCATTCATTTAGTCATTCTTTTATTCATTTATGTATTTGAGAGAGAAAGAGCCTGAGCAGGGGGAGGGGCAGAGGGAGAAGCAGACTCCCTGCTGAGCAGGGAGCCCAACGTGGGGTCGATCCTAGGACCTTGGGATGATGACCTGAGCCAAAGGCAGGTGCTTAACTGACTGAGCCACCCAGGCACCCTTACTGTTTTATTCTTAACTAAGTTAACTTAAAGAATAATTTCATAAAACTAAGTGTATATATGTATATAATTTTATATATGTGTATAACTTCGTTGTTGGGCTCATCCACAGATGTGAAATGTTTGACAATAACAGCACAAAGGAGGTGAGTGGAAGCAAAGAAGTACTGGAGTAAAGAGATAACACCATAGTAAGAAATGAAGAAAATTTCAAATGGAAAAATAAGGTTGATTAGCAGACTCTATAAACATTATAAATATGCAGTTGCTCTTTCTTCTCTCCACTTCCTCAAAAGGCGTAACATTACATAAAGTAATAGTTACAGCAATGTGTTGTTAGATTTATAAGTGTTAAACCAGAAAATATCCATATAACGTGAAAAAGGAACAGTAGAAGAAGAAAGGAACAAAGAAGGCATGGCACATATAGAATACAGCAAGCTAAATAGCAGATATAAATTCTGTCATTTCCATAATAACAGTAAATATGACTAGTTCAAACTATCCAATCAGAAAATATCAAGATTGGATTTTTTAAAAAATCCAAATATACAGGAGAAACACTTTGTAATCAGAGATATAAATAGGTTGAAAATAAAAGAGTGGAAGCAGATATACCATGCAAAAGCAACCATAAGAGAGCTAGAGTGCTTATGCTAATATCAGACAAAGTTGACTTCAAACAAAAAGATGTTACTAGATTTTAGGAGGAATATTTCATGACAGAGTTCATCAGGAAGATGTAGTAATTATACCTATATGTGGACCTAATAACAGAGCCCCCCCAAATATATGAAGCAAAAGCAGACAGAATTGAAGGAAGAAATGGATATCAATAATACTTGAAAACTTCAATGGCCCACCTTCCATTATGGGTAGATCAGCAAGGAAACAGAAAAGTTGAAGAATGCCATAAACCAACTGGACCTGACAGAAATGTATAGAACACTTTATATTCTTCTGAAGTGTACATGGAGTATTATCCAGGATAAGAACCTATGTTAGACCCGAAAACAAGCCTCAGTAAATTGAAAGGATTAATAACATGCAAAAAATGTAGTCCAATCCCAATGGAATTCAGGTAGAAATCAACAACAGAAGAAATTTTGGGAAATTCACAAATATGTGGAAATTAAATAACAGACTAAAAAGCTTTTGCATAGTGAAGGAGACCATCGACAAAAAAACCAAAGTAACCCACTGAATGGGAGAAGATGTTTGCCAATTTTATATCCAATAAGGGCTTAATATCCAAAATATATAAAGAACTTAACACAACATCAAAAAAAAACCCACAAAAAAATTTGGCTAAAAAATGGGCAAAGGGCCTGAACAGACATTTCTCAAGAAGACATGCAAATGGCCAGCAGACACATGAAAAGATATTCAAAATCACTCATACCAGGAAAAAAACAAATCAAAACCGTAATGAGCTATCACCTCACACCTACCAGAATGGCTAAAGTCAACAACACAAGAAACAACAGGTGTTGGGGAGGATGTGGAGAAAGGGGAACCCCTTCATTGTTGGTGGGAATGCAAGCTGGTGCAGCCACTCTGGAAAACAGTATGGAGGTTCCTCAAAATGTTAGAAATAGAATGACCATTTGATCCAGTAATTGCACTGTTGGTATTTATCCAAAGGAAATGAAAAGACTAATTTGAATAGGTCATATGCAGCCCTGTGTTCATTGCAATGTTATTTACGGTAGCCAAGACATGGAAGCAGCCCAAGTGTTTGTTGGTAGATAACTAGATAAAGAAGATGGGGTACACACACACAGTGGAATATTACCACAAAAAATGAGATCTTGCCATTTGCAAC
The DNA here is from genome assembly GCF_011764305.1 of Mustela putorius furo. Lineage (NCBI taxonomy): Eukaryota > Metazoa > Chordata > Mammalia > Carnivora > Mustelidae > Mustela > Mustela putorius. The sequence goes on from NW_025422049.1 coordinate 18,884,509, forward strand.
AGGATAGGGTATAATGCTAAGTGAAATAAGTCAGATAAAAAAAGACAAATATTGTGTGATTTCACGTCTATGTGAAATTTAAGAAACAAAACAAACAAAAAAACAAGCAGAGGGAAAAAAAATCAAATGATAAAATGGACTCTTAAATATAAAGAACAAACTGGTGGTTGCCAGATGGGTGATGGGGGGGAATGGGTGAAATAGATAGATTAAGAGCACACTTATCTGGAGGAACACTGAGTACTGTATGGAATTGCTGCATCACTATATTTTACACCTGAAGCTGACATAACACTGTATGTTAACTGTACTTCAAATACATAAGTAGCCACTAAAAACTTGAAGAAAACAGTAAAGTGATTTAATTTACAGTGGCTTCAAAAATAGTCTTTAGGAATAAATTTAACAGAAGTGCAAGTAAGCCTTGTAAACTGAGAACTGCAAAATATTTTTGGGTGCGATTAAAGAAGACCTGAGTAAATGGAAAGACATGTCGTGTTTATGGATTAGAAGATTTGCTGTTGTTAAGATGGCCATATTCCCCAAATTGAGCTACAGATTTGATGCAGTCCCCTATCAAAATATCAGCTGGCTCCTCTGCAGGCAGACAGTTGAGGAGTATGACCAAAAAAAAAAAAAAAAAAAAAAGGAGAAGATGGGGCGCCTGGCTGGTTCATTTGGTTAAGCGTCTGCCTTCAGCTCAGGAGTTCTGGAATCGAGCCCTGCATCGGCATGGGGCTCGCTGTTCAGCAGGGAGCCTGCTTCTCTCTCTCCCACTGCAACTTCCCCTGCTTGTGCTCTCTCTCTCTCTCTCAAATAAATAAATAAAATCTTAAGAAAAAGAAAAGAAAATGAGAAGAAACTAGCTATGTAGTTTGAAAAGAATTCCTGGTGGATAAACCCTCAATTAGTCCTTACTAAATGAGTGAATACAGGTCTGGAATAAGAATCATTCCCTAAGGGGAAGATCAGACCTTTACTTACAGAACTGCTAAGTACTTCTAGAACCACTAAGTTCTAGATCCACTTATTTTTCTCTCACATAATAGTTTCATTTTTATTTCCTCTTATGTGCCAGGTTTTGTCCCTTCCTTCCCATCTAGCACAGCTAGTTAAGCTCTCTTCTGTCAAGGAGCTTATACTTTAGTACTTTAGTAGGGAATTTACAAGACACACACACACACACACACACACACACACACGGTAAAAAAGAGATAATATGTTATAATTGAGTGCTAAGGTGCTGTAGGAATTCAGAGGTAGTATTTGAGCCAGACTTAGACGTGCAGTATTGGGTAGGAGAAGGGCATTCCAATCAAACGAAGCAGCATAAGAAATCATGGGCATTTCTTTTGGCTGGTGTTTTTGAAGGGAAGTAATGAGAGAGAAAGCTGGGGCCAAGTAATGTCCCACCCCTCCCCCTGACTAGCTACATGACCCTGACAAAGTTAACTTCTCTACATTTGAGCATCCTCTTTAACCAATGCAGATAAACATACCATTTACCTCAGGGTTTTTGGGAAAACTGAATGAGACCATGCACAATAAGCACTTACCATACTGTCTGGCATGGAGTAAGTGCTCAATAAAGGTTTCTTGGGTTTTGGAATGGAACACCAAACTAAGGCATTTGAGCTTTTATGTTGTGGGTAGCAATAAATAAAGATTTCAATTAAGGGTGTAACATAAACAGGACAGCACCTTAGGAAGATTAGTAGCTTGGCAGCAGGTGGTCTGTCAGTGAGAGAAGGGGAGACTGGAGGAAGCCATTGCAGTAGCTCAGGACAGGGAATGTGAGCTCAAACCTGAGTATACTACTGAACTATATAAAATTACTGAGAGTTTGCTGGTGTCATAACACAAATCAGACATAGGAGAGGGAATGGGTTTGACCTTGACAACAGAAGGCCAGTTTTCTACACCCTGAGACACCAGTGGGACAGGCAGGAAGGGGTGTGCTGGGTGATTGGAAATTCCATACTAGAGATCAGGGCTGGGGGAATGACCAGAGGTTATAGCCTAGAGGTGGTCTGAGATTACCAAAGAAAAGAAATACAGGGAGAGAGATAAAGATAGAACCCTTGGAGGCAGCAAAAGGAAGAGAAAGCATATCATTTGACTAATTGCCTTTCATAGAAGTGTGGTCTTGCTATCTGGGATCGTGTACCCTTCCTTCCTACCTCTGAGCTGAGAGACTGACTCTTCCTCCCTACCACAGCTAAATGGGCCCTCTGCAGTGGCCCTTTATGCAGGTTCTAGATGAATGCATTTGGTCTCACATTGCCCCTAAATATTTTTGCTTTCCCCCTAAGGTTGACACAGCAAGACCTATTAAGAGGCAGACCAGTTTTCTTTCTGGGTGAACACTAGTTTCAAAGAATGTTCAGGGCGCTGTAAGAAGCTAAGGTTTGAGATGTCTTACAAACGTTCTCAGAACTTGCAAAGAAAAGTGGGCAACCTTGAAACACTGTAAGGTGACTGATGACATGCCTGATTCTTTCTCATTGAAAATTTAGAATTTGATATTTACTTAGAAATTTCTGCATTTTCTGCAGGGAGGACAAAATAATTATGGGGTAAAAATGAGCTGGCGTGCCGGGGGTGGGGGAGGTGTCCTGTCCTACTGCAGGATTTTAAATTGCCTGTGGATTTCACGGGTGCCAGTCATTTCCTTAGTTCCTTCACCACTTAGTGCGAATAGAAGCCAGAAATGGAAGGCGATGGTGCGATTACTCTCCTGCACTTTCCTGAAGAAGTGAGGGAGTGCCTGTTTGCCCTGACAGAGGGCAGTTCTTTTACCCGAAGAGGGAAATGATTTGAAGTGGCCGATTCCACTTGTTTGTTTCTGACTAGGGCCCTGTGTTTTAATTAACTTTTATAAGTGAATAATGGGCTATAGCCACAATCCAGTTGGCTGGCAAAGGAACTGCATGGTGTTCTGTTGCAATATAAAAAATGTGCCTAAGTCTTTGATACTGGGAGCTTTTTGTGACACTTGAAAATTAACGAGCTGGCTCAGCTTTCCTCCGCATACTCTACTAGGCTTTTTATGACCTTTTTTTCCATTCTCGTGTTAGGGGATTTTGCATGTGTATTTGTGTGTGTGTGTGTGTGTGTGTTTCTCCCTTTCCTTGCATTTTGGAGTCAGGCTGCTTTCAATCCTGTTTTCAGAATTCTTACCAAGATCAACTTGGTCTTGTTATATCCAGATACTGACTCTCATACTTTTTGATTTCATCTCTCCATTCAGACTGGTTGCTAGCTCAGCAAGGTGCATGAGTGAAGGATTTGGAGTTCAGGGGTAGAGTTGTGTTTTCCTAACCTGAAGTGATCTGTGGATAACAGCTAGAGTCAGTTCTAAAGCAGGAAGTTTGGAGAGAGGCTCCATGGGATAAGAATACACCTAGCTTGTATTTTGACAGCTTAACATTTAATTCCCTCTTCTTCTTGCAGTAAGTACAAATGGATCCTGGGAGAGGAGCCGGTGGAGAAACGAAGAAGGCTCCAGAATGAGATGACAACACCTCCTCTAGATTATTCCATGCCTGGCCCTTATAGGAGGGTGGAGGCAGCTGTCTCCTACCCAGAAGGGGAGAACAGCCATGATAAATCCAGTTCAGAGAGAAGCACACCACCGTACCTTTCTCCAGAATACCCAGATGCAAACAAGAATCCCAGTCAGAGTAGGGAGGTGTCAGTCCTGTATTCAGGGGCCCAAGACCAACACCAGGGGTCCCTGCTCCCTGAAGAATTAGAAGATCAGATGCCAAGATTGGTAGCAGAAGAATCTAACAGAGGCAGCACAAATATAAACAAAGAGGAAGTAAACAAGGGACCTTTTGTAGCTGTTGTCGGTGTTGCAAAAGGTGTTAGAGATTCAGGAGCTCCCATTCAACTGATCCCTTTCAACAGAGAGGAGCTGGCTGAGAGGAGAAAAGCAGTGGAATCCTGGAGCCCCGTGCCTTACCCCTCCGTGGCCTCTGGTCCCACCCCTGCCGCAGCCGCTGGGGAGAAGGGCCGAGGTTCTGAGGAGGGCGGAGGTCGCAGTTCGCCAAAGATGAAGAACCAAAGAGAACTGGAAGAACTGAAAAGAACCACAGAAAAACTGGAACGTGTTTTGGCTGAGCGGAACTTGTTCCAGCAAAAGGTTAGGGCATCACCTTCCCACTAGGAATAAGAGATCCATGTAACCAAGAGACCAGAGAGTCGCGGCTCTTGACGATTTCCCGTTCTGAGGCCTTTCCACAACAGAAGCCATCGACTCATTCTGTGCCGTGTCTCAGACTGAATGAACCCGAGTGGGCTTCCCGCCCCTATCTGGGGATTGAGAAGGTCCCTCAGTGGAACGTGTATGGAGGAATGTATTAGGGACACATTTTGGTGCACTCCTAGCATGTGGGGGTCATTGAATTTCTGTTTCTTGGACTGCAGGTGGAGGAGCTGGAACAGGAGAGGAATCACTGGCATTCTGAATTCAAGAAAGTCCAGAGTGAATTGGTGACCTACACCACCCAAGAGACGGAAGGCTTGTATTGGAGCAAGAAACACATGGGCTATCGCCAAGCTGAATTCCAAATTCTGAAAGCCGAGCTGGAGAGAACCAAGGAAGAAAAGCAGGAACTCAAAGAGAAACTGAAGGAGACAGAGATGCACCTGGAAGTGCTGCAGAAGGCTCAGGTCTCCTACCGGACCCCAGAGGGAGATGACCTAGAAAGGTTAATTACTAGGGTTTAGTTATCAGCTTGTGAGTGCTAACGGGAAGCATCCCTTAGGACCCCCAGTTATTGGCCGTAGCTAAGGGAGGAAGCCTTAATTAATTTAGAGGCCACCAAGGAGCGAGGAATTACTTAGAGAGCTGCAGTCTCCCTGTGTTTGGTGGCACCGTGCTTTCTTCTTTCTGTCTAGCTAATGGACACGTCATTGTTGAGAGATGTAGGCCCATTTTTAAGGAGCTTCATTTTGTTCTGTTGGCTAATGACTTCATGTCATCTCTTCTGCCCCCTCACTCCATCATACAGGGCTTTGGCAAAGCTTACGCGGCTGCGTATCCACGTCAGCTATCTCCTTACTTCTGTCCTCCCTCACTTGGAGCTTCGTGAGATCGGGTTTGACTCAGAGCAAGTGGATGGGATCCTGTATACGGTGCTGGAGGCAAATCACATACTGGATTGAGCACCGGACTATACACTCTATATACCCTTCTGTACCCTACCCTACTCTACCCTACTCTACCCTACCCTACTCTACTCTACCCTACCCTACTCTACTCTTCTCTTGTCTTCTCTTTTCTTTTCTTCTCTTCTTCATTCCCTTCTTCCTCCTCCTTCCCTCTCCCCCTCTCTCTCCATCTCCCCTCCCCCCCCCACCTTTTTATGCCTTATATAGAGAATCTTTGAGTAAATCCTGGCTGTCACTCATTCTGCTTCTTATTCAGTTTTGATGTGGAGAAAGAGGCTAGTTAATAGGCTTTCAGGAGTTCCAGGAACAGAAAAACAGTAATCACCAAGCCAGGTGACCTGAAAGCTTTAATTTTCATGATGTAGATACTGGCCTGTTTTATATCCTTTCTGAAGTGGTTTGTATTCATTTAGGTTAAATCAGCCAGCAAATACTGGGTCCAATGTGGTAGGTGTTTGGGGATAAATTAAGAAGTAGAATTCATGGCTGCAGCCTTCGAGCGTCCAACAACCTAGTCGGAAGTGCAGGACACACGCCAGGTTCACTAACTGGTACAAGTGAGGGATACAAATGGATAGAGAAGTTCTGGGGGAGGAAGATGAGGCAGGCATCACATCAGAAATGGGACCTAAACTAAGATTTGTTTAAAGAACGAGCATGACCACACTGTCAACAATGGCAACAATGGTTGTCCTCTAGGGGTAGGACTACGGTTGATATTTTTTTTTCTTCTCGCTATCTTCCTGCCTTTTTCAAATTTTCTATATAAACCCATTATTCTTCTTACATTGGAAAAAAATAAATTGTTTTAAAAAAGAATGAGTAGGTTTGGATATAGATATCAGATGAGAGACCCTGTTGAATGTATAAGGTAATTTTATATTTACAGTTCATGTCATTCAGCATTACCTCTGGAAGAATAGCATGAACAAAAAAGCCGGAACGTGAAAAGGACATGTGATAGCAGTGATGGGTTAATGTGAACAGAACTAAGGTTAAATCGTGACCCACCTACTCACTCTCACGTGATATTTACACGTCCATGCATGCTCAGATTCAAAAAATATGTACCACCGAACTGGGATTTCAGGAAGTGGGGAAGCCCTTTTAGAGCACAAAGGTCTGTCTGCCAACCCTCAGAATTCACCACCCACCTGCTCCTCAGCCTAGTGCTTGAGTAAGGGGCTGGTCTCATATTATCAGAAATAGTAAAACCTACACTCTTGTAAAAGTAGCTGTTTTGTTTATCCATTGCTTTATTGTATTTGTATAGCGCCTACTCTCCAACGAGTTCAAGGTACTCCTCACAAAACATTGAACAATGAACACTTAAACGATGCCAGCAGTGAAAAACAAGTAAAGGAGAAGGAACCGAAGGGGATGGTGGAATGGGCTCAAGCCCTCGCAGTAAGGATTAGGAGGTGCAGAGGGATGTTTGGGGTATTTGTTCTGGTTTCCCTGCAGAGCGACTTTGGAAGTCTCTCCCAAGCTTATTTTGCCTCCTTGGCGAGGAGGTCCGGCACAAGTACTCCAGGGAGACCAGAAGGCCTGGGGGGAGGCCCAAGCCAGGCTTCAGCATCAGAAGGAGTGCTGACAGTCACGTGCATGCTCGCTTGTGCGCGCGCACACACACACACCCGGCCCCAGGCCCTCACCACACCGTACCTCTAGCCTGCAGCCTGGTTGGTTTTCATGGAGACATTGGGACTAGGTTATTGAAGGCCCCCATTGTCTAAATAAATATAAATAGTACTGAGAAGTGGGGCTGGGGGCGCATTTTTAGCTATCCTCTCAGTGATACTTATTCTTCAGGTGGGGGCTGTTAAAAGCTGGGACTTGGCACAGGTATGGACAATATGGATGGAAGGTGGTGTCGGAAGAAAATTCAGAGCATTGAAGGTTCAGCCTTTTGGGAGGAGAGTGAGCGTGTGTGAGTGGTGTGTGTGTGTGTGTGTGTGTGTAGGGCAAAGTAGGAGAGAATATGGGCAATTGGGCTTTAAAAAGAAAGATGTTGGGGGGGGGAGTTGGAAAATGTAACTCCTCTTTACTAGTGCTTCCTCTGCACCCATTTCCTAGACCCAACCCCATACCGCTTCTTCCAGCAACAGTTAGGTCTGTGAGTCTGTCTGCTATGATGCCACAGTTGCCCCTATATTACCTGTTTGCAGTGAGACCACACCAGTGTGAGGCCCCTGGAGCCAATGTTAAAAGCCACAGTGGAGAGATTCGCAAGTGTCCCCCAGCCTTAACCAGAGCGTATATAGTGTGGAGGTAAAAGACATTGGAAGAAAAAAGTGGGTGCCCGCTCCTGGTCGTCCTGTTGGGCTAACAAGATCGTAACTCTCCTTTCAAATGTCTCTCCTGTTTACCCTTTAGGTTTTCATTTCCACAATCAACATTTAGGCCCTTATTATCTCATGCCTGGAAAATTGAAATCAACTCTTAACTGGCTTCCTTTTCCTCCTGTTCTCACTCCTTCCATCCACTCTTCTCACTGTCACGAAATTGCGCTGAATGACCTCCTCAGGTTATGCCTCTGCTCAAAGACCCACTAGTGCTCCCAGTTACCACGCAAGTACAGTACCGACCCCTCCCCGTCCCCCCCCCCGTGGCCATTCCTGTGCTCTCCAGAGTCCTCTAACATTCCAAACACAAACCTCGTTCGATCCAAGCTGAACTGTTTTTCAGTTTCCGAACCTGCCTGGAGGTTTCCTCCTGCACCTTTACTGTTCGAACCTTCCCTTTACCTGGAACATCCTCCTTCATCATCTTTCCTTTGGCTCAAATGCCAGCACCCCCCCAACCCCGCCCCACCCCAAATTCCCCCAGTTAACCCAGGCAAGGCATAATGTTTTCTTTGATCACGTAAGTTTTGTGTCACAAGGCTTTTTATCACAAACTTCCTTGTCCTGTCTTCCTATTAGCCCTAGATTCGAATATATAGCTGCCTACTTGGCATTTACATTTACATGTCTCACAGGCATTTCAAATAAAATGTGTTAAAAATAAACAGTGACACACACACCCTGGGACTGTTCCTTCCCCCAGTTTTCTCATTTTAGAAAATGGCACCTCCACCCACTCAGTCACATAAGCTAGAAACCTGGAAGTCATCCTTAATCTTCCTCTTTCGTAGTCCCCCACATCCAGTCTGTCAGAAAGTCTGCCAGTTCTATCACCAAAGTATATCTTGTCTTCACTGACTTTTACCACAGCCTCCTTAGTCTAAACAACCATCAACTCCCATAGACATTTTTGCAACTCCTAACTGGTGTCCTTGCTTCCACTCTCATTCCCACAACTGTCTTATCATGTCAGCCAGATTTAAAAAGAAAAAAATACAAGTCCGATTACGTAACTCCCTGCTAAAAGCCCTTGCATGACTTCTCATTGCAATTTTTCATCATATTTTACTTTTCCCCTCGCTCGCTGTGGTCTTCCCACAGAAACATGTCAGGCTCTTCCTTCCCTCCGAGCCTTTACCTACACTGTTCCACTCCTCTAGAATGATCACACCTCCAGTTTGGGCATGGCTGCCTAGTCCTCATCCTTCAGGTGTCTGTGTAAGTCTCAACTTTCTCGGAAAGGCCTTCTGTGCAGCCTTTCTTCTCCCTCTACCTTATTCTGCCGTCATTTCCTGTTTTCAATTCCTGGCACTTCTCACAGTTTGCTGTTATGTATTCGGCTGTTGACTTGCACTCACTCGTTCAGCAAATACTCACCGGCTACCTACTGTGTGCTGTGATAGACAGCAGGGAGCACAGCCTGCTTGATGTCTGTCTGCCTCTGCCTAACAAGCTTCTATGAGGGGAAGGGCCATGCCCGTGATGGCCAATCCCTTTTATCGTAGTACCTGGTATATAGTAGGCAATCAATCAATAATTCTTACTGAATGAGTCAATGATGGGAAGTTGTCCGTATTTCCATCTCCCTCGAGAGCCTATAGTAGTGGCTCATTTGTGGAAGGGGCTGGCTAGATCAGTCTGAGTGAGGGAAACAACAGTGCTGGACATTAAAGTCTAAGAATGCCAAGCAGACCATAAGTCCTTCAGGTTGCGGGGGGGGGGGTGTCGGGGGCAGGCAGTGGGAGCTGGGGTGACCCAGCATTTCTCTGTATCTGAATTTTCACTTGAATATTTGAAGAGACTACCCGGGGGGGCGGGGGAGAATATGGGTGTTCTTTCCCACAGACTCCAAATGTTATCAAAAGGAAGTTCCCTAGCATGCAATTTTAAAATACTGAGAATTACAGAATACAATCAGAAGCCTAGAGAACAGATGTTGAGTGTGAAAACTAAAAGGAGGAAAAAAAAATTTCTGAAGGGTCTCCTGTTCCTTTTTGCCAAGAGCAGTGATTGAATCTTTCAGAAAAAGAAACAGGGATGCATGTGTGGCCCAGTTGCTTGAGCGTCCAACTCTGTTTCTGCTCAGGCCAGGATCTCAGGGTCTCAGCATCAAGCCCCGCATTGGGCTCCATGCTTGGCGTGGAGTGTGCTTGAGATTCTCCCTCTCCCTCTGCCACTCCTGATCATGCTCTCTCTCTCTCTAAAAATAAATAAATCTTTAAATAAATAATTTTTAAAATTTAAAAAAAAAGAGAAGGGAGCTATCCATAAACAGAGTAGACAGAGCAAGCCTCAAGAAAATAAGTTCCTGGCATGTGTGAGGAAGTCAGTACTGTGGGATGAACAAATGGGCTCCTAGCAGAGGACCAAGTTGGAGACTTGGTGGTCCCAGGGGGGAGCAGAAAGATATAGTTGTCCACATCCAGTGATTACAGATGATTTGCTTCAATAATTTAAAAGCAAAGGCTTAATCGGCAGGTTCTCTATTCCCAAAGAGCAATCCTCAGATAGAACATGTTTCAGAGTTGTATACTATGAATTAAAAGTTCTTTCTGTAGTATGGGGTTAGGAGTGAAGCATGAGGGTATGTTCAGGAAATCCAGGGGTGAGCTAAGGCCCAGTCAAGGGTAATTTCCCCCCAAAGAATCCTTGTTCTTGAAGACAAGGACATCCCTAACTTACGACTTCTCTTAGAGAGGAAATTCAGGAACCATACTTGTGAATTCAGTCACGGCACATGGTTGGGTAATAAACCAGACAGTTGGAAAGAACGAACCTAGATCGTCTTGGGTAGATTGAAGCCTTAGTCATGGAGACATATGCAGCATTCATTTTTTGCAGAAGGAATGTGTTTTGTTACTTGCCTCCATCCCCAAGTCCAAAGTCTTGATGTGAGTCATCAGAAAACACAACCCCCTTTTAGAGGAGATTAGTCCACATGTTTTGGGGGCCTTCTACTCACGAAACGCATGTGTCTGACCATTGAGTCCTCAGAGACAGAGGCAAGATGACTTTAGGCAGACGCTCAGGAAGGTGTTCCCCAAAGTCCTGATTTTCCAGAAAGCTTTGGAAACTGGTAATGATCGGAAAGGTGGAGGTTGAGGTAGAGAGGATTTTCCAGGTTGTAGGGAAGAGTGTAAGTAAAGTCACAAGACTATGTGGGAGGAGGGGTTGTGAATAAAGAAACACCCAAGTGTGTCTGAGGAATATTGAATTCTTTAACTTGAAGCATAAGGAACAGAAGGGACCAAGGGTTGGGGAATACCAGCAAGACAGGGGCTATGCTAAATCTGCCTACCAGTGGCGCCCTTGTAGGTTACAAACTAGGAAAGTGTTTGTTGTATCTCCCCAGTTGTCCGAGAGTTGGGGGAATTAACCTCAGTTTGCAGTTCCCCTGGACTAAAATTTTCTCTAGAAGTAGGACCTTATTGATGATGGTTCTGTTCCCCCTCAGATTTTCACAGATCTGGATAAAGGGCAAAGAGCCAACACCCCTCCTTTATTCTCCAACTTCTCAAGTCTGCTTTTCCTCTGGCCTCTACTAATGGAATCTGAATGATTCCTGTGAATCCTATGAATCTAGACTTTGGGGAAGAATCTGGAGAAGTTTTGACCTGGGCAAGAATATCCCTTGATGTAGATTCAGATCTGTAGTGGGAAATAGACTTTGTCATCTGCCCCCACTCCCCACAGACACACATTTTGGTGTGACTTTGACACTACCCTTTGGGTCACCAATATGTTTGGAACATAGTTAACCCCTTGTTGAGGACCTACCATATGCCATGACCACACTACGAGGCAGGCATCATTTCCACCTGACATATGTAGGAACTAAAGCATAGAGAATTGAAGTGCCCCTCCCAGGCCACACAGCTAGAGAGCGTGCAGACGCCAAACCAAACCCAAGTTTGTCTGACTCCAAAGCCCAGGCTCTTTGCCCACAACACAGTATGGCCTGTCTTAAAAACGATTAGTCTTGTCTTCTTCCTTTTGATAAGAAAAAGCTAAAGCCAGCCCACGCTAATAGGAATTTCCAAGGAAGAAAGTTCCACAATCCCACACAATGTTTAACTGCCCTCATGATCAGGAAATCGTTCACTTATGTAACGAATATCCCTCCAAACAATGTGGAAATTCATTTCCTCTTGACTGGGTTTTTCACGCAGGGCTGTCACTTGGCAGCTTTCCTGATATCAAAACAGCCATCAAAATCTTATTCTTACACTCCAGGAGGTCTTGGACTTGTTAGCCTCTGCCTGTGAGGGTTCTCACTGGCTCCTTGCTACCCCACCCCCACCCCAGACAGTGCTGAGGTGGGCAAGTTTCTCCGGGAGTGAGAAAGTGACTCTTGAGAACATGCTGGTTTATTATTACACACAGAAGAGTAAAATTAACCACAGGAGGTGCCTCTGGAATTGCTGAGAAAAAGATGGCACCACCTTTCTCATCCTGTCTGCCTCTTTCTTGATTTCTCCTTCATCTCCATCAAAGCCTATTGAATCATTTAGTTGAAGAGTGCATGCGTTACTTAGAGAAGGCCCCTGCTTCCTGTGATTCCAGCGTCCACTGCCTCTGAGTTGATGTTCTATTTTTTCGTAAGCCCACTGGGCTTGTCTTCTCATTCTGGCTCTTAAAAAAAAGCACTAAACTGAGAAACTAGTACAAATTCTGACGTCAGTGGCTAATCTATGACTGAAGGGGTTTCTCTTGCTGGAAAAATATACGTGCTTTTTTTTCTCCCATCAAGGCACTTAGTGCCTTTAAACCAAGGGAGCAGAGTCTTGGCAATGTCAGCAGATAGCCTTTGTGGGGGATGCTGATCCACCTTTTTGCCTCCCGTTGTGATTCTACATAAAAGCAAACAAAGAGGCTGCTTGTGATTTTGATGGGAGTGGCCTTTCTCCTGAGCAACCCACACGAACTTTGTCAAATGTCACAGGCTCACGAAGTGCTGTTGGAGGAAAGGGGCCCCCGCTGAAACTCGGGGTTGCCTGCCACGCTATGAGACTCATTGAGCACCTTGTTTCCCATTGCATTGTACGTATCTGTCTGAAAGCATGTGAGCTTTCTCAGTGTTCCCTCCACGAGGCCATGTTTGCAAATAGAAAGTTCTTGGAAGCCTTCCTCAGAGGTGACTTGTGAAGCAGCAAGGGTGCCATTCTGGAGGATTGGGACTTCAGGAATAATGGGGAAGTGCAACCTGATGGTCTGCACTTGTGGAGTGACCTCCTGCTTTGTTAAGTCCAACACCACCATCACCTGTTTTGTGGAGACATGAGGCCCAGAGCAGGGAACTGTTAGGCAAGAGTTAGCTAGGAATTCCTGAGCAGCCGGTCTCGGGAAAGCGGCAGCTTGTAGGAGGCAGAGGGGTGGTCCCATTACAGCTTCCGCAGTGCCAGGCCTGATAACAACCTGTTAATATTTTATCAGCGATCACATCGCAGCGTGGAGGAGCCACCACTTAGGGCAAAAGAGAGAGATAACCTGCTGGACTTCCTGTTTGAGGTTTTCTCTGTCAGGGAGATAACAGGAGTTCTCATCAAAGTCCGCAGCCGCTGGGGCAGGCAGACCAGGCTGGGCAAAGGCCAGGCTTCAGCCAGTGGAGCAGCACATGCGCTTCCCTGCCGAGGGCCTCTGTGTCCCAGAGTGGTTAGCGACAAGCACAGAAGAATCTCCTGTCCGTGGACCCAGGGCTGAGTGGGAGGGAACAGTTGGCTCTGCCCAGGCCCCATCTGCCCGCCTTTAGCACTGTGCCCTTCTCTGTCCTCTCTCCCTTCTCCCACAGCTGTTTCTCCTCTGGTCCGGGGCCAAAAGGTCTCAGGTTACTCGGATGGGCACTGCCTCCACTGCCCCCACCAATTTCCAGAAAAGCTGCCCAAGAGAAGCAGATGAGGGAGAAGGGGCCGGGCCCTAGGGGCACTCTTTCCACTGGAGCCACTCAGGAAGCCTGTGAGGCAAACTCAGAGGGGTTCTGGCTGAGCTGTGCGGTATAACCGTGTTTCCTCCTCAGCGCTGCTCTCCACGTTTTTGCTCTGTTTCCCATGGTCCTTTAGCTACAGGAGGCAGTTTCTTTGGATCATTCTCCCCGCCCGCCCCCTCCCCTGCACCGAAGTTCAAGGGATGCCAGACCCTTCCTTCATATGGATTGGGATTTGAGGGGACGTACAAGCCTTTCTGAAGTAGCCCCTGAGACCCCACCTTCTGGAACTTCCCTCCTACCTCCTATCTCTCATAGGACACACCGTATCATGCGTTGCACCACGCTTCGGTGTGCATGTCTTATCTGGCCCTGCATCAGCTGTCAACTCCTGCAAGGCACAGACTTTACCTTGCTGTTCACTCTCATTGCACTTGTTGCCCTCGAAGCCTTCCGCTCATCGTCCGACATGGAGTGAGGGTGCAGGCCGCGTGGGCTGCCTGGCTGCGGAGCCTACTGAATGGCTGTCGGATGGGCTGCATGAAGGTCTCTCAAGAAGCTGGAGCTCACCATTCCCCCAAGAAGCCAGTTTCAGCCTCCCCCTCCCCTATTAATGATCACGTAGCAGTAGGTCACTAGGGCCCTGAGGGGGAGAAAACATGAGTCACACTATTATCAGAGGAAGGAGGGAGGGCAGAAACATCTCCCCTTGTGCAAGGGTCAGAGCCATCAGTCTGGGGCATAAACACAATGGCCTCCACTATCCCCTTGGTTGTGGCTAATCTAAATTACTTTATGATGGAAGGCAATGGGGTGAGCTGAAAGCCGTTCAGCTTGAACTCAGACACCGGGATATTTCGAGGAAATTATTTAGAGCAAAGCTTTCCTTGCACACTCAGCCAAAGGGAACAGTTGCTCCTTATCGGCTCTGCCCCGGTTTTTCTAGTTAAGGATGAAATTCTAACTTCCTCAGTAGACTCTTCCCAGATTACAGGGAAGGAGGATGTCCCCGGGCAGCCTCATCCTAAGATGAACAGAAGCCCTGGGCCCTATTTCCCTCGAAGGCCCTTCTAGCCCAGGCGCAGACAGGGAGAGGAGGGCTGCGGCCGTCTGAAGAGCAGAAGCCACTCTTACACCTTCCCAGGCAGAATCACAGACCCACATTGCTGGGGGAAGAATTTCTAAGCTTCGAGTCAGACTCTGACACTGTGACTTTAGGGAGTCCTCCATTTTGTCTCTTGTACAAAGACCTGCTTCGTTTGGGGTATTTGGAGAACGCAAGGCAATTGTGGATCTGAAAGTGCTTTTGTGGCCCTGTGGTGGGTCCTCAGAGCCCAGACCAGACGGCTGCCCCCTCAGCACAACACAGTCCGCAAAGCGACCCCTTCTTCCGGCCTCTACTGCCCCCCACCGGAGTCAAGCACTCTGGAGTTCCTGGTGCCAGGCCAGAGACCGGACCCCTTGCACAACTTCTGTTCAGAGAGCCTCTTCTCTCCACACCTACTCCTGCCCACCTCCATTCCCTCTAAATGGGCTCCGGTGGCGGGGTCCTCACCTCTGCACCAGAGAAGGCCTATGTGGGAAGTGCAAGGCAGGGCCTGTTGTAACAGGTTCCTGTGCTCTGCGACCCACTCTCTCCAGGGGCTGTGTAAGTTGAATCTTGCTGGGGCGGGGGTAGGGAAGCAGGGGGGAGCTGTTATCATCAGTGTTGCCACAGCTAACTTCTTTATGAACTAGGCTTTGTTCATTCCCCCAGGAAGTTCAAACAACGGCCGGCCGAATCATTGGCCTCCCAAACTCTCACACCTCCAGAGTTTGGGAAATTAGTACGGAGGTATTACATCTCTTTCAAATGTGAATTGGTCCTGCTCCCCCAGATCATCTCCAAGGGAGATCTCCAGAACTGTGTGTGTCCCCAATGTGTCTTTGTTGGCCATAAATTGCTCTCCTCCGGCAGCTTGGGGGGACCCCTGGCAGGCTCTCCCAATGAGTGGATCAGCAGAGTTCTATTTGGGGAGTCTAGAGTCTGGGGCACCAACACCAGCAATGTAGCTCTGGGAAAAACAATCTCTTTATTCACATGGGCCTTGGTTTCCCCATCTGCTGAATGGAGATTGTCAGATTGACTTTTCCTTCTTCACAGTGCTGGTTCAGAGAGCGAAAGGAATAAACACATAGCCATTCAGTAAATAACTTCGATGAAAGAATTGTGAAGAGGGAGGAGCCCTGGGCACAATGAAAAAGTGAAGTTTCCCTGGGAATGTGGTAGGGGGGGTGTCTTGTTTTCCTAATGTCTCCCATAAAGTCAAGAATTTTTTTTATCCAGCCGGTGGGAAGAAAAGCCAGTTTCCGTTCTACCCTCCCCCTGGCCCAATTCTCTCTCACACCTGCCATGCCTGCCAAGGCCCCTTTTGAATGAATAAAACAGTAACAAAATTACTCAATCAACAAGTATTTATTGATCACCTACTGTGTGCCCAGCACTCTTACAGATAGTCTGGGGGGATACAGAGAGGTCTCGGGTATGGCCCCTACCCTCCAAGAGTTTATAACGTATTTGTGAAATCAGATAGGCGCACACGAAAAGATAGCTATCCATCAAAAATTGTGAATTACAAGCATTAAAGAAGCAATAATTATATGCTGAGGGGGTGGAGGAGGGAGGGCAGGAGAGGGACAGAGTGGTCAGAGGAGACTCAGTGTAGGAGTTGGTGCTGAGCAAGTTCTCCAGACAACAGGAGGACTCGGCTAAGGGGACAGGGCCTTCCAGCTTGGGAGAAGAGCTTAATCATAAGCAAGAAGGTGGAGAGGCGAGAGGCGTGTTAGAGACGAGTGAGCCCCTTCTGCTGGTACTGAGGTCTGGGAAGGTGGACTGCAGTTTGTCCGAAGCCGGGTGTACTTGTAGGGTGGTGTGTGAGAGAAAAGGCCTTTGGTCTATCTGTGACTCCCACCCCCACCCCAGGGGAAATGGAGCATTTCCACACCTTGGAGGTGGAAGGGTCTGCCGGGGAGACTGCCGGGGAGACGTTCTCCTCAGTCCCTCCCCAACCGAAATCCCAGGCGGTGGCTCATCTTTCGCTCAGATAGGGGCCCAGATCCTTGGGCATTGTCGTTCCATGCCAAAGCCCTCAGATGCCTTCTGGCAACTCTGAGATGTCTGGCGATGGATGGCGGGTGCTTCTGAAGGGTGACGGAGGTGGGAGAGCTGGGGGGCTGTTGTCTTTCAGAGGCTCTCTGGCGCTCTGTGGAGAGACCCCTGGGAATGGATCGCAGACTTCGGGCTGATTTTCCATTAGGCTTGCAGACTCCCTGGGGAAGCCGCCTCTCTCTGGCTTGATAGAAACTCCCACTGGAGCCACCTCACATGCCCTCCCCCCAGCTTCTTAGAGACCAAAGAAGTTCTTATTCTTTCTGGGGCAGCATCAAGGAGCGGTCTTTTCTTTGGAACCCCAAGCCTCCCACGCTGTCATCCCCCAGCCCAGAGCCATCTCGAGAAAGGACATGTTCCCCCTCCTAAGGAAACCACTGTGCAGGACTCAGGAGACCTGTAGCCTTGTTTCTTAGCAGGAGGCCAGGTCAGAGGGAGGCAGGAGCTTCAGTGAAAGTTGGAGCTGCAGCTTGGAGGCAGTTCCTCAGCGGAATCAGCGTCCACTGCTGCCTTGAGCTTTTCCACCATATCTTCTTTCTTCGTGATTTCCCCTAGTGGGAGGGGGGCTAGACCCCCAGCCCACAGTGGGAGGGAATTCCGGGAAATGCCCTGGGAAGTGAGTCGGGTCTTTTTTGGGTCCTCGACTGCCTTCCCTCCCTCTCATCCTGTACCCAGTTGCTCTCTGCTCCCTCGGTACCACAGGGTGGTTTTATTTCAGTCCACGCACAAACCGGTCTGAACACTGTGGAGTCATAACAACAATGGGATGGAGGCGCTGGGCTCCATTACTGGCCAAACAGTTTCTTCGGAGAGAAGTTTGGGAAGTTGGTGAGAGCCGTGACCATAAAAACCACCAGTCCTCCTCCCCACCACCCCCCAGCAATGAGCTCAGAGCCAACCTGAGCCAGAGGGAGGGTCTTTGAGCACAGAAGCGGTTAGTCAGTGGGATGTCATTAATGAGTGGGTTTGGGGGTGGATTCGCAGGTCACCTGAAAGGCAGAGGGGAGACTCTGTGCTATGGCCTAGACTAGGGGGCGGAGTTTGGAGTTGAGGGTTGGGGACTCGGGCCGGGGTGGGGGTGGGGGGAGGTGGCAGGGCCGTGGGCAAGTTGAAGGGAACAGAAAGGCTGGCTTGGCAAGCATCTTGACAATCCCGCCTGCAAGCTGTCACACCAGTTCCCGTTTCTGCCTTCGCTTGATCCAGCGGCCAAAGTCAGTCTATCCTCAGCACCTTCTGACATGACCCAGTGCCAGTGTCCCTCACCTGTGGCCCTGGGTGTTGGGGGGGGGCACTGTCCGCTGGTTTTCACAGACCCCGCCACCCGCCCCCAGCTCTGGCCCCTGGTTCTTCACACATACCCTGTCAGGCTGTAGGAGTTAAACTCACTCTTGACTTTGGGCGGTTGGCTGGCCCTTGGGGAGCTCCTAGTTGCGAGGGGCTGGGCCTGGTAGGAATCATAGTAGTTGGAGCGATTTCCCTGGAATGGGCAGGAAAAGCAGAGGATGATTCCAGCTACCAGGGAGAACAGGGAGGAAATAATGCCCAGGTAAAGAGCCTCTCCGATCTCAAATTTCATGCTGTCAGGTACCAGTGGGGAGTAGAAGTCCCGCAGGATCCCATGAAGATTCCAGGCAACAGGAATGAAGCCCAGAAGGCCTCCGAGGATGAAGAAGACTCCGCCCACCACAGCCAACCTGTCCTTGGCTCGGGAGTCCTGGCAGAAGACTGTGCATCTCATGCCCACCACAGAGACTATGCAGGCCAAAGAAGAGAGCGCACTGGATGTCACCATCATGGCCTGGGCAGCCTGGATGTCAGCGGGCAGGCCTAGGAGGGTGCTGTAGATGTCACACTGCGTGATGCCTGTGCTGTGCGTGGCACACTCCATCCAGAGGCCCTTGGAGAAGCCGACGGCTGTGACGATGCTTGTACCGACGTAGGAGCTTGTTCGCCAGCTGGGAAGTAGCATGGCCACCAGGGTGCCCAACAGCCCCAGGAGGCCCAGGACGTAGCCTACAAGTTGGAGGCCGAGGGAGGCCATTGCAGACCTCTCGGCAGTGGGGGCGTCGTCGGGGCCTGCTCCCTTGCCTTCAGGCTGCAGTGCTTGCTCTTTGGATCCTGGCCTCTAATCCCTCATTTCAGAGTGCCTCTCCCAAGCCGATTTCTCTCCTCCTTACAAGTGTCTGTGGGTGGCCACAAGCAGGCTCAAGAAGGCATCTAGAAGACCTAAAAAAAATCCATAAACCAGATTAAATATTGACCAGAAGCTTATGAGAAACCAGAAAATGCTGGATGCCTTTTGACCTTTGTTATCTTTAGAAATAACACATGAGAAAGAAAAAAAGAACTTTGAAAGTGGAGCCAAAATGTCATCGCCTCCTGCGTAGGCACATGCCTTGGGTTGGGTTGGCAGCCAGACAAAGCCAGGGGCCAGACGGGTGGCTCCTTTCCGAGAAGGTAGTGGTGACAGTGGTGGTTATGCTGGCCGCAGTAGCTCCGGGTCAGGCTCTCACCTGGCACGCTTCTGTCTCCGGAGCCTGATGTTGAATGCACTGCCCGGCAACACTGCCACGGGGCCCTCAGCTGCACACTAAGGCCAAACTCCAGGAGCCTGGAACAGGAGGAACAGGTCCTAGGATACAGCTTTGGACTCCGGCTTGCTAGAGGCCTCTTGAATCTCCAGGGGCCTAGAGAGCAGGGGTCTGGCCCTAGGTCATCATCCTCACATGTGGGAATCTACACCAGAGCCGACTGGGGTCGGCGAAGAAGACTTCTGTCCACACGCTGAGAGTTCAGATCCACCCAGCCCTGCCCCAATTCCCTCCACCAGGCACGACTAAGGACACTTCCTGTCTGTTTTCTTAATAGATTCCCTACCAACCCCAGCTTCGGCGATAATGGGGAAGGATTTTTGGAGCGAAAGTTCTGCCAAGGCCTGGGGGCGGGGGGGAGCCCTGAAATTCCCCAGGCTATCTCCTAACAGATGACCTAGGATGGGCAGAGGAAAAGGAAGCTCTTCTACTGTAGAAAGCTTTGTAAGAGGAAGGTATCTGAGCCTATCCTTGAGAAACTCAGAGCTGTCTAGGATGTTGCAGTGCTCAAGCGTGGTTGGCTCAGTCGCTTAAGCATCCAACTCATGATTTCAGGGTCATAAGACTGAGCTGGGCGTCGGGCTCTGCACTCAGCAGGGAGTCTGCTTGAGATTCTCTCTCTCCCTCTCCTTTGCCCCTCCCCCCACTCTCTCTCTCTCAAATAAATATATAAATCTATCTTTAAAACTAAATGAATGAGGGGCGCCTGGGTGGCTCAGTGGGTTAAAGCCTCTGCCTTCGGCTCAGGTCATGATCCCAGGGTCCTGGGATCCGGCCCCGCATCGGGCTCTCTGCTTGGCGGGGAGCCTGCTTCCTCCTCTCTCTCTCTCTCTGCCTGCCTCTCTGCCTGCTTGTGATCTCTGTCTGTCAAATAAATAAATAAAATCTTTAAAAAAAAAAAACTAAATGAATGAATGAATGAATGAATGAATAAAATGTCCACCTGGAAATGCCACAGGCACCTCAAATTTGACAGGTTCAAAAGAGAACTCATCATCTCTTTTATCATACCTTTCCCCAAACAGTTCTTCCCTGGGCCCCCTGAGATCGCTGAACGGTCCCTCTATCCATCCCCTTGTGCCAGACCAAAATCCCGAGAGTGATTCTTGGCATTATTTTCATGCTGACTCCTCACTTTCCATGGTCAATGTCTCACCAACTCTCTCTCTTGCATATACCTCAAATTCATGGCACCCTTCTCCCCATCCCTACCGTTACTTGCCAGGGTCAGTCCTCCTTCCCCCAGACTGTAGCAATGACTTGCTCACTGGTCTTATTTCCGGTCTTGTCTCCCACGGTTCATTCTCCATGTTGTTGCCAAGGTGATCTTTCAACACATTAATCTGATCAAGTATCTACATGAAACTTTCCAGTGGCTCCCCATTGGCTAAAGGATAAAGTCCAAACTTGTGTGTGCTCTATGACCTCTCAAGCTTCATCTCTTGCCATTGTCCTCCTCATATTCTTGCTGAGCTAAATTACTCTTGGTTTCTCAATCATGCCATATTGTCTTTTGCTTCCAAACCCAAGGGCAAGCTGTTCCTTCTATGCAAGATGCCTGGCATTCTTTTCTCTCTGTTTAGTGCTTGCTTAGTGTTCCGCTCTTATGTCTCTTCCTCGGGCTCGGATCAAGTTCACCTCCTCTGTGTTCTTGCAGCATTTTCTGTGTTTCCTTACCCGCATCATGGTAGTATAGTAATAATAACAACAGTAATAATAATAATAATAATAATAATAGCAACACTTATCTAGTGTTTCCGACGTGACCTATGTATAAATTATAAGCCTTCTATATGTGTTAATTCACTTAATCATCATAGCAATGTTTTGTGGTAGGTGCTAATCATCCCTATGGTGCAGATGAGGAAACTGAGCGATGAAGAGGAGTTACTGCCCTGTACTGCAATTTCCTCTTTAAACCCTTATTCCTCCCCCACTTATCTATGAACTACATAAGGGCAAGGACTGTATTGTATTCATCTCTGGATCTCAAGTGCCTTGCAGAGTATGACACCCAGAGCAGGTGTTCAAAAATATCTTCTTGGGGCACCTGGGTGGCTCAGTTGGTTGAGCATCTGCCTTCGGCTCAGGTCGTGATCTCAGGCTCCTGGGATTGAGTCCCGCATCGGGCTCTCTGCTCAGCAGGGACCCGGCTTCTCCCTCTCTCTTTCTGTCTTGCTCTCTTTCCCTCTCTCAAATAAATAAACAAAC
This sequence comes from Mustela putorius furo, assembly GCF_011764305.1. Classification (NCBI taxonomy): domain Eukaryota; kingdom Metazoa; phylum Chordata; class Mammalia; order Carnivora; family Mustelidae; genus Mustela; species Mustela putorius. The sequence goes on from NW_025422049.1 coordinate 18,905,902, forward strand.
AAATAAATAAATAAATCTTTAAGAAAATATCTTCTTAATGAGTGAAGTGTTAAAGGGGTTTGAGGGACTATAAGATGTGGGCTTTCTAAAGGAGCCAATGACTTCAGTGTAATGGATGAGAGCTGCCTGCTGTTGGGAAAGAAAGTTGGGAGAGGGAATCAGAGGATGGAGGGATATGGAGAGAGACAGACAGAGAGAAGAGAGACAGAAAGGGAGAGAGACACAGAGAGAAAACAGAGAGACAGAGAGACAAACACAGAGAAAGAGAGCCAGAGAGAGAGAGAGAGTGAAAGAAACAGGGTTTCCTATTTTCTGTGTATATGCCTTTGCTGAATAGCTTGTCTCTTCCAATTCTAAACCACTTGAGGGAAGAAACACATTAAGCTTGTTAATTATTCAATATTGTAAACCTCGATTACACGTCCATTGGATCTCGGCAGCATCAGACAGAGTTGCCAGTCAACACTATTCCTCAGTGATGAGGTTGACAAGGCCCATGTGGATGCCAAGCAGCGTGGAACAGGGGCCAATACACACCTGATGGGAGGGGGAGGGAAATCTAGTTTGAATCCTGGTTCTGGCGCTCACCAGGTGTGTCACTGCACCGCTCCTTTCCACGCATTGGTTTTCTTACCATTAAGCTGGCAGGATTCTACCCTATCCTGATCATGACCTTTCATCTCAATGGCACCTTCTGCTTCTCTCCTGGTGACTGCTTCAAACACCACTTTTTTTTTTTTTTTTGAGCCCCTTTCCCGACCTTCTCGCTATGCAACTACTACTCTCTCCTCATCATTTCCTTACAATTAAGATTCCTATACAAACCGTTTCATGTTGATGTCGCTACTTCTTCCCCATCCAACCCACTGCTCAATCCTCTTCAGTCTGGCTCCAGCCATTAGCCTTCCTCTGAAACTAAGGTTGTCCACAATTTGTTTTGTCCCCAGATCCAATGGTCATATAGCTGTCATTTCACTTTGCCCCTCTCTTTCCTAAAACTGTCTTCTCCCTTGTTTTCTGTGATTCTAAGTCTTTTTTTTTTTTTTTAAGATTTTATTTACTCGACACATGCAGAGGGAGAGAATGAAAGAGGGCAAGTAGGGGGAGCAGCAGAAGGAGAGGGAGAAGCAGTCTCTCCACAGAGCAGGGAGTCCAGTACAGGAACTTGACCCCAGGACCCTGGGATCCTGACCTGAGCTGCAGGCTGACACTTAACTGAGTCCCCTGGGAGTCCCCTTTTAAGTCATCTTTTTTTTTTTTAAGATTTTATTTATTTATTTGACAGACAGAGATCACAAGCAGGCAGAGAGGCAGGCAGAGAGAGGAGGAAGCAGGTTCCCTGCTGAGCAGAGAGCCCCGACGTGGGGCTCGATCCCAGGACCCTGGGATCATGAACTGAGCCGAAGGCAGAGGCTTTAATCCACTGAGCCACCCAGGCGCCCCCCCTTCTAAGTCTTCTTTATAAGTTTTTCTTCTTGAGCCCTCTGTACAATACTGACTGTTCCCTGTAGGCTTTCATTGGGACTTTCGGACTTCTCATTCTTCACATCCTATGACAATGCCCCCTGAATCCATACTTCCGGCACAGATCTCTCTCATGAACTCAAGATTTGTATAATCAACTACATTTGGAATGACCCCATCTGAATTTTTTCATAGCACCTCAAACTCAACATTTGAAAAGCTGAAATCATCTGCTCTCTTTCTCTACCTTCACGTGATTTCTCACATGGTGTTTCCCATCTCACTAGGACCATCCCTCATCCAGCAACTCAAGCCAGGCATCCTTGATTCCTCCCCTTTTCTTGACATGTGATCAATTATAAAGTCTTATCAAATATACCTCCAAAATATGTTCTGAATGCATCCACTTCTCTCATGGGCATCTCAAATTGGTCTCTTTAGTTCCACATCTGCAATCAATTACCCATGTGGTAGCCAGCGTTCTTTCTAAATAGGAAAGCTAATCTTAAGTACCACCCTACCCCCTTGCCATGCTTTAAAAACTTCAGGGCCTCTTAATTGCTTTCAAGACAAAGTTCAAACTCTCTAGGACAGGAAATCAGGAATGCCCCTCTTTATCTAGCTTCTGATTTCCTTTTCAGCCTCGTTTCCCACCAATAATCTCCAATCTCAAGCTTTATTCTCACACACACACACACACACACACACACACACACACACAATCCGGCCATGGCTATACAGGTGTATTTCCCTGAATTTGCCTTTCTCTCTGTCTTTAAGGCCTTGAGTATGATATTCTACTACCCAACATTTTCTTGGCTAATTGCTGATCATCCTTCAGGACTCATCCTCCCCTTGAAAACTTCTTTGGACTCCTTCTGTCAGCTCAGGTTGGGTCACATACTTTTCCTTAGTATTTATGATCTATTTATAGGTCCCCCGTGAGTGTTGGTGAGCTACCTTGATGTTTTTAGGGAGCGGACCCGCTGCCTCCAAGAAGAGAAGCTCCCGCTTCAGCCTTGTTGGGAAGCCGGCAGAAGAGCCCAGCGTGAGTTTCCCATGAGAGTCAGCAGTGTTCCCAAGATGAGGGCCTCTCCCCAGGGTCAGTCCTGACTCAGTAGGCCTAAGTAGGAAGAGTAGTTTGGGGAAGGCAGAATTTAAAAAAGGCCACCAGTGAGGCTGGGAGTCTCTGGAGTCTGTACTGGAGAGACTGGGCTGTACTGGGGAGACTGGACAAGAGGGAGAACCCATTAATCGAGTTTATTCAGTCGGGAGAGATGGCCTGAAGGAGGTCAGATTTCAGCAGGGTCAGGAAAGCAGGGATGGACAAATTAGTGTGTCAGAGTGTGTCAGGCTGGATTCTGTTTTTGTTTGTGTGATGAGGCAGTAGATGGTTTAGAGAAAGAGTCCCGACCCGAGTGAGAATCAGAAGACTGACTTTGAGTCTCAGACCTCCCTGGAACCTGGTGAGAAGATCCCCTAACTTCTCCAGGTGCTAGTCTGCTCATCTCTAAGGCTTTGGGTCTCAATTAAGGTAATGGGGACAGGAAACCATGTTGACAAATATAGGAGGACTGAACAGCTGTTTCTAGAAGCAGCCAGCTTTAAAGGAAACTCCTCTCTTTCCGGGATCCTCCTAAAAGTCCAGCCTTGGCAGCTTGGGAGGAACAGAAAACTCTAGGCCTTGACAGTTGAATTTGTCTTCTGGGCATGAGGCCAACACACTCCATGGCCCAAGGGCTGGGCAAGAAGGCTTCATTTAGGATCCTTACCTAATCTTCCTTAGCAGAGGGATTGGACTGCCAGAGAGGATTAGAAGGGTCAGGACTGACAGGGCTCCTGAATTAACTCCTTCTTGCCTGGGTACTTGCTCTGCCTTTCCTGAGTTCTTGCCCCAAGGGTATTGTGTCTCGTGCCCCTTCTTTGGGACCTTGTAAGACCAAGCGGGATAAGACAGGTGGGGTTCTCAGGCTCAAGGAAGGAGCTGACATGAGATCCTAGCGGAGGGGAGATGGAGGTCCCCACAGCCCTCTTCTGCCAGTGAACCTCATTTCTCCATCACCTGATCTGACAGCCTCTCCCAGGACTCTGAGAGACATGCTCTCCTCTCTGCACCTCCCCTCTAGCTGCTGAGGGCTCTAGTAAGTGGCAAAGCCATACCCCTGAAGCCCTACTTTCTGGAAGGTGTGTCTTCAGAGCAGTTTGCCTTTCCTTCTGCAGCCGTTGACGGATGACAGCTCAGGGAACTACAACGGGATTGAGGGATTTTCTAATTGCTTTAAAAAGAAGTTCATTTTTTTTTTTTTTGTCCTGACCATCAAAGTAAAGCGCTCCCACTTTACCCTGCTAGAAAACACAGGCCAAATTTTGAAAACATAGCGTCTCCAATCTCTCTAGCTATAAACGGAGTTAATGTTTTGTTTCCAGCTCCATTTTCCAAGAGGATGCTTGAGGAGAATAACGTCTCAGTCTAAAGAAATTTCTTTTTGTATTGAGATGTAATTAGCATATAACCTTATATTAATTTCAGGGCTACCAATAGAATGACTTGTTATAAGTCTGCATGGCAAAGTGATCTCGACAGTAAGTTTAGGTCACATCCCTCACCGCACATAGCCACACATTCTTTTTCTTTTTTGATGAGAACTTTCTACCGCTCTCAGCCACCTTCAAATACACAATATTCACGCTGTGTGTTACAGTCCCAGGATTTCTTTATCTTCCAGCTGGAAGTTGGTACTTTTTGGCTCCCTCACCCATTTTACCCACCCACCACCGGCCACCCCCACCTCTGACAACCACCAGTCAATTCTCGGTATCTAAGACACAGATACAGAGTATCTATCGGGGTTTGTTTTGTGTTGTGTTGTTTTTTCAGATTGCCCCGGAGAGGCAAGAGAGAGCTCATGCAGTATTTGGTTTCCCGGCCAGACTTATCTAGTTTAGCACAGTGCCCTCAGGGCCCATCCATTTTGTCACAAATGGCAGGATTTCCTTCAAAGAAGGAATTTCTGACAGACTTACAGACCGGTGGGGGAAGGGTTATTTAAGAGGTTAAGGAGGAGACCAGGACTTGACTCAGAAATCCACCTTCCGAGGACCCCCTAAAGCTTCAGGCACTGAAGCTGGCTGGGGGTGGGGGGGAAGCATCCCCTTCCAGTCCCCCTCAGCCTCCCTCCAGTTGGGCACAGGGGTAAACTGTAGCTCCTTTCCTTCCATCCTGGTAGCTCAGTCCTTCTGTCCTCAAAAGCTCCATTCAGAATGTCTGATTTGGAGAGTGCTTCCTCTGGCGCCATAGTTTCAAACACTGGAAAGTTTGTGGTAGCCTTGAGGAAACAAATGCTCCCCACCCAGGTGCCACCTGAGCTTTCCCTCCCGTGCCCTTCCCTCAGAAACCCAAGATGGCCGAGGCTGGCGACGCCACGGGCCAAACTGATAGCAACTAGGAAACAAGAGCCCACAGGTGAATTTAAGAGGGAGCCAATAAATCAGAATTAAGACACTTACGAGGCAGTTCTTTTGCAGAGTCTTGGAGGAGATGTATGGCCCTGGAGAATAAGGAAAGGATCCCGAGGGAGGGGAGCAAGGTGCAAGGGGCCCCAGGCTGAGGTGATAAAGGATTTCTAATTGTTAGCCACAGCTTTGCAAAATCCATCTGCAAATCTCAGCCTTGGGTCAGAGACTTATTACAGATCAGAATTAAACCCTTGGAGTCTGGAAGATTGAGGTACTTAAAAAAAAAGTTTGGTGAGTTTTGTGTTTTTCCTGTCAAAAACTCCAGCTGGGCTTTTGTGTGGTGACCTCTGTGAGCCCAGGAGAGGCCTTTGGGGGAGAGGGTTTTGGCCGAAGGAAGAATTCGGAACATTCCAGCTTTGGGGGTGGGGAGAGGAGGGGGCTCTGTGAGGCCCATTAGGTGTCCCTGGCTATGGGCCCTGAGGCCCAGCAGGAAGTAAGTCTCATAAACACAGCCCTGGTGAGCCAATGCCCAAGCAGCCCTGCGCTTCGAACGGCCGCATGGACTCGTCCACCCAGCTCAGTTCTCCAGCAAGCTCCCAGCCCTACCCCACCCCTGCGGTTGAGCCCCAAAGTGCAAAGGCGAACATGTGGACTCTGGGTTCAGACTCTGGTGGGTTCAAAAGAGCAGTTCCCTATAAGTTGGGACTGAAGCAGCCAGGATTACTATGGGCCTCCCTCCCCTTTGTCCCATACACAGCAGTACCATACCCGACGCATGCTGTTTAGGGACCTCGAAATTTCTGTGGAGCTGAGAGCCATGATTGGGTTGCCTCTCTGACTGGAGCAAGAGAAAATTTCTCTGTTTGCTGTCGTTTTCTTATTTAGAAACATACTAGATGTTACTGCAAAGAACTCAGAAAATAAAATATAAAGAGGAAAATAAAGGTTCTCATAATACCACCGGCCAGGGATGTACTGCTAATCATGTTTACATTTTGACGTACTGTAGAAGACACAAGTAGAAGTATTTTTCCACAATTGAATCGCATTATACCCTACAGTTCTGTAACCTTCTATCATTTCTAAGTAATGCAATGATATGACATGTAGGCAATGATATTTCCATGTCCATCAAACAACGGATTGTCTTCATTCATTATGGCTGCATTGTCTTCTGTCGTCTGGAAATGTAATTTATTTAACCATTCACTAGTAGGCATTTTTGTTATTTCCATGTTTCCACCATAACCTAACCTCTTTGTACATACAGAATGAGCTTTAAAGGCTAATACAATGTATTGTGCGGATGAGAAAGTCTAGGCCCGATGAGATGAAATGAATGAATCGCCCAGCATCGCGAGCTGAGCAGTAATGATTAGACCTGGAATCTGCGTCCCTAGGTGTCTGGTTCAGTAAATTTTCCAGTGCGCTACACTGACTGCCTCCCAAGGATTCCTATGGAAAAATGGTAAGACTAGTGGCCGCTCTTCATTGAACACTTGCTTTGTGTCAGGAACTCTGTGAAGGGTTTTCATATACATTGTCTCACTGGGGTATTGCAGAGCTGAGCCAGGCCTGGACACCAAATCCAGCCACCCCTGGCCCTTGACTCTTAATTATTACTCTACTCCATTTTTTAAGTCATTTCAAAGCAAATAGTCAAATGTGTTGCCTACTGTGAATTCAGTGAAGCAAACCAGCAATTATCCTCTTTCCCAAGGAGGCCTAGAACTGTAGTGCAAAGTGTGACTGGGGTCCTGCTCCCTGGCAGTGCTCCCGAGCAGGGGTCTCTCCAAGGGGTACCTCTTGGCAGGCTGCAACAGGCTAAAAGGGCAGCCATGCCTGAGCTCAGGCCCAGAGTAGGGGATGTTTGGGGAACATGAAAGCAAGCAAAACCGAAGGCGGTGGGAGGGGTAGCAGGCTAATCCTCTAACCAGCTGGGAGACCCAGGGCAAGTCTTCACATCTTCTTTCTCCAGACTTCACCCTGCTGACTTCCCAAGGCCAGACTAATGAATATGAAAGCATTCTCTAAGCGAAAAACCTCAGTGGGGTGCGAGAAAGAATTTGGAGGAGAGGGGCACCTTATCAGCTCGAGGTGACTCTATTCAACTGGGAATAGGAAAAGGCAGAATCTCAGGGGCAGGTGCCAGGGCGGATGAGGGCATTGTGTTGGCAGGATGTGGTTAGCAGATTGGCAGTCATTCAAGGACTTGGTTTTAACGCCGTGTTTCCTACAGGTCAGCACTGTCAGATCCTGGTGGAATCCTGCCAGAGCATATGACTCCTCCGTGTCGAGTCTGTGAGGTATCTTGGTCACCAAACTAAGACCCCTGCTGAGAGCTGGTGAACCTAGATGGGTGGGGGGGATGGAGAGGGGCCTGAAAAAAGAGCAGTCCAGGTAAGGCAGCCTCCGCTTAAGGAGAGGAATGAGCCAGAACATCATAAAGGGAGGACAATGAGGGTAGGGATGGGTTAGGAAAGAGAGTGGAAGGACAGGTAGGAGACAGGTCTTGGCGGAACCAAATCTAAGAGAGGTCTGTATAAAGCAAGGTCTTTAGGGAAAGGGAGGAGAAGGTGCTACGAAGAGAAGAAGTCTAGAAGGAGAAATAAGAGATTCTCCAGGCAAGAGGGGCAGGGATGAGAAGACTATGTACGGGAGGAGTTAGGACCTCGGGCAGAGAGAAGATTTGAGACATTATATCCCTGTGCTTTCACCAATCCAAGAAATTTTCATAAAGGTCACAAATGACTCCACCGCCCACCCCATGTCATGTCACCAAATCCCGTGGGCATTTTCCATTTTTTTAATTAAAAGAAATTCTTTTAAAAGACTTTATTTATTTATTTGAGAGAGAGAGAACCCAAAGGGAAGAGGGAGATTCAGACTCCCTGGGGAGCAGAGAGCCCAATGCAGGGCTCCATCCCAGGCCGCTGAGATCAGGGGCCAAGCTAAAGGCAGATGCTTCACGGGCTGAGCCACCCAGGCGCCCCTGATGGGCACTATTCAGTCCCTAACTTCCTTGACCCCTAGGTGGAATTCAGTGTCCAGGATCACTTTGCCCTCGCTTCTCTCGGCCTCTGTGATACAACAAGAGTTCTCCTATCTCTGGCTTACTTCTTCATTGACTCCTCCTCCTTTGCTAGACTCCAAGAAAGCCGTGTTCCTCAGGAGCCGGACCTAGTTCTCCCTCTCTTCTTGCTGTGCATTCCCACTCTTGGAGGTCCCATTTATCTCTCCTGTACTCAGATGACTTCCAAATTGCCATTTCCCTCTGAAATCCAGACCCCTATATACTGACATCTCCAGTTGGATAACTGAAAATCATCTCAACCTCAACATCTCCAAAACTGTATCCTTCATTCCCTTTGAACTAAAACCTCAGTCTTCTCCATCTGCGAAAGGCATTTTAAGTCAGGAACCTCAGAGTTAGACTTAATTTCGTTCTTCTTTCTCTGGCCCTCCATACCCCCATCTCATCTGCAAATCCTTTCCATTCTACATGCAGTATATGGCTCTTTCCATCTACTGGTTTCCCATGGAAAAATGATACCTCCAGGGCACCTGGGTGGCTCAGTGGGTTGAAGCCTCTGCCTTCGGCTCGGGTCATGATCCCAGGATCCTGGAATCAAGTCCCACATCAGGCTTTCTGCTTGGTGGGGAGCCTGCTTCCTCCTCTCTCTCTCTCTCTCTCTCTCTCTCTGCCTGCCTCTCTGCCTACTTGTGATCTCTATCTGTCAAATAAATAAATAAAATCTTTTTAAAAAAATGATACCTCCATTACCTTTTCTTACGATCATCTCTCAAGATTTGTGGTCTCAAGGGGCACCTGGGTGGCTCAGTGGGTTAAAGCCTCTGTCTTTGGCTCAGGTCATGATCCCAGGGTACTGGGATCAAGCCTAGGGTCCTGGGATCGAGCCCCAAGTCAGGCTTTCTGCTCAGTGGAGAGCCTGCTTCCCCCCTCTCTCTGCCTGCTTCTCTGCCTACTTGTGGTCTCTGTCTGTCAAATAAATAAATAAAATCTTAAAAAAAATTTTTTTGGTCTCAGGATGATTTTACACCCTGAAAAAACTATTTAGGAAACAACCCAATGTCCTTCAACTGTAAATGGATAAACTGTGGCACATCTGTACAACAGAATACTACTCAGAACTGAAAAAGGAATGTACTATGGATATAGACAGCTACAAGGATGAAGTCCAAATGCATTGTGCTGAGTGAAAAGAGCCAGATTCAGAAGGCTGTTTCTAGCACGATTCCATTTACGTGACATTCTTAAAATGACAAGACTAGATTAGTGCTTGCTGGAGGTTTGTGGTGGACCAAGGGGTTGACCAAAATGCTGAGGCACAGGGAATTCTTTGGGTGTGGGAAGCATTACAGAATGGTTGTGTAACTTCACGCTTGTGTCAAAATTCATGGAACTTCACACCCAAAAGCATGAATTTTATGCATCCTTCCACATTCTGTCAGAGTATTAAAAGGATATGTGTGTATATTTAAAAGTAAATAAATAAGGTATTAGTTAAAACTCTACTAGGGCTTTCCTTTTTATGGATTATATCTTTGATATTTAACATTCCTATAAATTAAAATTAATAAATTTTAAAGCTATTTATTAATTTACTGTAATATAGTTGACCCACAATGTTACATTAGTTTCAGGTATACAGCATGGGGGTTCAACATCTTTATATACTACGCTGTGCTCACCACAATCAGAGCTCCCATCTGTCACAACACAACACTATTTCACTATCCTTGACTATCTTCTCTATGCTATACCTTTTATTCTCGTGACTTATTCATTCCATAACTGGAAGTATGTATCTCCCACTCCCCTTTGCTCATTTTGTCCATTCCCCCCACCCGCTTCCCTCTGGTAACTATCAGTTTGTTCTCTGCATTTATAGATCTGTTTCTGCTTTTTTTGTTTGTTTTGTGTTTTTAAGAAGATTCTATTTTTAAGTAGTTTTCACACCCAATGTGAAGCTTGAACTTACAACCCTGAGATCAAGAGTCGTGTGGTCTACTGACTTGAGCAAGCTGGGCACCCCGAAACCATTTCTTTTTACATTTAAAACAATGAACTCATTGCATGTTATAATAGGTAACATATATTTATGAAAAAATAATTCTTTTCCAAACAAAAAAAAATTAACAAGAAAAGTAGGATCATATTCCATTTCTGCAAAATCTGCTGCATATCTGACTCAACAAAAAGGCAGAGGGATTCTCATATCTGTTCTTGCTTTCAGTCCGTAGCAATATGTTTTTCGGTTAAAATAGATGAAGAAAGGGGCGCCTGGGTGGCTCAGTGGGTTAAGCCGCTGCCTTCGGCTCAGGTCATGATCTCAGGGTCCTGGGATCAAGTCCCGCATCGGGCTCTCTGCTCGGCAGGGAGCCTGCTTCCCTCTCTCTCTCTCTCTGCCTGCCTCTCCATCTACTTGTGATTTCTCTCTGTCAAATAAATAAATAAAATCTTTAAAAAAAATAGATGAATAAAACCCAACTTCATGATGATATGTCATAGAGATGGGTGTTGTTTAAATAGCCTTTTAGGCAGAATTCTAAGAATGACTCCCAAATGACACTCAACCTGTGTATAAATTCTGTCTCCTTTGAGAGTAGTTGTTTACAGATATTATTACTTCCATGATCATGTTAGTTAGCTGGCAAACAGAAATTATCCAGGTGGGCCTGGATGTATGTATGTAATGTGTATGTAATGTAATGTGCGCCCTTTCCAAGGAGAGTGCCAGCAAGAAATGGGGACCTCAGACTTAGAACCTGAAGGAACTGGATTTTTCTAACATTCTGTGTGAACCTAGAAGCAGACTTTCCCCACAGGCCCTCCAGATAAGGGCCCAGCTTAGCTGACAAGATAACTTGACCTCAGTCTTGTGAGACCCCAAGCAGAGATGTCAGGTGAACCCACCTGGACTTCAGAGCTACAGAACTGTGAGGTAAGACGTAGGTGCTGTATTAAGTTGTTAAGTTGATGGTAACTTGTTATTGCAGCAGTAGAAAACTAATACCTTGTGGATATTCTTCTTTCATACTACACCTAAACTTCACAAATGGTAGTTTCCTGATGCTTATTTGTGATGTTGACTCTGAAACCATATCAATGAACTTTTTGTACTCTGTTACATTAAAATCCATCGGTCTATCTTGTACTTTGAATGGATCTATTATCTATGGAAGATTTGGTAACATGCATTAGTCATTTGGAAAATACTGGCCTACCCGGTTATACAGATCTTCCAATTGTTGACTTACTGTATGATTATACAATGTGAAAGGCTGCATTCGTGAGTATCTTATCAGAAATGTCTTTAGGGTACTGAGAAACTCTCAAGTTCACAGTGACAGATCAAGTTTTCCAAAAGTCTGGTTTTCACTTGAAAGCTTAAATGTTATCGTGGACAACAAATACAATCAGTTGATTTCCTTGAGATGACAATCACTTCACTCATTTTCAACAGAACAGTGGCCTGCGTCTGTATGAATAACCATAGTTTGTCTGTTAATCGTTCTTTCAAGTTAAAAAAAAAAAAAGGATGGGGTCACTTGGGGGCTCAGATGGTTAAGCATCTGCCTTTGGCTCAGGTCATGATCTCCAGGTCCTGGGATGGAGTCCTACGTGGGGCTCCTGGCTCGGCCAGGAGTCTGTGTCTTTTTTCCCCTGTACCTCTCTCCCCGCTTGTGCTCTCTCTGTCTCTCTGTCTCTCTCTCAAATATATATAAACCTTAAAAAAAAAAAAGCAAGAGGGTTCTATGAAAAACTGGCTACTTTGGCTTGCAATCAATCACATAAGTGCTTTTCCTCATGACACTCGTCGGACTTGAGTACGCAGTCGAAGTGCTTTACACACCCTTCCTATTTTGTCACACAGACTATTTGAAAAGACATGTACTCAAGGGGTTAATTTTAATAAAAAGTAATCTTTACGGTTTCATCAAGACATTTTAAAGTGGAACTGACATTTCTTCTACAGGGAATACATCGATGATGAAGAACAGCATGAATGTTAGTTTGGCGCCACTGCCTCGATCCGAGCTAAGGCGCCAGCATTTATGCCAAAAAATACTGCTTTTGCTCCATCAGGGCAATGTCAACACAGTGAAATGGCAAATAACATCTTCGTGTTATCATGTGAGTAGTTTTGTCTGAGTCTCTTGAATGAATCTTAGTGGCGCCCAGTGGTCTTTGGGTCACACTTTTAGGGCTGGTGATTTAGGCCCAAACTGGAAGGGGACGCAAGAGGGAGGGTGGAGATGAAACATTTTAAAAAGATTTTATTTATTTATTTGAGAGAGAGAGCGCGAGCATGACGGGACGGGGGTGGGCCAGAGGCAGAGGGAGAAGCAGGCTCCCCACCCAGGCAGGGGGCACTATGCCAGGCTCAATCCCAGGACCCTGGGTTTATGACCTGAGCTGAAGACAGACACCCAACAACTGAGCCATCACTTGTCCCTGAAGATGAAACTCCTGTCCTGTCCATAGAGGAGGCAGTTGGGAATAAAAAGGAAGAAAGAATTTCTAGATTTCTTCCCCCAAGGACCTCTACTGTGCCCCTTTTTCTCTTGACCTGCTTTGCTCCTGAGCTGTCCCAGCCAAGTCAGAAGTTACCCTCTAAAACTCCCCCTTCCTGGGATGTTGGATGTTCTGTCTTGCAAGGCCAAAGTACTAACAGAGAACCTCATCATGGCCCATGTATCTGTCATGACCTTTTGCCACCCAACACTAGAGCCCCAAAGCTCTGCTAGACTGAATCTATTAGCTTCAGACGGTCTTCTCTGCTATTGAATGACAGTCCATTCACATGGAATGAGCTCCTGCTGTGGACCCAGTCCTCTGCCAGGTGCCAACAGGAGTGAGGAGAGATGACAAAGCCCCTTCCCTGATCATCTCAATAGGGAGGCTCCCATCACATCTGAAAAGGGAACTCAGATGAAAAGGTGGTGGATATTGGCATGTTTGGGGGTTCCCTGGAGAGAGTGTCGGTTCAAAGAGGACCTGGAAAGGGAGAGGTAGAATTTTAGTCATGGGGAAGAGGAGAGGCCTTCTAGACCTAGGCATGGAGGTGCAGATGATCACGCGCAGGGCCCGTGTAACAGCAAGGCCTGCGGGAAGTGAGAGGGAATCTGGGTGGAGTTGGAGGTGAGGCTGAAAACACGGGGAAAGCCGTGCCTGCCATTTGCCGCCAGCCATGGGGTTGCTGGTGGGTGCCGGTGCGTGAACGGGGTGGAAACTGAGCTAAGAAGGCAAATCTGGCCACGTGTGCAGAAAACACCTGACAATATGTGGGACAAAAAAAATCAACACCAATTTACCTACAGAATCTCATTTCATCCTCAACGCCAGCCCTGTGATACGGCACGACTCTTTCCACGCCCCCTCCCACCGGAAACTGAGGCTCAGGGAGATTGGTTAATTGACCCAAGGCCACCTGGACGGTGGATTTCGAGGAGGGAATCCAACTCATGCCTGTCTCCCAAGCTCTGGGAACCTAACCACGGTGATGCGGCTGTAATTATTGGAATAATTACAATAATGTCAACAGGCAACAGAGGCTGAGGTCCAAGGACATGTCTGACTGAACAACCTCTACACGGTCTCGTGAAACCTTCACTACAACCCTGCGGGGTAGGGACCCTTATGTTATTTCACCTATGCGGGCACTGGGCAACGGGAGGGTAAGTCATTTGCCACGGGCCATGCAGCATTTGAGTATTTGAGTCTCGAGGCCAAGCTTTTCCCCGTGAAGGTCCAGCGTAGATACACAGACGCTAGATGATGGGGACCTGAGCTAGATTGGCAGCCCAAGCCATCTAGAGCAGCGGCTGGTGAGGGCTCAGTGAAGAGCTGTGCCCCGTATTATAGTTCTGTAGTTGGGAGGTGGAGCCATTGACGGATCCGCCCAGCCCCAGAGCACCGGTGATGGGACAGGAGAGTCTTTCTCAGGTTGTGATGCTGGTCACCGTCTTCCACTGGCCCCTTCTGCCATCTGCCTCCCACCACAGTGGCCCACAGGGGCGACCACCGAAGGGATCACACCCTCCACGCGGCTGTATTCTACAGTCTCCTGGTGGTGGTGGGGGGGGGGTGGTGGGGGTTGAAACCAAACCCACCAGCGTTCCCGTCTCAGCTATGTCACTCGCTAGCTATTTGGGAAGTCACTTCATCCCTCTGTACCTCAGTTTCCTGCTCCTCTTCAAATGGGCGCAATAACAGTACCTACCTCATAGGACCTCCACAAGGAGTAAACGAAGTAATAAAAAAAGAAAGTGCTTAGCACAGTGCCCGACACATCGTAAGCGCTCAATAAATGCTCCCTTATTTTTGTGGTGCTGGTGGCTATTCTCAGGACCCCATCAGTACCCACCTCCCGGGAAGACACCTGCCACTAGTCAGCAAGATCTGGCCTTACTTAGGCATGACCAGCGGGACTCCAAGACCAGGGAAAGAAGAGAATGCACTCCCCAGAGTTCCGTGTCTTTCAGAGGCTTCCCAGACCAGGCTGGGAGAGAGGCTGCCTCAGAGAAGAGGGGCTGGCAAGGCTGGCCAGAGGAACCAGGGAGGGGGCAGGATGGACTGAATAGCAGAGGGAAGGAGCCTGGCTGGGAGTTACCGTCCCTGGGCACCCTCCTCCCGCCCCTGCTGCTTCCTCCAAGCTGTTTTTCTAGGCCCCTGGCTTTCAAATGAGGAGCAAATGGGGAGCTGCGAGGGGGGGTCTCCCTGCACCACATGGGCCTCAGCCTGGCTCCAGTGGCAGGCCAAGAGGCAGAGGGTGTGGGAGGAGGGCTGACCTGGCAACAAACTGTTCTCCAGAGGGGACCCTCTGTCTCAGGAAACCAAGGGACTGGGTCCAGGACTTGGCACATTTGGGACATTTGGACTTGAGGGCAGAGGTCCCAGGCACCATTTGCTATTTTTGCTTTGGGGGTCAGACTGGGTGGGGGAGAAAACCTTCCCCTTTTTTCCTCTCTCAGAGCAGACCCTGCCTTGCTTCGGGCCCCCATACCGGCCTTTTAGGGCTTCCTGCCTCCCAACTCCAGGGGCCCTGGCTCAAGAGGCAAAGGCTGGGGGGAAAGAGTAAGATCTCCATTGCTGAGGTCAGTGCAAAACCAGTTCTGGGCCTTTTTGCCTGCCATTGTCGGTCCTATCTCTGAGGGCTAGGGCTCCCACTATTCCCGGGATGGCCCCCCTCTCCTCACCAGCCCCCAGCGGTGGTGCACTGCAGTGGTTACAAGCACAGAGTCGACCTGAGCTCAAATCCCAGTCTCCTCACGTTTAGCTCTCTGACCTTGGGCAAGTATTTTAATCTCATCTATAAAATGAGGCTTGTATCTTCCTCATAGGGTTGTTTGTGAGACAAATTAATCCATGCAAAATGCTTAGGACAGTGCCTGGTACATAAATGTTTAACAAATGTTCTCTCCTCTCACTCCGTTTCTGTGCCAGCTCTGCTGGCCAGGATGACACGTTCCCTTCTCTCTGCCGACTTAGGCCCAGCCCAGCTCAACCACCCCCTCCTCCAAGAGGTCTCCCAACCGGGATTACCCCTTTTCCTGACCTCTGTTACGCTCCCCAGTGAGACTAGACCCATTTGGAGAGCAAGGGCTGTGACGTGAGCAGCGCTAAGTGAATCACAGAACAACGTGTAGGCCCGAGGGCAAATCTGGTGACAGTGACCGTGACTGTGACCGCCAGCAAGAAATGTATTGTGCGGCATGGTGTACACAGTACATGCGTTTGTGCATGCTTCGATCTCTCTCTCCATCTCCATATGACAAAAGCAAAAGTCTCATAGAATGACCTACATCCTCACCATATGTGATCCGTGCTTCTCTTTGCTCATTTGGTTAAATGCTGGCTATGACCCACTCCATTGGTTTGTAAGCCCTACCTTCGGTTGTGACCCACAACACTGTCCATGATAAACCTGACACAGGATGGGATTAAGACCTCCAGAGGCCCCAAACCCTGAAAGGATTAGGGGTGAAAGGCCATGGCCTGTTTACAAAGAGGAGGTCAAGTCAAGGGAAGCTGTCGTGGAGCGTGCGTGGAAGCCACGGGAGGCAGAAGCCAGGAGAAGCAGGTCGGGCTCAGGAAGTGAAGGGCTTCAGCTGTCACTCCCTTAATAGGGGTCTGGATATTTCTTCTGGGCAACTGGGAATCACCAGAAGTTTTCCAGTGCAGGAAGACTGTACTCAGGTGTTTGTTTCAGAAAGATCACTGGGGTGGCTGTGGGGGAGGGGGGCGTGGAAGGGCCAAGTCAAGGCCAAGGGAAAACAGCCTTGGAATCTGTTTCAGGTGGCCGGGTGAGAGAGGATGGATGAGGCCACAGTCAAAGAAACAATGAGTTGAGCAGGGGAGCCCAGAGAAGACAGATGGGAGAAATGGCTGAGGTTTTTGCTTGCGTGACTCGGACCATTTGATGCTGGTTCCTGAGGTGGGTATGGAGGAGGTTTGCCAGGGAGGAAATATCATTCTCGAGTTTTGATTCATTCAACAAACATTAACGGGACTGACATAGAGAAACCAACGTTTTAGTTTGCCAAGTTGGAGCATTAAAGAAAAAAAAATGAATATCCACTGTGATCATTTCACAAAAGAAAGACTATTTTGCTTTCCCCACCCCACAAATAGGAAGGGCATAGTCTCAGAATAAAGGACAGTCCTTTTTATAAGTGACTTAAGTTTGGATTATTGAAAACCTCTCCTTTGCATGCGTTTTCCATTTTGCTGTGACTAACTGAAAACATCACTGTGTGTTAGCCTAATTCGGGGACTGCTACTGAGAACCACAGGTCTGCTCAATGGGCAGAGGAAGAGATGTCAGCCACAGAGACCAAGAGCAACGGTTCCAGAAGGAGGAGAAAACAAGAGAGTAATGGTGGAGACCAAGAGGGCTTGGCCACTAGTGTCTTTTGCCATCCAGGATTCAAAGAGATCACTGAATTTGGCAATTAGAAGGGGAGGTTGGTGACCTTCGGTGGTGCCCATTCGCTAGGAAGATGGGGCAGGGGCCAAACTGTAGTAAGTTGAGGTACATTTGAGGGTGATGGGAAGAAAAGAGAGAGGCAAGTGGAGGGGGAGAGAAAAAGAGACAGAGATAGGGGGAACATGTTAAGCGAACAAGAGAACACATCTGGGGCCAGAGGGGCCTTATTTTCTGGCATAAAAGAGACCACCATTTTATAATCAGAAAGGAAAGAACTAGTACCAAGAAACTGGACTTCCCTGCAGAGAAGGGGGAATAATGTCTAGAAGAAGGGCTCAAAGAAGGAGGGTGGATGAGGCCAAGGCCCAGATAAAGGGATTAGCCTTTAACGAGAGGGGCACCTTGTCCCTTGAGAAGGGAGGGCTGGAGGGGGGAAGGAAGTTGGAGAGGCCAGCCAATTTTTGGGGGGTGGGGCAGGGCACTGAGGTAATTCATGCTTGAAGGCCTCTGTTTTCTCAGGGAAGTAGGAGGAGAGGGGTGGAGCAGGAACATGGTCGGGAGCTGAAGGAAGTTTGGAATGGGGCCCAGGGAAATGTGGAGGCTGGAGTTGGGGCTTGACTGGGAACGCACTTGAGGGTGGCTGAGGGGGACAGGGCCCCAGTTGGGGATGTCTAAGTCTGGCTGGCTTTGTGCAGGTTTTGTCTCCCTCCCTAGGCTATAAGCACCTGGAGGCAGTGTCCTCAGCACTTTCCTCTTTCTAGTCCCTTCCTTTTCCAGGCAATGCCCAGTGCCGTGTAGCCCAGAGGAGGCGCCCAGTCCTCTCAGAAGGGCCTGGCAAAGGAATCACTGACAAAGCCCAGAGATACCACAGGGCTGTCAGAGGTAGGCTCATAATCACCCTGCCAAGATGTGACACATTTTGGTTGTTCCACACATTTCCTTACCACCCTGTTGGCCATCCTGCTCCTTCCCGTTCTGTGCTGACTGCAAGGGAGAATAGCCAGGCTCCCACTTTTGTCCAGTGATGCTTGCAGGCCTTAAATCCTTCAGGCTGGAGAGAGCCCACCGAGATGGGCCAGGGGCTTCATCTCCCATACACTGAATGAGGTGGACACAATTCTCAGGAGGAGCAGTCGTGTGGGGAGACCAAAGAGCCATTGCAGACAGGCCCAAAGGCCACCTGGGCTCCAGAAGAGCATGCTGGGAGGGGAAACCTGTGGGCTGCTCAGAGGAGTGAGGGGGCTGGACAGCCCCAGCAGTGAAGGACTATGACTGAATGAACACAGGTTCAAGGTTGGAGGTGGTGGGATGGGTGGCATGGCTGAGTTGGCTTGGGCTCAGAAGTTCATGTCTCCCTCTTCTCCCTGGCCTTCTTCTGTCCTGCTTGTTTTCGGAGCCCACGGTCACCTAGAGGTCAAGAAACTCCCAGGGAGTGCCAGTAGGTCTGCTTCTTCTTCGCAGGCCCCAGTCCTTCCAGAATTTTCTTCCACCTGACTCCTCCCCCTCAGCCTCACACCTCATTGGAGCCTGCGAAGCCAAGCCATACAAGCAAATTCTCATCCTCTGGAGGTCAACTGAGCAAGAACCCTCAGAGACTGATAGAAACGCGGACTTGCCCAGCAGCCCTCCTTTTCCCTCTCCCGACACAGGCTCCAGCCTGGGCTTCCACAAAGCAGGGCCAGGGAGCTTACCTCAGTCTGAGGCAGCGCATGCCACTGCCCTCATTTCAACACATATAATAAACCTCTGTTTATCGAGGGCTGGGGCCGTGCCAGGCCCTTGGGTTAGGTGGTGGCTGGGCTGTTAGAAATTTTCCTTGGATGGAGCCAAAATGTGTCTCCTTGTAGATTCCGCCCTGGGCCTCGGCCTCGCTCCCACGGAGTGTCATTTCCCCCCGAGAGGGTTCTCTGCTCCCTGATAAGCATTTCCTTCTTTCTTAATTTTCTTGCGTCTTTATTTTCTCTTGCCCCAAAGGACAGCAGGATCCTGTGGAACTTCGGAGGACGAAGCAGGAAGTAAAAATCTCCCACAGTCTTATTCCCAGAACTGATCGCAGTCACCTTCCTCCTTCTTCCAAGCAGTCTCCCCCTCCGCCCCCCAACACGGCATCCTGGATAGACCCTGCTTGTTTTCTTTCCCCAAGCCAATTTGAATGTGAAATTGTCTCACTGTTCCAGGAGTTGTTGAGCCAGCTTTCTAAAGTGAGGCATTTGTTGATATTGTTTCCAATTTTCCTTTGCTACAGAGCTCCCGGTGGGGCTGGAATTTCAAGTGGGGTGGGGGGGAGGGGGTGGGTGAAGAGAGAAAAGAGGAGCCCTTGAATCGAATTGCTCAGACGATTTTAGGATCTGATGTTCTTTCCCACTTTCTGTGTTGATGATTATCCTTCTAGAGCCTGATTGTGAGGGCCTGCTTAGTATTCACTGGCAAAGACTTACCCTAATGAATGTAGCTGGTTTCCTATTATTGGACATTGAGGTTGTTTCAGATTTTGGACAATCACAAACCCGACCTGGATGAATACCCAAGAAGCTAAATCCATGCTGGTCCTGGATGCTGAGCTCCGGAGAAATATTCCGGGACTTTAAAGCACAAGGAGGCCACCAGCAGTTGTAACTGGAAGCTTTTTGGCAAAGGCCCAGAAGACTGGCGAAGGCCAAAGACGGTGCTGCAGCCGCTTGGCTTGCTTGCCCTGCCCCCGGGGTCAGTACCCCTTTACCATGCAACCCCGTCACAGAATGTTCAGGCTGGCAGCGCCCCTTGAGACCACTGGACCTGCACCCTGAACCCTCGTCTCACACGTGAGGGGGAAAAAAAAGCCCCTGGGCTGGGGATGGTTCTGAGGCAGTTTAGCTGCCAGAAAGAACCCTGCCTCCCGCCATCTCCCCTACAACACTCCCCCCAGCATCCTGGCTTCTGGACTGGGAGTCGAGCTCTGAGACTTGGAATCTGACCTCCAAGCCCTGAAATGCTGCCTGCACTCCTTTACTAGATTACTTACTGCTGAGGCCACGAGAGGAGATTTGGGCACTTTTGCAAAGGAACTGACACAGAAAACAAAGGGCATGGAAGGAAGGCTCCAGGGTGACCCCACGGGCAGCTAGACCTGCTCCACCCACAACCTCCTATTTTCCTGACCCAGGTGGCATGCTTAACGGCAGTCACCCTCTGTCGGGTCTACTGGGCACATCTCTTGTGGGTTTTGAGCCGAAATAACGTGTGAGTCCTTCGCTTGCCTTAGCCGGGTCAGCTGTCCCTTTTTGCTGGGAACTGGCTTTGCCAAAGGCCCGTCTCTCCAGCCCTCTGTGCCTGACAGCTTTCTGTGGTTTGGGGTGCTAATGAGCTTCCCTCCTTTCCCCCCCTCCAGCCTTGTTACTGCCTGGGGAATTTGCACAAATGGTGTGTGATTTGCCCCTTCTGTGTTTTCTTTTCTGACTTGGAGGTAAAGAAAACCCCTCACCTCCCACCGACACTCTGTTTATTCAACTGGGAGGGCTTTCACACCCAGAGACCCAGCTCCCCCACCCCCAGCTCCCTGTTCTAAATCTTCATCCCTCCTCCTCCTCCCGGTCCCCCAGCCCTGCTCTTCCCTGAATAATTTATGAGTCCAGACAGGCCTTATAAAAGGGTCTCCCAGGAAAGGCCAAAAGAATGCAGGAGGTTCTGAGAAATGAGAGCCCCTACGGCCTGCCTGGCCTCAACCCCCTAAGGATGGACCCTCCTGTTCCCGCTGCTGCTGCCCCTGTCCCAGCCCCAGTCCTAGCTCTAGCCCCTGTGCAGCACCCCCGGGCACTCCCTGACCTATTAAGTCCATCGGTCCTTGTTTCCTCTGGACAGCAAGTAGGTGGCAAAGAAAGGTAAGTGGAACTTGGCCTCTGGCGACCCGAACTCTGGCTTAGTGGGGTCCTGGGATTCCTGGGACAATGAAATGGATGAATGGCCAGGGTGCCCCTGCTCCCTGTGGAGGGGTAGGGTAAGACCTCCCAGCCCCCAGAGACTGCCCCTTGCCCATCTCAAGCTAGGGTGCCTCAACTGGTTTCTCACCTCACTCATCCCTCTGGGTGGCAGGAGGGAATTTGGGGACAGAGGCGTTGCCAAAGCTAAAGGTGAGCAGCCAGGGCCTCATGGGCCAAGGGGCTCAGTCCATTGAGGAGCACAGGGGAGACATCCACACTGCGTGCATGTCTTCCATATGACCTAGGCTGTGGGAAAAAGAGGGCCAAAGTCCCAAGAAGCCTTTACTGGTGGTGGGGGTTGGGGGGGGCTGTCTTTTTCCTGACCAGGCCTTAAGATTTCCATTTGCTTCTTTCCCGGACCTCTGGAAGTCTAGTGGGGAAGCAGTGGGCCCAGGAATAGTTCAGGCCACTTTCCCCAGTGCAGGAAGATGGCAGGACTCTCAGTTCTGCTTGTTGGAGTAGGAGATGGGGGGCCAGATATTTTCCATGCAACCCTAATTTATTCCTCCAAACATGCAACAGTCAACAAACACTGAGTGAAATGCCTACTGTGTACCAGGCATTGCTCTGGGCGTTGGGGATTCAGACGCAATCATACCTATGTCTGCCCCCAAGAAGCTCAACGGCGAGTAAACAGATAATTACAAAGCAGCCTGACAAGAGCAATGATCACATTGTTGAAGGAGGCGGAGGAGCCCTGACCTGGGCTCAGGGGCCTCACGGCAGGCTTCCTGGAGCCCCGGCATCAGAGCCAAGTGCTTCGGAGGTTCCCATCTCCTTCCGCCACGACTGATCTTGCCTCTCTGTCCTAGAGGAGCTTGTCTCTGGAGGCCCTGGCTGTCCTCTACAAGTGACCCTTCGAGCCAGGTTTGGAGACTGGTGGATTCGGTGAGTCTGAGCCCCTGTGTCCCACGGTCACATGCACAGGCAGCCACGTGCGTTCACAGCGGTCAAGCAGGTCCCTTTCCAGAGCGCCCCTGCCTTTGGGTCCGGGCTGCAGATGTGGGAATGCCTCTCCACAGCCTCCCTCACATTTGATTTCACGATGACTGAGGGAGGAGGGCCTCTCTGGGGTTTCAAAGGGAAGGATGAAGAGATGAGTGCCCAGGAGTGGGGAAGGATTTGGGCAGGCCCCACAGCTAACCTGTGGGAGAGCTGGTGCTAGAATCCTGGTCTCCTGGCATGCAACCTCAGTGCTCTCCCTTCCCCCACACCGCAAGCCCCCTCCCCTGAATCTTTGTGGCTCAGTAGAACTCTGTCTCCCGGCCAATCTCCAAACAGGTGTTAGAATAGGGGCAGGAAAGCAAACAACCCCCAGGACTCTGTGGATTTGTTTTACAACCAGAAGGACAGAGCCCCTTGTGGGGGACGAGGCGCAGGGGCTGCCCCCAGGGATGTCTAAGGTTTCTAGATCATCTTAGGGAGGGTTGGGAGTCCTGGTACAGAGGAGGCAGCTGTGTGGCCATGGGCTTTGAGTCACATGCTAGCTCTTGCTTTGGACAGGCTACTGGTGGTCCAACAGGTGCAGAAGTCACGAAGGCTGACTCCAAGTTCCATCATCCCGTCAGGTAAGCCTATGGTGCTCAGCTTGGAACCTGACGTAGATCTGTCAGCTCTTCTAATCCTCAGAGCAGCCCTGTGGAGCAGGAGGAGGCAGGCAGTGTCCGGATCCCTCTTTCTTAGACCAGGAAACTGAAGCCCAGGGTGGTTCAGAGAGTTGACCAAGGTTGGCTTCCTTGGAGGATCTGTCGGTGACCCCTAAGAATGAGCCCCGATGGGTGGGGTCAGCGAAGGAAGCCTTAGTGAGATGTGGGGGACGCAGGGCTAGAGAATTCTTGGCTAGAAGACTTCTGAAGTCTGGGTGAGGGGAGGGTGGGATCAATGTCAGAGTTGACAGATGCCGGGGCAGGGGCTTTCCACAGCTCTAGGCCCACCGACATGACCTTCCTGCCTGGGGCCATTTTGAAAGTTCTGTTAGAATCATTCTTTTCCCTTTCGCCTCACTACTGTGGGCAGGAGAAGGAGTTTAGGGGTGGACTTCCATCTGGCCTTCCTTGCCTCTCTGCACGTATGAGACCTAACTAAGTCAGGGGCCATATTTCTTCTCTGTCCACAGGCTCTTCTGGCCTAAATCCCGCTCCTTTGACTACCTGTACAGTGATGGGGAGATTTTACTGCAGAACTTCCCTGTCCAGGCAACCATCAACCTATATGAGGATTCAGACAGCGAAGAGGAGGAGGGGGAAGAAGAAAAGGACAAGGAAGAGGAGACAGAGGAAAGGGGGCCAGAAGAGTGTGTGAGGGTACCAAGGTCAGCACCACACACGGCCACAGTTCATCTTCCTTCCCCTCTCCTGACATGCCCAAACTGAACTGGTCAGAGTCTGATTGGGGTTCAGGATGACTGGCAAGGCTCTAGAATAGAACATCAGTGAGGCAGGAATCTCCAGATACAGCTTTCTGGATTATAAGTTGGGCCCTGGAGTGCCCAGCTCACAGTGGCTGTATTCAATTAGCCTGTGAGCCCAGGCCTCTGGCATCTCATTGTCTGTGTTGCTGTGGTGTTGACAATGAGGGGGTCCAAGGAGCTCTAGGGGAAGACCTGCTTTCTGAAGCACCTCAGAAGCAGTTCAAGACAATACCTGCTTATGCAGAGAGAACCAGTTACTCTTCAGGGGGCCTTTGACTCCCCAGCATTCCAGCTAGCCCCAGAGTCCTGCCTTCCTTCATAAAGCCTGACTTCTGGCTTCCCCTGCAGAGACACCAATATCAGATCCAAGCAAAATGGGGGCACCTCTTTGAGGCGCCTTGCAGGATAGGAAAGGGGCATCTAGGAAATCAGCTTGCTTTGGAGAACCTCCATGTATTTTGCATGCTATCCACTGAGGTCTGTATGTTGGTATGAAATAAATCAGGTGAAAAATAAACTAGATGATGTGTGCCCTTTTCCTGGAACTGTGCTGATTTCTTAACTGAACTCTGCCCATGTTGTGAAGCCACGGGCAGAGGGTCAGAGAACAGCTCAAGGCCGATTCGTTGCCCTACTTGAGGTCAGTTGACAGATTCTACTCCATGGGGATATAGGGCCCGGACTGACCCAGCATGGGGCCAGGCTTTCTCTGTCAACATGTGAAATCAGTCAGGCTCGATTAAACTTCAACAGCAGCTTAGGAAAGGAGCAAATAGGCCTCCAAAACGCCCGGAGTATGGGAGTATGGGGGAGAGTGAGACGTGTAGCCTCTGCTGAGCTTTGGAGATGAGAGTATACATGCAGGGAGGGGGTTCAAGGGGGCTGATTACTAACTCCTGTCAACTTTATCTCCTCGATTCCATTTGTATCTTCTACAGCTCAGGTCCTCATGCCCATCCTGCCCCGATTACCCCAATTCATGTTCTTGCCTTCCTACGCAATGTGCCCTCCCCACTCACTGGTCCCAAGATCAGACCATAGCGTGCTCCGCTGAAAGCCCTACCATGCTCTTCATTGCCTCACCAACAGTTGGAACTTACCGTTTTTTTTTTCTTTTGATCACAGATCCCCTTGAGAATCTATGGCTTCTCTATTCATATATTCACAAATGAAGCCTTTAATTTGATATTCTAAGCTGTTTGACAGCCTAGTTCTTGCCAGTCTCTTCAGACCCGTCTCTTGACAGTTGAAGCCTGTGGTGCCCATCCTTGAATGTGTCATGCCTTTGAACACCTTGGTGGCTTTAACCCTCTTTCTGGAATGCCTCATCACTTTTGTATGTCTGGTGAGCTCCCCTTCAGTCAATAGGACTAGTTCAGACACCGACACCGTTCCTGTGTGAAGCCTCCCCAGAACTTAAAGTCCCGGTGGGGTCCCCCCATATATTCATGACCTCCTCCACCATAGCATCTGCCTCTGTCCGCCTGTGGCTGTGTCTGATATCCCCATGTGACTTTATCATACAGCACACTGCCTTGTATAAGGGACATGCTCAGGAAATGAAGGAAAAAATTCTCAGGTCTTCTTAAGGAACCTCCTCTGTCCCTCCACTTGCTGGTCTCCCGGATCTTTCCTTAGCTACAAACAGGACCGGGTGACATCATTTGATTCAGGCCCAAAATGCTGGCCATTTCTCTCCTCCTTCAACTTGAGAGTGGACTGCTTCAGTTCTGAGCCCTCCCTGGGAAGTGCCTGAATTTGGACAACCTGAGCAGACCACGGAACTCACACACACACACACACACAACACACACACACACACACACACGCATACACACACACACACACACACACACACACACTGGTGCCATCTATTGGTCAAAGTTTAACCTCATTCCTTAATTGAGGCTGCCAGACAGTTGACCTTTGACCACCTGGATTCCTATAGTCCATTCTGTTTTGGCTTGTAAGTAAAGCGGACTCTACCGTCTGCCTGCTGTATGACCTTGGGCAAGTAACTTGTCCACTCATCCGCAGTTTCATCATCTGTCATAAGGAGAAACTAATACTTCTTCTCAGGGTTGTTGTGAGGATTCCATGAGATAATATGTGTAAAGTACCTAGTATAGCTCCTGGCACATAGTAAAAGTGTTCAGTAAATGGTAGTAGTCATCGCAATTGTAGTTGCAGTGGCAGTTATTATTAGTTTTATAGGAGACATGGGCTTATCTGTAGAGTCAGCTAATGACTAGTTTACTCAGCTAATGACTGCTTTATCCTGATCCACCTGATTTCTCTGGCACCATTTGGTATAGTAGTCGAAGAATCTTTGCGGTATTTGGTTTAAAAACAAAACAAAACAGAGATCAAATGTGGCTTTCCGGGCCACTCTCCGCAGGTTTCTGGTCCCTTTTTCCTAGGCCAGAGGCTTAAAAACTTCCTTTTTGTGCTTTAGCTGGAACACTCTTCTTCTTCTTCTTCGTCTTCATCTCTGTCTTTGTCTTCGTCTTCGTCTTCTTCTTCTTCTAATTCTTCTTCTTCTTCTTTTAAAGATTTTATTTATTTACTTATTTGAGAGAGAGAGAGCAGGAGTGGGGTGAAGGGCAGAGGGAGAAGCAGACTTTCCGCTGAGCAGGGAGCCTGATGCAGGGCTTAATCTAGGGACGCTGGGATCATGACCTGAGCTGAAGGCAGACAGTTACTGACTGAGCCAACTAGGTGCCCCAGAAACACCCTTCTTTTGGACCGAGTACAGCAAACCAATATACAAACCAAATGAATATGGAGTTGCCCTGGTCGAAGTTACAACGGCTGATGCAGAATTCCCATCCTGTTGTCCTTTCTCCTGTAAAAACTAACTCTCCATTCCTCTGTGAGACAGGCACGGGGATCCCTAGATTGTTGGAAAGACAGTTTGGAAATCACTGTCGCAAGGGTTAAAACATGACTGATTTGAAGTCGAAGGGGGATTGGTATTTTAACATGTCCAGTGTTCCATTTAAAATCCTTGTTTTGGGTCCTAAGCTCCCAGCATTTCATAGCTCAAAAACTGCTCGAGTCCTTGTACCATAGGTTGTAGGCATTTAAAATCCTTGGAATCCCAATATCCTTGGTTTTAGAGTATTATATAGCATAGAATTACAAATCCCTAAATCCCCACGGGCTTAAAGACCCTAAAACCCTCGTAGCAGTAATTCTTAACTCAGAATGAGCTCCTCTCACTTTCCCTCTGCTCCTCCTCCTCAGTGCGCATGCCCTGTTGGTCAGTGGCAGACATTTTGTCCCCCTTTCCTCCCAGTCCCCTGCCCTGAAATGGATTCCAATCCTCCTCCCCACACGTAGTTGCTAAGTGATTGGAATTCACTGTTATGAGTAACCAGAACCCCGTGTGAGTTACTTTGTTATCAGTGTATCCAGTCCTTGCAGCAACTTCAGATCCAGCACAAAACTCAAGAGGCTTTCCTCCAGCTCCACGACAGCTGACTCATCCTTGTGCCCCACACTTCCTCACCCCAGCACTAATGCTTCTGGCTTCTCCCCCCCTCCCAAGAGCAATGGAGAGAGGGTGGGTACATCAGCTTAGTGGGAGGCTGCATCTGAGCCGGGCTTTGAAGGATGGGCTCAGGGGAAGACAGAGGGAGAACCCTTTTCAGAAAGAGGCAGCACTATAAATTCCTCCAGCCTGGCTTTACCCGTAGGCTGACTCCACTCATGTGTCAACAATCTCTCAGCTCTCTGCTTATTCTCCTCTGTCTCTAGGCAAGGAGAGCCGCCTTCCCTGCCCCAGTGGGTATCACCATCAGTCATCTCTCCCCTCTGCCCCTAACTGAGCCTGTGTGTCCGTCTAGTGCGCATTTTGTCTCCTTTCTGCTTCAGGACCCTGTTGTAAAATGGTTGTCAACCCTACTCCCTAACAAGGCGGTCTGGTGGCCCAAGTTCCCTGTTTGGATCTGTCAGGAGCCTGGTGTCGGGTACTGTGTTTTGGGGTTGCTCCCAGGTCGGAAGGCTTTTTGCAACCCCCCAGGCAAAGCACAGAAATCCAGGTATAAAAACCTGACAAAGAGTGAGTGCTCAGGAAGCGGTAGCCACAACACTCTTTGCCTTGTACTTGCTCTTCACATAACACCCATGAGCGCCTAGGAGACAGGCACGATTACTATGCCCATTGATGAGCGAGTAAACTAAGAGTTAGCAAGGTCTTTGTATGTGGGTTTGTGTGCTTACACGGGCGTTGAGCCTTGCCATCTGGGGGTAAACCCGAAATGCAGGAGGTGACACGAGGCCCCTGACAGGTCAGAATAGGGAACTCAGGCCACCCTTTGACACCAGGGTGCTAGGAAGGAAAGGAGACATGCTGCTCATTAGATAGCCACGTGTGCGTGGTTGGGGGGTTGGTGGGTTGGAGCTAGTAACACTGAGGTGGAAGAAGGAGCTTTCCCTATCCAGAGGCAACAGGGTGGCTAGGAGGATAACAGTTACAATAGCAGATAATCATTGATTTATGTTTTACAAGATTTTATTTATTTATTAATTTGACAGAGAGTGGGGGGAGAGAGAGAGAGAACACAAGCAGGTGGAATTGCAGGCAGAGGGAGAGGGAGAAGCAGGCTCCCCTCTGAGGAAGGAGCCCCATGAGGGACTTAGTCCCAGAACCCTGGGATCATGACCTGAGCTGAAGGCAGACAATTAACTGAACCACATAGGCACCCTGCAGATAATCATTGAATTCTTCTTATGGACTGGGTGCACGGTTAGGAAAGTGACAGAGATAAACTCTTTTAATATAACAAACCTGAGGGAAAGGTACTGTTGGGAAAACTGAGGCTTAGAGTGATTTTTTTTTTAAATTGCTCCAAATCACACAGCTGGTAATCCATGGCACCTTCTAAGTGTCAGGCGCTTTACACGTATTATCTCACTTAATCCTCACAACAATCCTGGATCATAAGCACTAGTACAGATAAGAAAACTGGGGCTCAGAAAGATGAAGGAATCTGCTCAAGGTCACACAGTTAATAAACAGCTGAGCCAGTTTCTGAGCTATTACAGCATGTGCCTCAGTTTCCTCCACAATGATAAGCAGCAGGAGCAAGATTCAGGTCTGTCTCCTTCCAGAATCCCATGCTTTCAAGAAATGAAATTTACAGACTTGGGGAAAGATTAAATCTGTCGAGGGGCGGGGGATAGAAGTGGGGGTTGGTTCCTGGGAGAAACAAAGGTTCACTTCTGGCAGGAGGGAAGTGAGTCGGAAGTTAGGAATAATTCCGGGCCAGGAAAAACTGAGGGATGCTGAAAGGTGTCACCAAGGTCAGGACGTTTGGAGGACTCCTGCTGGGCAGTCACAGGTTCTCACAGAACCTGCCTGGGCTTCTTCAGGCACGGGGGCTACCAGGGGCCAGGGGCCAATGAGGGACTTCTCCTGTTCCTGCCCCCCCAGCGCTGTATGGCCTCTGAAAGGCTTGGGCCTCTGCTGGGAGTGCTTCCTTCTGGCCGAAGATTCTGGGCTCAGAGGAAGGAGCTACCCATTGTCTAGGTGGTGCTTCAGGCACTGTACCCCTTATGGCACATACTTTATCCCAAGCAAGGCTCACCAAACCCCAGCAGGATGGGTGGCGTCATGCTCATACACACAGATAAGAAAGTGGCTAGGAGGAGCGCCTGGATGGCTCAATCCTCAAGCACTTGCCTTTGGTTCAGGTCATGATCCTGGGGTCCTGGGACTGAGTCCCACCACCCCCTGCCCCCACTTGGTGGGAAGCCTGCTTCTCTCTTTCTCCCACTCCCCTTGCTTGTATTCCCACTCTTGCTGTGTCTCTGTCAAATAAATAAAATCTTTAAAAAGCAAGCAAGCAAGCAAGCGGCTTGGAGAGGTTAAGTGGCAGCCACGATGTGGGGAAGCTGAGGGGAAGGCTGGGGCGGTGTAGATAGAGAGTCCTGGCTCCTACCTACTAGGCTCCTCCTACCTTCTATGGATTCCCCTAGGGAAGGGCCCTTGAGGGTGTGCAGCTCACCTACTCTCCTGTGCCTACATGGAGGAGAAGCAGGTAAATCCCCATGCAAAGGCATTTCTATCCCCAACATTGGGGATGCCTGGGGCCTAGAGCCAAGTGCAGATTAAAAGGGGGTTGAGGGAAAGCTCAAGAACAAGCTAGAGTCAGGCTCTGGGTTCTTCCCAAAGCCTTCTGCCTCTGGGAGAGAACAGCCAACTCCCACAAGGCCCCAGCAAATTAAGCCCGGTCTAGAAATAGCAGGAGATGCATTGCCCCCTAGTGGCCCAGCTCAAGACGGAGCCTGGACCTTCAGCACTAAGCAAGGGATCCAGAAGCCCATGGCCGCAAAGGGTTCTATGACCAGCCTTTTAGCTAGCACCAGGTGGTCATGGGGACAGACTCTGGAGTCACGCTAGACTAGGGTTCAAAGCTTGGTTCTCCTCCTTGCTGGCTAAGTGACCATGGGCAAAATAGCACATTGATCTTTAAGCCTTGGCTTCTTCATCTGTAAGATAAAAATAATAATAACTAATTTCACAGGGTTAGTGTAAGAATTAAATGAGAAAATGCATGTAAAGGACTTAGAATATTTGGCACATTGTAGATATGAGATACAATGATATATACAGCATTGCTCTTTTTTTTTTTTAAGATTTATGTATTAGAGAGAGAGAGAGAGTGGGGGGGGAGGGGTAGAGGGAGAAGAAGGGAACTTCAAGCAGACTCCACGCTGAGTGTGGAGCCTGATGTGGGGCTCAACAGGAGGCTTGACATAGGCCTTGATCTCACAACGCTGAGATCATGACCTGAGCCAAAACCAAGTCAGGCACTTAACCGACTGAGCCACCCAGGTCCCCCAGTACTGTTTTTTTTGTTTTGTTTTTGGGTTTGTTTTTTTTTTTTTGGACACATATTATCATTTTAGAAGTTTCATTTTTGACTCTTCTTGACTTCCCCAACATGCTCTCTTAGGTCGTGGATGCCCCCATGCCCACTATCTTGCCCCAAGAGAGGCAATGTTGATAAACTCACCTAAGGCTTGCGGCCAAGACTTGGGCTAAGGCAGGTGTTTCCTTCCGTGTATATACTTCCAAGAATCTTGGGCTGCACATCTTTGTACATCCTGTGACTGTTAATAAGCTTGCTTTACACAGCCCCTTTCTGTGGTTCAGAGCAGCTTTACATCCATGATTTCATTAGAATCTTGTAGACCTCCCCATGATATACTCTCATTTTTCTTCTTTTTAATTTAAATTAAATGAATTAACACAGAATGTATCATTAGTTTCTGAGGTAGGGTTTAGTGATTCATCAGTTGCGTATCACACCCAGTGCTCATTCCATCACGTGCCGCCTTCATGCCCATCACCCAGGTACCCCCTCCCCTCCTCTCCTCCCCTCCAGTGTCCCTCAGTTTGTTTCCTAGAATTAAGAGTCTTCCTCTTACCCTGCTGGTGGGAATGCAAGCTGGCACAGCCACTCTGGGGAAGAGTATGGAAGTTCCTCAAAAAGTTAAAAATAGAGTTATCCTATAACCCAGCAATGACACTACTGGGTATTTACCCAAAGAATACAAATGTAGTGATCCAACGGGGCAATTGCCCCCCAATGTTTATAGCAGCAACGTCCACAATAGCCAAGCTATGGAGAGAGCCCAGATGTCCATCAACAGATGAATGGATAAAGAAGACATATATACAATGAATATTACTCAGCCATCAAAAAATTGAAATCTTACCATTTGTGACAACATGAGTGGAACTAGAGGGTATTATGCTAAGTGAAAGAAATCAGTCAGAGAAAGATAATTATCACATGATTTCACTCATATGTGGAATTTAAGATACAAAACAGGATCATAGGGGGAGGAAAAAATAAAATAATATGAAATCAGAAAAGGAGCTCTAGTCCCATTTTTCAATAAGGAGATTGAAGATGATGGGACAAGAAGTGACTTGTTCAGCACAGAAGTTAGGATTGGACCCGCAAATCTTTTCCACCATCTTTTGCAGCCACCCATGTCCCCGAGCTCCAGCTAAACATGGAGCATCAATAGCCCAGGATGTGGCTTATTGTTTGGAGACCACATCGCTGCATTCTGACAACAAATTTCTTGCTTCTCCTGAGGCTAAGTTGTATCCTCAGTAAACTCTCAAACGAGGACTCTTCTCCTAGAAGAAAGGGCAGTAAATTCCCAGGACTGATGGCCCGAGACTGACACACCTCAATCACATGCCAAGAATACCATTAAAGCTTCAATGACAGGTTTGAGGAGAGGTGAACATTCTCTCCCCAGCCAAGCTGCGTGTCCTGCTGAGAAATAACTTCTGCCTTGTCCTTACAGTCAGCTTGCTTCAGCCACTCATCTCCTGTCAGACATAGCCATCAGGGGCTCAAAAGGGCAACTCTGTCCTTAGTCAGTATGGGGACCAGGAAGTGTTGACGTGCGCCGTGAGCATGGGTGCTGAGGGCAATACCTATTTGAAAGCACTGAGGGAAGCAGTATTGTGACGTCATTCTGGGGGTAGAGGATGCAGGCTTGACCGTCAGCACCAGAGGCTGGCCGGCTTTCATTCTGACACATTGGCAACAGCCCAAGCACTGCTGAGATAACAAATCATCGAGCACAAGACCCCCTTCTCATCCTCTGTTTGACCCTGAAGCCTTGGGAAGCTTGGTTCCACTGAGAGGAGACTCTTGTTACTTCCCCCTGAAGCACTGGATCTCTGGATGGCACTGCATTCCTCTGTCCGCTGTCACTTGCTCTTCACGCTCTCATCACCATGGCAACCCAAGAGAGGGAGCCAGCATTGAAATCCATTCCCCAATAGACTTACATGGAACAGTAAGTGTACTCTCTCTCTCTCTCTCTCTCTCTCTCTCTCTCTCACACACACACACACACACACACACACACATCATTTTTAACCCTCTCTCCACACTTCAGCCTTGGTCCACCGTGGAGAGCAAATACTCTTACCTACATTTGCGGGTGTGTGATATACCTCTTTCTTAGATCACCCTGCGCCAGAGCTAATCATCTGATTGGTCTGCAATGATTCATTAGGGCCACATCTCACCAGCAAGCAAGGTCATCATGGTGAAAAGTGATATACATCTCTGACTATATAGTCAGTTCCCCCTGCTCTGGATTTTTAGGTCAGGCCAATTTGTTCTGAAGAGAAGACCTTAGTTTCTTGGATTCTGAGAGGAGAGAGTAGCGTAAGCTGCATTTCCCAATCTATTAAAAAGCAAAAACAGAAACAAACCAAACCAACCAAACAAACAAAAAACAGAGAACCCCACAATAGAAACATAGAAAGAGGGGAGGAGGGGTTACCAGGCATATGCTGCATTTTCAAATCAAGCTTTTATTAACAAAGGACATTTTCCTGCTGTTCTGCTAATCGTTCCTTGTGCTATAGAGTTCTGAGAGGAAAGCTTTGTGGAGAACAAGTGATGGGATTCGGGCATGAAAATTCCTCCTTGAACCCGCAACACCTAGGAAGATTAGCTCAGGGTTGGTCTTGTCTCAGCCTATGTCCACACCGTGCAGAGAGGGTGCACTTGTTAAATCTCCTCACTTTCTACTGATGTCTGATTACGTGGCGAGCAAATTCAATATAAATTCAAGTTTCATACTGAGCTTGTAGTTGTGTGTGGCTCTCTCGTGGGGACTCAGAAGTAACCTGACGACGCAGCAAAATTGTTAGGCTGGGAGCAGAGGCTTTGTCTTGGGCTAAGAGTGAAAATATCCCTGTTCAAACAGACCCATGCGAACTTACTGAATTGTCAAAACGCTTCTGGAAAACTGAAGGGCAATTTCCACAAGTAAGAAAAGTTTAAAATAAAAAAACATTCTTTGTAAATTTAGATTTTATTCATGGCTATTTGTATATTCTGAGGTGGGGGCAGTTTTGTGGGAAGGAAAGAGCACCAGAATCAGCCGACTTGACTCAGGTACTTGCTCGGGTCCTGTCATTTACTATCTGTAATATCTTGGACAATTGACTTAGCTTCCTCATCTCTAAAGTGGGGACAGTCTTGAGCCTATCAACATCACAGCTTTGTTGGAAATAAGGTTTGATTGGATGGTTCTGTGAAGAAGCCACTCTGAAAATTGTAAAGTATTATATGCAGTTGTATTTTAATAAGCACTGTGAAAGGGACTTTAGTGTAACTGTCTGGCTTTCAAAGCAGAGACACAAGCCCCAAAAACTTCTGGGAGAAAAACCCCTGGAGATCTGGCATAAAAATCATTGAGGAAAATTACTAGGGAGGCCAAAACACATGGCTTCTCTCTTAGAGGTTGCTGAAATAGTTCCATTTTTCTGTCTTCTCAACCTTTCCTGGGTTCTGTCTCTTACTCAACTTGGGTAAGCTGTTGAAGAGGCTCCGTATCCCACAACACTGAATATGGAAGCAGTAGCTTTGCTTGAATTACTGGGAGTGGTGACTTTTGATTGTTATGGTTGGTAATGGCTTACAGAATCTTCAGTTTATACTATTTCTGCCAAGGTAGGCTGCCTGCACACTTGAGTAAAACAAACATACGCCACTCCAAATGTACTCACCATGTTAGGAAAATGGATTTTTTCTTCTAGAAGCCACTTTATGGATTCATACTACTTAAATTTAAAAAAACCCTGCAAATTAAAAAAAAAAAGTTTCTCTAAAATGGTGAAAGAACCTACAAATAACCCATAAAAGAATTACCATAGGCACAAGAACAATATCAAAAACGGCAGGAGAAATCCCAGCTGACCAAAACATTTACTAAAACAAAACGTAAAATGAAGGCTGAGTCATGGGAATACAAATGAAATTGCTGAAAGTAAGAGTGTTTCTTCTTACATTTTAAAAAAGGGAAGGGTAGGATATTAGTCTTTATGTAATGTATTATATATTTCTGTGTACCTTTCCCCTCTTAGACATATAAAACCATAAACCACTCCATGCAGACTTAGTTGAAAAAAAAATCTTACTACTAAATAGAAGATAAGAATTATAAATGTAGACATTGGCAAGTCTTCCTTATTATCTATTTTTGCAAATGCAAGAGATGCGGTGGGGATACCGCAACTGAAAACATATAGAAAAGGGTAGGACTTAAAAGAAATAGGCAGAGGATTAAAGAATTAGCCCTATTAAAAATGCTTACGGAAACTAGTATCTAAAAGTGCAAATCTGAGGTTGCGGTAGGCTGGTAACATTAGATGTCATTTTACTTCAGCTTCTCTTTTTTTCCAAATGTTCCTTTAAAAGCTTACACTATTTTGAGAGTGCTAATGGATGAGGAACTCATTAAAAAGAAAGATTAAATTCAAAAGAGCAACTTAAACTGACAGTCTAGTGGAAACTATGGAAGACACCAGACAATGTGATGACATTGTCAAACAGCTGGAAAGTTTTTAAAAATGAAAAAGCAATATACAATTTGATGTCCAGCAAAAATACCTTTCAAAAGTGAAAGTGAAGACAAAATGTGCACAAATATGTCCAATTGATTCTTTATAAAAGTGCGAAAGCAATTCAATGAAAAAAGAGCCTATTCAAAAAAATTGGTGCTGGAACAATTGCACATACAGAGGCCAAAAATGAACCTCAGCCTAAATCCCCACCTCACACAGGAATTAACTCAAAATGGATTACAGACAAATTTAAAACACAAAATTCTGAAACATCTAGAGAAAACCATAGAAGTAAATTTGGGGGATCAGCAAGTAGTCAAATAATTCTTAAACCTGACAGCAGAATCACCATAGTGTAAAGGAAAAATCGACAAATTGGACCTCATCAAAATCCTATGAATTACATAAAAGACAAGCTGTCTACTGGGAGAAAACATTTCCAGACCACATGGAAAACAAAAACCTCATGTCTAGAACTGAAAAAGAATTCTCAAAACTCAACAGTAAAAAAAAGAATAAATAAGAATAAAAAAAATCCAATTAGAAAACGGGCAAAAGACATGAAGAGACATTTTAGTGGAGAGGATAAACACCTGGCAAATAAACACATGAAAAGATGTTCAACATCAGTGCCTATATTAGCTGGCTAGAGCTGCCATAACAAAATACTTCAAACTGTTCACTACATCTGTATCTTTGAAGTAAATACCCAGCAGTGAAATTGCTGGGTCATAGGGTAACTATATTTTTAATTTTTTGAGGAACCTCTACTGCACCCCAATGTTCATAGCAACAATTTCCACAGTAGTTAAACTGTGAAAAAGGCAGAAATGCTCTTCAACAGACGAATGTATAAAGAAGATGTGGTCCACATACACAATGGAATATGACGCAGCCATCAAAAAGGATGAATACCCAACTTTTGCACCAACATGGATGGGACTGGAGGAGATTATGCTGAGTGAAATAAGCCAAGCAGAGAGTCAATTATCACATGGTTTTACTTACTTGTGGAACATAAGGAATAGCATGGAGGACATTAGGAGAAAGAAGGGAAAAATGAAGGGGGAGAAATCAGAGGAGGAGATGAGTCAAGAGAGACCATGGACTCCCAGAAACAAACAGAGGGTTTTAGAGGGAAGGTGTGTAGGAGGATGGGTTGGACTGGTGATGGGTATTAAGGAGGGCATGGATTGCATGGAGCACTGGTTGTTACATGCAAACAGTGAACTGTGGAGCTCTACATCAAAAACTAATGATGGGGGCGCCTGGGTGGCTCAGTTGGTTGGGCGACTGCCTTCGGCTCAGGTCATGATCCCGGACTTCCAGGATCGAGTCCCACATCGGGCTCCCAGCTCCCTGGGGAGTCTGCTTCTCCCTCTGACCTTCTCCTCTCTCATGCTCTCTCTCATTCATTCTCCCTCAAATAAATAAATAAAATCTTTTAAAAAAAAAAAAACTAATGATGTACTGTATGATGACTTACATAACATAATAAAAGAAATAAAAATACATATATGAAAATAAAATAAAATAAAAATCTTTAAAAAATACTACAAATTGACTTTAACAATGGAAGTTTATTATCTTACAGTTCTGAAGGATAGAAGTCCAAGATCAAAAATAATGTTGGCATGGTTGCTTTTTTTTTTTTCCTTTGAGAGCTCTATCTCTGGCTGACTGCTGGACACTTTCTTGCAGCCTCTTTGCATAAATGTCCCTCTAAGCACACATGCCCCTTGTGTTACCTTTTCTTCTTATAAGGACACCAGCCATATTGGATTAGGTTCTTACCCTAGCAGCCTCATTTTAATTGAATCGCCTCATTAAAGGCCTTCTTTCCAAACAGTTACATTGTGAGGTACTGGGAGTTCGGATTTCAACATACAAATCTGGTGGGGTTGGGGGACAATTCAGACCATAACATTAACCTCATGGAAATGTAAATTAAAACCACAATGAGGGGGACACCTGGGTGGCTCAGTCAGTTAAGCAGTTGCCTTTTGCTTAGGTCATGATCCCAGCGTCCTGGGGTGGAGCCCCGCGTGGGGCTCCCTGCTCAGCGGGGAGTCTGCTTCTCTCTCTGCTCCTCCCCCCAGCTTGTGAGCCCACATTCTCTGTCAAGTAAGTAAGTAAGTAAATAAATAATAAAACCACAATGAGATATCGCTGCATGTCTAGCAGACAGGGTAAAATAAAAAAATAGTGACACCAAATGCTAGAGAGGATGCCAAGGACATGGATCACTTACACATCGCTGGTGGGAATGTAAAATGCTACAGCCACTCCAAGAAATGACAATGGCAGTTTTTCACAAAACTAAGCATATACATGCCATACAACCTTGCACTCTTGGTAATTTATCCCAGATAAAGGAAAATTTATGCTCACACACAAACTTGTACATGAATGTTCATAGCAGCTTCATTTATAATATCCCCAAACTGGAAACAGCCCACATGTACCCCATGTGCGAATGGTTAAACAAACTGGGGCTTATCCATACCATGGACTTCTATTCTTGAGTAAAGGGGAACTAACTGTTGATATACATAACAATCTGGATGAATCTCCAGGGAATTGTGGTGACTGAAAAAAGCCAATCCCCAGAGTTCACTTACTGATGGTTCCACTTATATAATGTTTGAAAGGATAACATTTTAGAACTCTAGAAGCTGGGGTGGGCATCAGGGAGGTGGATGTGGCTGTAACAGGATAAGACCAGAGTGCCTTGTGATATAGAACTGCTCTGTATTTGGATGTGGTAGTGGTCACAAGAATCTTTACAAGTGATAAAATTGCATAGAATGAAATACACACACACACACGAAAATGATTAACGGAGAAATCTCAATAAGGTCAGTGTATTGAATCTATGTCAATTTCCTGATTGTGATATTGTACCATATCTGTGTAGGGTGTATGGACTATATACATGCAGGATGCTACTTTTAGGGGAACTGGGTAAAGGTACATGGGATTTTTCTATATTATTTCTTAAAACTGCATGTGAACCCAAATGATCTTACAATAAAAGATTTAGGAAAAGAAGGTGAACTAAAGAAATTTTCAGACAAAAACTGAGAAAATCTGTCACCAGCAGATTCATACTGAAAGAAATATCAAATATAAGTGATCAAGATGGCAGCTTAGAGATTCAAGAAGTGATAATAATAAAAATAGTAAATCTGTTGGTAAGTCTTAAGTAAACATTGTATAAATCAACAATAATAATAATGTCATGTAAGGTCAACAATATATGGAGCACTAAATTATGCAGCAACTATAGCAAATAAGTCACGAAGAGAGTGAAAGAGATTAAGGGGTTCATGCAGGAAGCGTGAATTAGAGAGAACAAGGATTATTTCACAGAGACAATAGACTCAATTCACCAGAAAAAAGTAAAATTTTAAAATTTTGATGTACACAATACCCTAGACTCAACATTTTTAAAGCAAAACTGGATAGAAATTAAAGTTGGTACATTCATAGTCATAGGACAATTCTATCATACTTCTTTTTGTAAATGACAGAAGTGACAAAATATATTGGTAAAGCTATAGAACTGTGTTGTCCCATGCAGTAGTCACTGACCACACTTGATGATTGAGTACCTGAAATGTGGCTAGTTCAAGTTCACATATTCTGCAAGTGTGAACTACACAGGGGATTTCAGAGATACAGTTTGAAAAAAAGAATGGGCAGTGAGAAGGGGAGGTGAGGTGCAGGCTGCAACCCCATTTCCTGCAGAGACCCAGAGCCCTCTCCATGGCTCCTCTTGGCTGGGCTCAGACCCAGAAGCAGCAGTGACCCCCCCCCCCACCAACCCATGATTTGACGGCAGCAGTGGTAGCCACTCTGAGCTGGACTAGCCAGACTTGGGGTCTCCAGGCCCAACTCGGCTAGGCCTCAGAGAAGTCCTCAGCAAGCTTCCAAGGATGCTGTCTGGTGTGGTAGGGTTCTGGGTGGATTCAAGCTCATCTACCTCTTCAGGTCACAGTTCTCTGCGGCCCAACACCTTGATGACTGCTGTGTCTCAGCTGGACAAGGCTCCACTTCATGAGTTTTGGGGAGACATGATTCAGCCCATAACAGCTATTAAGAACATAGAAAGATGCTGAACATCATTAGACATTAGGAAAACATAGATTAAAACTGCAATGGGATACCACTTCACATCCACTAGAGTGGCCACAATGGCAAGCATGTGGAGAAATTGGACACCTCACACACCGATGGTGGAAATGTCAAATGGGTCAGCAATTGGAGAAATAATTTGGCAGTTTCTCAAAATGTCTCACATAGTGTTAGTGTATATGACCCAACAATTCCACTTCTAGGTACCTACTTAAGAGAAATGAAAGCATATGATTGTACAAAACTTGTACCATGAATGTTCATAGCAACATTGCTGATAATAGCCAAGAAGTAGAAATGATTCAAATGTACAT
This sequence comes from Mustela putorius furo, assembly GCF_011764305.1. Lineage (NCBI taxonomy): Eukaryota > Metazoa > Chordata > Mammalia > Carnivora > Mustelidae > Mustela > Mustela putorius. Next base: position 18,944,994 of record NW_025422049.1, read on the forward strand.
TAACTGTTGAATAGATATACATTTTGTCATATATCCATGCAGTGGAATATTACTCAACAATGAAAAGGAATTGACTGCTGATAGTTGGCTAACACAAGAATGAATCTCAAAAGCATTATAAGTGAAAGTAGCCAGATAGACAGTAGATTATTTGTTACCTGGGCTGGCAGTGGGAATGAAGATTAAGAACTCTCTTTCCTGGGTGATGAAAACGTTCTAAAACTAGATTGTGATGATGCATGTACAGCTCTGTAAGATTACTAAAACTCATCAGACTGTGCATTTGAAACGGGAGAATTTCAGAGGATGTAAATTGTATCTCAATAATGCTGATTTAAAAGTATATGAATACAAAGAATAAAATGTTATAATATAAGAATGGCTACATCCTGTATGATTCCATTTATATGAAATTCTAGAAAAAGCAAAACTAAAACTATAGTGATAAAAAGCAGATCAGTGTGAAAGAGGAAGAAAAATAAATAAATAAATAAAAAAATAAAGAAAGAAAGAAAGAAAGAAAGAAGAAAGAGAAAAAAAAAGAAAGGGAGGAAGGAAGGAAGGAAGAAAAAGAAGGAAAAGAAGGAAAGAAGGGAAAGATCAGTATTGCCAAGGGCCAGGGGTGGAGGGAGGGGATTATTCAAAGGGCCCTGGGAGAAGTTTCTGGGCTGATGGAAATGTTCTATATCTTGATTGGATTCATGATTATAATGAGTGTAACGTTTCTTCAAAACTCCGCAGACTGCTTAAAAATCAGTAAATTTTATTGTATGTGATTTGCTCCTCAATAAAGCTGATTTTAAAAATGTTTTAAATCAGTGAAAGTCTAACGGACTGTTCACAAAAGGATACAAGAATGGCCCATAAATACACTCAATGAGACTGAACTTCATCAGTCATCAGTGAAATGCAAATTGAAACCACAATATGAAATACTACTACACACACTTGAGAATGGCCAAAATTAAAAAGACAAAATTTAAGAATGCCAAGTGCTGGCAAGAATGTGAAGCAATTGGAGCTCTCATATATTGATGGTGGGAATGCAAAATGATCTAGCTAATCTGGAAAATAGTTTGGAAGTTCCCTTTGAGATTAAAAAAAAATTATATATATATATATATATATATATATATATATATATCTCCTATCATTCCCATTTCTGGGTATTCAACCTAGAGAAAGGAAAACATGTTTTGAAAGAGACTTGTACCCAAATGTTCTTAGCAACATTATTCATAATAGCCAAAAGCTGGATATAACTAAAATGACAATGAATGAGTGAATAAATATATAAATTGTGGAATATTCATACTAATGGAATACTGAAAAGAATTAACTTCTTTTTTTTAAAGATTTTATTTATTTATTTGACAGACAGAGATCACAAGGAGGCAGAGAGGCAGGCGGGGGGTGGGGGTGGGGAAGCAGGCCCCCTGCTGAGCAGAGAGCCCAATGCAGGCCTCAATCCCAGGACCCTGAGCCGAAGGCAGAGGCTTTAACCCACTGAGCCACCCAGGCATCCCAAGAATTAACTTCTGATATAGGCAACAACATAAATGAATCTTACAAACATTATCCTGAGAAGAAATGGCAGACATAAAAGAGAACTTACTGTGTGACTCCTTTTCTATGAAACTCTAGTAAAGATAAATGTACTATATGACAGAAAGCAGATCAAGGGTGGCTTGAGCATTGAGGATAGGGAAGGTTGTCCTGGTTGAGGAACAATGGGACTTTTTAGGGTGGTGAAAATGTTCTCTACCTTGAGTGTGGTGTGGGCATATAAATTTCTCAAACTCATCAAAATAAGCACTTTAGTGAGTGCATTAATTTGTATGTACATTATACTTCAATGGAACTTATTTTATTAAACCACAACATGACATTACACACTCAGCAGAATGGCTAAGATGAAAAAAGAAAGACCATTCCAAGTTGATAGAGGATACTCATCCACTAGAACTCTTATTTGTGATCAGTTGTAGTGTTAATTGGTACAGCCACTGGAAACACCATTTGGCATCTGTCAAAGCTGAACATGTGGGATGCCTGCATGGCTCAGTTGGTTAAGTATCTGCCTTTGGCTTAGGTCATGATCCCAGGGTCCTGGAATAGAGTCCCAGGTCTAGCTCCTTGCTCAGGGGGGAGTCTGCTTCTCCCTCTGCCCCCCCACCCCAATTCATTTTCTCTCTCTCTTTCTCAAATGAATACATAAAATCTTTTTTAAAAAAACCCAAAAGCTGAGAATGTATGTACCCTATTGACCCAGTAATTCCACTCCTAGCTATGTAAAAGATATACCCCAAAGAGATACATAAATAGAGGCACCAAAAGACAAATACAAAAATGTCTGAAACCACATTATTCATAATATTCCAAAGCTGGAAACAGCCCAAATGTCCACTAATGGTAAAATGGATAAAAATTTATAATATATCCATACAGTGAAATATTACACCACAATAAAAGGAAAATGAACTGCCAATATACTATAGGAATGAGTCCCATAATGTTGAGTGGAAGAAGCCAAACAAAAAGAAATACATACTGTATCATTCCATTTATATAAATTTCTAGAAGTGAAACTAATCTGTGGTCTTAGACATCAAGATTGTGATTTTCTCTGGGGAAGAGAGAAAGATAATGAATAGGAGGTGGCAGGAGGGAGAGGCTCCTGAAGTACTGGCGATATTCCATATTGTGCCCTGAGTGGTGGTTGCCTGGGTGTGTTCACTTGGTGATAATTCATCTAAATGGATACTGATGTTATACTTTAATAAAATAATTTATTTTAAAAATTTGAAACACAAGGTAAACGAGGAATAAGGATATTTCTCCAACCTGTTTTCCATCTATCCAGTTGCCTTCCTCAGAGGAAATTACTGAGATGTGCATCTTATGTACCTTTTAGTTTTTTTAAAAGGTTTTATTTATTTGAAACAGAGAGAATGAAAGGGCACGTTAGAAAGAGTATGAGGGGGGGAGGAGCAGAGGGAGACACAGACTCCCCACTGAGCAAGGAGCCCGATGTGGGGCTCAATCCCAAGATTTCAGGTTCATGACCTGATTTGAAGGCAGTTGCTTAACCAACTGAGCCACCCAGGCGTCCCTTATGTACATTTTTAGATACAGCCTGTGCAATACAAAAAACTGTTTTTTTTTCTTCTGGAATTTTTTATTTTAAATTACCATACGTGAAATTGACTTTTTCATTTGGTATACACGTCTGAGTTTTAACACATGTGTGGATTCATGTACTCACTATTAGAATACAGAATAGTTCCATCAGTCCCCCCGAATTTCTTTTATAACTGCACCCTCCCCCACCACTAACCCCTGGCAGCCACTGATCCATTCCTCATCAATATAGCTTTGTCTTTTCAAGAATATTTCTTTTGTTCTTATTGATTAAAAATCTAATAAATTTGAAGAAAAATAAAAACATTGACCCATATTGTGTCTTTGTTTCTTTACAAATTGATAATCAGACAAAAGCCAGTATTTGGAATTCATCCACTTTCATATTGTTGATTCAGGTCTTGGCTTAGGAGAGGAACAATTAGCCTGGGCATCTGAAAATTACTAACTGGGAAGAAGAGAGCCACAGCTCTCAAATAAAATTGGCTCTCCCAATTTTCAATTTTAATCCTGTGAGGAGATTCCTCCAGGAGTGGTAAGCAAGGAAGTGAGCAAGTCTCACTCGTTAAAGGGAGATGCTTAGGATACCATTAATGAGTCATCAGGGAATAGGGAGGAACTCTTAATAAATTACTGAAATAATGACACAAAAAAGCCAAGTCCCTGAGGTGTGGGTGAACTAAATATTTCTCATGTCTTATACAAAGTGCCGGGTCCTTGACTCTTTCTCCTTTTCAAAACATGAGGACATAAGCTATTCTTCATAAGATACAAGATTAACAAATCAGAACAATAACAGTTAATGAACTACATAACAAATAATGAAATGAAAAAACTACTTTATTTATTGGAATTTCAAAGGAGCCTGAAGAAAATGTACACAGGACTGGTGGGCTTCCTATGCTTCTCGAAGTGCTTCAAAAGGCAAGGAGGGTCATATGTGGAGAGTGTGGACTTGTGGAAGGTTATGAACTTGAGGGATCGGCTTGAAGCGAAGTGAGGAAAAAGATAGCAGCCCAATGAGATGGCAGATGGCTATGTGCTGCTTGTTATGGCCTTTCTCCCATATAACCTCACAAATCTTGGTCGGGGGAATGCCTAAATCATCATATGCTTAAGTGTGATTCGATTTATTTTAGAAGATGGTGGAGGGGTGGAGTTTTGGGCCAGGTTCTGATTAGAGGCCTCAGGAAGCCTGTGTGCATTTAGAAGCAGAGAATGATTCAGAGAGACGTAAGAAAATAGAAGCAAAATCACCAAAAGAACTCTGAGCTTCCTATGATCCTGGAATTGGGGTTCCAGCCAAATAATACTAAGTCTTTGATGAAGGTTAGAGTAGGTATGGCGACTTGGTGTTCAGCTCCATTCTTCCCTCATCCTAGAGTGTCATCCTATAATGCAGATGATAGAAAGCACATGTACAAACACACTTCCCAGACTTCTTGCAACTGAAGCTCTGAATATTTAGGTTCAGCTAGTCAGATGCATAGGTATGCGATTTAGAAGGTGTAATGTGGCTTTTGCTTAATTTCTGCTGCCTGTGATGAGAAGCACAGAGGTTGAGTTGTTCAGTTTGTTTTTAAGATTTTATTTATTTATTTGACACAGAGAGAGAGATCACAAGTAGGCAGAGAGGCAGGCAGAGAGAGAGAGAGGGAAGCAGGCTCCCCACTGAGCAGAGAGCCTGATGTGGGGCTGGATCCCAGGACCTGAGCCAAAGGCAGAGGCTTAACCCACTGAGCCACCCAGGTGCCCCTGTTCAGTTATTCTTCAGGAAAGTTAGCAAAGGTGCCATGTCTCGATATTAAATACATGGGAGTCCAGAGGCAGCATAGGGCACCCCTTTTGCTGGTGAAGGTTGTACTGTACATGGCATGTTTCTGGAACTGACAGTAATAGTAACGGCCTCTGGATTGTGGCAACAGTAACAGGATTCTGGAGCTGGAGATTACCTGACTGTACAGAGAGACAGCATCACTCTTTGATGGCTTGGCTTTGTGATGTGGCTTTGAGAGTCATTTGGTAGGCTCGGCGTCTGTTTCTACAGCTCTCTTGAATGATTCTCTAAGCCATTTTACACCCTGTAAAAAATTGCTTCCTCTTTAGACCAACTAGAGCAGCTTCTGTTCTCTGAAATTGAACCCTGATCAATAAAGAATGTAGTAGCAGGAGGGCTTAAAGGCAACAGCATTTCAAGAAAGAAGGAAGGTCAGATTGATTAGATAGCATGATTGGTTTGAAAGCAGTGATGATACTGTCAAGATTAGGAGATGGGATGTTGATAGTCCAGGGCACATAATAGCAAACCAATCAAATTACCACATATGGGCATCTACAATGAAGTGTCTACTGAAGGCAAGGCTTGATGGACCAGGTAACTGCTACTACAGATTATTTTGGTTCTAATGATACCCAAAGACTGTGTAGTGGAATAACTTCTAACTGTGCTCTAGAGGTTTAAGAAAGAAAATGGCAATCCCAAGATTTAAACAGAGGACTCGGAGTTTCTATACTCTTACCTACTGTTGACATGGAACTGGCATAGCTGAAAATTAGAATCTGATCCTATGGGTTGTTAAATTACCATATATGCCAAGCTCACAGCCTTGTCAGGTCACTTTTACGAAAGTAAGGGCATTTATTTGATTAGAGAGACACCCCTAGAATAGAAATGGGGACATTTGAGCGAATTCAGATGACTCTAAGTGTTTCACCAATGAGCTTTACTTCCCAGTGAAGCATGCTATTTGATGCGGCTGGTTCTGCTTTGCTTGAACCAGCCAGGGAATGTTGCTTGAAGGGAATGTTCGCTTGCTTGAAGCTACCTGTAAGGGAATGTCAGTTTTCCTCAGGTATTACCCCTACCTCTTCTCGTTGCTTCCAGCACCTGTAACTTAGTCACAGAATGCTCCAAGGGTACAAAGGCAAGTCTGAACTGGGAGGAGGTAATTACAGAATTTTGTTAATTTATAATGGCAGAAATCTGCAGAATATGTGTAAGAACGTATTTTGAGAACACTACACTATGGAAGAAGGAATGTAATTTTAGTTTGGGCTGAATATATCAACATCTGAATACTTACCAGGGATTCTGGATTCAGTACTGGTTTGCCCAGTTGGAAATGGCTCTTTTTTGCTCAGCTGACTGAAGACAAGACTGAAAATTAGCCCATATTCAATGAAGTTGACATGCCAGATATTCCTTGGTATAATGTATACAAGATACTCCAAAGACAAGGAAATAGAAACAATGGAGAACATTTATGGTATATGACCCACTAACCTACATCCTAACCATTTTCCCCCAGGAGGACCCGGGGGATATTCTCTTCCCCAAGGCATTGAAAAATATATTGATAAGAGGAGCCTTATTATTCCTGAAACACGCTACCATGGTAGTCTTCAGTAGGCTGGGGATAAAGATGAGAGATGTTGCCACTGAAAGGAACTTGCTAATTTCAATGAGAATGAAGGGATCCTAGATGGACAAAGACAAAGAGGCAGCACTTAATGACAAGAGACAGGGTGAGCATGGTTAACATGATAGAAGCATGGCCAGAGACGTAATCTGAATGTTTTGACTTGCAGAGAAGTTTGGTAGTGGCTAATTGTTCTTCACTTTATTTAGGGGGAAATAAATGAGCAGCCTACTAATTTTTTACTTGATCCATATAGCCAAAATATGTGTCTGGTGAACAAAGATCTAATTTAAGTCATTGTGATGGAAATTCATGGCCTCTCCCCCAGCCTGAAGGCTTAAGTCAATTCACAGACCCAGAGGCCCTTAAAAGGAAAGCCAGGTACACTTGAAGAAGGAGTCCACAGTCCACAGCATAAGCAGGTAGTACATTGTCTTTCTGGCTTTCCTTTTTCTTTCTGGCCAGAGGAGCCTATGACCATTTACCAGGGTAATCATGACTGAGCAACTAGAAATACTCATACTTTTTAGACACTGGACACTGATGCTGAATTCACACTTATCCAGGTGCACTTAGAATGCAACTGTCATCCACTGATGAGAGTCAAGGCCTATGGAGTCAGGAGACAGAATTTTATCCTGAATCCATCTATAGCAGGTCCAGTGGATCTGCAAATATTCATATGGTTATTTCTTAGTTTATAGAAGTATATTTAAAATAGCCATATTCAGGGACACCTGGATGGCTCAATCAGTTCGGTGTCTGCCTTCGGCTTGGGTCATGATCCCAGGGTTCTGGGATAGAGTCTTACATTGGGCTCCCTGCTCAGCAGGGAGCTTGCTTCTCCCTCTGTCTCTGCCTCCTGCTCATGCTCTCTCTCTTTCTGACAAATAAATATTAAAAAAAAAATAGCCATACTAAGCAACTGACAGATCTGCCACATTTGCTCCCTGACAGTGTAGTATAAAAACTATTTATGGGAGGGGCCACGTAAGGTTTGCTGTATCTGTCAGTACTGTATCCCTGGGGAAATCACAGAGATGAGTGCCCACTAAGTTATGAAGGATGTGTGTGGTTGTACGGAAGGCAGGAGAGGGGTTTCTATTTCATCCTCATTTAGCTTGCCTGTTTGGCTTATGCAGAAGGTATATGGGTCTTAGAGAATGATAGTTGATTATCAAAATTTAATTGTTAATCCTAAATAGCATTTTTTTAAAAAGCTACATAAATCATAAGAAACTGGGGGGCGGGGGTTGCGCCTGGGTGGCTCAGTGGGTTAAGCCTCGGATCATGATCTCAGGGTCCTGGGATCGAGCCCCACATCGGGCTCTTTGCTCAGCGAGGAACCTGTTTCCCCCCCTCTCTCTTCCTGCCTCTGCCTACTTGTGATCTCTCTCTGTCAAATAAATAAATAATCTAAAATAAAATTACAAAAAACTGGGGTGCCTGGATGGCTCAGTGGGTTAAAGCCTCTGCCTTCAGCTCAGGTCATGATCCCAGGGTCCTGGGGTGGAGCCCTGCTTTGGGCTCTCTGCTCAGTGGAGAGCCTACTTCCTCCTCTCTCTCTCTCTGCCTGCCTCTCTGCCTACTTGTGATTTCTGTCTGTCAAATAAACAAAATCTTTAAAAAATCATAAGAAACTGTGGAACATCGGAAAGACCAAGATCTTAAAAGAAGCCATAAAGGAGACATTACCTGCTGAGGAAGACAAGAATTAGAAGCTAGGAAATCTATTGCTTGATGCTTCTGGGATAGGAGAAAGATGTGGTTCTGATAACAGAAATGGAAGTTGCAGTAGAATGTGAGATAAAGGATAAAACACCATTCCACTGGTGATTTTAAGCCAAGGAATGTAGCTACCGGGATAATTTGCTTGCATTGCTTTGGGGGAATCTAGTGGTATAGGGCTCCCAGCGTCACAGGTATCAGTCTTTCTTTAAATAGCCAAAAAAAGGGTGCTTGGGTAGCTCAGCGGGTTGGGCCTCTGCCTTCGGGTCAGGTCATGATCTCAGGGTCCTGGGATCAAGCCCTGCATCAGGCTCTCTGCTCCCTTCTTCTCTGTATGCAGGGGAAGGGGAAGCCTGCTTCCCCTTCTCTCTGTCTGCCTCTCTGCCTGCTTGTGATCTCTCTGTCAAAGAAATAAATAAGATCTTAATAAATAAATAAATAAATAGCCAAAGAAAGGATTCTGGTTGGTAAAAGTGGAAAAAGACTTTATTGAACTGTTGAGCTCAGGGATCCATGAAGATGGTCCCACCAAAAGGGGAAATAAAGTCTGGGCATTCAAAGGCACTTTAAGAAATATCAAAAGACCAGAGTGTTAATGCAAAGATGTCACCACTGCCACAGAATGTATTCCCCACTTCCCATCCTGCTCTGCTATATATTAAGAAATTCCAAGCACAGGCATCTAATTAGCCAATCCTTGATCACATGGCCACAGGAGGTGAGGATTCTGGGAAAGAAGACATCTGGTTTTTTATATGGTGGGCAGAAAACACGAGCGGTCGTTGGGTGGGAGGAGAGTGTGACTACAAACGGATAGCACAGCATGAGGGAGTTTTGGGGGGTGATGGAACTGTTCTCTATTGTAATCGTGATGATGGTTACAGGAATATATACCTGTGTTAAAAATTATAGAAGTGTACAGCAAAAGGAAGTTAATTTATTGTGTGATAAGTAAAAAAATAAAACACAACGACAGTCTCATGAGTAGTTGCACAAGTGAGGACTATAGTAGCTACCCATAGCTGTTCTTCCTTTCTCTTTAAGGTACATAATTCTACACAGTGATCAGTTTATTCCCCTACTTAGTCTCTATGGTTTTATATAAGGTGAGTTTTTCGGTAATTTTTTTTTCAAGTTCACATGTTACAGTATATCGGGATGGGACTGAGATTGAATTAGGACAAGTAAGTATCACTCATCCATGGATCCAAAGTGACCAACAGAAAAGTGGATCTTCCCTCAGGAGAGAGGATTAACGTATTTTTGTTTGTATGAGGATTTATGTTACGACAGGTAGCAGCTTGTCACTGATGTTATTAGCTGTTATGTATAAATATGGGAAGAATGGCATGGTAAAAGAGGTGGATAACATAGAGAGGTGCTTACAGTGGACAGTTACAGTTACAGTGGACAGACTCTAGGGTACACCCCCTATGGACCCTGCTTCTGATGTACATGCCACTGTGTAATCTCCCTATGAGAGTGGGTCTTTAACCACTTGCCTTTAACCAACAGAGTATGACAAAGGGGATGAGATGCTGCCACTGGGAGATGTTACATTATATAAGATACTGTCTTGTTCTAGAGACACTCCTTACTAGATTGATGAAGTAAGTGGCCATTTGGGGGAAGCCCACATGGCAAGGAACTGTGCGCAGCCTGAAGAAGTTGAGAGCAGCTGTTAGGAACTGAGCGAAGCCTCTAGGAGCCAAGGACAGCCTTAAGGAACCATAAGGAAATGAAATTTTCCCAAAAGCCTAAGTAAGCATAGAAGTTGATTCTTCCCCAGTTGAACCTCTATGTGAGAACCAGCCTGGCTGATTCCTTGGTTGCAGTCCCGTGAGAGCCTAATCACAGCACCCAGATAAGTTGAGCCCAGAGTTCTAACCCACTGAAATGGTAAGATAAATGTGTCTTCATAACTTGTTACACAGCAATAGAAAACAAATGCAGTGCTCCGTGTCCATTCTGGCCTCTTGGTGTCCCTTCCTGCACTGCAGAGGCTAAAACAGCTGCAAGGATATTTTCCAGATTCCCTTGCAACTAGGATTCTGGAAATATTATAGGTCAATCAGATGCACACTCATGAGACTTGAATGGCAGAAGGGAGGCGAAGGCTATGCTTTGCCATTTCTGCTGGTAAACATGGTTGTGAAGATGTTTGCTTGTTCTATTGCAATTTAGTCACTAGCTTGTGGGTGGTAAGAGGTGGGATGCTGGGCATCTCTTTTGCTGCTACAAATCATAGCAGGTGGGGCATGGATCAGTGAGTAGCAGCTGTGCTGTTGGCTTCATATCATGGTAGCAGGAAGTAGCAGTTTCCTAATGGCAGAAGAATTAGCAACTCCCTTGGTGGCCTGGTTCTGTGGTGTGGTTTTGGAAGCTGTTCTTGAAAGTTCAATTTAGAGTCAGTCCTCTTGATAATTCTGTAAGCCACTTAATGTCTGGTAATAAATCTTTTCTGCCTTAACTAGAGTAAATTCTGTGTTCTGCAACCTAACTTTAATAGAGAAGTCCTCAAGTGATAACTGAGTTAAGTGTGAATAAAAATAGAGGGAACATTCCTGAACTTCATCAAATCTATCTGTGAAAGACCCACAGCAAATATCATCCTCAATGGAAAAAAGCTTGCAGCCTTCCCGTTGAGACCAGGAACAAGACAAGGATGCCCACTTTCACCACTCTTGTTCAACATAGTATTAGAAGTCCTAGCAACAGCAATCAGACAACAAAGAGAAAGAAAAGGTATCCAAATTGGCAATGAAGAAGTCAAACTCTCTCTACTCGCAGATGACATGATTGTTTATATGGAAAACCCAAAAGACACCACCCCCAAACTACGGGAACTCATACAGCAATTCAGCAACGTGGCAGGATACAAAGTCAATGTGCAGAAATCAGTGGCTTTCTTATACACTAACAATGAAAATACAGAAAGGGAAATTAGAGAATCGATTCCATTTACTATAGCACCAAGAACCATAAGATACCTGGGAATAAACCTAACCAAAGAGGTAAAGGATCTGTACTTGAGGAACTACAGAACACTCATGAAAGAAATTGAAGAAGACACAAAAAGATGGAAGACCATTCCATGCTCTTGGATCGGAATAATAAACATTGTTAAAATGTCTATACTGCCTAGAGCAATCTATACCTTTAATGCCATTCCGATCAAAATTCCACCAGTATTCTTCAAAGAGCTGGAGCAAATAATCCTAAAATTTGTATGGAATCAGAAGAGACCCCAAATTGCTAAAGAAATGTTGAAAAACAAAAATAAAACTGGGGGCATCACGTTACCTGATTTCAAGCTTTATTACAAAGCTGTGATCACCAAGACAGCATGGTACTGGCATAAAAACGGACACAGAGACCAGTGGAACAGAGTAGAGAGCCCAGATATGGACCCTCAACTCTATGGTCAATTAATCTTCGACAAAACAGGAAAAAAATATACAGTAGAAAAAAGACAGTCTCTTCAATAAATGGTGCTGGGAAAACTGGACAGCTATATGTAGAAGAATGAAACTCGACCATTCTCTTACACCGTACACAAAGATAAACTCAAAATGGATAAAAGACCTCAACGCGAGACAGGAATCATCAGAATCCTAGAGGAGAACATAGGCAGTAATCTCTTCGATATCAGCCACAGCAACTTCTTCCAAGATATGTTTCCAAAGGCAAAGGAAACAAAAGAGAAAATAAACTTTTGGGACTTCATCAAAATCAAAAGCTTCTGCACAGCAAAGGAAATAGTCAATAAAACAAAGAGGCAACCCACGGAATGGGGGAAGATATTTGCAAATGACAGTACAGACAAAAGGTTGATATCCAGGATCTATAATGAATTCCTCAAACTCAACACACACAAAACAGGCAATCATATCAAAAAATGGGCAGAAGATATGAACAGATACTTCTCCAGTGAAGACATACAAATGGCTCTCAGACACATGAATAAATGTTCATCATCACTAGCCCTCAGGGAGATTCAAATTAAAACCACATTGAGATATCACCTTACACCAGTTAGAATGGACAAAATTAACAAGACAGGAAACACGTGTTGGAGGGGATGTGGAGAAAGGGGAACCCTCTTCCACTGTTGGTGGGAATGCAAGTTGGTGCAGCCTCTTTGGAGAACAATGTGGAGATTCCTCAAGAAATTAAAAATAGAACTTCCCTATGACTCTGCAATTGCACTCCTGGGTATTTACCCCAAAGATACAGATGTCATGAAAAGAAGGCCCATCTGTACCCCAATGTTTATAGCAGCAATGGCCACAGTCACCAAACTCTGGAAAGAACCAAGATGCCCTTCAACGGATGAATGGATAAGGAAAATGTGGTCCATATACACTATGGAGTATTATGCCTCCATCAGAAAGGATGAATACCCAATTTTTGTAGCAACATGGACGGGACTGGAAGAGATTATGCTGAGTGAAATAAGTCAAGCAGAGAGAGTCAATTATCATATGGTTTCACTTATTTGTGGAGCATAACAAATAGCATGGAGGACATGGGGAGTTAGAGAGGAGAAGGGAGTTGGGGGAAATTGGAAGGGGAGGTGAATCCTGAGAGACTATGGACTCTGAAAAACAATCTGAGGGGTTTGAAGTGGTGGGGGGGTGGGAGGTTGGGTACCAGGTGGTGGGTATTATAGAGGGCACGGATTGCATGGAACACTGGGTGTGGTACAAAAACAATGAATACTGTTATGCTGAAAATAAATTAACTAATTAAAAAAATATGTAGTAATAAGTAAAAGTAGTATCTTTTTTTTAAAAAAAGATTTTATTTATTTATTTGACAGAGATCACAAGTAGGCAGAGAGAGAGAGAGACGGAAGCAGGCTCCTTGCTGAGCAGAGAGCCCAATGTGGGGCTCGATCCCAGGACCCTGGGATCATGACCTGAGCCAAAGGCAGAGGCTTTAACCCACTGAGCCACCCAGGCACCCAAGAGTAATATCTTTTAGTAAACAATTTTTCCTTTTTACTGTAGGAGATTTGTAATATTTATTTATTTATTTTTATTTCTTTTTTAAAAGATTATTTATTATTTGACAGAGAGAGAGAGAGAGAGCAAGAGATCACAAGTAGGCAGAGAGACAGGCAGAAGCAGAGGGGGAAGCTGGCTCCCTGCTGAGCAGAGAGCCTGATGCGGGGCTCCATCCTGGGACCCTGAGATCATGATCTGAGCCGAAGGCAGAGGTTTAACCCACTGAGCCACCTAGGCACCCCTGTAATATTTAAATTTTTTTAAAAGATTATTTATTTATTTATTTATTTGACAGAGAGAGATGACAAGCAGGCAGAGAGGCAGGCAGAGAGAGGGGAGGAAGCAGGCTCCCTGCTGAGCAGAGAGCCCGATGCAGGGCTCGATTCCATGACCCTGGGATCATGACCTGAGCCGAAGGCAGCGGCTTAACCCACTGAGCCACCCAGGCGCCCCTGTAATATTTAATTTTATAAAGACAAGTAAAGCCAACCTTATAACACATTTAATTTAATATATAAGGTATAACACAGTGGTTCAGTTTAACACAACAACATAAGATTTTTCATATTAAAAACAACTTATTTGCTTAACAAGGTAGCAACTATAAAACTATGTGTTCATCTTATTTCTCCTGCAGACTCTGAAAATAAATGTTTGCCTTTTTAACTTGCATTTGTAACCACTTTGCAATTCAAAAATCTAAGTATTTAATTTTAATTAATATAGGCTGAGCTTTAATATTCAGACTTTAAAATCATATCAAATATTAATAACATATGCTTTTAAGAAAGTATCTTTTTTGTAAATATAATTGACAAAATATTCAACAAAGTATGTGTAATAGAGCCTTTGTATATAAGCATAAAACATTGTGTCTTTCTAGAGCTACTATAATTAAACAATCATTGCAAAATAGCAGATGTATGATAGTTTACATATAAACTATTAAGTAAACTCTAAAATTTGGACACATTTCAGCAAATTATTTCCAAGAAAAGGCATAGATGCATACTGACCAACTGTATCTTTAAGTGATAATTTCCTTGAAAAGAAAAAATTGACCAAATCATTTTAAAGACAACGCTAGTAAGTATTTGGCCAAGTCCAATTTATGAGATTTAATTGAAAGTAACATATTCTGTGATGAGGAATCCCTTTGTTTTAGGCCTTGTTCACAGTGGACTCTTGTCAGAGGCTGACTATACCAATTCCTTTCCAGAAAGGGAGACGTCTTGGAATACTCTAAAGAATTTTTGCCCTTTTATTGTTTCAAATCTGAAAAGTCAAAGGGTTTAAAACCAAAGCCTTTCATGAAAAAAGAAGCTCCAAAGGATGATCTCTCCCCATAATCTCCTAAATGAATTGATGAATAAATTGCTCTTGTCAAAAATAGCACAGAAGATTGAATAGGTGTGGTTTGCTTGTTTTTGTTTTTTTTCTTTAAAGTGCTAACAAAAGCCCATTATCTCTAAATGGGCTTTCATTGTAATGACTGAAATATAAGCAGCATGAAATATAGAAATCACACATCTAAATCAGACAGATGGTCAAAACTTTTAAGATAGACACCAGCAACTACCTTAACTATTATTACAGACAAGTATACTTTATGAACTTGCCAGACTAACACTGTAATTCAGTCTATTTAATGCAGCTTAAAACATGACTGGTGAAAATTCAAAATCTAAAGCTAGAACTAAAGCACTCACAGGCTACTCTGAAACAAATGCCACAAAAAGCAGTGCTCAGAAGAATTTCAAGTAATTGCTCAGTCTAATGAGAGACCTATATAGTTAACTGAATTGTTTAACCCTTCTGAAGAGACTGGCTTTATCCAGCTTAAAATTAAATCCAACATTTTTTCTCCTTATATTAGTCCAGAATTTTGAGTTCTTGACTTGTTTTTATCACAGAGTTAGAAGTGTGTCAGCAGCTTCTGAACCGCTCTCAGGTAGGAAGAATGTAGAAGTTATTAAAAAACCATTCATTATTATAAAACTGAATGATATTAACTTTAAAAAGTTAGTATTATTTCAGTTAGATAACTTGAAAATGAGGTTTCCGTATGGTAATCACTTAGATAATTAAGGCTACAGATCTAAAGGCCTGGATTTCTAAAGCATTCTAATAGGACCGAGGCAATTTGGAATGTAAGGTTTATCAATGACATGTCAGCATTACATTTTCAAAATCGTCAGTAATTCATATGTAAATAGCAGTACAAATTAGGTATTTTCTTACTAAAAGTGATATGGTAGTGCCCTCTGGTGGTAACATTTAGCATATTCCCCTGATATTTCATATACTACGAACTATAAAAAGTTCATTTATAATGAAGAATATCAAAATTAGAGATTACCACAAAGCAATGAATCACTGTGCTTCCACATCTTTTTTTTTAACCTTCAAACACACCGGTAACAAGATAAATCCCTGATCCCTATTCCCAAAAATCAAACTGACAGCTATAGGAATCTCAGTAAACTTGTCTATAATAGGCAATTCCTGTTAAGAGATTTACATCTTGGTTCTACAGCTTAACTGAGAGGTTTTTGCATTTTCTAGTTTCACTTTTACATCTATGGGTTTCTCAAAAAACCTCACCAATGCTGGTTCATTCAACAAAGACGCAAGAATCTGTTCAAATGCAAATGACCACTGAGGTTCTTCCCTCAAAGAGGAGGGATCTTTCTTCAAGTGGCTCTCTGTTTTCCCCTCACTGGGTACTCCAGAAGCACAGACTGTACCAGAGAATTCTTTGGCTGATGCTGTAGGGCTATGTAGTTTCCTTCCAACTTCTTCCATCCTGAGCAAAAGGCTGGTTACAACAGCAATGGCTTGATACAGCGACTCTTCTTCAGGGTCCCCATGAAATAAGTTATATAGAGTCTTTGAAAACTGAATGAATTGTGACTGAAAGATATAAGTTAGAAATACCACATTTGATATTAGATTGAGCAAAAAGAAGAGAACTTAGAAGTAAACAGTCTCCTATTTAGAATTTATACCATTAACCCGCACCATAGAAGTTGCAAAAAACTAAAGACTAATTCCCCAAATAAATCTTGGCTCTAGAGAGATGGGTATAAGCCACGGAGGAAAATGCCTTTTAAATCTTCTCAGATGTTACCTAATAGGAGTACATTATATACATATATATACAATAATTCTTGGGCAGCTTACCTGTCAGCATTCCTTCAATGTTAGATGGTACTTCTTTAGAAAAGATTTATTTTGCAGGCGGCAGAGGGAGAGGAAGATTCTTTCCTAAGCCAGATCTTGATCTCAGGACCCTGAGATCACGACCTGAGCTGAAACCAGGAGCCAAATACTAAACCACTGTCTGAGCCACCCAAGAACCCCAGTGGTCCTTTTAATTAGGCAAATTCACCTATTTCCTTACATATGAATTATATATTCATTAACCAATCTTAATGAAAGGCTTAATAAGGAGTTCCCCTTAATCTCTCCAAAGGGCTACAGTGGGCAGATCAGCTAGAAGGACTTAAATTTATGCAAGAATGTTTTGGAAACTATCTAGTAGTACAAGGTAGCTCCACAGGGCCCATTTAGACATGTTTCTCTTTGAAGGCTGAGGTGGGACCCAAATGGAGAAATAAATTGGTGTGTTTGCTAACTGCCCCTAGATAATCCATAGACATTCCTAAAAGATATTTGTCAATTAAAAAAAAAGCTGATTCTAACACAATAAGTCAATCACCCTAACAGAAAAGTTTATCTGTAAATAAAAAGCAAATATAAGGATTAAGAGTTTGGTACTATTTATTTTGATTAAGGATGTACTTAAAATAAATAGTACCAAACTCTTAAGTTTTATTTCTCTTTCTTAGTCTGTAGCACTGCTTATTTATAAAAATTTTAGAACATCATATTGATTCATTTTAAAAAGTACTTATTCAGCTACCATACTGCCCAGTCCATGAGGAATACCGCAGTTTGATTGTTCTCATTTTGGTAAAGTTCTGGAAATCCTCAGTATCTACACCAACAGATTTTAATTTAAAAAACATAAGAGCATAAACTGAACAGTTTAAGAGACAGATTTGGAATTTTGACAAGTAGTATTCATTAGTATTGTTCCAGCAGGTTAAATACAAGATGATCAGAAACCAGCATGTGACCTATTTTAGTAACTTCTTACTCCTAGTACCACCTAACATTAGGTGTATCATCTAGTAGGCACCAAAAAAATGTTTACTGAAAAATGAACACTTCTAATAAAGCTGGAAATAGGAAACATTGCATTAAAGGCATTAAAGCAGAAAATCATTTAAAAATTTGCTATTCTTCTGTGCACATATGAAACTTACAGAGATGATATGTAGATTAACTATTTTTCTAATAGCATGTTAGCTATTTTAGAGCTGAATACACCCATATTCATAAAAACAAACAAGAACCTAGAATTTTTTATTTGAAAAAACACTATACCTGATTCATTCTTGGTAAATCCTTAATGTTTTCTTCTTTTTTGGAAAGCTCATCTTGCCATTGACTTAGATATGCTTGAATATCAACTTTTCCTTTGCCTGTATGAGTGGAATAAAACCATTTCATAATGAACAGTCCACTCTATTTCTTCAAATCTCGGAAGGAATAACTACTATTGGAAATTATTTCATTAAGATGTGAGATTCTATTAATAACCCAGAAAATTATCTGAATTTACCTTTTATCTCACCCACTGGCTTTCAGAATCTGTTCTCCATTTCCATTAAACTAAAACTTTTACTTTGGTAAGTCTGGGGACTGGGGAAGATGTAAAGAGAGAGGGAGAAGGATGCATTTTAAATAGTACACCCTGACTTGACAATGTAAATTTCACCTAGATGTTCTCATGCATACTATTAAGTTTAAAATAGCTTCTATATGATGTTCTTATATGCAGATTCTGAAGTGGTCTATAGTGGCTCTTCTTAAAAAAATTCGAAACACTACTATCCATTCATTCCTCTGAAGAGTTTAATGAAGATAATTTATGTGACTATTAATAATTACTTAAAACTCATTGGAAAACTAGGTAGATATACTGAACAACCTAGGGAAGATGTTGTTGTATTTAAATAGCTCTTTAGCAATTTGTTATTTTTTGACTAAATATTACTCAAAAACATAAAAAGGATGATGGATTTTTAGAGAACAATTTGACAGCCTTGATCAAAATATTAAATGTACATATTCTTTGACACAGCATTCTCATACCTCTATGAATTTATCCTATTCTAAAGAAATGTGTATAAAAGTATTCTACAACATAAGTATAAAATGTTTGTTCCAACAGAGTTTGTAATACAAATAACTGGAAGTGACCTAAATGTCCATCAGTACTGGGCTAGTTACTGAGTTACAGTACAACCAAAGAATGGAATACTCTATACCAATTAAAAAGAATAAGACAGATCCAAATGTACTGATAGGAAAACTCCCATGATATATCACAAAACTGAAAAAGCCAATTGTAGAACAGTATTTATGGAATTTTCCTTTCTTTCTTTCTTTTTTTTTTTTTAATAAAAGAGATGTCTGTATGTGTGTATACACAGAAATGGGTCTGGAAAGGATACAGAACAAAATGTTTTCACATTTACTTCAGGGTGGAGTTCAGTGGGGGTATGAAGACTTCTGTTAAGTTTCTTTTATTATCTACTAATCTCATAATTGAAAATAAATATTTTCAAAATAGTAAAATTAAATGAATATGGGTCATTGACTGTAAGTTCTGAGACTTAATTATCAAGACAAGAAAGATTAAATTGTTAAACACACAAAAGTGAAAAGGCTCTCAGGACAAATCAATAACCTTTAAACAGAATCCACTACTTGCCTTTGTTGCTAACCCCATTCACAAAAAGAGTGACTTAAACTAAATGATATTCTTAATCATAGTACCTTTTTCTGGGCTGTTTTTCAGTGATTCTGCTTCCTTCACATTTGTAGGCTTGGAAACTACAGGAAAAAAAAAGGCATTCTGTAAAATATTTAACAAGTAAATACCTTTTGAAAGTAAAATAATATTTTATATAAAGACTTAGGGACATGTTATTTTCTTCAATTCAGGAAGCCAATTTTAGCTGACATGAACTCCTCTCATCAGAAGAAAAAATTCCAAGAACGTTTATAGTAGAGATTTTTAAAAAAGATTTTATTTATTTATTTATTTGATAGGCAGAAATCATAAGTAGGCAGAGAGGCAGGCAGGCAGAGAGAGAGGAGGAAGCAGGCTTTCCGCTGAGCAGAGAGCCCGAAGCGGGGCTCCATCCTAGGACCCTGAGATCATGACCTGAGCTGAAGGCAGAGGCTTTAACCCACTAAGCCACCCAGGCACCCCTACAGTAGAGATGTTTATAGAAAAATATTTATGAAAAAAATCCTAGAAGTACACCAATTATTATTTATTTCTGGGTGGTATTTTCTTCCTTATGACCTTCTTCAAACTAAACTGTGTTACTTTTATTATTAGGGGAAAAAAGCATGCAGAAGGTCAGAAGATTGAGCTACTAATCCTGATTGTGGCAATAACGCATTGTGAACTCTTGCACAAGTCACTTCTCTATTCTGGGTCTCCATGCCCTTACCCATATAAATTAAGGGATTTGATGAGTTGATTTATAAGGACTCTTCAAACTTAATATTCAAACACCAACATACAGTAATTATAAACATATATTAATCAGCACTTATCCCTCTATAAGACATTCATGTTTATTTAAAAAAAAGGCGAAGGACACAAAAATGAGCTCATAACACTTCCAAATTATGTCTTGGAGACAGACTCATCCCTGTCTCCTACACCTACAGTGATTTATAATAAGTATTCACTGTTTGAATAATAGCTATGACCTTCAATCATCAAAGATTCTATTGTTTCCACTGTATTTTAACAAGGCATGAAAATGGTCAGATACATTTTAGAAATTTCTGCAACATAAAGAAGAAACAAAATGAGTTTTCTTTTTAATCCTCCAGTAGACAAAAAAATTCCATAAATCAAAACCCAAAACACATTTCAGTTAATTAGTCAAATATTTATGGGGTACTTACCATGCATTTAGCTCTGTGCTAAGTGTTATGGTAGCATAAAAGAAATATAAAGTAAAATTATCTCAAATTTTATTAATGGTAGCTGGGGTAAAAAATTTTTTAGCCAAGAAGATCTCTATAAGTGACTACTCATCAAAAAAGACATTTTTAACTGATATTTACCATGGAGCTGACTGAAATAAAGTAATTCTTCCTTGGAAAGTTCATCTCCTTGTGAAGGGTCCTTAGAGTTCACTTCAGTATAAGCTGAAAACAGATAACCCAAATCAATTTACTAACAATAACAATTTCCTGGTCAAGGAAATCTGGGGGCAGAAAGTTAAACAAAAGGTCACTATAAGAAAGACATTTGTGAAGAAATGTAGAAGTGGTACTACTCTATAGCAAATAACAAGAAGAACTTGATCACTCTGAGCTCCATGAGTTCTCTTACTTGCTTTTTAAGAGTTTTCTGAGAGGGCGCCTGGGTGGCTCAGTGGGTTAAGCCGCTGCCTTCGGCTCAGGTCATGATCTCAGGGTCTTGGGATCGAGTCCCGCATCGGGCTCTCTGCTCAGCAGGGAGCCCGCTTCCTCCTCTCTCTCTCTGCCTGCCTCTCTGCCTACTTGTAATCTCTCTCTGTCAAATAAATAAATAAATCTTAAAAAAAAAAGAGTTTTCTGAGAAAACTAAGAAAACCTGGCATTTCAAAATCTCTGAAAATGTAAGAAAATGTAACCTTGGTCATTTAAGAACATCTTTGATGATAAGGCAAAATGAAGTTGAGTTTTCTTTCCATTTCTGATCTTCTACTGAAAGCATATTCATTCCATAGCAACATTAAACATTCTAACAGTAATTTGATTTGACAATGTAAAGTCCTTCATAATTAAATTATTAGGTGATTTAGCTTTGATTTTTTATGCTCTGTTTGTGATCTGAGTGTGTGAAGAGTCAAAGATGGCTTTTAGATTTTTGGTCGGTAAAGAATGGTTCCTGGCTATCCTGGGAAGACTCTGAAAGAAATCCCAGGTGTGGCTTTAGACAAATTATTAGGTGCTGTTTGCTTGTGTGAATTAACCCTATCTAAACTAAATGGTACTTTTGCAATGTTCCTTTAGCTTAAAACCCAAGACTGTTTTCCCAAAATATGGAAAGGTTGGTGGAAAACACTGAAGAAAACTGGCATTATATGGTAACATTAGGGCAATATGGTAGAACAGAAAGAAACCTGAGCTTTTAAGTCAGACCTCGGTTTGAATCCCAGCTATGCAATTTATTAACTATGTGATCTTGGCCCAATAATTTAATCTTTCTTAGCCTTAGTTTCCTTATCATCAAAATTGGAAGGACATTACCACTTCTCAGGGATATTGTGAGAATTAAGTAAAAGAATACCTTAAAGTAAATGCCTCAACAGAGCAAGTGCTCAATAAATGGTAGCTTTTATTTTGCTTCCTCTTCCAAATGTTTAATATTTCTGCTGTCTAGTCTCATTTTTTTCTGGATAATCTGCAGTATTCCACAAGTTTGGCAGTTTGTCTAGAGTTAAATTCTACTCCCCAACTGACAACAATAACAACAATATCACATTTCAATATTATACCAATATTCAAATGGTAGGTAGTTCTTATACATGACCTACCATTAAACTACTATCTTTGTTTGCTGGAAGAAAACTTGTGAAACTTGTGAACCCATCTGTTACAGAGAATATCTTCCACAGATTTCACTGTAACTAAGCAAAAGTACTGGACATATGATCCAAGGGCCACAGTGAAGTAATGACCTGATATCATATTGAAAATTATGTTATTTATTAAAATTTAATATCTGCAATTATACTTGTTAAAATGGAATCAACTCCTATACATCACTAAAGACTGTTAAGCTCTTACCTGGAGGAATATGCAGCTTAAAAAGCAGCTTAAGTTTCCCAGTGAAACTTCCATTGTACATTATATCTGTTCAATAAAATTCAATGACAAATTATCATTATTTTCAAAGATCATTCAATCAATTCCAGTGATACAAATTAAGGTACAGATATTAGCCAGTAATTAGGATTCAAAAACCTTCTGTTACTTAACCTAACAGTTAAACCACCACCTAGACAGCCAGATTCTCTCCTTCAAGTATATAAGCAAAATACCCTTTATCAGAAGGAAAAATGCTGATTTCCCTTCCCCCCAAACTAAATTTTCTTTTTTCTTTTAAATGAGGCCTTATGCCTCATCTGAGGAGAGAACAACTCTTAAAGGGACAATTCCTGATAAGAAAGTATGCTGGGGTCTCTGGAAAAGCAAAGGAACAATGTAACTGGTGAACTATCTACAGGTACAACATGGTTGTTGGATTACTTCTCTACCAATTTTCTAGGTTATGTGGTTGATTTTTACTGATGGGTGAAGAAGCTCTTTTTGAAGTATCGATGTGCCTGAGTGGGGGAAGATACAGATATTCTCTTTCTTCATGTTAACCTTTAAAACATCCATATGTAACAGCTTGTTCTTCTGAGAGGGCTGAGTCAAAATGAGACCAATATACTTAGTTTCAGTTATAAACCCAGAAAAAGGTCCACTTATTGCTCAAGTTGGAGATAATGTAACTCAGGCTGATAAAATCTGACTAAATTAGCAATAACAGGCACTACTAAGTACTTCTAGGAGTAGCTTTATTTTTGGCTTAAAAAAAATTACTGGACATCATCCTACCAATTGCAGAGGAGAATTCTTTGAAGTTTATAAGGCAGTCAGAGTTTTCATCCAATAATCTGAATGTCCATAAGGCTAGTGAATCTTTGTTTGCAGAATGAGCCCAGGGACTCAACAAGTGATATAACACTCTGAACTGCTGGCAGTCAATCTGATACTGTTCCAAATATGGCAGACTGGGGTCATGGTACTTCAGTACTGGACAACTCAAGCACCAATAATAAGAAAAAAACAGCTCTTTCTATGAAAAATAAAGAGGAAAGTCAGTAAGTCATAAGAAATAATTTTATAAAATTATTTTCTTGTAAGCATGCGTACTAAAAGAATTAAAGATAAAATATTTAAGAGTGGTTGTGGTAAAATTTTGCCTAAAAGTGTTATTTTTCACTTGAAGAAGAACAACAGTACCTTAAAGATGACATAAAGTTCATCCAATTCATGAAGGCTCAATTTCACATCTTGTGATACAACACGCAGCTTTAAAAAGATTAAAAGCAGTTTAGATTTTAACACTTCAGTATTGAAATTCTTCTTGAATCCACTGAGAAATCCCCCTCTGCTAGAATAAAATCATTTTCTTCTTTTTAAAAGAATAACAAAGATAAATACACCAATTTTGCCCTTTAAAGAGGTTGTACATAGACTACAATTCAATTCTACTCTGACATGTACTTTCGCCTTCATCACTTCATACCCAGAGATCATTGCCAAAGGACATCCATTTAATGTCTATAAATATAAGCAACAGTATTCTAAGTCTCCTTCCACATATTCCTCTCTTGCCTCTGAGAAGTCATCAAGTGGGGCTGTCATTAAACACTTCAAAGACATTGGGAGAGATGTGCATTCCCCTCTCTGTACCAAGTAACATAATCCAAGAAGTAATAAACTTAGACAATATGCAGCTTTATCCTACTACATGATGAATAAGCATCAATGGTACAATGAGTTTGGTATTCGGTAAATTTAAAAGAGTAAAGATAAAAGAATTAGTAAAACTGGAAATTAAAAATAAATGAAATAATAAAACACTCAATAAAACAAAGAGGTGGTTAATTTAAAAAAAGTAAAATTGGCTAATACCTGGCAAGTGTGATAAAATAAAGCAAAAATAAACATCATTGAGAAGTAAAATGATAATGTAAACATAGGTATAGAGGTCACTTTTAAAGTGTCCAGCACAGAGGAGGTAGCATTAAATATCTATTGAATGAATTCTAGAAACTTTACACCAAGCTATCTGAAAGTCTAGATGAAATGGATAATTTTCTAGGAAAAAAATTAAAATACCGAAGTAACCCAGGAAGAACAAATTCTGGATAGAACTGAAAAGGTAATAAAAAATTTGCCTTCTACCAAAAGGCAGCAGATCCAGATGGTTTTATAGGCTCAATTACTCAGACTTTCAGGTAATGTATAATTCCTATGTGATCTAAACTATTCTCAAGCATAGTAAAATATAATTTATTTCAAAATTCATTTTATGAAAAAAAATTCATTTTATGACATGAGTGCAACAGTGATATGAAAACTAAAGTTAGCACACACACACAGAAAGAAAACTGTAAGCCAGTGTCACTTTAACACAGATGTAAAGAACATAGCTATGTAGCAAAATCATCAAAACAGAATGTTGAAATAACAATATGACATGACCAAATAGGATTCATTTCAAGAATCCAACAGAAGTCTAACATTAGCAATTCCTTAATATAATCCACTACATTAACAAAGCAGGAAAAATAGATAATCGCAAGATATGGAAAGTTCTTTTGATCAAAGTTAACATTCAATATTCATTTTTTAAAAATGTTTGAACCTGAGTGAATCAGTAAGGCTCCTGGTCAACAATAGGCTACTAGTATGGTTGACCCTTGGGGTTTAGGAGCACTGAATACCCCCCCCACAGTCAAAAATCAACATATAACTTTTGACTCCCCCAAAACTTAACTACTAATAGCCTATTATTGACCAGAAGCCTTACCAATAACCTAAACAGTGGATCAACACATATTTTGTATGTTATTTGTATGTATTTATATATATTATATACTGTGTTCTTACAATAAGCTAGAGAAAATATTAAGAAAATTATAAAAGAAAATACATCCACAGTACTATATTTATCAACAAAGATCCACGTATAAATGAACCCACATAGTCCAAACCTATGTTGCCCAAGGGTCAACTGTACTTAATTTTTTGGGAAGTCAAAAGTAATAGGTGGATTTTTGAGTGCACAGGGAACTGGGGCCCCTAACCTCTATGTTGTTCAAGGGTCAACTGTATAGTATGTCCATACTATGGTATATTTTCAGTATGTTAAGAGAAGTAAGGGAGGTCTATATGTACTGATATGCAATGACCATCATATATTTCTGAGTGAAAAAAGTAAGCTGCAGAACAAAGTAACTGATATGATCTCATTTAAAAAACTATATCACCCCCCACACACACACACATGAAAACCAAAACAAGGGGGCTTATGCCAACTACATCACAGTAACATCATTGAATTATTTAATTGAAAGCTAAACCTAGAATCTTCAAAAATGTTTTTTTTCCCAGACTGGCATCTCTGAGGACGTGGTCTTTAAGCAAGTAGTTTTACAAAAACAGTACATGCTTATGATAAAAGCTCAAACAGAAGGATGCATACACAGCCAAGTAAAACTCTCTCCCTTCCAACCAGCAATTTATTAATCCCATTCACCAGAGGCAACCAATGCTAACAGCTTCTTATGCAGTCACCCTAATATTGAAAGTAGAGTATTTAAAACACAGTTTTATATCTTTTTCACTGTATCTTAGATTTCTGAGGATAATAATATATATTAGCAGCACTGACTGCTATGTAGGTCCGCTGTTCTTACTGATGCAGCACATCACAAATATGTTATGCTTAAATGCCTGTATCATAATATTCAACAGTAAAGGTCAAATAACAAAACATTTTGGAGAAATCAACATAATTCAACTAGAAGAGAATAATTTACTTCCTCTCAAAAAAATTTAGAGTAAGCTAAGCTGTGGCAAGAATCTAGCTCAAAAATTTAGTTATATTCATTTTTTTTGCATGCAATGTCAATTTTTTAAAGGAAGTTGGAAAAAAAACTGTTACTCCAACTGCTTCTCCCTCATTGGGTAGAGATACTCACCACATTTTGCTTTGTTGTTTCCTCTAGGGTCTGTATGACATATAACCTATTTCGACAGCGCATGCTGTGTATATCTTCATAGCGAATATTACCATATTTCTGAAAAAAATATGATTTCAGTAGATACTCATTCATAATAAATATCCACTTCTCCTACAATTGAATTTCATCAGACTCAATTCTCAGAGGCCTTGGTTCTATTTCTAGCTATTTTCTTAACTTGTTCAGTGGTTATGCCAATTTTCACCTCCCACATTTCAGTTTTTCATATATTTACTGGAGAGAATTCCACCTACTATCTGTCTAGACTAAGTACAAGAACATAGGAAAAAATTCTTAGTCTCTAAGAAGAGAATAATTTTCACCTTTTTATATGGTGATAGATATTTAAAAGTGGTCATTACCTGTGAAAGCAAATGAATTTCGTTTCATTTAAAGAATAGCAAACTGAAGCACAGGAGGCTATATAACCTAGGAACAGTTCACAGAAATCACTTTTATACAATGGACTATTACTCAGTCATATAAAGAAGGAAGTCTTGGCATTTGCAACAACATGGATGGACCTGAGGGTATTATGCTAAGTGAAATAAGTCAGACAGAGAAAGACAAATATGACATGATTTCAATTATAAGTAGAATCTAAAAAATAAACAAAACAAAATTCAGACTCATAAAGTGAAATTGGATTTTAAATTATGTCTTTACTTGTATTATCATCTTACTTTTAACATGCCACTAGAGATAGAACTATAGTACCAATCATTTAAATTATACTATGCAATTATATTTGTGGTATTAAAAAAAAACTTACCTCATTTGACTCTCTAATCAAATCTGTAATATCCACTTTCATATGACTGCTTTTTTCATCACTCACATTTGAACCCTGCTGAACACTTGAAGGCAATGGGCTATCCTTATTAGTGACATTGTCAAAGAACCTATCCAAAAATAACAGTAATACAAGAATGAGTGGAAGTAAAATGCAAGAGGAAGTAACAGCTAATTTCTCCCTAGTTAGTTAGAGGTTAGTGTCAACTGAGAGGACAGAGGATGATCTTATGAAGAAGTGGAATTTGAAGGTGGTTAGGAATTAGGAGGACAAGGGAGCAGGGAATGGGATGGTGAAATTATTTCAGAGGCAGGGAGGAGAGTACAAGGAAAGCAACCAGGCTCAGAGAGTACTCAGCAAACACCACATAGCCCAGTAAGGGTGGAATATAGGCTATGTAGAGGCAGGAGAGGAGAAATAAGAAAGGTACACTGAGGCCTTAACACAGAGTATTCTGAATGTTCTGAATGCTCTCAGTGTTTAGCTTTTATTCTGTACAAAATGGTATTTGATGCATCATTCCAGCAGTTACCCTCTTCAAATATTCATTCATTTAGCACACACATATATGGTACACACACACACACACACACACACACACTACACAAGTGCTCCAATATAAAATAACATTCACAGAAAAAGCACTGGATAAATAAAACTCAGCCTACCTGAATGAAATTGCTTGAAAGCCAGAACAATTTCTTCCACTGGATATTTAACATTATTAACTACTCTTCCCCCTTCAAGTCACTTTTACACAATAACACTTCATGGCTCAACTTGGGACTATGAAAAGTCCCAGCATACTGAACCAACAATAGTAGTATAAATGTGTATGTTACCAAGTGGTTTACTTCAAAAGGGATTTACTCTTATTGTATTCTATTTGGAAATAGAGAAGGGGACTTTAGTCCTAGATTTTTCATGCAACTAGCTCTGTGGCATTGGGCAAATTGTTTGAAGTTTCTAGGGCTCAGTTTCCACATCTGTAAAATAAGGGAGCTGAACAACATCATCTCCAAGCGGCTCTCCAGACTGAAACACTATGATTCTGACAGTACCTGTTTAAAGCTGTCACGGCTTCAGCATCATCTTTACATGTGAGCAGTTTGTCCAAATTATAGTCAAGTATTGCCAATCCCAGCTGTAAAATAGCCTTTATTCCATCATAGAAGAAGCAGTCCACCACATTCACAGCACTTTCAATAGGCAGCACACTAATAAAAAGTGTGAGGAACCATGAGAGGGAAACTGAGGAAAAGAATGTCATATCAGTCATGTGTTCTGTCAGCTGGGGAAGGTGATCCCTGATAAGTTCTTCAAAGACTGCCTGATCCACCAAGGCACCTGGCAAACATAAAAGGAAGTTTAAAAATGAACACTTTCAAAAGGATTTGTTTCTGAGACCTTCCCACTTGTTAGTATGCCAATATATCTCATTTCTATTCCTTAAATTATGAAATTCTTCAGTGCCTTTTCTGTATTTCACACATCTCTTTAGCTGCTAGCAAAGTGTCATGCATCAAGAAGCACTTGAGAACCTCAGTTCAAATTTGTTTGAAGAGTAATTTATTGAATCTTTATTATGTGCAGAAACCTGTAATAGGTACCATAAGAGATATACCAATTAATGAAATAGCCTCATCTTCAAATGGCTTAATATCTGGTAGATCTAATATCTAGTAGATTTATCCAGTAAGATAAATACACAAACTGTAATGAAAGACAATATAATCAATAACCCAGCCATGATACTGAAGGCTTACAAGGGCACAAAGCAGAGACTACATATGGTATTGTGGTAGTTTCAAAATCTACAAATATCCGATGACTAAAGAAAATGTCATATAATTAACTAACCAAGAACTTGATCCTTCTTTCAAATCTGGCAAGTATGAATACAGTTCGTATAAACATGGAGACTTTAAGCTGGTTAAAAATCTACCTTTCATCAAGAAACAATTAACAATGTTCCAGTAGCTCTGGATACTTTAGATCACCACTGTTTCAGCAAAACAGAGAAGGTAAACCTAAAATTTCTATTTTATTAAGAAACGGACCAAGTATTTTCTTAGAAAATCAATGTATTAAACAATCTTTCCAATCATATACTCAGTACAAAAAGCACTTCTCTTCAGCATGTCAGTGAAGAGACATTTTGATACTGCTTGCATTTTGTATATTTCAAAACCTAATTGATCAGTTCTCCCATCTGATATGTAATTGGATAGATAACAGACATATAAGAAAAGAAATATGTGCTTATCTATGGGATGTATGTGTGTGTTTTACCAATGATTCGACGGTTAAAATAATCAGGCAACATTCGTTCACACACAGCAACCAGAAGCCAAAAAGCTTCTTCCTCTTTTGCATAGAGAAGCAGCACTGAAGTTAAGATGTTCATTGCCTAAAATTCACAGAAAAAAATGATAAACAAACAAATAATAAATAAATAAATATTGTTTGGATGATAATTACATTTCTTCTTCAAACCCTAGTTTTCAGCAATAAAAACTATGAAAAAATAATCACAATGGAAACATATAAGAACTCTGAGCCAGTCCAAAGCAAAACAAGGTGAATTCAGGCTAATATTGGCTGATCAGTTTACTTAAGAGCAAATTCAAAGAAAATAAAGCAGTAATACAAATGTAGAACAAAATAAGTAAAACCTCTATAATTTTAGACTAATTTCAATGAGTAAAATATCTTAATTATCACAAATCTGGGAAAAAATAATGCTCAAAAACACATTAAAAATTGGAGAAAGAAATTTCATCTGTATTTTTTTTATTGTGCTGTTAGTCACCATAAAATACATCATTAGTTTTTGATGCAGTGTTCCATGATTCATTGTTTATGCACAATACCCAGTGCTCCATGTAATAATACATGCCCTCCTTATTCATCAGTATTTTCAACTACCTACAGAACATCCTTCTATCATCCTCAATTATGTTCAAAATGACATCAATTATCCTCAACTGTGTTCACACTAAACTTCTTTTTTCTATTAAATAGGATTCTCTTCTTTGCTCTCCTAATTTTCATCATGCTAGAAATCCTTTATCTGCCACATCCAATTTGTCTTTATAGCCTAGAATTTCTTCTTATAAAATGTCTTTTAGATCTGCTTTATCTTCTCTATTCCACCTTTTCTCCTTCTAATCTATCTTGCATACAAATATCAGATCATTACTTTTATATAACATTTGGCCACAGCAAATCCTTTTATTATAAAGGAATAAAACTTTAATATATAGAATCTGGAAAAAATGGAGATGTGTGAAGAAAATTAAATCTCCTGTATCTTACCTACCCAGAGATCACCACTGTTAACAAGTTGATGTGTGTGTGTGTGTGTGTGTCTTTTCCTTCCTTTTTCTGCCTTCTAAAATCTGGAAAAAATCTGTTGATTTTTTTCACTAAGCATCACATTATACATTTTTGATGACATTAAATAATTATTTTCAAACACTGTATTTAATGACTATAAAATAATCCAGTAAATTGAATATACTCTAAGTTATTTAACCATTCTACTACTGTTGGACATTTGGTTTGGATCCAATTTTTCACCATTATGTATAACACAGCAATGAACATCTTTGTATATAAATCTTCATCCAACTGTTTTACTCTTTTCTCAGGAAAGATATACAGCAATGAAAGTATTCAATCAAAGAATGCTATTTTTATTTTTTATCTTTAAAGCTTTTATTTATTATCTGAGAGACAGATAGAGAATGCACAAATGGGGGAGAGGGGCAAAGGGAGAGGGAGAAGTAGGCTTCCCACTGAGCATTGAGCCCAAGCAGGGGCTCAATCCCAGGACCCTGAGGATCATGACCTGAGCTGAAGGCAGATGCCTAAATGACTAAGCCACCCAGGAGCCCCAAGAATATACTACTTTTAAAGACATGATATTATTGCCAAATTGTATTACAGAAAGACTACCAATTTATATTTCTGACCAATAGTGTTTGAATGTTTATTTCACTACTTCTTTGCCAATACTAAATACTGAGAATTGTAATAATTATAATTGTCCTTGTTGATTTGATATTGAAAATAGTATTTCATGGTTTTAACTTTAATTTCTTTGAGGCTGAACTTTCTTTTTTAGGCCTTATTAATCCATCTGTACTTTTGGTTCTATAACTAATCTTTTCATGTTCATTGCTCATTTTTATATTTTAACATTTTTCTTATAGATTTGTGTACTAAGGATGTCGATTATTTGCTAGATCTGGCACAGTATTTGACCTCAGGTTTAGTTTTTAAAAAAGATTTATTTATTTATTTGAGAGAGAGAGAGGAAGAGAGTGTGCCCAAGCACAACAGGTGGGGGCAGGGTGTGTGGTGGGGAGTGGAGGGGGTGGCTTGGTGGAGGGAGTGACAGAGATAATCTCAAGCAGACTCTTTGCTGAGCATGGAGCCTGATCTGGGGCTGATCTCAGGACCTGAGATCATAACCTGAGCCAAAACCAAGAGTCAGTCAGATGCTGAACTGACTGAGCCACAGAGGTGCCCCTCAAGTTTACTTTTTACTCCATCAAGTTTCCTATTCAAGAAGTCATAATGGGTGGGGTGTCAGTGAAAATGGCAAAGTCCCTCTGAAAATGTTCTCCTCTATACAGGCAACAAGGACACTGGCTAATATTGTCAGAATCAATTTTTCAGAACTCTGGAAATTAACTGAAATCTTAGAACAATTCAGAAAGCATTTATTTAATAAAATGGCTGAATCTCATTAAAAAGTGAGCTCTTTGGCATTTTAAATTGCCCTATACCCAGCCTCCCTCCTCAGCTTCATAGTGGTCTTAAAAACCAACATTTCAGCAATCGTGGTTAAAAACACCTAGCAGCCAGCCACCTTACAGAACAGACAGGGGCTAGAGCTCTTTAGGAGCTCCATTTCCACATAATTGTCATTATTTGACCTCTCTGATGGTTTCCTTCCACTGAAAGACCCCACTCACAAGGCTGCATTTACTTGACCTAACACAGGGTTCATGGTAAGCAAAGAGCCTTTCCCCCAGAGTGTTTGTTGAAAACAACTGGAGACAGTTGTTGAACACATCTGTGGCTTGCTGAGGCAGTGGTTAACAGCTGGGTCAAACGACAGACTAAGAAAGGGTTAAAATGAAAAGCTGGGGAATGAGATATCCATAGGGGTACTAACCAAAAAATAAAAAGCAGAGAGAGAAAGGTCTTAAATTATTAAAATCAGAAAATAGTGAACATTATTACCAATCTTAACAGAAATAAAAAGGACTATAAGGGAATGTGCTAACAAATTAGATAACCTAGATAAAATGGATAAATTCCTAGAAAAACACAAACTACAGAGACCAAATTAAGAAGAAATAAAAAAATCTGAATAGACTTATAACAAGCAGAGACTGAATTAGTAATGAAACAATTTCCTGCAAAGAACCCTCTAGGAACAGATAGCTTCATTAGCAAATTCTACCCAACATTTAAAGAAGAATTAACATTAATTCATTATAAACTCTTAAAAAAAACAGGAGAGAAAGAAATACTACCCAGCTCATTCTTTGAGGCCCTGATGCCAAAACCAAAGTTATCTCAAGAAAACTATGTATCAATATATTTTATGAAAATAAATTCTATGTTCAAATTTATGAACAAAAAATTCTAAACAAAATACTAGCAAACTGAATCTAATAACACATAAAAATAATTATACACCAAGACCCAGTGAGATTTATCTTGGAAATACAAAGTGGTTCAACATGTGAAAATCAATCAATGTACTATAGGATATTAATAGAATAAAGGGAAAAAAAATCACATGATTATCCCAATGGACAAAAATCGTTTGACAAAAATCCAACACCCTTTCATGATAAAAACATTGAAAAGAGTAGGAGTATATGGAAACTTCCTCAACCTAATAGAGAACCTACAAAAAACCCACAGCTAACATCATACTTAATGATGAAACACTAATTGCTTTCCCCTAAGATAAATCGTAAGACAGGAATATGCATTCTCACTACCTCTCTTCAACACTGTACCAAAGGTTATAGCCATGTCAATTAGTCAAGAAAAAGGAAAAAAAAAAGATACCCTGATTGGAATGGAAGAATAAAAATATCACCATTCAGAGTATGATTTTATATGTAGAAATTCTAAGGAATCCACAAAAAATCTACTAAAACTTAATAAGCTCAGCAAGATTGAAGTATACGAGATTAGTATATATAAATATCAATCTTATTTCTATATGCTGGCAGTGAACAATTCAAAAATTAAATCAAGAAAACAATTCTATTTACTATATCAAAAAGAATAAAATATTTAGAAATAAAATTAACAAAGGAAATACAAGGCTTACGCAGTAGAAACTATAAAACAACTTTGAATTAAATTTAAAAAGAACTAAATAAATGGGAAAGAAAGATATCCTGTGCTTGTTGATTAGAAGACTTAATTGTTAATATGTGGTATTCCCCAAGTTCACCTACAGAGTCAATATAAAGGATTATCAAAATCACAGCTGGCTTTTTCTTTTCTTCCCAGAAATTAACAAGCTAATACTAAAATGCATGTGGAAATGCAAGGAACCCAAAAGAGCCAAAACAATCTTGGAAAAGAATAAAGATACAGGACTGACATTTCCTTACTTCAAAAGTTACCACCTAGCTGTAGTAAAGAAAAAAAGTGTGATACTAGCATAAGAATAGAAATATAAATCAATGAGACAGAATTCCAAGTCCAGAAATAAACCCTAATATTTATGGTCAACTGATTTCCAACAAGGGTGCTAGGGTGATTCAATGAATGAAAGAATAGTTTTTTCAGCAAATAGCACTGGAACAACTGGTTATCCACAAGTAAAGTAATGAAGCTGAACTCCCTCCATACACCATATACAAAAATTAACACCAAATAGTTCAGAGACCTAAATTTAATCATCAAAACTATAAAACTCATAGAAGAAAACATAGTAAATCTTTTTAAGCTTGGATTAGGCAGTGGCTTCTTAGATAAGACATCAAAGGCACATACAACAAAGAAACACAGATAGACTGGACATTATTAAAGCTTTAAAAAAAACTTTAACAGATTAAATTAAATCAAGTTAAAACTGTTGTGCTTTAAAGGACACCATCAAGAAAGTGAAAGGACAACATACAAGGTAGGAGAAAAATTTGCAAATATTATATATGATAAGGGATTGGTAACCAGAATATATAAAGAACCATTAAAACTCAACAGTACCAAGATAAAGAACACAACTTTACAAACGGGCAAGGGATTTGAATAGCTTTTTCTTCAAAGAAGATATATAAATAGTCAATAAGCATATTAGGGAAATGCAAATCAAGACCACAATGAACTACCACTTCACATTCACTAGAATGGCTATAATCAAAAAGAGAGACAATAAAAAGTGTTATTAAGGATGTGGAAAAATTGGAACCCTCAGTACATTGCTGGTGGGAAGTTAAAATGGTGCCGTCTCTGGGAAATAGTTTGGCAGTGCCCCAACATGTTAAACATAGAGTGACCATATAATTCAGCAATTCCACTTCTAGGTATATACCCAAAATAATAAAAAAAAATGTCTACACAAGAAGCTGTACATGAATATCCATGGCAGCATTATTCATAATAGCCAAAATATTGAAATAACCCCAAATGCCCATCAACCATTGAATAAACAAATATGGTATATCCATACAATGGAATGTCATTCAGCCATACAAGGAATGAAGTAATAATGCATGATATAAAATGGATGACCCTAAGTGAAAGAAAGTAGACACAAAAGATCATACATTTTATTATTCCATTTACATAAAATGTCCTTAACAAGCAAATTCACAGAGGTAGAAAAGTAGATTAGTGATCGCCTAGAATTGGGGATGGGGTGAATGGGGAGCAACTTAATGGATATGGGGCTTCTTCTGGGGGTGATGAAAGTGTTTTGGAATTAGGTAGTAATAGTGGTTGCATGACATTGTGAATATAATAAAAACACTAAAGGGTCAAGTTTGTGGTATGTGAGTTATATCTATCTCTCTCTATATAGATTCTCTCTCTCTCTATATATATATATAGAGAGAGAGAGATAGAGGGAGAGATTAAAGGAAGGGAAAGAGAAAAGAGAGAAAGGGAAGAAAGAAAAAGAAGAAAATAGATTAAATAGATGGAAGGAAAGGAGGGAGGAAGGACAGAGTGAAAGATAAATAAAGTAAGCTAGCCAGTTAGTCCTAATGAGTCAGTATGGCTTACATGGCTTCTTGATCAAAAGAAACAAAACCTGCTTATCAGATTCAGACTTTTCCCAGGCTTGAATGAATCTCCATGATCTTGTCCCACACAAACTTATTTACTTCTTTGATTCCAGAATCAACCTAGCCAGCCTGATCTCCATGACAGGCTTATTCTCACCTGAATGGTATTGCTTATATTGTTACCTTAACTCAGAATAACTTTCCTCTTGCCCTCCATGTTTCTAACCTTATTCTCATCTTTTAGAGAGTTTTATTTATTTATTGAGGGAGTGACTGAGAGAGAGAGAGTGCATGTGTGTGAGCGGGGCAGAGGGAGAGGGAGAGAGAGCACTTCAAGCAGACTCTGCTGAGCATGGAGCCTGACATGGGCCTGATCCCATGACCCTGAGGTCATGACTGGAGCAGAAACCAAGAGTCAGATGCTTAGCTGACTGAGCGACCCAGGCGCCCTCTAATCTTTAAGAAGTCAAAAGCAAGTGCCACCTACTCTGAAGGTGGCTCTACACTACTACATATAGACAACGTCATAGACTCTGTGAGTGTTCATTCTTTGAGGAAAGAAGCACTATGCTTCTTACCTCTCAGAGATCCTTAAATACCCTAAATACTTGTGATTTAGGTGATTCATTCACTTAAATTGCTTTTTAAAAAAATTCTCTATTGATAAGATTAATGAATAGATAGGATTGATACATGATCATTATGAGTGCTCAGCTGATTATAAAGGAATGTGTGGCTGAGAGTACTAGCTATCCATCACAATCCAATCTCCCATTTTTCCATAGAATCTGGACACATATACGCTGTTACACTCTATTTTGCAGACTTTTTTATAAATAGGTGTGGCCATAAGTCCAAGATCCTCCAACACAATGTGGATGAAGTGATGTATGCACATTCTAGGCCTTACAAGCCAATAAAATCTACCACAATTGTTTCTCCATGCTCTCTCCTGACTCCTGTGAGGGTAATGGCAATGAAAGAGCACCTTGGAAGCCATGTTTTGAAGATGACAGGGCCTGCTGTCAGCAAAATCCCTGAATAATTTCATAAAGGAGAGCTGCCTACTGACTTAAATACTTGCTCTTCTCTATTTATTCCTTTGAGGAAACTTCTATTGTGTTTAAGCTATTATCTCTTTGAAATTATTTTTGTTAGCAATCTAGCATCCCTAATTAATACAGTGTGCTCCTAAAGGATTTTTTTCAATGATTTCCCCCACTACCTACAAAAAAATTCAAACTCCTGACCTATCCCAATCTACCTTATTGATTTTTTTCTCTACTTTGCTTCATTCACCCTACATTTCTACTAAACAAAACATGGTTCTATATATAATCCATGTTTACCTCCCTGTGTTTTTTTTATAATGATCCCTTTACCTAGAACATTCTTTCATTCCAGCTCCATACATCCAAAATTCACCAATTAGCAAGACCTAAAAAAGCGACCTCTTCCCTGGGGCCTTTTCTGATTCCTCCAGATGAAAATAATTTATCCCTATTATAAATCTTAATAGAACTTCACGTTTCTTTAATTTTGCCCACTTGTTTATTTGCCAAAGAGTATGTTTTAATACTTACTCATCTGTAAGTTTCAAGGGCAGGCTCCTTATATGATTCATCTTTATAGTCTTAAGCACTTAGTACAGTACCTTTTTTTTTTTTAAAGATTATTTACTTATTTATTTGACAGATCACAAGTAGGCAGAGAGGCAGGCAGAGAGGGGGGGGAAGCGGGCTCCCCACTGAGCAGAGAGCCCAATGCGGGGCTCGATCCCAGGACCCTGGGATCATGATCTGAGCCCAAGGCAGAGGCTTTAACCCACTGAGCCACCCAGGCACCCCGGCGCAGTATCTTTTACTGAGCAGAAATTCAATAAATATTTGTTAAATGTAAAAGAAAAATGAAGTAATATCAATTCTCTTAAGTATTCCCACTACCATCCTACTTAGATTAATAATACCTCCCATCGATCTCAGGCTTCTCTGTCCTTCTTATCACAATTTTCAAATTAATGGAGCTCTATTTAATGTGATTTTATGATTGGAACATACACACAGATGGGTTCATAATGAAGTCATACCTGGCAGTATCCAATTTTAGGATTCCTGTATGCATAAGCAGTAAGCACCCGCCTCAGAGCAGATATGCCAGTGTCACTCTGAAAGGCTGGGTGTTCAGGCAGGGAGCGACGCAAATCACGTTCAATTTCTTCAGTAGCCAAGTTGCAGGTCCCTAAGGACTGCTCAACCACTTCAGCATAATAGCCAGGATTAGCAGCCATGTCATTAACAGCACCTGTATAGATGATTGCATTAACATACAAAAGAAGAAGAATGTAATAAACCTACTCTTTGCATATATACATAAAGAATTGGATTACTTTAAATTTAGCTTTGTACTCAAGTGATGTCCTAGTACAAACAAAAGAAAAGGCATCACTAGAATCTATAACACTGGGATACCAATTTTATCCAATAGAATTTTCACGAACTGTTTTTTCCCATTTAAGTTTCCTTTGAAGGTAGAGATAGAGATACCCCCAATTAGCTGTATCTTGCCTAATAAACTAATTTGCTCAAATAATAGATTTGTGGATACACAGGTAAATACACAGAACTACCTTATTCTTTTTGACTAATCTGAATTCATATTGAATGAGACTTTATTCTAGCCATCCTTATAATTATTTTTACTTAGTGTATAACTTCTAGAAGGGGCATAGCTAATGTCTATTAATAAAGTGAATATATGTAATACCTGAAAAAAGCATCCAGAGCTCTCCTCTTAAGGTCTCTGGAATCCCTCTTACAACCAGGTCTCGAGTCTTTTTGGTCCGAAACATGCTAACACCACGCCCACATTCTGTAAATAGAATGTTCCATGACTGTTCCTTCATCTTTTCTTTCAACTGTAACAAAAAATCAACCAAAGAAACATGGTGAGAAATTAACTTCTTTCAAACAATCTGAAAACTCTCTTCACTGTGAAACAATACTTATGGAAATCAAGAACACAGAAAATCAAAATCAGTATTCACAGAGGGGTCAAACACTGGACCACTCGTCACAACTGTTCTGAATCCATATGAGCATAACAGCTTTAATTTGCTATTTTAATTCTTATCCAAACTCACATAAAAATGGGAAAAGCATCAATACTTCAGCAATAAAGCTCTGAATCATCATTATCCCCCAATCACCTTGATTTTAGGATTATTGACAACCTATGCAAATAAAACCTAATGTTCAATTTTCATTAATTCTTGATAACAGCCCTTTTGTTTTTTTATTTGTTTTTTTTTTCTGTAATAGCCCTTTTGTGTAATGGAATGAAAGAAGTCACACAATAGTACCTGCTAGAAAACGTTTTCAAGCACCAAAAGAAGTTTTCAGTTGTGATACCTTCTAATCTGCTCTAAGATTTTTATTTTTGATCAACTGTTTCAGTCCATAGATTCAAGTATTTTGTTTTCCTACCATTTTGGAATTAAGAGTCTCCAAATTCTGAGGGTGAAATACTGTCATTAAGGCTTCGGTGTTCACAGTTTTACTGCATTCTCTCTGACATGTCAAAGATTGTACCTCAGTATTATCAGATGGATCTGTAGAATCAGAGCTAATAGAAACCTGAAAAAGATAAAATGTAAATTGTCCCAAATGTATGCTTAAAAATTTCTGCAAG
The DNA here is from genome assembly GCF_011764305.1 of Mustela putorius furo. Taxonomy (NCBI): domain Eukaryota; kingdom Metazoa; phylum Chordata; class Mammalia; order Carnivora; family Mustelidae; genus Mustela; species Mustela putorius. The sequence continues at coordinate 18,983,997 of NW_025422049.1, forward strand.
AAGAAAATGTACTAATGCTTTATGTGTCATTTATAAACCACAATCTACATAATAAAGATTAAAGCAATGTCTCACATTGTTTTTCTATCAAAACCAGAGATGTCAACAAATCAACATCTGGACTCATATGCATACTCAGGACTTCAGTGAACCCACTCCCTTACAAAAACAACAAAATACTGGCAAAAAATTTTAAAAGTACCAGTTCAGAACACTGGAAATTTACCAAAGGCACAGAACGAACTGCAAAAACATCGATAACAACTGAAACTAATGAAGCGCAGTAGGAACACCAGATTCCGTGAAGTTTTGTCTTGAGGCTAGTAGTGTCATCATCCCTCCCTCCCAAGCTCAGAGGTGTGGTAGCCATGAAAGCCTGCGTTAACACAGCCAATGGATCTTTCGGAGCTTCATTAAATTCCCCCTCTCCAAGAACAAACAGTATTTTGGCCCAAACAAACAGCTCCCTAGAAAATCTCCATTCCAGAGTGGCGTTATCATTTGATTTGATTCAGAGCTCAGGTCTAGGAAAAAATCCTCATTCCCCAGGGCCTTTGAGAAAGCCAGGGTAATCAGCTGATAACATCACAGCCTCCGAAGGCTATGATTTCAGTTTGGAGCAAACAAGAGTCTGGCTAAAAATCTAAAAGGAAGATCTGGATAACTAGGTAAACTCAGAGAACTTTGAAAGATTGTAAAGTATTCTTGAGGATCTAGATGTATGTATGCATGTACAGGGGTGTGAAACTGCCCAGGAAAGAAATGGGACATTGGAAGGCCCCAGTCACTCAATTCTGGCTGATTTTGAAGGTAAGTAAGCAATGAAACCTAGGCTGGATTTATAAACTGCATGAAGTTTGAGATATAACTTCACGTAAAAATTCCCCTGGTAAAAAGTAGAAACTTAATGGTTCAAGGCATCTATAAGGAGCTCTTCTGATCCATCACTGGCTGACCACCAATTTATACTGACTCATGGGGGTAATCCATAAAAGCCAGGTTTAAAAATAAAAATAAGAACTATTAAAAAAAAAAAAGCAACCAACAGAAAATGGCTTTGAGAGGGCCCAGCTCCTGGATTTTGTAAACTAAGAATGTAAAGTAGCTATTGTAAATATATTAAAAGAATGAAAGGAAATGATGTTTTAAAAAATAAAAGACCAAGTTAAAAAGTGGGCAAAAAATCTGAATAGAGACCGCACCAAAGAAGATATAAAGATGACAAATAATCATATAAAAATGCTCAATATTATATCATTGAGGAAATGCAAATTAAAAAAAAAACAATGAAATACTATTGGCTATTATAATGGTTAAAATCCAAAACACTGACAATAACAAGTACTTGTGGCTGAGGATATGGAAAAAGAACTCTCATTAATTACTGGTGGAAATGTAAATGGTACATCCACTTTGGAAGATCATTTGGCAGTTTCTTAGAAAGCAAAACATAGCCCTACCATATGAATCAGGAATTGTGCTCCTAGGTATATAACCAAGTAGTTGAAAACGTATGTCTACATGAAAATCTGCATGTGAATGTTTATAGCAGCTTTATTCACAGTTGCCAAAAATTGAAGGCAAATAAGGTGTCAAGAGGTGAATGGATAAACACGGTGGTATATCCAGATAATGAAATATTTTTCAGCAATAAAAAATAGACTATTAACAAAACATAAAGAAAAAGAAAATTTGAACTTACTAATAACATGTAAGGGCACTGAATCTGTAATCCAAAACCTCCCACCAGAGAAAAACCCTGGACCAGATGGCTTCATGGGTGAATTCTATCAAACATTTAAAGAAGAATGAATGCCAATCCTTCTCAAATTCTTCCAAAAAAGTGAAGGGGATGGGAACACTCCCAGACTAATTTTACAAGGCCTGCATGCCCTTGATATTAAAGCCAAATAAGAACACTACAAGAAATTATAAGCCAAAATCTCAATGAGTACAGAGGCAAAAATTCTCAACATACTAGCAGATCAAATTCAACAGCACATTACAAGGATCATATACCATAATCAAGGAGAACTTATTCCTGGGAAGCAAAGATAGTTCAACATACACAAATCAATAAATGTGATATACCACATGAATAGGATAAAGGATAAAAATCATCTGATCATACCCATAGATGCAGAAAAAACATTTGACAAAATTCAATATCCTCTCATGATTAAAAACTCTCAACAAAGTGGGTATAAAAGAAATATAACTCAATATAATAAAGGACATATATGGCAAGCCCACAGCTAACATACTCCAAGGTAAAAGGTTGAAATCTTTTCCTATGAGATCAGGAACAAGATATAGTTGCCTAGTCTCACCACTCCCATTCAACATAGTACTACAGGTTCTAGCTAGAGCCATCAGACAAGATAAAGAAATAAAATATGTCCAAATAGTAAAGGAAGAAGTAAAATTGTCCCTTCTGACTAAAATGATTTTGTCTACAGAAAACCCTGAAGACTCTACCGAAAAACTACTACAACTGATCAATGAATTCAGTTAAGTTGCCGAACACAAAATCAATGTACAGAAATCTGCTTCATTCCTATACACTAACAATGAAGCAGCAGAAAGTGAAATTAACAAAACAATTTCATTTACAACTGCAACAAAAACAATAAAGTAGGAATAAACTTAACCAAATAGGTGAAAGACCTGTACTCTGAAAACTATAAAACGCTGATCAAAGAAATTCAAGACAACACCAAAAAATGGAAAGATATTCCAGGCTTATGGGTTGGAAGAAAAAATATTGTTAAAATGTCTTTTTTACCCAAAGCAATCTACACATTTAATGCAATCCTTATAAAAATTCCAATAGCATTTTTTACAGAATTAGAACAAACAATCCTAAAATGTGTATGGAACCACAAAAGACTTCAAAAAGCCAAAGCAATTTTGGAAAAACAAAACCGAAAGTATCATAATTCTAGATTCCAAGTGATATTACTAAGTGGTAGTAATTAAGACAGCATGGTACTGGTATAGACACACAGATCAATGGAATTTAATGGAAAACGCAGACATAAACCCACAATTATAGAGTCAATTAATCTTCAACAATAGAGGAATGAATATCCAATGAGAAAAAGTCTCTTCAAAAAATGGTGGGAAAACGGGGCGGCCCCATGCAAAAGAATGAAACTGGACCACTTTCTTACACCATACACAAAAATAAACTTAAAATGGATTAAAGATCTAAATGTGAGACCTGAATCCATAAAAAATAATTGAAGAGAGTATAGCAGTAATATCTCTCACATCAGCTGTAGCAACATTTTTGTAGATATGTCTCCTGAGGAGAGGGAAACAAAAGCAAAAATAAACTATTGGGACTGCATCAAAATAAAAATTTTCTGCACAGTGAAGGAAACAATAAACAAAACTAAACGGCAACCTACTGAATGGCAGAAGATCTTTGCAAATGACATATCTGACAAAGGGTTAGTATCCAAAATATATATAGAACTAAAACAACTCAATACCCACAAAACAAACAATGCAACTTAAAAATAGGCAGAAGACATGAACAGACATTTCTCCAAAGACATCCAGATGGCCAACAGACACATGATAAGATGCTCAACTTCAGTCATCATCAGGGAAACGCAAATCAAAACTATAATGAGATATCAGATACCTCACACGTGTTAGAATGGTTAAAATCAACAACACAAGATACAGTGTTGGCAAGGATGTTCAGGAAAAAGACACCCTCTTGCACTGTTGGTGGGAATACAAACTAGAGCAGCCACTCTGGAAAACAGTATAGAAGTTCCTCAAAAAGTTAAAAATACAACTATCCTACTGTCCAGTAATCACACTACTGGCTATTTACACAAAAAATACAAAACCGCTAATTCAAATGGATACAGGCACCTCTATATATATTGCAGCATTATTTATAATAGCCAAACTATAGAAGCAGCCCAAGTGTCCATGAATAGGTACATGGATAAAGAAGGTATATAAATATTATATATGTAATATTTCACTATATGAAATATTATTATATGAATCATTATATAAGTATGTTATATATACTACATATGAATATATGTATTGTGTATGAATATATGTATATGTGAATAATATGAAATATTTCATATAATGAAATATTAAATATACATTATACATAATATATAAAATATTATATAATGAAGTATGCAAAATATATATAATAAAATATTATTTAGCCATAAAAATGAATGAAACCTTGCCATTTGCAACAACATGGATAGAGCTAGAAAGCATAATGAGGAGCAAAGTAAGTCAGCCAGAGAAAGACAAATACCACATGATCTCACTCATAATGTGAAATTTAGGGAAAAAACAAATAAGCAAACCAAAAAAGACTCTTGGCAACAGAGAACAAATTGATGGTTACCAGAGAGGAGGTATATGGTATATGGTAGATGGGGCAAATAGGAAACGAGGATTAAAGAATACACTTAAAAAAACATTTCCTAGCAAACCAGTATACCGACTGGTATTTTGTAAATACTCTTACTAAAACCTCTAAAAATGGGTAAGAGAAACCAGAAAACCTTAGAACTCTGACATACATCTGAAAAGATGATAAACTCATTTTGAAACAAAATCCTTTCTTTACCATTGATCATACCTAACTACTAGAGACACCTGAGAGTTTTGAGGGGAAATGCCAGTTCTTTGGATATAAGAGACACAGATAGATTGAAGGAGAAAGAAAGAAAAGCAGAGCATTAAATCTAACACAGGGAATGAATCTGGAGTGGAACAGGACAGGAAAAAAGTGATATAACCAAGAATATGGAAGCACTGTGAGAGAAACTACCAGGACTACAGGTTTTTTACCGTGTCCTCAATATCAAACTAAGGAATATCTTGGGCACACACCTGAGGAGTATGAAAGATTATAAAGTTGGGGCATGAAAATTCTTGATGGTTAACTTGATTCTGGTTCTGGAACTGAGACATATATTTTTTAATTACATGTTTTTATTGTTTTTCCATTATCAAAGAAAAAGCTAGTCTTATCAATACTGCACTGTAACTGACTTAGCTTAATATTTTTAGTTTCTACTCTGGAGAGGTAAAAGCCACTGTAATCCTATCTAAATAAAATAACACAGCCAGTAAAGCCAATGTTGATTTTTTCCTTTGAATTCCTAATTAAAACACAATAGTTATAATGTGATAAGTTTTATCAATCTATTAAAACATGAGTTTCCTAGGCACTGAAAATGAAAATTAATTTGAATTGAAAGTATCTACATTTCCATAGAGGACTCACTAAACATCAAAATCAGTCTCTTAACCACCCTTTGCCAAGATTTGCCTTCTTCAATATTTTACTAGTAAATAGCTTTGCCACTATTTTGCTGTGAGCTATATTATGTAAGTAAGGCTAAGCTACTCGATATTAAATAAAAGATATTTAGACTGGTTTAAAATTGCTGTCTCTCTACAGCAGTCAGAGGAGAGTCTTTTTAAGGCCTTACTGAATTCCCAAATAGTCTGGAGTTATTAAAAGCCATATTACATGAAAGTATAAGATGTATATAACTGAAATACTGCAGATATATAGTTAAGAAAGATCAGATGATAATAATTTTTAAAATATAGTTCCTAAAGAAGGATAAAGTTCCTAATTCTCACTTCTGCTTTAAAAAGTGACTTAGAGAATGTAATTTCTTTGGTTTTAGTCTTTAAAAAAATAAACCTAAGCATGAATAGAAAAAGTACTCTGAGTTCCTTTGGAAAGAATGGAGCACATGAAAGAATTTTTTTGGAAAAAAAATGATTTGATTGCTATATAATTACCTCTGTGCTAATATCGTGATACTGACTTGAAGCTGCCCCACACTTGAGTCTGAGTTTTGTCACCAGCTGCTCAAAATCTTTAACTTCACTGAAGCGAAAAGCTGTTTTTCCTTTGATGCTAATGATGACAGATTTGCTGGAATCATTTGGCTTATCTATAGCTAAGACCTGGGGGGTGAAAACATAAATGAATCACATTCTCCCTTGTTGCTAACGCTTTCAGGCAAAATATGTTTTAGCTTAATCTTTTGTGGCTAAGGCTTTGATCCATAGTATGACTTATTAAGAAATAGACTTTGGGTACTAGCTGCACCAATGACACAAGTAAACTCAGTGAAAGTTATTAAATTCTCAAGAAAAACGCTTAATTAACATGTAGCCTTAAAAAATGACAAGATAAATGTAAAAATTCAGCGCTATAATGTTGACAATCCATTTCTAACCTACATAAAAGCTATCAATTATATTCTTTTTGACTATCTCTCTCTCTCTCTCTCTCTATATATATATATATATATATATACACGCATATACATATACATATAGTCTTTTTGACTATATGTCAATAATCTAAGTATTTATGTCACAAATGTCTGGCCGATCATGTTCCATCTCGAGTCATCCTGAACCCTTATCTGATTTGTAAATTTTTAATTTTTTTCTATTCTCACTTTTAATGAAAGCTATAATGCTCTTATCCTAGTATTCTTATCCTAAAGAATAATACTGAACTTAAAAAATGAATATTGGGGCACCTGGATGGCTTAGTTGGTTAAGCATTTGACTCTTGATTTTGGCTCAGGTCATCATCTCAGGGTTGTGAGATCAAGCCCTGCATTGGGCTCACACTGAGTGTGGAGCCTGCTTGAGATTCTCTCTCTCTCTGCCCCTCCTTCCTCCCTCCCAACCTGCTTGTTTGTGTTCTCTGTCTCAGAAAAAAAATTCTTTAAAAATTACTAAAATGGTGGTGCATATAGAGTTTTCAATAATTTACAGTTAAGTGATATTTTATTCTTTGAAAGGTAGCATGTTCAAACTAAAATTGCTATGTAACCAAATTTGTATTACCTCTCGTAATGGAATGATTACACTATGTTGATTGCCATCCTGGCTAGCAAAGCAGATATAGTTTTCTGAGATACACATTTTTCCATGAGTATTAAAATGGCTGAATGGTACCCATAAGAAACACTCATGTACTTCTTTCAAAGTCTCTTCTTTGGGGATCCTAAAAAAAGCACCGAACTGCTCACTGTGGGCTCGAATTTCCAAACCTCTGCAGAAAAGAAAAAAGAGGGTTCAAATAATGACTTCTAAAGAGCACATATGCCCATATTGATTAATTGAAATGTACTTTAAAGCAGAAAGATTACATACTACATGCTATGTTTTTCAACAAATTATGTAATGGAAGAAACACATGGATTCATAACAAATACATTTTCTTTGTTCCCTTTTCAAATTTTGTTTTATTACTAAATACAATGCACAAAAGTTAGAGATGATGTAGGACTTTAAACCATCTGTTAAGGAGTGATTTGCTGGAAGATTTTTGCTATATTATTGTACATTCATAATATGTGAATATAGTTAAAACCAGTATTAGCAAACAACTTTTATATGTGGTTATCAGATAATCAAGAGTCACCCAGTTTAAACAAAATAAAAATGAAAAATAAAAAAAGGAAGAGAAAAATTAAAAACGAAAATTTACAGGATCAAAATTTAGACAAGAAGAAAAATATATAAAAATAGTATTAAAATTAAGTGAAACAAACATTTAAATGAAAGTTTAAAGAAATCCACACTAGCAGCAAAATTAAAAGCATTGCTTGCACAGTATTGGACACCGGATAGGTGTCAAGAAATAAAGATGACTTGTTAACTGATATATAAATATATGAATAAAAACCAATTAGTTAAAATAGTATAATTTTTCTAGAGGCAGTAAACACTTGTGTTAAGCAGCAATGCCATCTGGGGTAGTAAGTAAATTATGCAAGTTCTAACTCAAAGCAAACATAGTTAAAACCAAATTCATCCTTCCAGCATATATTATTTGAATATGTGTTATTTCATCATGTCTTTCAAAAGAATTCTGATTAGCAAAAAACCACATTAATTTTACCTCACTTAAGTTATAATTTGGTGGGTTAGTATTATTTTAAAAGCAGAGGACTGCTTATATAAATGAAAAGATGTCCATGATATATTATTTTAAGGTGGGGAGAAAAGGAGACTGTGCAATAATATGTGATGTTTAGTTCCAATAATGTTTTTTGCAAATACTTTTTAATTAATGCATTAAAAAGCCTGGAAGGATATACTACCAAACGTAACCATTGCTAATGTGTTTCTATACTATTTAAGTTATAGAAGAAATACATATTTGTAAATAAAGGTAATAAAAGGTAATAAAGGTAATAAAGATACTCAATTTTAGAAAAAAGTCATTTGTAGGCTAAGTCTAAATAAGTTATTGTTCTTTTTAACTTACTAGTAAGAAGGATTTAGATATATATGATTTTCAATAGGCTCTCTTAAAAATACACATAGACAAAAGAGGATTTCCTATGTCATTTAAATACAGATTTGGTAATGAATGACTCATTGATAGATGGCTTTTTAAAGGATATTCTAAGGGAAATAAAATGGCTAAAAAGTTTATGTTTCTGGTGGCCAATCAAGGAACAAACTACAAAAACGAAGGCTCAACTATAATATAACATAAACTGAATTCCTAATCCTCACAGAGTTCTATTTATAAATGATGCACACTGGGACCTTTAAAAAATTCACCTTGCTGATCTATTTTCCAGAAAAGCAGACACACTCACAAAGAAGTCCTTATATATACATATTTTAGAAAATGGTTAGAAATAGGCAAATAGAACAACTATATCCAGTTAGGATTATGTAGTAATCACACAACCCTCTAGGTCACTTGTTCTGGTCTATCCATAGGACTGCAACTTGGGTTCCTCTTAGTTTCTCATACAGTCTATAGCCTCATGCTCCTTGCCAGAAGAATCTGTATTCACTAGCTATTTCTAGATCCTCTCTTCTCTCCCTCTCCTTTGGCATGCTTATTTCAGTCAACTGTTCTGAGTGTTGAGCAGTATGAAAGGGCTCTGGTCAGTTTCAGCAAACCAAATATAGTGGCAAAAAGCTATCAGAGATACTTCTCATGCAGGCATTAATAATGATTAACATTTATCTAGTGTTTTATATTTTACAAAGTGTTCTCACATATTACATTGTTCATTCCTCATAAGTGCTCTGTGAGGTAGAAATGATTCATGAGGATACTTAGGTCCTGAGAGATAATGACTTGTCCAAGTGTTGTTATACTCTTATTATAAAGCCCATGCTCCACTGACTCCACTAACTTGCCTCTTCATAAAAAATTATGCGGTCTAGGGGCACCTGGGTGGCTCAGTTGGTTAAGTGGCCAACTCTCGATTTCAGCTCAGGTCATGATCTCAGGGTTGGGAGAGTAAGCCCCAAGTCAGGCTCTGCACTCAGTATGGAGCCTGCTTGTCCCTCTCCCTGCCCCTTCTCCCCATACATAAATAAAATCTTTAAAAAAAATGATGCTGTCTATGAATTATGTTTAAAAGTAAACAATACATTTTACAATATCAGATCTGAAACTGTTCAGACTACTCATAGAGAAATGTATACCCACCATGCATATAAAAATCTCTATATTTCTAAAAGCACTCCAGGGCAAATCCTATTGGGATTTTGATAAATAATTTTCAATCCTAACTTCTACCACTTCATAAGATTAAACTTTATGGAGGGAATACTATTTGTGAAATGCATATGTTTAAACTAAATAAATACCCCACACATCAATGATTAAGTCCAAAGAAAGATTATCATATAACATAGAACAGTTAACTTTTAATGATAATCAATGTTATGATTCTTTGGTAAAACAATACTTAAAAAGTGTTAATCAAGCTTTGAATACCTCTTGGTGATTTGTAGAGGATCATCAAGGATTGGGTCATTAGCAAAAGTTTCCTTATCAAAAAGTCTCTTTATAGCATAGTTTGCCAGCTGTTCCATAAGAAGGTATGTTTCATTAATATGCAAAAACATTGAAAAGTAGTGATTCTCCCCTTGGGAACACACATGAATACTCTCTGTTAGTATAACATTTGAAGTCTTTTCAAGTTTTGAGACTGCATCCCAGGAGATAATGAGTTTTACTGCAAAAAAGAATTATAAGCAGATATGATTAAGTTTTTCAATATTGATTAATGTTTATCAATGAGGTCTTTTAAAATAGTTAACCACTTGAAAAATGCTATGAACAACTAAAATACTTTAGACTTCAAGGTTAGTTAAAATTCTGAAGCATAAACATGAACATAACAATAGTTGATGATTCTAGGAACAGATACAATTTTTTAAAAAATTATTCTGATTTTTTTAAAAGATTTTATTTATTTATTTATTTGACAGAGAGAAATCACAAGTAGACGGAGAGGCAGGCAGAAAGAGAGAGAGAGGGAAGCAGGCTCCCTGTTGAGTAGAGAGCCCGATGCGGGACTTGATCTCAGGACCCTGAGATCATGACCTGAGCTGAAGGCAGCGGTTTAACCCACTGAGCCACCCGGGCGCCCCAATTATTCTGATTTTATATTTGAATCTGTTACTTTACATATTTGCATAATCACTGCTGTAAAAGCTATATGTATGCTCTTAACATTACTGTCTGATTCTTCTTTACAACGGTGGGCCATTAGATACTATGGTTACTATCTTATACTGTATTTCTAAAACAAGGATTAAAACATGAATTGCAGAGAGTCGAGAGTTTAGAACAAGACAAAGAAAGGAACTATATGCCAGGTCACCATCATTATTTAATATTCATTCACTTCTCACAATATGCAAGGCATTCTATATATACTTTCAGTAGCTCCTATGTTAAGGATTCTTTCTCTAGATGAAGTGAACTTTTTAATGTACAGTTTAATTACTCTTAATATCAATCCTATTGCTTTATATACAATCTAACAATACTACAGAGTTGACAGGTCAGTCAGCAAATTCAAAGTCATGATAAGCAACAGAAACCACTTACTTTCTGATCCCAACAGAAAAGAATAGAAGCTCAGAAAGTTGGTGCTAAGATAGAGCCAACCCTGACAAGGAACCCGTCCTTTCCAATAACTGCATGAGTAATAGGTCACTAACTTCTCCTGCTCTGGTAAACCAAAACATTTTTCAAATTTCAAAAGGGCTTCTCGAAATTTCTCAGGATCATCTTCTTTTGCAAAAGAATGTTTTCCCTCTTCAGCAATCAATCCCTAAAGGAGGTAAAATATTTTTTTAAAAAATTAATTATTACTTACTAATAAAAACACATTTTATGTATTTAAAAAGTTCACTAAATACAACTGTGTATGTAAACGCTTCTCTTAGAACAGAGGTGAGAAAATTTTCTTTAATTAGGTAATTGGTTTTTTTCTAATGCCTCACAAGGAGCTACTACAAATATGGGTGCTAATTTCTTTTTTTTTTGGTGCCAAAACTCAGGATCGAACCTGCAAAATATTTTTTGAGTGAAGGATTCATCCAAACTCCAAATTCAAGAAATACTGAAATGAAAATATCCCTAAGAGCACTCACAAGGGCACCAAAAACTAATTACTGACTTTGTAATTTCCTTTAGCACTGATTCTGACATTCCTATGTGTATTTCTGCCAATCCTGAAAGGTGTCAGTAAAACAATGACCTTTCCCACATGGCCTTTGATCCTAAAATAAGAGGTTCAAAGATTTTTGTATTCCACCTACAAAATATATCCATCACTTACTCTTATCTTTCCTTGTACAAAATTAGTAATATCTTCATTTGAATCAAACACAGATAAGGTCTTCATGATATTTTGTTCCAACCAATCCCAATGTTTGGTTATTTCCTCTCTGTTGGCTCCTGATTAATAATGAAAGAGAATAAAAGATTCAAGGGAAATTCCACAACAAAACTGCTCTTGATATTTACAAGTTCAGTTTAAAAAGAAATAAAATTATATTTGCTTGTTTTCAGAAATGATGATCATAAAAGAATAAATATATTAATTACATTTATTCTCCTCTTCATCTGTATATGTAGGGATAAATACTATTTTTTATTATAAACAAAAGACTTAAATATTTAATGAAAGGGGAAAAAAGTAAACAAAACTCATGAGAAAAGATATAAAATTCTGAAAACAAGATGCCAGTAACTGGTGCCTACAGCAACCAATACTTTTTAAGAGAATATACAGTTTGCCAGAACATAAATAAATAATTTAATCCATAGCCTTCAAAAAGTACAGTCAGTATTGTCCCTATAATCTGTGTGACTGCAAACAGCATCCACATCACAATACTATGTACACTGTGTAAAAAATATGTATTTCAACTGTGGCAACTCTACTTATCTTAGAAGGTGAAGCTTTTGTTCAGTCACCCTTTTCATTAAAAGCCCTAGTTAACCTAAAGAAGTTTCATCAAAGAGGTTAGAAACCCTATAGCAAGTAAATCCACGTGACTGCCAGATCAGTGTTAGGTAGGTAGCTTGTCAAGGGTCAAATATTACAGTTAGCTCTGGGTTGCTTTGGCTTAAACAACATAACATGTTTAAGATCTTAAGGCATTTAAGATCTCCCCAGCATTGTAGATTATAAAAGATCTTTAAGATCTTTTTACCTTTAAGATATCCTTTAATAAGGGGCACCTAAGTGGCTCAGTGGGTTAAACCTCTGCCTTCGGCTCAGGTCATGATCTCAGGATCCTGGAATCGAGCCCCACATCCGGCTCTCTGCTCAGCAGGGAGCCTGCTTCCCCATCTCTCTCTCTCTCTGCCTGCCTCTCTGCCTGCCTCTCTGCCTACTTGCGATCTCTTTCTCTGTCAAATAAATTAATAAAATCTTAAAAAAAGAGAGAGAAAAAAAAGATATCCTTTAATAAGATACCTTTAAAATCTCCCCAGCACTGTGGATTATAAAAATCTCATTCAAAAGGAACATCTTGGCTCCTTGGTATGTTTTATGATACATGGAAGTGATACATTAACTGAAACTGCAGAACTGCCTATTTTTTATACTCCAGTTAGAAACTGTATTCATGTTACTAATGTCACAATACCAAGTCTAATAACTATCTTTAATGAATCACAAATAAAAGTCATGGGAAAATTTTAAGCCTTTATTTTGGTTCTTTAGGTATAAGGAAGTTGGTAATTATTATATTTCTTCAAGTTGGTAATTATTGTATTTCTGCATCATGTTATATTGGGGGAATAAGTTATGTAATAGTCCTTCTTCTTTAAAGTAGAATGGATATTTTTCCCTGAATAATTTCTACCAACCAGATTTAGATGAGGTTACAAATGTCTCATAATGTCAGCAGGCATAATGTCATCTTCATTTAGTTTAAAGGTTTTTGTTTGTTTATTTTTTATTTGACAGATGGAGATCACAAGTAGGCAGAGAGGCAAGCAGAGAGAGAGGAAGGGAAACAGGTTCCCCGCTGAGCAGAGAGCCCGATGTGGGGCTCGATCCCCAGACCCTGGAATCATGACCTGAGTAGAAGGCAGAGGCTTTAACCCACTGAGCCACCCAGGTGCCCCATGGTCTTCATTTAGTTTAAATGACATTCAATTTAAGAAAGCCAAAAGAAAAAACTCATTGGCAATGCTTAAATAAATATATAGGGAGATGCAAAAGATAAGCCCCATCTTTAAAAATTCATGGTATGCTGTATGTTCACACATATGAACTATCCAGGAATTTACATGCTTTTTTTTTAAAGCGTATCTATCTACTTGAGAAGAGAGGGGGAGATGAAAGAAAGAGAAAAATGCAGTCTTTCAACATGAAAAAGGCCAGAAATCCAGGATTTTAATTTAAACCAACATTATAATGGCATCATAAGAGAAATAAACTGTCATTGTGGGTTTTAAAAAAAATTTTGAGTTGTTTTATTAGGAAGAACATCCTAATTCATTTTCTTTCTACTATGTATATAAATGTAGATCTGAAGTACATCAGCATAAATGAGAATGTAGCATTACCAGTAAAACATCTCTTTTATTTCAAGGATATAATGCCTTGTGTGAGAAAGTAGATGTGTAACTAAAAATGTTTCAATTTTTCAGACTTATACTTTCTTAGGGGACAATCTTTAGTTTTGGGCTTGATTCTCCTAATCTGAGTTATTACAGATGAAATGTGAGGATTTCTCATCTTCTCAGCGGTTGGGTGCAGCAGATTTAAGTTGAAGAAAGGAATCCTATAGCAGTAGTGCTGACCAAAATTTGCTGGAATACATGCTTCAGGTCCCTCACACTAATGGATTTTTAAAAAAAAAATTGTAATAATCTGTAATCCTTCTTTCCTGAACAATTAGATATCTGGCTATTCTCTTAATGTAGAGTTACATATTTAACTCCTTTCTAAATCAAAACTGGGGAGTATAAATACATGTAAATATTCAATTTCTTAGTATGCTTATTTGTTTGGATTATACATTTTAAAAATTGTACTCACCACATGCAATTGACAGGTAAACTTGAGAATCTGGTGTCTGGTGTAGGATGCGAAATGGAGCAACTTTAGCAGTAGAATCTAAAACTGAATCAAGAGTCCCAACTAGGAGTCCTGTTGTAATAAAGAGACCGCTAAAATAAAGATTTTACAAAACATAAAGCCAGTATCACTTCATCTAAAAACTCATGGATTAATCTTTTTAAAAATTTCTAGCCCAGAGTTTTCCTTATAAAGATTTTCTTAAAGAAAAAATATCTTCAGACCAATACGAGTAATCCTTGAGAAAATTATCTTTCAATTAAAAAAAAAAGTCAGGTTCAATTGTATGAATATCACTGTATATTTACAGCACTTATATATATCCTTTATAAGGTTGTATATATAGCAGAAAAGAATGTAGATTCTTGTACCAGAGATTTCCTGGGTTTGAATACTGGCTCTGTCACCTGTGCCAAATCGAACCAGCTGTACTTACTTTTTCTTCATCTTCATTTGTAATACAGGGGGTTAAAATAGACCTTACCACAAAGGGTTGTTGTAAAGAGGAAATGAGCTATTATTACATATGAAAATTAGAAAAATGTTTACCATATAGTAAAGCACTCATTGTTAACAAATACTATAATTATATAAGAAAATCTTGGGTATTCAAACAAGGTAAAACCTTGACTAACTAAAATGTATAAGAAGGGGATTTTCTTTTTAACAATTCTCAATTCCTCAATTCAGAATTCAAGGCTTTTGATCAATTAGTTCCAATGCATCATCGGATTATATCTCCTACTCTTCCCTAGAAAAAAGTTTGGTGCTTTAATAATCAACTAATTTAATTTCTTTGTTAAGAGTCTTTGCTAAGCAATTTTCTTTTTACCTATGCATGCTAATGTAAGTCTTCTAGTTCAGTCCATAACCCAAATTCTACATTTTCCTCAAGACCTACTTCCCACATAAAATCTTTTGTGGCAATCCCAAGCAATAATACCTTCTCTTTTTCCTGATTACTTTGAACACTTAAAATCTATACCATACAACCTAGCATTTTGATTATTACGCTAGTTATTAAAACTATTTCTAAATGTTTCACGTATATGAATCTAGACTCCTTATCTAGATTATTAGTTCTCAGAGGACAATAATCATGTCTCCTACTTCTGGGTGTGTACTCCATCTACCTTTCAACATGTTGCTAGGCACAACAGGAGCAAAATTTCAATGGGATGACTGAAATATATAAAACTACCTTCCCTTGATTGATTGAGTGTTGGTGTTGTTTTATAAGGCATTTCTCTTTAATTTAGCATAGAGATTTGAGAAAAAATTTAAACCAATTACAAAATAGGCTTTTGGCTATTTTCCTATTCCTATCTTTACTCACTTAAAAGGAATTAAGATTACAAGCAAGCTTTGAATGAGAATATAGGTAGGTTGGCAGATGTGTGGTAGAAAGTTATAATGAGCATTGAGGGAGGTGGTAAATTAGAACATTAGGTGGTAGAATAGAGATACAAAGAGAAATCTGGCTCAGATGAAAGGAAAGGTTAAGAGTGTAAATGTAAGAAATCAGTAAAAAATAAAATCAGGGGTCACAAATGCAGCCTAATATCAATTAGCAATCTGACAGAGAGTTTCATGGATTTTTTTTAAAAGATTTTACTTATTTATTTGACAGACAGAGATCACAGGTAGGCAGAGAGGCAGGCAGAGAGAGAGGGAGGGAAGCAGGCTCCCTCAATCCCAGGATCCTGGGATCATGACCTGAGCCAAAGGCAGAGGCTTTAACCCACTGAGCCACCAGGCACCCCTGACAGAGGGTTTTGATAGTGGAGTAAAGTATCAAGATTTTGGCAATGGCAACATGTACAGATTACAGAGAAAAAAAGTGATCTGATATGAAAAATGTTCTGGTATGAGTGGAAGAATTTAAGAAACAGAAATAAGAAAATCCAGACAACATTATTAAAGAGTAGGTGCTGGGGAAGAGAGAATGGGAATGAGGAGGAGAGACAGAGGAGGTGATTATATTTCATCTAATGATCATGGAATTCCTGGAGGGTTTAGAGAAAAAAGAAAAAAATAATTCTATCACTTTCAGCATGAAAAAGAGACTGTGAGAAATTGGATTTGGCTAAAAGATGAAGGATAAAGAAAGAAAAGTAGAAGCTAAACATTGCAGATAGCCTCTTCAGATCAATGTGATTGAAATTATTCAGGAAATGCAAAAAAAAAGGAGACTGTTCTCAGTTTGAAGACCAGAAAGGGAAAATATTCAGAAGAAAGATAAAAGAATAGAAAGAAGAACCAAAAAAGAACCAAAAATGTTCTGGTATGAGTGGAAGAATTTAAGAAACAGAAATAAGAAAATCCAGACAACATTATTAAAGAGTAGGTGCTGGGGAAGAGAGAATGGGAATGAGGAGGAGAGACAGAGGAGGTGATTATATTTCATCTAATGATCATGGAATTCCTGGAGGGTTTAGAGAAAAAAGAAAAAAATAATTCTATCACTTTCAGCATGAAAAAGAGACTGTGAGAAATTGGATTTGGCTAAAAGATGAAGGATAAAGAAAGAAAAGTAGAAGCTAAACATTGCAGATAGCCTCTTCAGATCAATGTGATTGAAATTATTCAGGAAATGCAAAAAAAAAGGAGACTGTTCTCAGTTTGAAGACCAGAAAGGGAAAATATTCAGAAGAAAGATAAAAGAATAGAAAGAAGAACCAAAAAAGGTAACTCTCCTCAAAATCAAGTGTATGAATGTCTGTGTATATAAATATACATATAAAAACTTGACAACATTGTCAAAATAAAGGAATTATAACTTTAAATAAAAGCACTTATTATCAAACTTAACACCCAAAGAACAAATAATCCAATCAAGAAATGGGCAGAGGACAAGAACAGACATTTTTGCAAAGAAGACATCCAGATGGCCAACAGACACATGAAAAAGGGCTCCCCATCACTCGACATCAGGGAAATACAAATCAAAACCACGATGAGATACCACCTCACACCAGTCAGAATGGCTAAAATTAGCAAGTCAGGAAATGACAGATGCTGGCAAGGATGCAGAGAAAGGGGAAACCTCCTACACTGTTGGTGGGAATGCAAGCTGCTGCAGCCACTCTGGAAAACAGCATGGAGGTTCCTCAAAAAGTTGAAAATAGAACTACCCTATGACCCAGCAATTGCACTACTGGGTATTTACCCTAAAGATACAAATGCAGTGATCTGAAGGGGCACGTGCACCTGAATGTCTATAGCAGCAATGTCCACAATAGCCAAACTATGGAAAGAACCTGATGTCCATCTACAGATGAATGGATAAAGAAGTGGTATATATATATATATATATATATATATATATATATATATACATACATACAATGGAATACTATGCAGCCATCAAAAGAAATGAAATATTGCCATTTGTGATGATGTGGATGGAACTAGAGGGTATTATGTTTGGCAAAATAAGTCAATCAGAGAAAGACAACTATCATATGATCTCCCTGATATGAGGAAGTTGAGATGCAACGTGGGGGTTTGGGGGGTAGGAAAAGAATAAATGAAACAAGATGGGATCAGAAGAGAGACAAACCATAAGAGACTCTTAATCTCACAAAACAAACTGAGGGTTGCTGGGGGTAGTGGGGTAGGGAGAGGGTGGTGGGGTTATGGACATTGGGGAAAGTGTGTGTTATGGTGAGTGCTGTGAAGTATGTAAACCTGGCGGTTCACAGACCTGTACCCCTGGGGCTAATAATACATTATGTTAATTAATTTTTTTTAAAGCACTTATTAGGGGCACCTGGGTGGCTCAGTGGGTTAAAGCCTCTGCCTTCAGCTCAGGTCATGATCCCAGGGTCCTGGGATCGAGCCCCGCGTCGGGCTCTCTGCTGGTCAGGAAGCCTGCTTCCCTTCCTCTCTCTGCCTGCCTCTCTGCTTACTTGTGGTCTCTGTCTGTCAAATATATAAATAAAAATATTTTTTAAAAAAGCACTTATTAAACAGCATTGTTTTAGCTGCTGGAATTGCCTCCCAAGAATTTAAATTCTAAAAATTTCAAAAAAATTTTTCAAATTTATAAGGAAAATCACTTATTTTGCCTTTACCACATTTTATTTTAAGATTTCATTTATTTATTTTTGCAAGAGAGAGAGAGAGCACAAGCAGGGGGAGAGTCAGAGAGAGCGGGAGAAGCAGATTCCCTGCTGAGCAGGGAGCCCCAGGTAAGACTTGATTTCAAGACTCTGAGATCTGAGATCATGACCTATGCTAAAAGCAGACACTTAACTGAGCCACCCAGGCACCACTGGCCTTACCACATTTTAAGTAAAACTAGCTTAAATTCTATTGCCTTACTTACATACACTAGAAAAATAGTATTAGAACAGGAGAAAGAGCAAAATGGTTAAAAAAAAAGTATGCCTCAGCTGGAAAATAATGGTGGGAGAGTGGATGTGTGAGGAGGCAGAAAAGAAAGGAGAGGCCATGGATAATCATTCCTGAGTAATGTAATAATAACAATTAGTTCTATGCTAGAAAGTTGTGAGACTGGGGACAACGTAGTCAAAATCACTGACAAGAAAGGTCATTTTCTCCCACCACCAGCAGCAGAAATGTGTTCACAAGATTATAAGTGCCTTACACTATGTAGAAAGGAAATTGTTCAGTTTTTGTAAGTACATTAAATCAGCCAGTTAGTTTAATGCTATTCGACAAATAATTTGGAACCTAGTGCTAGAATATATTTCCAGTCATTTGGGGAACTCTTCTAGCTCATTAAGCTATAATCATCATCAAGTCCTTGCAAGTCAATCAGGAATTAATATGTGCCAATGTCTGGGTTGTAAAAGTACAAGAAAATAAGCAGTAAACTTTGGGTTGCTTTTCTACGTACATAGAGGTTTATTATCTGACAGCCTGGGCATCCAAGGTCATCAATCAGCTTATACATGGGAGTTTCTGTAGCTATAGTAAATTGAGAAGAGAATAGACACTGTCATTATTATGACAGAACAAGAGATTAAAAATTATAAAGAAGTTCAAATCATCCTTTGAATGTCTACATTGAGTAAGGTACCAATGCTCTAGAGCCTGGTAATGTCTATGGAGTTTTTGGTAGCATCCAGCCATACAAATAACACCAAGCCTCTTAAGGATATACACCATCACAATACTGTTTATTGAATGGCATAGGAAGATCACAAAAAAGCAAGGTTCCACCATTTTTTTAAAATAGGCTATTTGCAGGTAATGATTATTGCTCATGAACCAATTCTTTTTAGCTATATAGAGATAAAGCACAACTGAGCTGAAAAATACCCTAACAGGTCATGTAGTCCAACCTCTAGCATATTCTATAGTATCTCTGATTAAAAAGCCTGGCTTATTCCTTTAGAACTCCAGAAAGTTTACTTTTCCCTAGGTAGACTATTGCTTTGGTGGGATTTTCTATTAATTGGAAAGTCCCTAAACACTACATCAAAAACTTATGGTGTACTATATGCTGGCTAACTAAACACAATAAAAAATTGGAAAGTCCTTTCTAAAATATGAAAGGATTTACATATCCAAATGTTATAGTCAAGGCTAGCTTCATGGGCTTGTGACCTGTCCAAAGGGCTCCATGCTCAGAAAGGCCCCTGCTTAGTTTAATTCTCTGCTGTCTATGTCTTGAAATTCTCAATTTTTGAACAAAGATTTCTGAATTTTCATTTTGCACTGGGCCCCACAAATAAGGTAGGTGATCCTAGTTATAGTGGTTATCTCTAGGCAGAGGGATGATGGGTGATCATTATTTTTTAATACCTATACACATTGTTGCAAACTTTTACAATGAACATTTTTTATCTTTAAGATAAAAAAATAAAGCTACTTTTTACACATTTTTTAAGTAAGAAAAAAGAAAGTTTTTCTTAGAATAAATAAAATGCTATTTCCTGGGTAGCATTTGGGACCATGCAAAACATACTCTCTATTGAACACGATGGGTCTTCAAATATTATGATTATTTTATAATTATTCTGTCTTCCTTGCTTATTCTTCTCTTCTCCTAACTTAAAATATTCCTAGTTTTTTTCATTTGTTTGTTGTATGAGATTGTCTGGTATGTGAGATTTTTCTTCTATCATTCTCTTAACATACCTATTTGTCAAAGTCTCTTATAAAATGTGGCATTCAAATCTGAATGTCAGATATGGTCTGAATAAAGGCAGGTTTTTTATATTGTGGGCTCCAAGTTTCTATTAATGTAGTCTAAGATCATACTACCTTTTTAAGCCATTATATCACATTACATGTGATAAGCCATTACATCACATTATATTAAACCTGTTATTGACTAATCTACTTCAATCTATTTCACAAATACAAGTACCAACCCAGGTATTCTCTGTCCTGTACAGTTGATTTCAAAAAAAACCAAAAAAAAACAAAAACAAACAAAAAAAAAAACACCTAAATGCAGTTTACACTTACCCATGTTGAATTTTATCCCACTGATGTCAACTGAGCATTCTAACTTGCCCAGGTATTTCTGAATCTTGATTTTATTTTCTATGACAGTGATTCTCAACTGAAACTTCAAATTTGAATCATTTGGAATTTTTGAAACTATTCAAGCTCAAGTTTCAAAACTACTAAAGCCCAGACATTCTAATTTAATTTATTTGGGATATGGTCTGGGTGTTCTGTTTTTTTCCCTTAGCTCTGTATTATTAAATTTTTCAAATGTAAAAAAAATAGAGGAAATAATATATTGACACTTATTTGTGCCCATCACCTAACTTCAATAATTATGAACATTTCATCTATCTTCTGTCATTTATCCCTCCTCGGGTCATTTAGTTTGTTTTAAAAGGCTCTCAGTTGAATATAAGATGCAGTCAGTGTTGAGATAACTGATCTATGGTGTTGTCATTTTCAATTCTTTTAAAAGATCTTATTTATTTATTTGACAGAAAGAGACACAGCAAAAGACAAAACACAAGCAGGAGGAGTGGGAGAGTGAGAAGCAGGTTTCCTGCAGAGCAGGGGATCATGACCTGAGCTAAAGGCAGATGCTTAATGACTGAGCCACCCAGGCACCCTATCCCTTTTAAGTTTTAGACATTTGCAAACTTGATAAAATTTTTTTAATTGTTTAGATTGTTTATTTTTTTTATTATGTTCAGTTAGCCAACATATAGTCTATCCTTAGTTTTGGGGATAGTGTTCAATGATTCATTAGTTGTGCATAAAATTTTTTAAAAGATTTCTTTGTTTATTTGGGGGGAGAGAGAGAAAGAGAAAGAGATAGCAAGTGGGGGGAGGGGCGGACAGAGAGAGAATCCTGAAGCAGACTCTCCACTGAGCGTTTTGGGGGACACGGAGGCTAAATCCCAGGACCCCAAGATCATGACCTGAGCTCAAATCAAGAGCCAGCCACTGGACCAAATGAGCCACCCAGGTGCCCCAAACATTTCTTTTTTGTATTACGTCAATGATAATGACAAACAGGTAGGATCCCAAGAGATGAGTGTTGGAGAGACTGTTAAAACAGCCACAGCTTGAAGATGGTTCTCATTATCTATGTACTAATTTCAGACACTTCAGTTTGACAAGTGTCTCTTTCTGCTTGCAAACTAGATTGAGGGCACTGTGTAAGGCAACACTGCTCTAGTTGCAGAAGAGTCATTTAAATGAACTTCTAAATTACTACCAAGATTTTATTTCAATTCTACGTAAAACGTGTGATTATAAATCTTGGCCATAGAAATGACTGCTAGAACTTTATAGTGGATTCTATATCTTGTCATAAATTGCCATGTTTTCAAAGTCAAACAACTATACCTTTACTGAATTTTTTATAATCTCAACTTCATTAAATGTTAATGAACAAACTAATTAGTAAACTGCCAACACACTTAGTAGAAAATACATTCCAAGAAGAGAAATTAGTGTTCTCAGTGGAGGTTATGGGTATAGTTCGTTCTACTGCTTTTGCTACCAGAACTAAGCCCTTAAAACAGGACTGTGAATGCTTATTTTAGAATAATCCAATAGCCACAGTTGGCATTTTCAAAGCTGCCAACTTTACACTAAGAGCTTTGGAAAACAGTTAATAAAAATAACTCTTCTTTGTCTTGTTTTCCCTCTCTCTGCATTCTTTTAAAGACATTTACTTGAAAACTAGATATACAAATGATACAGCACTTTAAATAAACATTACTTAGAGGATCTAAAGCTGACCCTAATCTTGGTTAGTATAAAACGAGAGGACAATTAATACAATGATTAAAAAAAATCAACAAATGTGATCGTTTTAAAACTTCACTTCTTTACACTGGAGCAAGGAAGGAAAAAAAAAAACAAGACCATCTAGACTGGAGTTGAAAGAACAGTGGGGACAAAAAAACAACAAAGGTTTAATTCTCAAGTACCTTTAATTCTCTATCTCAGGTTTTCCTATTCTGTAGATGAGGGCATTCCTTTTAACAACCTTTTCTAGTTGCTCAGGGCATTATTTCTTGAGTCTTATATTTCCATCCACAAATAAATCAATCTGGAATATTTGCTGTGTTCCCAATGACTGCCATTTTCTTTCTTTTTTTTGCTTTTATGCTATCATATAATTTGTCCTGCTTAGAGTGTTCTCATTTCTCTCTATCATACCACATCCCAGATTTTATTAGTTTCCATATTTGGCTGATTTAATTCAAAAACAAACAGAAACTGCTTTTTGACAAAATGCTTTTCAGATGTCAGGTTGGAATACTGCCACCAGAATACCACCTATTGTTATTAATCACTGCTTTTAGGAATCCTTGTATTATTTAACAGGACATCTGATAAGCATACTTCACACCAGAACTGGCCTTGGAAAATTGTGTTGGGGGTTTCAAATAACCCTCATTCATGACTTTAAGTCACCAAAATCAGGCAGATATCATTACTGACTACCCCAGTAATTACGTATTTGCTGGTTTACTTGGTTATTATCTGTCCCACTAAATTATGAATTCTGTGAAGGGAGAATTTCTGTTTTATTCACTATATTTGTATACCCAATACTCAGGACAGTAACTAGCTACTACTCCATTTTTCTGTTTCTCTTCACAGCAAAATTCCTAGAAAGAATTATATATATTCACTCTGCCTCCAAGTATCCACTTGGCTTCATATGCTCTAGTCCCTCTGGTCTCTGCTATTAGGTCATCTTGAAGAGGTCTTCCTAGACCAAATTTATCTAAAATACCAACCTCCTCCCCTATCACTATAGCTTATTTTATATTTCTTCATATGGCTTATTACCACCAGCCATGTATTGTTTATTTGCCTCCCTCAACTAGAATGTTAGCCCCATGAGAATAAGGATTTTGTTTTGCTCACTTGCTATTATCTCGAGCACCTAAAACAGTGCTTGTTTTTAGAAAGCACTTGGTAAGTATCTGTTAAATGAATGTATCCTCTACAACCACCTATGGAATTTACTCTTATCTTTTGTGCTTATATAGCAGCAGCAAAAGGTGGAAAACTGGGCAGATTTTCTAAGGTAAATGTAATATAAAATACATGTCATAGTTGTACTCCAACAGGGTAAACATTATACTGCCATTTATTTTATTATTGGTTTTTATTTTATTTATTTATTATTTATTTATTTAATTTTATTTATTTATTATTAGTTTTGGGCAGCTTACTTTACATCCATAGTCCTTCCACAACTGCAACTGTCCACGAGAAGCATGGGTTTTCACCAGCTGAATCATTTCTATTCAAGTATGTTTTGAAAACTATAACTAATGTGACTCAAGTTATATGTATTCTTCAATATCACTCAGTAAGACAAGTGGTGCTTTTATCTGTAGAAGTACTGTTGGAGAACTTCCACGTTTTGGCCAATCATAGATCAAAATGAAATGTTGCTGTGATATTTTATTCTACTACATGTATATCATTCCGGTTATAAATAATAAATGCATAATCACTATTATACCAAAATTATTGAATAACTATCAGTGTTTTACTTTCATAGTGGAATCGTTGCAGATTGAACATATTCAATGTTAGTACTCCAAATCAATTTCTGTATACAACATGGTAAAAGTAAATACAGGGAAAATAATATAAATATAGATGCTCCTTTGGCCCTACAGAAAATGGCACTCCATTAGTGGATAAATGAATATCAGATGTTTATATAGTTGCTCACAAGTTTTAAAACTCATTTGACTCTCAGAACAGTGCTGTAAGGTAGGGAAGACAAGTTTTGTTCCCATTTTACAGATGAGGAAACAAAGCCTTTATAAAACAATTACAGGTCAATAGAGACATAAAAATATTAAAGAATAAGGGAAAACAAAGGTAGTAGGGTTAATGAGGCAAGTGCAGTCAATGAACTCAGTGGTGTATTGATGTATTTATGGATGTTGGCTTGTAGCTGACTTATTACAAAAAGAATCCCATAGGTAACCCCTGGGAGGGCAAAGTACACCATGCTCTGTTCCCTCCCTGGAACATTTTGATCCATGTGAAATCAAGTAAAAAGTTACTTTTAAAGATCTCTTTAAATGAGAAAGGTCAGCTTTGCAGGGGGTTTGGAAAAATGAAAGTTGGTCAATGTCATAATTTTTAGTCTTTTTTTTTTTCATTAGAATGAAAGCCACTTGCTAGCAAATACCAGTTTCCTACTTACATTATAAATTTCCAATATCTTAGCCAAAAAAGCCCCTCTTTACATAATGCACATCATCTTTATTATTTTAATTTAACTTTTGAGGATTGAAGATTGAAGATCCTAAATGAAGGTAAGTAGTGTTTTCTTGTATGCTTATAGAAAGACCTCAGCAACAAGCAAGGGAGGGGAAAGGAAGAGAGAACAAACGGTGTTATCAACAGGTAACTAAAAAAACTCCTGAGGCTTATAGTTATGCAATCAATAATCCTTCCACTACTACCAAGAAAAAGTGGTAACAATGATCATCTTTCGCATGGTAAGACCACCAATGAAGTTCTCACTCAAAACCACACAGATGGATCTAGAGGGTATGATGTTAAGTGAAGTCAGATAAAGACAAATACTATATAAATTTCACTCAAATGTGGAATTTAAGAAACAAAACAAATGAATAAATTAATAGAGGTGAACAAAAAACAAGACTCAAATACACAGAACTGGTGAATGCCAGAGGGGAGGTGGGTGGGGGATGTGTGAAACAGATAAGGGGAATTAAGAGTACACTTACTGTGATGAGCACTGAATAATGTATAAAATTGTTGAATCACTCTATTGTACACCTAAAACTAATATCACACTGTATGTTAATTATACTGGAATTAAATATTTTTACTATTATTTTTTAAATTTAATTTAATTAAAAAAAATTTTTAATAAACATATATTTTTATCCCCAGGGGTACAGGTCTGTGAATCGCCAGGTTTACACACTTCACAGCACTCACCATAGCACATACCCTCGAATTAAATATTTTTTTAAAAAGAGATCTTTATTACTTTTTATTTTTGTAGTTTCAAGTTTTTATTTAAATTTCAGCTAGTTAAGATACAGTGCAATATTAGTTTCAGGCATAGAATTCAGTGATTCATTACTCACATATAACATCTAGTGCTTATCACAACAAGTGCCCTCATTAATAGCCATCAGCCATTTAACCCACCCCCCTGCCCACCTCCCCTCCAGCAACCCTTAGTTTGTTCTCTATAATTAAGAGTCTGTTTCTTGGTTTGCCTCTCTCTTTTTTTCCCCCTATGTTCATCTGTTTTGTTTCTTAAATTCCACATATGAGTGAAATCATACAGTATTTGTCTTACTTGGGCTGACTTTATTTTGCTTAGCATAATACTCTCTAGCTCCATCCACATCACTGCAATGGCAAAATCTCATTCTTTTTATAGCTGAGTAATATTCCATTTTACACACACACACACACACCACAAGTTCTTCATCTACTCATCAGTTGATGGTGGACATTTGGACTCTTTCTATAATTTGGCTATTGTTGATAATGCTGCTATAAACATCAGCGTGCATGTGCCCCTCTGAATCAGTATTTTTGTATTTTTTGGGTAAATACCTAGTAGTGCAATTGCTGGATTGTAGGGTAGCTCTATTTTTAACTTTTTGAGGAACCTCCATACTGTTTTCCAGAGTGGCTGCACCAGTTTGCATTTCCACCAATAGCATAAAAGTGTTCCCCTTTCTCCACATCCTCGACAACATCTGTTCCTTCCTATGTTGTTAATTTTAGCTATCTTTAAAGTACACATGAAAAGAAAATAATAAAGTACAGTTGACCCTTGAATAACATGGGTTTGAACTGTGCAGGCCCACTTATACATAGATTTTTACCCATACATACAGTGCAATGATACAAATGTATTTATTCTTTCTTATGATTTAATAACACTTTCTTTTCTCTAGTTTACTTTATTGGAAGAATACAATATACAATATGCAAAATATAGGTAAATTTACTATTTATGTTATTGGTAAGACTTCCCGTCAATGGTAGGGTATGAGTAGTTAAATTTTAGGAGTCAAAATTTATACGTGGATTTGTGACTGCACATGGCAGGGTGGGGGTGGGGGTCTAACCTCCACATTGTTCAAGGGTCAACTGTAATTTTTTACTTGATTTCATGTGCATCAAAATGTTCTAGGGAGGGAGTAAAGGAAGGAAGCACACGGTGTGATTTGTCCTCCTGAGGTTTGCCCTATGGGATTTTCTCTTCAATAAGTCAAAATAATATTTATTAATTTACAGTGTGTGTGGGGGGTTGATATTTCCTTATCTAAAATGTGATATCATGGCCACCATTTGCGTACTCTCGTCCCAATAATAAAGCACCTGGGAAGCCAAAAATTTTATCAGATAGCTCCTTTGTGAACATGGAATGCAGGCATAGTTTGCTAAGAAAAAGTGAGAACATTCTCAGAGATGGGCTCCTTGAGCTGGGAGTGGGGAAAAAGAGAGAAAGCCTTATATTTTTGACAGATGGTCATTAAGAAATTCTTTAAAAGGCTACCTTATTATTATGTGTGTGTATAATTATGATGAATCATTTATATGGTGATTTGTTAAGCTTATATAAATATCATAAAACATTTTGAAATGGAAAGCTCATTTAAAATGTTACTTTGTTCTAGTTTTTACATCTGATTTAATTCCAAAGTAATGGTGCCAAGATGAAAGAGGAGATAAGAAAACAGAATGTCTAAAACTTCTCAATTTTAATAAATTTTACTTTTTAGTTTTGTTCTACAATCCCCAAACAAGATCTACTGAGGGAGATTATCAATCTAACACATAAGAACCTGCTTACACTTTTCAGATATGGAATATTCAAGAATAGTCTCAACAAATAATCTAAATTAAAGCTTCCTGATTGTCAGGTCTTCCTAATTCCCATACATTAGAATGCAGCCTCATAATTCCACTCATGTAGTAGTTCCAATCTACCAAGCAGAGCAAATTGTTGATTTCTGCTTAACAATCCAAATATGCATACATTATTTTCAATTACATAAAGCCAGGTGCTAAATTTAGATGCCACAGCAAAGTCATTACCCTTATCAGCCAGGAGGATCAAAGGATAATGTAAGATACCTGCAAAAATCCAGATGGGTGAATTACTTCTCTAGATGTAAGAAAATTACTTTATCTATAAAATAAGTTTTATGTATAACAAAAATTTCCACAAGATATCCTACCCTGTTGTGAACCAGAACAATTAAGTAAGATAAATTAGCCAAATAAGTAATCTACCAGATATTCATTAGAGATGTTTCAGAAATTTAGAAAAGGACCTTGGAGTTCTAACTTACATATCAGTCTCCTGTTATAACCACCCTAGAGTTCTCTGCTCCAATTCCATTATTAGAAAAAAAAGAGTCAACTAACTTCACCAAGTCATAGCTCAAGTCATTACATTGCTGGTGATTATTGCCAATTATCACATAACAATGAAATAAAATCTTAAAGAAAGTATAACTATTAACATTTCTAGATGGTTATTATCTCCATTAAACAGAACGTATAAAGGAATCATTTAAAGGGGCAGGACATAACTTTGAATTTCAGCAAACAAAACAGACAAAGGCAAGCTTATGCTGGCACCCAGTCAAACTCCTGTGAGAGCTAATCCAAATGTGGATTTGCAGTAAAGCATAGCAAAGCTCTTGGCTTCACAATTTTAAGTAAGAATACAGTAATTGAGCAGTTATGAAAATCAGCATACACTTTTCCTCTGGAACAAAAAGAACCAAACAAACCTTAAAAACACCTCTGCTCCTTTCTGACCCATTTTGCTTACTTTACATGGAATATAGTGGCAGCACTTATGTGGAAATTTCAAGCATTTTGAAAATACCACAGGTAAAACAAGCAGACAGACACACTGACCACATTAGGGGTTATGGCTATTCTCAACATACACGTGTAATAGAAATCTTGGTTTATTTCTGCAGACAAATCTCTTATCCTACAGATATGCATTTGAAGAGTACATGGGAGTGGGTGGAATAGAGAAACTGGTGCAACTGGCCCATGTTTTAAGAAAATATGTCAAATGAAAAACTAAAAACAGAAAACAAGGAATGATTATTTAAAGGAAATTTGCAACAAGTGAAAAACTACTTCATACTACATTACACTGATCTGATTCTCATGAATCTGATTTACCTATTATTTTTCAGGAACACAGTTGTATGAAGTGAAATATACTTCTCTGGTAATGTGAACAAGAGCACCATAAAAATTCTGGTCAAATAAAATGGGGAACCAAAATATTGTGCTGTAACACAGGGCTATTAAGATCTATTTTAAATATACTCTGATCTGTTCTCCATGGACTGAAGAGGGTAAATTGCGTCACTTGGTATTTATCAAGATTGATTTTCAACTGTTAATCTGGAAAATATATCCATCTATTAAATGGAAAGGATCCTCTGCAAAATAACACTTGTAATTTAAAAAAAAAAATCAGAAAATGACAAAGCCTGAAGTTTAACAAGGCAATTTTTGTTGCCATATTTTCAAGGGGGTCTTTTTAGAAGTTGGATGAGTTGAAGAGATCTTGCAAAATAAAAAAAAAAATCCTGTAGAACCCCAGAATTCTCTCCACCTCACCTTGAAAAGGAAAGAACAGCACACAGTTATCAATATCTTAACAATATATATTGATTTGGCACCTATTACCTTTCATTTCATCCTTTCAATTCTGTTGAAGTAGACATCATTTCACAGAAGAGGAAAAGCTATGCCATCTCCTCCATAAATCTTTACACAACCTTTCAGTTATTTGGTTCTAATTATAATTTGCCTGTTTACTAGTTACTGGTTATAATTATAATTTGCCTGGTTTACTGGTTACTTGCCTCTAACCCGGCCCTCTCCCCCCTTATCCAGATAATGAGCAATGAATTCAAAGGCGGGGAAGTGAATCCTAATTGTCTTTGTACAGTAGCATTCTATGTGGCACACAGCAGGCGTTTATGGTTGAATAAATTAAAGAATTTGTCGAATGCCATTCAACAAGACCTGAGGACGGACTAAAATGCAGATTTTTGTATTCTTCCCTCTTCCCGCAACATCACGCTGCCTAAACGAAGTCTGGCCCACCACTTCAAGGCCACAATACCAAACTACAAATTGTCACCAAAAAGAGCTCTGCGTTCGCCCATGTCCAAAAGTTTGAATACCTCCGCCCCAGACGGAAGGTCTCAAAATAAAATTCTCTGAGGCTTTCAACACTTGACCAAGGGACAGTTCTGGATTTGCAAATCAAATCACTGAAGGCAGGGTGGATTTTAGGCGGCCAGAGTTAAACTTCCATTTGTTTCACCGGTTTGCTTACGGTCGTGGCTTTGAAAGAAAGGGCAGCTCCAAACCCCCGAGAGGGAAACGAATTACGGAGGTTACTCTGAAATAAGATCCCAAGGACTGAAAACGGGGTGACAAAGTAAAAGATGCTAAATTTGGAGAGGTCAGCAATTCTGAGACCTATCCCTCGCCCCTCGCCACTCCGACCCGCTCACCAACCCCCTTCTTAATCTCTCATTTGAAGCCCATCCCTCAGGATGTGACTGGGGCTCCTCCCTTTCTCCTCACCATCCTCCCCGCCCACACACACACCCGCACTCCCCAGGACGGTGATTATTGATAGGGAATTCTGCATAAAAAGTTAAGTCCACAACTGCGAACTGGCCCCTGTCACCAGCCTCAATGCTACCTGTCGAGGACTAACACTCGTCATTAGCCCCCTCCCCCGTGGGAAGAGACCGGGCAGGTACTTGGCTTAAAATCCTCTTCTCCGCCTCTGATTGTTCTTCCGCCTCAAAAAGGACCCCTCCAACCTCTCCTCCTCCCACCCAAAGAGCAGTGGCTCGCCCGGTGAGGCACTGTCAGGACTCAGGGAGAGCGGCGGAAAGGTGGTGGCGGGAGGAGAACCCCAGCCCCTCCGCCCGGGGTATAAAATCGGGCGGCGGGTGGCGACGAGTAACAGTTTTCCCTCACCGCCTTTTAAGTACCAGCGAGCACGGCCCCGGGGTAGGTGGGGGCGGCCGCAGCTTACCTGTGAGACCCCCTCCTCCTTCCTCACCGTAGCCCCGACGCCGCTGCAGCACGAAGTAGTCGTTGGATCTTTCCATCAGCCACAGCTTCAGCGCATTTTTCAGGAGCACTTCCTCAGGCTTCAACCACATCGCGAACTTTGTGCCGCCCGGCAGCAGCGACCCAGATGCCCTCCTCACCTTACCCTCTGCCCGTGTATTTCCCTCTACTTCTCCTCCCACCAAATCTTCCTCAGGCAGCAGCGGCTTGGGTTCAGGTTTTCCACTTCCCCCACCCCTCCCTTCTCTCCCACGTAGGCAGAGAGATTGCCAATTCCCTCCTACAGCTCTACCGCCCGACTGGGAAATAGTCCCGCTTCTTTGCCTCCTGGGAGTTGTAGTTTTCTACTCGCTTTTCTGTGCTCAAACAATGAGAGCTGGGGACTACATTTCCCACAATCCACAGCGATGAGAACGGGCTTGGGGGTGCTTTCAAAGAGCGTCCCGCCACCGCTTAAGTGTATTTTGCCTATCGTTTAAAGGTTTTTTATTCAAGTAAGTGAGCCCCAGGTATGAATGTGTTGTTTCTTCCCATGCGTTTACAGCCGAGGGTGGTAAACTGTAGAAAACGAAATTTCTGGAATTTTGGAGTCATTAACGGCCCATTCCGGGAAGCAGCAGTTGCAGCGCTGACATTTAATGAGTTCTTACTTTGCACTAAAGCGATTTCATATACATTATCTCACGTAATTCTCACAGAATTCTTGCTAAGTGGATATTATTTCCCGCTTCGTACATAAATAAACAAGAGCACAGACGGGTGAGGTGACTTACCCAAGGTCACGCAGTGAGTAGCGTCTGATACAACTCCTTGTCTAATTCAAAATCTTAGATTAAGTTCTTTCTGGGCATACAGGAGGACCATAAAATCTCCAGAATGCGCAGGATTTTCTTAACGTCATGGGCGCCTCCCTCTCCCCATTGCCACCCCTATCTGTTTATTTAACTATTGTAATCAGCCACAGAATACGTCTTCTCTGACTCTACTTTTCAGGATCTAAACAATTTATAAACATTTTTCCCTTTTATTAAACTCTTTAAGGAAAAAAAATCCCTTTCAGGGTGGCCTTCACCTTTTTGTACCTTGGCCTGTGCTTAAGCACTAAGGTGAATGAGGTCAGTGATTTGTATGGCATCGCAGTGAGGAAATATTTGAGGGATGTTTTTATTTATTTCAATAAGTGAGACCACCAGAATTAAACAGTGCACTGAACTCAAAAACGGTTTTGTAAGAAGACGGAGTTGGGGGGCAATGTATATTTTAAAAAGGGGGTTCTTGGTGTGCTATTTTGAGAATAAAGCCTCAAGGCCATTTCGTTAAAAAAAAAAAAAAATGGGATGCCGAGATGGAGCCAAAGAACTGTGCCTTGGAGGAGTGTCTCTGGCTTAAACCTGCCAAGATGTGGGCCAGCTAAAGGGAGGCAGGCGTGTGCTACAAGAGGGATTTTTTTCTTGGGGGTGAGAAAAGGATCAATTTGGGATACTCTATTGCTAAAAGGTGGTAAAAAGTCCCAAGGCAGCTTTCTGGAAAAGATGGGAGGAGGCAATCTTCCCAGAGCCCAAACTGCAATGTATCTTTGGGGAAAGCTATCCCAATTTGGATATATACTAAGGAAGATAATTTCTTATGTTCCTGGTAAAATTGGTAAATGTACCAGAGAGGTGTAAGGCGTCCCTTTTACCTTTCCTTCTCCTTTTAATTTTCTTCCTTATAAAACCACATTTCCCCCAATATACTTAATGGTTAAAACTGTGACAAGGGCTGTCCGAAACTGGATGGTTCCTCTGTATAATATTGATTTAATCCTTATTAATAAACTTGCACATTTTTACATCCTTACTTTAGAGATGAACAGGAGTCTCAGAGGAGTTAAATAACTTTCTAAGATCACATAGCTAAATAAGCAACAGAGTTGGGGTTTGAATCTAGATTTGTCTGACTACAAAACATGACACTATACTACCTGTGCATATGCTATGTAGATACCTCAAATACATGTCCAAAGCTGAATTTAATTCTCCAATGTTTCCCCTGCCTGAAGTTATTTATCCTTCTAGGTTCTCATAGTTCAGAACACCACTGCTTACCAAGATGATCAAGCTAAGAATCTTGGAATATTCTTGAATTTCTGAGTCTCACCACCATCATTACCCCCCCCCCCACTCACCTACTCTCCCTGCTCTACTTCTTTTTCAAAAGTTCATCCCATCCTATCACCACTTCAGATTCGCCTCACATCACTTTCCGGGTATACTCTAACAGCATCTCACCTTATCTGTCTGCTTCCATTCTTGTTTTCTGATTTATCGAAGCCACCTATTTATGGAAATAATGTACAGTGCAGAGATAAAACCTCATTTATCTAGCGGTCAATATTTCAGCTGACTCAACCTTCTACATCATAGCCTGAAACACCTATGTGAAAAACCCTAAATAGGAAATAGGTACTGGATAAAACCCTAAATAGGAAATAGGTACTGGAAAACCCTAAATAGCAATTCCAAACCCTGTGCCATGGAAAAGCTGAAGCTCTCAAAGACTCTACTGGATTCTTATTTGAAATGAATTTCACCATCTTAGTTGATGTTTTACAGCCTGCCTAGCAGGTTTAGAAACAGTAAGATTCAAAACAGGTGGAGCACTGCTGGGGAACCATTTAAAGGCTTGCTGCTCAAAATCTGGACCCCGGACCAGCAATATCTGTGTCACCAAGGAGGCTTGCTAGAAACTCAGAATCTCAGACCCCATCCCAGACCTGCTGAATCAGAAAGTGCATTTTAACAAGATCCCTAGGTAATTTGTAGGCACATTAAAGTTTTAGGTTTATTGATTGAAGCAAATTAGATATTTGAAAATCAAACTCTACAACAACTTCGGGGCAATTAATCACATTTCCATTAAGACCTACATAGGCACCTTTTAAAAAATAAGCCCTGTTAAAGAATTTTAGATGACTGAATTGCTTTTTAAAAAAGTTTGTATCAGGGGCGCCTGGGTGGCTCAGTGGGTTAAGCCTCTGCCTTCAGCTCAGGTCATGATCTTAGGGTCCTGGGATCGAGTCTCGCAATGGGCTCTCTGCTCAGCAGGGAGCCTGCCTCCCCCTCTCTCTGCCTGCCTCTCTACCTACTTGTGATCTCTGTCAAATAAATAAATAAAATCTTTTTTTAAAAAAGTTTATATCCGGACATGGCCATTACATTTTTCTAAGGCAGTGTTTGAGAACTAGGATATTGGTTGAAGAGAAATTGCTGCTATCCATGTTAAATCCTATTTATATATATACCACTCTAACCATCAAAATTGAAGTATGTCCACAAGTGTCTCATATTCATGATAGGTTTTTGAAGGAAAAAAGAACTAGTGGGGGGTATTTATCAATCTTTTCACCAAATTAGCTCTAATGTAGAGGACAATGAACATGTATCTATGGAGGTCAAAGAGTCCACCATAATAAACTTCTTACATAGTATGTAAATAATAAATTTTTTATATTTTAATGTTTAAAAATGTGCTTTGGTGAGTGCTGTGAAGTGTGTAAACCTGGCGATTCACAGACCTGTACCCCTGGGGATAAAAATATGTTTATAAAAAAAATTAAAAATTTTTTTTAAAAAATTCACTTCGAGCAGAAGAGACAATGAGTAAAAACCTCAATATTTGTTACAGCCTAGGGTGATAAAATTTCTCCAGATGTTACAGAGCTTAATTAAAATACTTAATAAATGAACAAAAACTAGATGGGGGTGAGGGAAAAGGAATGTTCCTGCATCCCAACCGTGTCTCTAAATGCCTGGGAACCATTATGATTGTTTGTAAGATAATACAGAACTTTTGCTAAACCTATAAATGAACTCTCTGAAAACCACTCAAGTTGGAGACTCCCTCTACATGTTTCTCCTGCCACTGTTAATCAGTTTATATTTTGATAATTATGTGAGTAATGATAGTCTGTTGCTCAAACTGTTATCAAAAGAAATTCACAAGTGACATGGAATTCCTCTCCTTTGTATATGCTGAAGAGAATAAAACATACATCTACACAAAGACTTGCACATATTCATAGCAGCATTATCCATAATGGACAAAAAGTGGGAACAATCCAAGTGTTCATTAACTGACAGATAACCAAATGTGGAATATCCATACAATGGAGTATCATTCATCAATGAAAAGGAATGAGGTGCTGATGCATGCTTTAAACATGAATGTGCCTTGGAAATATTATTCTTAATGGAAGAAACCAGTCACAAAAGAGTATACACCTACTGTATGGTTCCATTTATGTGAAATGTCCAGAATAAGCAAATCTACAGATAGAAAGCAGACTGATGGTTGCCTGAGGCTTGGAATGGTAGCAGAAATTAACTGAAAATATGAGGGTATGAGGGAACTTTTTGTAGTGATAGAAAGTTTTAAAACTGGATTGCAGGGACAGTTGCACTACTCTATACATTTGATAAGCACTGTGGAACTCTATATTTATAAGGGGCATTTTTTTGTATGTTAATTATACTTCAATACAGATGTTGAAAGGTAAAATATTATAAATTTTATATATATATAATTTATAAAAATTATAAATTCCACCCCAAAAAGAACCCCCCACAGAACAAGAAATAAGAATATAGGTCAAGTTTATCATGTGGCATCACATATATCTGGCATATTGCCTCATAAGACATATGTGCATCCAAGACCTATGTGTATCCTGGTTTGATAATCATGGCTCTGAGGTGTCCCAAGCATGTTTACTCTTCCCATGTTTGACAAAAGAGATGCACTTAACTCATTAACAACATCCCAACAACCATATTGCCAAAGAGAATGCTGAAGGAGAATAAAACTTTAAAGTAATAAAATGGGTTTACGTCTTGGGTAGTATAAAGATGGACGGGCATCAATGTGTTTTTACTAAACTTGTATTAGCAGTGGTCAAGCTCATTATTTACCTTACTGACACTGAAATAATTCATGGTAGTTCAATTATATTACAATGACATCAATCCCCTTCTATGTAATGAAATGTGTAAATAAATATCATACTAAAGTTTTGGGTTTTATTCATCAAAGATATGAATGACCATTTATATCAACCATTTTTTCCTCCCAAATCCAATCACATATGAATAGTATAGGCTAACTGAACTAAACACCAGACACAAACTTTTATTGGAATATTTTATTTACATTTTATATTTAAAGAGAATCATACAAATTGGGAAATATTTACAGCATTTCAAATCAGTGTACAAGAATGCAATGGTTTTGTCCATTCTACATTTAGCAAACAAAAATACATGTCTGTTCAGCTTTTGCCTAAATTCTGCTGGGATTTGCACTGGAAACGCAACTTTAAAACCAAGATAAGCCACACAGAATACAAATAAAGTGCATTTTTAAGTAGCTTTATTTCACTTTGGTGGATGAAAGCTTCAAACTTTATATTAAGGCACCTGGAATCCCCCCCCCCAATTCTTTTTCAAACACCAAGAAAATGTGTTCACAAAATTTATAGCTATATGGACAGAATTTTAGTTTACCTAATGTAATTTTAGCTCATTTAGGTAAAATGTAAACTCAATTTTCGAAGCTGACATTGTTTGGAAAACATTTTCTACAGACTAATTTCTGCAGACTATTCATACACAAAGACAAATTACCAATTTTTGTGTGACTTACTCATTATCATTTTCAAATAGTATGGTAATTTATATATTCTGCTTTTGAAAATCCCATAATTGAGAAATAGTTATACAGCATTTTTATAAGGAAATTTTATCTATAATCTTATATCAAATCGGTGTCATTAATATACCAATCAATCCAATCCAGTCCAGTCCATATTCTCTGATAAACTATGCTCAACACTCACATGAAGTACATTTAGCCTAATTTTAAAAAGAAATTGTTAAAATGAATATTTTGCTTTAATCTTGTTCTATCAACTTAATGTAGCCTAAAGAGACATTTCATGAAGTACTAGCCTAAGTTTGCATTGCTTTTTACATTACAATTCCAGATCAATATAAGCACCTGGAGAAAAACCCTGACACATATAGCCCAAGCTAAAATAGTAGCATTTTTAATTAAGATACTATCATAAAATAAAGTGATTACAGCTACTCCACATTTTAAAAGCAACGTGTTTTATAAGAAAATTGTTATAAATGAAAAACATGACTACTTGAAGAGAGTTTTAAATGTTTAAAAATGTTGCTATCACTATTGAGAGGAAACTTGCCTATGAAAAACAGTATGAGTTTGTGGAAAAAGTTAATAGATTAAATATTTTAAGTAATTTAACTATAGCATAATATTAGTCATCTCAGCACTTTCAGTATCATTCTTATTTAATTAAGTTTATCCAGTTCATTAATAGTAAACTAGGCCCTGATTGGCAGTTCTGTTATTACTAAAGTTTCAAGTTTTCTATTGACACAGATTTTAGGATTTAATTTCCCGAACAGCAGTCTCTTGATCAGGAGTTTCATCTTCTTCAAAGGTTGGATTGTCAACATGAGGAACAACATCCACTGCCACGGAACTTGCCTCATGGTTTACCAGCTGGAGATTCTCATCTTTAAAAAGAAATGGCAATTTTAGGATGATTTCACCCCTCTCTTAAGACAAAATTCAACACTCACATCTAAGAAGCCTTTCTTGTCTATCATACTCTGATTATTATGCTCATTCCCTATTCCTTTAATAATTATATGATTAGGCTATGTCTTACATAAGGCATATATGACCTTATTAAACTGATTTATTATTACTCTTTTATTCAGATGTGTGCTTACTTCCAATTAGATTATAGCCTCCTTAAAAGCAAAAGTTATGATTTCTGCTGCTTTTCCATCCTTAAACCTGGCTTCGCATTTCAATCACCTGGGTGCTTTAAAAAATTACCTATGGTTTTTCATATGCATAGATAGGTACACAGACTTTAAAAAAAAACAAATAGGAAGGTAGAGGGAGTTCCTCAAATGGAGTACAAACAGTAACAGATGAACATAATTACATAACCGAAGAAATATAGAACCATCCTGGAAACAATGGGGAAGAAAAGAACTTAACCTAAGTAACTTTGGAAAACAATATTTTGATACACCCTATAAGGCTAAAGACAAAAAGACACTTGTAAGTGAAATTGTGAGTTACAAATAAGGAAAGGGGAAGGCTAGAATAAACTCTGTGGTGTTTGAGTACAATCAGATATATCAGTATCGAGCTCACTGTTTTTCAAATAGATAAATATACATAGATGTTTGTGTATATTTGTCTGAGTATGTACACATATTTCCTAGCTTTGTTCACTGAAAGGGCTAATAGCAATGACATTCCCATAGCAATGATCATACCTAGTGCCCAGGATCCTGGTTTTTAAGTACTGTTCTCTAAAAAGCTACTGACCACCCTGGATGATTCTGGGGTTAGAGGAAGGAGAATATAAGATTAACCTCTTGTAGCCTAGGGGTCAGCAAACTACAGCTTGCAAGTCAAATCAATAGTTAAGAGTGGTTTTCACATTTTTAAAGGGTTTTAAGTCAAACATCCCCCCCTCCCAATGCAGCAGAGACTTAAGGCCTTCAACGCCTAAAATATTTACTATCAGAACCTTTACAGAAAATTTTGCCAATCCCTGGCTTAAAACATCTTGTGGTACCAGAAAGTGCTCAAAAAAATAATGAAGCATGTTGAAAGAACATAGAAACTACCTTGAAGGAGTTCCCAATGACCAAATCTACGACAATCTAAACAATGAATAAATCATGAGAATAACATTACAGAATAAAAGAAATATTTATGAGTCCATACTATTTTATATAAATGAATAAATAGAGAAAGGATAGCTTTTCCTTAAAATAGAAGCTTAATTAACATAGAAAGAAGGATGGGGGCGCCTGGGTGGCTCAGTGGGTTAAGCCACTGCCTTCGGCTCAGGTCGTGATCTCGGGGTCCTGGGATGGAGTCCTGCATTGGGCTCTCTGCTCAGCGGGGAGCCTGCTTCCTCCTCTCTCTCTGCCTGCCTCTCTGCCTACTTGTGATCTCTGTCAAATAAATAAATAAAATCTTTTAAAAAACAAAAAAAAAAAAAAGAAGAAAGAAGGATGGAAATAGAAAATTACCATTTGGTGCAAATTTCAGTAATAATTATTACAAGGAAAAGACATTGATTGCTAAAATTAGTGGCTAAAAGCATGAGAAACAGAACATATGCTTAGCCTCCAAGTATCTCTCTATAAGATAATACTTACAAACGGAAAAATAGTAACTTTAAAAGGAGAAGCTTGGCAGACACTATCTTAACCAAGTAAGCAAAATTAAAAGCCATCAGTAATAAGACATGAACATCATGTGCCTCATTATATGACAGGAGGCAAAGAAGGGCACAATACCATTTCTGTGGTATTCTTGTCAGAAATACACAATAGACAGTGAATTTAATCATTGGGAAACAGCAGACAAGTTCAAAGTGAGGGACATTCTACAAAATAACTGACCAGTAATTTTCAAAGTGTCAGTGTCATGAAAGACTAAGGAACAATCAGATTGGAGATAAAAGAGACATGACCATTAAATGCAATGTGGACTTCTCAACAAACTGGGTAGAGAAGAAATATATCCAAACATAATAAAGGCCATTTATGACAAGCTCACAGCTAACATCATGCCCAACAGTGAAAGGCTGAAAGCTTTTCCTCTGAAACCAGAAACAAGATAAGGATACTCACTCTTACCACTTCTATTCAACATAGTACTAGAAATTATAGCCAGAGCAATTAGTTAAGAAAAAGAATTAAAAGACATCAAAATGGAAAGGAAGAAGTAAAATTATTTCTACATGACATGACCTTATATGAAGAAAATGATTAAGATTCCACCAGTAGGACTGTTGGAGCTAATACATGAATTCAGTAAACCTGCAGGATACACAATCAACATACAAACACCAGCCACATTCCTATATACTAACAATGAAATATTTGAAAGAGAAATAAGGAAAATGATTCTATTTATAATGCATCAAAACAATAAAATACTTATGAATAAATTTAACCAAGGAGGTAAAAGATATGTACTGAAAACTGTAAGACACAGATGAAAGATATTGAAGAAAATACAAATAAATGTAAAGATATCCTACATTCTTGAATTATAAGAATACTGTATAAAAAAAGTTCATATACCCCAAAGCCATCTATAGATTCAATGCATTCCCTATCAAAATTCCAATGGCATTTTTCACAGAAAGAACAATCCTAAAATTTATATGGAACCACAAAGACTCTTAATATCCAAAGCAATCTTGAGAAAGAACAAAATTGGAGGCATCATACTTCCTGACTTCAAATTATATTACAAAGCTATCGTAACCAATATTCTATTGTAACCAGTATACCGGTATAGAAACAGATACATAGACCAATGGATCAGAATTGAGGCCCAGAAATAAACCCATATACATGCAGTCACCCAATATTTGACAAGGGAGCCAAGAACACTCAATGGGGAAAAGAGTATTTTCAATAAGTGATGTTGGGTAAGCTGGATATTCACATATGGTAGAATGAAAATGGACCCCTATCTTACACCAGTTACAAAAGTGAACTCTAAATGGATTAAGGACTTAAATGTAATACCTGAACTATAAAATTCCTATAAGACAACATAGGGGGAAAGCTCTTTGACATTCATCTAGGCAACGATTTTTTGTATAGGACACCAAAAACACAAATCAGCAAATAGGACTACATCAAACTGAAACGTTTTGCACAGCAGAAGAAATAGTCAACAGAAAGAAGAGGCAACCTACAGAATGGGAGACAATATTTGCTTATCAAATACAGGATCAATATCCAAAATACAGAAGAAACCCTACAACTCAGCAGCAAAAAACCAAACAATCTAATTAAAAATAGGCATAAGAACTGAATAAATATTTTCAGAGTATACATACAAATGGCCAGCAGGTACACGAAAAGATGATCAACATGACTAATCATCAGGGAAATGCAAATCAAAAACACAATGGGCTGGGGCACCTGGGTGGCTCAGTGGGTTAAAGCCTCTGCCTTTGGCTCAGGTCATGATCCCAGAGTCCTGGGATGAAACCCAGCATCAGGCTCTCTGCTCAGCCTCCCTCTCTCTCTCTTTCCCTCTCTGCCTGCCTCTGCCTACTTGTGATCTCTGTCAAATATAATAATATATATAATATGATATACTATAATATATATGGATAATAAGTAAATAAATAATCCTTAAAAAAAAAAGAGTTGCATGATTTAAAAAAAAAAAAAAACCACAAAACCCCCACAATGGGCTAATCACCTCACACTTGTTAGAACAGCTACCATCAAAAAGACAAGAGGTAAGTGTTGGTGCGGATGTGGAAAAAGGAATCCCCAGTGCATTGTTGGGAATGTAAACGGGCCTAACCACTATGAAAGATAGTATGGAGGTTCCTCAAAAAAATTAAAAGTACAAGTACCATATGATCCAGCAATTCCAGTTTGGGGTATATATGCAAAGGAAATGAAATCACTATCTTGAAGAGATTTCTGCACTTCCAAGTTCACTGCAGCATTATTCACAATAGCCAAGATATGGAAATACCCTAAATATCTGTTGACAGATGAGTAGATAAAGAAAATGTGATACACACACAAACACACAGGAATATTATTCAGCTATGAGAAGGAAGGAAATCTTGCAATTTGTAATGACATGGAGAGCATTTGTGCTACATGAAATAAGACAGAAAAAAGACAAATACTACATGATCTCACTTATCTGTGGAGTCTTAAAAAAAAAACCCAGATTCAGAAATAGAGAGTAGAATGGTGGTTGTTGGGGGCTAGGGGTAGAGGGGATGGGGAAATGTTGATCAAAGGGCATTAAGTCTCAGTTATAAGATCATTAAGTTGTGGAGATCTAATGTATAGCATGGTGACTATAGTTAGCAATACTGTATTACAGACTTCTTAAAGTTTATACATTTTGCTGTACTTACCTTTTTAATGTGTTATTAGAACATCATTGACTATGTCCTTTTGCTGTGCCTTTACTCCCATGACTTACTCATTCCATAACTGGAAGCCTATAATTCCCCCTCCCCTTCCCCCATTTTACCCATCTCTCTCCCCTCTGGCAACCATCACTTAATTTTCTGTATTTATAGACCTGATTAGGCTTTTTGTTTATTTATTCCCCCTTTTTTTTAGATTCCACATGAGTAAAATAATATGGTATTTGTCTTTCTCAGTCTGACTGCTTTCACTTAGAATTATAACTTCTAGGCCCATTCATGTTGTTGCAAATTGCATGATCTCATCCCTTTTTATAGCTGTGTAATATTCCATTGTATTATATAGACCACATCTTCCTTATCCTTTTGTCTACTGATGGACACTTAGGTTACTTCCATATCTTGGCTATTGGAAATAATGCTTCAATAAAACATAAGGGTGCATATATCTTTTTGAATTACTGTTTTCATTTTCTTTGGGTAAATACATAGTAGTGGAATTTTGGATATACATAAAATTTGCTAAGGGGATGCCTGAGTGGTTCAGTTGTTAAGCAACTGCATTCAGCAGAGGTCATGATCCCAGAGTCCTGGGACCAAGCCCACATTGTGCTCCCTGCTCAGCAGGAAGTCTGCTTCTCCCACTCCAGGCTGCTCCCCCTGCTTGTGTTCCCTTTCTCACTGTGTCTCTCTCTGTCAAGTACATAAAATCTTAAAAAAAGGTTTCTAAGAAAGTAGATCTTAAATATTCCACTACATACACACAAAAATTTGTAATTATGTGGTGAATTTGTTAACTAACCTTACTATGGTAATCATTTTTGCAAATATAAGTGTATCAAATCATGTTGTACACCTTCAACTACACAATTTTATGTCAAATATATATCAATAAATCGGGGGGAGGGGTGGAAGAGTAAAAGGGAAATGCAATGTGGGATCCTGGGACAGAAAAAAGGACATTAGTGGGTCAATTGGTGAAATCTGACGATCTGACATTTGGTTAATAACATCTTATCAGTTAATTTCCTGATTTTAATAATTGTATATGATTATATAATATGTTAACATTTGGAGAAGTTCAGTGAAGGATATATGGGCATTATGTATACTATTTTTGAAAATTTTAATCAGCCTGAAATTATATAAAAAAAAAACTTGGGCCCCACCCCTCATGGATCTGATTTAACCATTCTGGGGAAGAGCCCAGGCATCAGTAATGTTTAAAGTTTCTCTTGAGTGATTTTAATGTGCAGCTAGGGTTAAGAACTAGGGCCCTTAATTTAGTGGTTCTCAAAGTATGGTCCCTGGACCTACAGCATCAGTATCACCTAGGAACTTATTAGAAACAAAAATTCTCAGGCCGTACTCTGAACCTCCTGAGTCAGAAAGAGGTGGCAGCCCATCTGTTTGAACAAGCCCTCTAGGTGACTTGATGCATGCCTAAGTTTTAAAACCAGTGCTCTAACAGAACTTACTGCAATGTTGGGACAGACACT
Organism: Mustela putorius furo; assembly: GCF_011764305.1. Classification (NCBI taxonomy): domain Eukaryota; kingdom Metazoa; phylum Chordata; class Mammalia; order Carnivora; family Mustelidae; genus Mustela; species Mustela putorius. The sequence continues at coordinate 19,027,514 of NW_025422049.1, forward strand.
AACTAATCAACTCTGTTTCCAAAGGTATTTAAAACAACTATCACTACAATAATCAATAGCTAATAAGCAAGATATCCAAATAGTAATACATAATAATAGATAAAATTAAAGTTTACTCTATATGGTAATTCATTCAACATTTACTTGAGTATTTACTATGTGGTGGGCTGTTCTCAGTGCTGGATATACAATAGTGACTAATAAGACACTGTTCTTATCCAAAGGAACATTTAAAAGTTTTAATACAATTCAGTACAATAAATGCAATGATTGAAGGTCTATGGAAGCCGACAGTAGGGCTGCACAAGTGAGTCAAGAGAGGCTTTTCAAAGGAGAGTTAAGTTTTAAAGGGGGAGCAGGAATTAGACCTTCCCCCACCAAGAAACAGTCTTCTGCAGTTTCTTGGCAGGGGAAAAAGAGTGGAAGGAATGAGCAGAGAGAAAACAGTGGCTCAAACTATGACTGTGGAACTAAAGTTGGGAATTAGGGGATGGATTAAAGAAAAGGGATACTGAGGGACGCCTGGGTGGCTCAGTTGGTTAAGCAGCTGCCTTCGGCTCATGTCATGATCCCAGTGTCCTGGGATCGAGTCCCACATCGGGCTCCTTGCTCGGCGGGGAGCCTGCTTCTCCCTCTGACTCTGCCTGCCTCTCTGTCTGCCTGTGCTCGCTCGCTCTCTCTCCCTCCATCCCTGACAAATAAATAAATAAATAAATAAATAAATAAATGAATAAATAAATAAATAAGAAAAGGGATACTGAATCAGTAAGAAAGAGAGGTTAGAAACTAAGATCTCCCTAGTTGCTGGTTTGAGGGACCTGAATGGGTGTTACTACATCCAGATAAAGAATATGGGGGAGAAATGTGGATGTTATTCATCCAGATAAAGAATATAGGGGGAGGAATGTGGGTCATTTCATTTGCTTGTCAAATCCTTTGCAAAAACTGTTCTATATACCACCCTGCCTCATAAGAAGAACAGAACACATAAAAAAAAGTAGATTGGAACTTAAAAAAAAAAAAAAACCTAGCCATAAACTGAATTATCCTGTACGCTCTCCTTTGTCATCACTGAATTCTATTACCATACAGTTATGGAAATAAAAAAAATCACCTGGGGCAAACAGACAATGATTCTCTATTGTAGGTAGAATAATCCACAGATTATTAAGATTCTCATGAGTACTTTGTACTCCAGGAAATGTATGAAGATTAGATTATGAGAAAATTTGCATGACAGTATTCCCCATGACATCTTTAGCAATGATGTGTATTGTATTGCTAAGTCTACTGAGGACAAAGGTTTATATTAATAGGAAGCTGAAACTCTCACAAGTCATTTTAACATTCAGTTTTATTCTACATCTATGCTAGGATTAGGTTACTTTAAGATGAGTATTGAGAAAACCATCAAATCAACAAAAACCATGAAAAATGTAGGAGTTGTAGAAAAGGAAACTAATTTCTGTATGAGGGTTTTCTCTTCCTAAGGAAAAAAAGTAATAAAATTCCCTGAAATTTCTCCACTGGTACAACATTACTAAGTTACAACACTGATTCACATGAAGTTTGAAAATAATATGTTCAATTTTAGTTTCCACAGTTTGTTCACTTCACAGTAAATAATCAACAGGTGGCAGCACATATTCTTACGCAGTTTCTGATCTGTGCAAAAATGGGCTAAGAAGTTGTGTATAAATCAAGCTTTTGTAAACTGAATTCTTTTTTTTTATCATTTCTGGACTCATTTATCTTAGTTTCTGATTGCTCTACAATAAACAATGGCTTCTAAAGTTTAAAGTTCCTTCTCAGCCTCTGTAAGTTAATAACCAATATTTAATGCATCAGAGAGAAGCTATCTTATAAAAAAATCTTTTTAGTCTGTGAATAATGCCCACTCCTGATATATTTCATCTATTTCACATGTACTTGAATATGTGCATATTAAGTTAAGGTAGGGATGTGTCCTGCACTGCATCACTGTCACTAGAAAAAACCTGGGATGTTTTTTACTTTCATTTAAAGAACGAAAGGAAGAAACAAAAAGCAGGAGCACTCTGCCAGGCATATGCTTCACAATGGATCATTTGTGGGGCACTCACTGCCCCTCAGCATGGTGCTTACTTGCGGACTGCACATGTTCTTCTAAAGGCGGTTCATCTGCTCCCTGAACAGAAGCATAGCCAGACGATGCAGTCTCACTGCGATTATCCTCTTCGTGAGGAGATACACTATTTGATGCTTCATTGGAAACGGGGACTTGTAAAGACACTGATCCGTCTTCAACATCCACCTTTGGAAAGCATTGGAACAAATTAAAAGACTCTCAGAGTACATGTTTCCCCCTGACATGTCATTACAAAGTTTCTTCATAGGTAACTTATTATGGCAATGCTTCTTAACCTTTTAAACCTATAATCCCTTTTGACCATCACACAAATCGCTTGCTGGTCCCAGCCAGAGCAGTTGGAGTAACTGGGTCAAAAATGGGGTGGAAAATATTTTAGGCAGATTGCTTTCACATCTGACGTTCATCTGGGTGATCCCAGTGCTTCACAATACAATGCCTGCTATAGGATAGGCACTAAATACAAACCAAAAATACAAAAAACCCTCTACCCTGAATCAAGTTCACCTCCAGCAGTTTTCAAAAGGTAGTTTCCGGCAAAATTCAAATGAAGTCTGAAGTTTAATTAATAGTAATGACCAAATGTCAGTTTCTTACTTTTGACAAACATATCACAGTAATGAAAAATATTAACAATAGTAAAAACTGGGTGATGGGTATGAGGGAATTCTCTGTATTGTCTTTGCAACTTTTCTGTAAATCTAAAATTGCTCATAAATAAAACATTTATTTAACAACAACAACATCTCATGCTGTCCTCTAAGGGATTTGGGAATCAGTATCCCCTCTGTATCTCCTGAAATCAGGAAGATTTTGTTGAGCTTGACTTTCTGTTGTTGGTGTATTGTAAAATAGGCAAGTTTTATTTCATTTATTAAATACAATTATAATTTAATATTTATTATACTTTTTCAAAATACAGATGCTCATCTAACTACAAGTTCGGTTGCTGTGCAATAGTAAGACCAAAAATTATAAATCTACCACAAACCAGTTGGTAGTTTCTATGGTCATCACTTCAAATTCTGACCAAATAATAAGAGGAAAGAAGAAGGAATATGGAGGTAGTCCAACATGGCACCTTAGTGTCCAATTTTTTATATAAATCACAAGACTAGCATATTACGCTAAAAACTAAGGATGTTACTCTCCTGAAGGCCCAGGTACATAAATAACTTGTTCCTTCATATAAATAGTTTGGCAATGTTTACCTCAATTCCCAGAGCTTTGAGTATGTCACATTTGCACATGGGGCAAGTCCTGTGTTCTAACAGCCATGGGTCAACACATGTCTTATGGAAAATATGGCTAATGAAAGAAAAAAACACATAATTTGGTTATCAGTTGTGAAATAGCAACAACACTTGGCTTAATATACTAATAGGTTACCCTATATTTTTGTTTCGTATTTTAATAGATGTCTTTTTTCTTTTAAACACACCATTACAGCATAAACACTACAAAAGAGTCATAGAAACAAAATTTGGAAGTTACATGACACGGTACTTTTAAAATATAAAAGCTTCATTACCTTAGCTTAAAAAAAAAAAACTATTTTCCATACTTCCTACTTCAAAAATGGCTGTTACCCAACCTAAGACTTTGTTCAGTATTTCAGATCTTTATTATCTTGTCATCCCCCAACTCCAAAAATAGCACAGTTAGTCATTCTCAATAATATAGTACAATATAGTACAGAGTACAAGATAATGCTGATACTTTAGGTCATGTGGTAAGTTCTAAGAACACCACTATTTAATAGCTAAAACCAAAACCAAGAGTGTTAACAACTTCCAGGAGAAGGATAAGAGAAAATTAAAGAATGAAGACTTCCAAATAGGTGCTTACTAAGTTGATTTTACTTTTTTCCCTCATTAGGATTGTTAAAATGATTTTAAATTAAGTAATACAGTTATGTATGTGTGTGTGTGTGTGTGTCTGTGTATAAATTACAGTGCTAGCTAGGTTCTTAGTTTTATGTGGAAATAGTTTCCAAATTGTACCAGATTATGGGAATGCTATATAATTAGCCTTATACCAATTTCAATGATGTTAATATATAAAGCATTCACTTTTATTTAAATGAAAATAAATACTTTCTTTACATCAATTTGGAAACATTCAAAGTAATTTCCTTCATTCCAATCATTTCAATAAACTAGATATTCTTATTGATGATATAAAAGAAAGTCAAACTTACTTGCAGGTTAAGATGCGCACCAAATCATTTGGTTTATATAGTTCAATACACACAGCACAACTATCTCCATCAGGGCCAATTTCCTATGAGCAAATAATTATTGTTACTCTGATCGATAAGAAAAAATACAATAAACTACAAAGCAAGATCAGGATATATATGCACTTAAATTGCATAAATTCTTTCAATAAGCAGTGTAGAATTACTTAAACTTAACTGTAATCTAAAAAAAGTTCAAACTTCTGGAAACAAAGAATAGAAAAGTGGTTGCCAGAAGCTGGAGGATGGGGGAAATAGAAAGTAGGTGGTCGAAGTGTACAAACTTTCAGAAATAATAATAAGGTCTGAGGCTCTAATGGAAAACATTGTGACCACAATTGATAACACTCTTTACAACTGAAATTTGAAGATTATTTAGACTTAAAAAGGTAAGAGAATAAAGTCAACCAAAAGAGGGACAATACAAAGAGGAATAGGTAGCATTTATTTAAAATGCCATTTGTACAGGTTCTATAGCCATGTTTTCCCATTTAAGAAAAAATTAAGGCATAATTCACATGCGGTGAAATTCACTGTTTTTAATATGCAGTTTTACAGATGTGAACAAATATGCAGTTACTCAATCCTCACTGCAATTAAGATATAGGACATCCCCAACGAATTCCTCTATACTCCTTTGTAGTTAACCTCTACTCCCACTCCCATCCTCTGGCAACCACTAATCTGTTTTCAGATCCTATAGTTTCTGCTCTTCTCAAATGTCATATAAATGGAATCGTGTATTATATTGCCTTATGAGTTTGGCTTCTTTCACTTAATACACTTAATACTCATCTCAGATATTAAGCGTATCATGAGGGTCTCCACACACCCTTTTGTATTGCTAAATGGTATTCTATGATGTGGATGTGCTACAGTTCGTTCATCCATTCGCCATTAGAATAACATTTGGGTTCTTTCCACTTTTGGTGATTATGAGTAAAGCTTCCATGAACAATTATGTACAGGTTTTTATGTGAACATGTTTTTTTTTTTTCTTCTAGGTTAAATACTAGTAATTGAGATTTCTGGATTCTTTGGAAAGTGTTATTTTTGGCTTCATAAAGAACTGCCAAATTGTTTTCGAAACTGGCTATACATTGCATTCTCACCAGCAAAATGCATAACAGTTCCAGCTGTTCCACATCTGGCCAGCTCTTGGGTATTGTCAGTTGTACTGGTTTAAGCCATTTTGATGAATGTTCTGTAGCATCTCACTATGGTTTTAATTTGTACTTCCCTAATGACCAATGATATTGAGCATCTTTTTTATGTGTGTATTTGCTATCCATCTATTTTCTTTGGTAAATGCCTGTTTCACCCCCTTTTCCCTATGCTGTTTGTCTTCTTACTACTGAGTTTGAGAGTTCTTTATATAGTCGAGATATAGTCCCTTGTCAGGTATGTGATTTGCAAATATTTTCACCCAGTCTGTGGCTTGTCTTTTCATTCTCTTAACCATATTAAAAAAATAAAAGATCTTAATTTTGACAAAGTCAGATTTCTGTTGCTTTCTTCAATGGGCTTGTTTTTGCTGTCATATCTAAGTAATCTGTGCCTAACCCACGTCTTGAAAATATTTCTATCCACAGCTTTCTTCTAAGAATTTCATAGTTCTAGGTTTTATATTTAGGTCTGTGACATATTTTGACCTAAATTTTACAGACGCTGTATGTAAAAGTACAGTATCCTTTGGCATAAGGATAGCCAATCATTGCATATGGAGAGCCAATAATTGACTACACTTTTTCCATTTAATGGCCTGTGTACCTTTGTTAAAAATCAATTGACCGTTTATGTGTGGGTCTATACCTAGACTCTCTTCTGTTCCACTGATCTAAATGTCTATCCTTTCTCCAATACTACACTATATTGACTACTATATCTTTAAAATAATGCTGCAAATTAGGTAATGTGAGTCATCCAAATTTGTTCTTCCTTAAAAAAATTGTTTTGGTTACTCTAGTTCTTTTGTTTTCCCATATAAACTCAGCAGCAACCTGTCAATAAATACAAAAGATCCCACTAGGATTTTAATTGGAACTGCATTGAATCGATGGGCTAGTTGGGGGGTCTGACATCTTGACAACAGTGAGTCTTCTGACCCATGGACATGGCATATCTCTCCATTTATTTGGGTCTTCTTTGATTTCTTTCATTGGTGTTTTCCAGTTTTCAGCACACAGATCATGTTCATATTTTGCAAGATTTATACCTAAGTACAGAATGGTTCAGGTGCTATTATAAATGGTAATTTTTAATTCAATACATTCTATAGCTGTTTTCTGATACCTGTTTTATACACCAAAGGTAGTTCTTAACTGCTGTAATCTAAAAATGGATGTTCAAATAAAGTGCAACTGTTAGCTGTCATTGTTTAGTTTCCTGTTTTTGTGGTAAAAAATGACCATAACTTTGTGGCTTAAAATAACACAAGTGTATTTTTTTGTTGTTGTTCTTGAAATCAGAAGTCTAAAAGTCAATGTGTTGGCAGTGCTATATTCCTTCTGGAAGCTTCATGGGAGAATCCATTTCCTTGTCTTTTCTAGCTTCTATAGGCTGTCTGTATTCCTTGGCTCATGGCCCTTTTCTTGCATCACTATAACCTCTTAACTTCCATTGCCAAATATTCTTTTTTTAAAAATTTTTATTTATTTATTTGACAGAGAGAGAGAGAGAGAGGGATCACAAGCAGGCAGAGAGAGAGGAGGAAGCAGCCTCCCCGCGGAGCAGAGAGCTGGATGTGGGGCTCGATCCCAGGACCCTGGGATCATGACCTGAGCTGAAGGCAGAGGCTTAACCCACTGAGCCACCCAGGCCCACCCATTGCCAAATATTCTATTGCAATGGAGTCAATTCTCCATTTTCCTCCTTCTTATAACAACAATCAAATGTAATTACATTTAGGGCCCACCTGGATAATCCAGGATAATCTCCCCATCTCAATCCTTAACTTAATTTCATCTGCAAAGTTGGGTTTCTGCCATATAAGGTATTATTTACAGGTTCCAGGATATCTATGGGGGGCAATGGCTATTATTCAGGCTACCTAACTCCAGCATCAAAATGATTTTTAAAAGTCAGTAAGATTTTTTTTTTAGATTTTATTTATTTATTTGACAGAGAGATCACAAGTAGACGGAGAGGCAGGCAGAGAGAGAGAGAGAGGGAAGCAGGCTCCCTGCCGAGCAGAGAGTCCGATGCGGGACTCGATCCCAGGACCCTGAGATCATGACCTGAGCGGAAGGCAGTGGCTTAACCCACTGAGCCACCCAGGTGCCCAAAAGTCGGTAAGATTTATAAATTCCATGAAAAGCATACTTTGAAAGAACATTTAGTTTTAACAATAACTTGGTAGCACTGCTTGAAAACAAAGTCAAATATGTACCTTGTCTCCTTGTTTCAGTGTACGTAGTTGAAGCCTTCCAATAGCTTTTTTAGCATCTGCCTTTAATTGTCTCTGTAATAGAAACAGCATGTATTAGAAAAAAAACTATTTTTAAAAGGAATAGTATGAAAAAGGTAGAGAGGATTAATAAATATCTATATGGTACAAGAAAATGTATAAGTGGATTTTTAAAGATATAATATAATTAACCATAACTGTTCCATTTATGTGCTATCAGGCAGAAATTTCAAATTACTAAAACTTTTCGCTTATGTTTCCCTACATTCTTTTTTTTAAAATTTTTTATTTATTTTCAGCACAACAGTATTCATTATTTTTTCACCACACCCAGTGCTCCATGCAGTCTGTGCCCTCTATAGTACCCACCACCTGGTACCCCAACCTCCCACTCCCCCGCCACTTCAAACCCCTCAGATTGTTTTTCAGAGTCCATAGTCTTTCATGGTTCACCTCCCCTTCCAATTTCCCCCAACTCCCTTCTCCTCTCTAACTCCCCATGTCCTCCATGCTATTTGTTATGCTCCACAAATAAGTGAAACCATATGATAATTGACTCTCTCTGCTTGACTTATTTCACTTAGCATAATCTCTTCCAGTCCCGTCCATGTTGCTACAAAAGTTGGGTATTCATCCTTTCTGATGGAGGCATAATACTCCATAGAGTATATGGACCACATCTTCCTTATCCATTTGTCCATTGAAGGGCATCTTGGTTCTTTCCACGGTTTGGCGACTGTGGCCATTGCTGCTATAAACATTGGGGTACAGATGGCCCTTCTTTTCACTACATCTGAATCTTTGGGGTAAATACCCAGTAGTGAAACGGCAGGGTCATAGGGAAGTTCTATTTTTAATTTCTTGAGGCGTCTCCACAATGTTCACCAAAGAGGCTGCACCAACTTGCATTCCCACCAACAGTGGAAGAGGGTTCCTCTTTCTCCACATCCCCTCCAACACATGTTGTTTCCTGTCTTGCTGATTTTGGCCACTCTAACCGGTGTAAGGTGATATCTCAATGTGGTTTTAATTTGAATCTCCCTGAGAGCTAGTGATGATGAACATTTTTTCATGGGTCTGATAGCCATTTGTATGTCTTCATTGGAGAACTGTCTGTTCATATCTTCTGCCCATTTTTTGATATGATTATCTGTTTTGTGTGTGTTGAGTTTGAGGAGTTCTTTATAGATCCTGGATATCAACCTTTTGTCTGTACTGTCATTTGCAAATATCTTCTCCCATTCCGTGGGTTGCCTCTTTGTTTTCTTGACTGTTTCCTTTGCTGTGCAGAAGCTTTTGATTTTGATGAAGTCCCAAAAGTTTATTTTTGCTTTTGTTTCCTTTGCCTTTGGAGACATATCTTGAAAGAAGTTGCTGTGGCTGATATCAAAGAGATTACTGCCTATGTTCTCCTATAGGATGTTTCCCTACATTCTTAAATAGCACCTTTGAGCTACAATGACAAATCCATTCCAAATGGATTCAGATGCTATGAATTTTCAAAGCAATTTTCCTGTGTTCAGCCTTTGAGTATCTTAAAATACATCTTTTCCCATTTCCTTTTTGAATCGTGTCTTGTTTGGTAGAAAGTGCACAGGATTTGGATTTAAATGACCTAGATTCAAAATTTCTGTTTGTCATTTACTAAGTGTATAATCCTGAACAGGTAATTAAATTGTTGAACTTCTTTACTCACCTATAAGATGAGGATAATACCAATCCATACAGTGCTATTTAGCATTAGGGGGAAAACTGTTGTTTATAACCACTACTGCCTTATTATAAGGAGGTGGATTCTGAAAGTAATAAGCCTTTATTGTTTCACTGAACATATATGTACACCATTCCAGTCATGAAAAACCAAGTCCAGGGCTCATTTTGAGAACAAGGACTAAAATATGCATAACTAGATCAGAAGTGAAGTTGGAGGATTCAAGATGTAGGAAGATCCTGAACTCACTTCCTCCCACAGACAGGACAAATTACTTGTACAATATATGGAATAATTTCCTCCAAAAAAGAGCTGAAAACTTGATAAACAGAACCTCCATAACAAAGGATAAAAGAATAGCATCAATATGGGTGAGAGAGGCAGAGACATGTTCTCACCAAAACCAGACAAACAAAACAAACAAACCCACCCCAGATACAGTAATCCCCAATTGAGAGGGATCTCACAAATATGGAGCTTTTCCCTAAGAAGCAATGGGTCTGTGCTTCACATTAGGCACCTCAGCCCCTACATCTTGCATAGGTGAGATGCCCCCAAAAGGCCTGGCTTTGAAAACTAACTAGGATTAGTTCCAGAAATATAGGGAACAGAGAATATCCTCTCAAAAGGCTCATGCACAGATTCAATCACCACCAGACCTGATGTAAAAATACCAGTTTGAAGTGTCCACCAGAGAGCCATAAACTTGTTGAGATTCTTCTGGGGGATGGAGACACTGGCAAGTGCCATTTTTTGATAACTCATCCTAACTTGCTGACACTGGTATTGGCAGTGACAATTTGGAACTCTTCCTCTAGCCTGTGGGTGCTAGAAAGTATACCCCACTGAGGGCCCCACCCATCCCCATGCCAGAGCTGTGGCCCCACAAAAGCAGGCAGTAATGCAGTGTTCACACAGGGGTCATCCCTTGAGGGCCTGGTGCAGATGGCCAGGGGCAGAGCACTTCTGAGCTCTATGGGATAGCTCTTACACCAGGCCACCCCTTCAAGGCTGGGAGAGATAGCTGATTTTCTTAATTCACAGAAATAAACACAGAGCATCAGGCAAAATGAGAGGATTATGTTCCAAATGAAAGAACGAGGTCTAGAAACTCCAGAAAATTTCAACAAGCAGAACCCAAAGACATCCACACCAAGAAACACTATACTTAAAATGGTAAAAGTTAAAAGAGAATTTTAAAAGCAGCAAGAGAAAAATAACCTGTTACTTATAGAGGAAACCCCATAAGTCTACCAGCAGATATTTTACAAGAATCTTTCAGGTGAGAAGGGAATGGTATGATATATTTAAATTCTGGAAGTTAAAAAAAAAAAAAAGTGCAACAGGAATTCTCTACCCAGCAATGTCATCATTCGGAATTAAAGGGAAGATTAAGATGTTTTCAGATAAGAAAAAACTGAACAAGTTCATGACCATTAGTTCAGCCTTAAAAGAAATGTTAAAGGGTCTTCTTTAAGTTAAAAAGAAGTAGCACTAATCAAATAACAAAAAAATTTACAAAAGTAAAAATTTCACTGGATAAAGTAAATATACAGTAAAAATAGTAGATTAATCATTTATAAAGCAAATATAAGATCAATAGCCATTAGTAGTAAATTTAACTATGACTATAGTAATTAAGAGTTGCAAAAAACAAGAAAAAATACAAAATGTAACATCAAAGATATGAAATGTGGGGAGGGGACTAAAAAGTTTTGGAATCTGTTCAATTTTAAGTTCGTATCAACTTAAAACCAATCATTATATACATACTATGTTACATATAAACATTATGATAACCATAAGGAAAAAACTTCAGTAAATACACAAAATAAGAAAGAAATCTGGGGTCCCTGGGTGGCTCAGTGGGTTAAAGCCTCTGCCTTTGGCTCAGGTCATGATCCCAGAGTCCTGGGATTGAGCCCCGCATCGGGCTCTCTGCTCAGCAGGGAGCCTGCTTCCTCCTCTCTCTCTGCCTGCTTCTCTGCCTACTTGTGATCTCCATCTGTCAAATTAAAAAAAAAATCTTTAAGAAAGAAATCTAAATGTAACACTAAAGAAAGCCATTAAACCACAAGGAGAGAGAAAGAGAGGAAGGAAGGAAGTAGTTTCTTTGGTAGTTTCTTCCAAAAGTGCCAGAAAATAAGTAACAAAATGGCAGTAAGTACATAACTACCAATAATCACTTTAAATGTAAATGGACTAGATTCTTCAATCAAAAGGCACAGAATGGGTGAACAGATTAAAAAAATAAAAGACCTAACTTTATGCTGTCTACAAGAGACTCACTTCAGAAGTAAAGATACAGCATCTAAAAGTGAAGAGATAAAGATATTCCATGCAAATGGAATAAAAAGAAAGATGGTCTAGCTATACTCATACCAGATCAAACAGATTTGAAAACAAGATCATAATAAAGGATTGTAATAAGGATTGTACTAAAGAAGGGCATTATATAATAAAGGAGTCAGTCCAGCTAGAAGATATAACATTTACAAATATACATGCACCTATCACAGAAGCACCAGTATATGAAAAGCAAATATTAACAGGCCTACAGGGAGAAACTGGCAGCAATACAATAATGGTAGGGAACTTTAACACCCCATTTACATCTTTGGATAGATCATCTGGACTGAAAATCAATAAGAAAACATCAGCCTTAAACAACACATCAGATCAGATGGGAGATAATATATATGACATTCCAGCAGAATGCACATTCTTTTCAAGTGCACATGAAATAGTCTCCAGGATAGGTCATATGTTATGGCACAAAATAAGTCTCAAATTCAAAAAGATTGAAATCACATCATATATCTTTTCCAACCATGATGGCAGAAAACTAGAAATTAATTAAAGAAAAGTGGAAAGAAGACCTAAAAATGTAGAAATGAAACATGCTACTGAACAAACAATGAGTCACCGAAAAAAAAAAAAAACCACAAAGAAAAAAATTTAAAAATACCTAGAGACAAATGAAAACAGAAATACAACATACCAAAACCTATGTGATGTAATAAAAGCAGCTCTAAGAGGGAAATTCATAGTAATATAGGCCTACCTCAAGAAACAAGAAAAATCTCAAACAAGTAACTTTACACCTAAAAGGAAATAATAAAGATCACAGTGGAAATAAGTGAAACAGAGACTAAAAAGACAATAGAAAAGATCCATAAAACTAAGGGCTGGGTCTCTGAAAAGATAAACAAAATCGATAAACCTTTTATTACACTAACCAAGAAAAGAGAGCAAGTTCAAGTAAATAAAATCAGAAATGAAAAAGAATTTATAACTGATACCACAGAAATACAAGGATCATAAGAAACTACTACAATTATATGCCAGTAAGTTAGACAACCTAGAAAAAAAATGGATAAATTCCAAGTAACACACAACCTTCCAAGTCTGATTATGAAGAAATAGAAAATCTGAATAGACCAGTTTCTAGTAAGGAGATTAAATCAGTAATGAAAAACCTCCCAACAAACAAAAGCCCATGACAAGATGGTTTCACTGGTGAATTTGACCAAACATCCAAAGGGTATTTAATACCTATGCTTCTCAAACTCTTCCAAAAGTTGAAGAGGAAGGAACATTTTCAAACTCATTTTACAAGGCCAGCATTAATGATACCAAAAACAGACAGGGACACTATATAGAAAGAAAATTACAGGCCAGTATCTTTGAGAAACACAGATGTAAAAATCCTCAACAAAATATTAGCAAACTGAATTAAACAAAATAGTAAAAGGATCATTAAGCACAATCAAGTAGAACTTATTTCAGGGATATAAGGATGGTTCAACATCTGCAAATCAATCAACCTGATACACCACATTAATAAAATGAAGGGAAAATCACATGATCATCTCAGTAGATGCAGAAAAAGCACTGACAAAATTCAACATCCATTTATGATAAAAACTCTCAACAAAGTGGGTACAGAAAGAATATATCTCAACCTAATAAAGGCCATATATGACAAACACACAGCTAACATCATTTCAATGGTGAAAAAACTGAATGCTTTTCCTCTTAGATCAGGAAGAAGACAAGGATGCCCACTCTTGTCACTTTTATTCAACATAGAATTGGATGTCCTAGCCACAGCAATAAGGTAAGAAAGTGGAATAAAATGCATACAAATAGGAAAGGAAGAAGTAAAACTGCAGATGATGACATGATACTGGTATATATGAAACCTTTTAGTTTCCACCAAAAAAAAAAAAAAAAAAAAAAAACACCAGCTGTTACAATAAATGAATTCATTAAAGTTGTAGAATACCAAATCAATATAATAAATCTGTTATATTTCCATATACTAATAATCAACTATCAAAAAGAGAAATTAAGAAAGCAATCTCATTTATAATTGTATCGGTAACAATAAAATAGTTAGGAATAAATTTAACTAAGGAGGTGAAAAACATGTACACTGAAAACTATAAGATGGAAGAAGTTGAAGACAACACAAATAAAAGGAAAGCTATCCCATGCTCATGGATTGGAAGAATTAATATTGCTAAAATGATCATACTACCCAAAGGAATCTACAGATTCAATGCAATCCCTATCAAACTTCCAATGGCATTTTTCATAGAAAGAGAATAATGCTAAAATTTGTATGGAACCACAAAAGATCCCAAACAGCCAGTGCAATCTTAAGAACAAACCTGGAGGTATCATGCTCCGAGATTTCAAACTATAATACAAAACTATATAGTACTCAAAACAGTATGGTATTGGCATAAAGACAGACACAGTTCAACAGAATAGAATTTAGAGCCCAGAAATAAGTCTGCACATATACAGACAATTTATGACAAAGGAGCCAAGAATATACAATGGAGAAAGGACATTCTCTTCAAAATGGTGCTGGGGGAAAACTCAACAGCAAAAGAACAGAAATGAGACGACTATCTTACACCATACACAAATTAAAATAAAGACTTGAATTTAAGACCTGAAACGATAAAAGCGAGAAGAAAACATAGGCAGTAGGCTCCTTGATAGAGTTCTTAGTGACCGGTTTGTGGATCTGACTCCAATGGCAAGGAAAACAAAGCAAAAGTAAACCAATGGGACTACATCAAACTAAAAACCTTCTCCACAGCAAAGGAAACCACCATCAAAATGAAAAGGCCACCTATTCGATGGGAGAAGATATTTGCAAATCATATATCTGATAAAGGGTTAATAGATAAAATATAGGAAAAACTCTTACACTTCAACAATAAAAAAACCAAACAACCTAATTTAATGAGGGCCCAGAAAGTGTGAAAAGACGTTTTTCCAAAGAAAACATATAGATGGCCAACAGGCACAATGAAATACCACCTCACACCTGTTAGAATGGCTATTATCAAAAAGATAAGAAATAACTAATGTTAGATAGGATGTTGGAATGTAAGCTGGCACAGCCACTAGGAAAACAGTATGAAGGTTACTCGAAAAATTAAGAATAGGGGCATCTGGATGGCTCAGTCAGTTGAGCAAGCCCAACACTTAGTTTCAGCTCAGGTTAGGATATCAGGGTTTTGAGACTGAGCCCTGCATCAGGCTCCATACTCAGCATGTAGTCAGTTTGAGATTCTCTCTCTCTCTCCTCATACCCCTCCCCCAACTCTCTCTCTAAAATAAAATAAAATCTCTTAAAAAATTAAGAAGAGATTGATCATATTATCTGGCTGTTCTACTTCTGGGTATTTATCAAAAGAATACAAAATCACTAATTCAAAAGGATACATACACCCCTATCTTCATTGCCACATTATTTATAATAGCCAAAATATGGAAAACAATCTAAATGTCTATCAGTAGACGAATGGATAGAGTATGTGGTACACAAAGACACACATACACAGAGCAATACTATACAGCCATAAAGAATGAAATCTTGACACTTGTGATAAGAAGGATGGACCTTGCCAATATTATAAGTGAAGTTAGTCAGGCAGAGAAAGACAAATACCCTATGACTGTGCTCCTATGTGAATCGAAGAAAAAAACAAACAAAATAATACAAAAACAAACTCACAGATACAAAGAACAGACTGATGGTTACCAGAAGGGAAGGGGTTGGGCAAAATAGGTACAGTGGGTCAAAGGAATGGTGATTCATGATTACTACTGAAACTAGACTTTTGGTAATAATCATTTTGTAGTGCATACAGGTGTCAAATTATGTTGTCCATCTAAAATGTAATCTTATGTATCAGTTTTACCTCAATAATAATATAAGAAGTGAAGGTGGGGTTTAGGTGGAAATCTCAGAGATAAGGGCAAATTGAGAAAGAATCAATGAAAGATTGTCTCTCTTTATGGGGTGAAGTGGCCACATGGAAAAAAAAATCCCAGGTGGTATGAGATATTTAGGGTTGATTTAAAATTATTTGTAATGTTGCAAATAAATCCTTCCTTCCATTTCAGTTAGTATCTATCACATGCACAAACGCCTCAAGTGCATATAAAGCAAAGGCTAGCTTTCACACTTGGGTGGACCCTGTTTAAAGCATAGAGACACAGCATGTGCAGCATGGCAAGATGATTAGAAAACCTCCTGTTTTGTAGTGTAAAATGAACTTAGTAGAAATCCAGCAAACAGTAGGTACTCAGAACCAGAGGTCACTGAGTATGCACCTCTATCCCTAGCAGGAAAACCCCCAACTGACATGAAGAATATGTGAAAATCAAAGATAATGTAAGGAAAGTATCTAGCACCATGCCTGGCATATAGCAGACACTCAATAAAACGTTTATTAAATGAAAATAGAGGGGCCCCAGGGTGCCTCAGTCAATTAAGCATCTGCCTTCAGCTCAGGTCATGATCCTGGGGCCCTGGGATCGAGCCTCACATTAGGTTCTCTGCTCAGTGGAAAGCCTGCTTCTCCCTCTCCCACTCCCCCTGCTTGTGTTCCCTCTCTCACTGTGTCTCTCTCTGTCAAATAAATAAATAAAATCTTAAAAACAAAAAAAGAAGAAAATATAGGGCACCTGGGTGGCTCAGTTGGTCAAGCAACTGCCTTTGGCTCAGATCGTGATCCTAGAGTTCTGGGATTGAGTCCCACATCAGGCTCCCGGCTCCGTGGGGACTCTGTTTCTCCCTCTGACCTCCCATCTCATTCTCTCTCTCTAATAAGTCTTTATTTTTTTAAAATATTTTATTTATTTATTTGATAGAGATCACAAGTAGGCAGAGCAGCAGGCAGAGAGAGAGGGAGAAGCAGACTCCCTGCTGAGCAGAGAGCCCGATGCGGGGCTCGATCCCAGGACCCTGGGATCATGACCTGAGCCGAAGGCAGAGGCTTTAATCCACTGAGCCACCCAGGCGCCCCTCTAATAAATCTTTTAAAAAATGAAAATATAAACTACTATTCACCAATAAGCATAACATGTTTTTGTAACCTGTTTATATACATCTGTAGCAAATACACTTTAGAAGACAATAATCCATGGGTATAGGTATATGAAGAAAATCCTTAATGCCCCTACCTGCCTCCTATATACCATTTTGTGAAAGGTATTAAGCTTAATGCCAAGGAGATTAACAAACTATTACTTTGCTGACTCAGAAATGGCAGAGACTTCTTAGATTCTTACTTGATGAGCAGAAATAGCTGAACAGAAAGTTAAATAGGAAGGCCTAGCTAGTTCTTTGAAGGAAAAGATGATAATTGAGACCTTTCACTCCCACTTTGGGACTTAAATGTGAGTTAATGCAAAAGGGCAATTCAGGGGCACCTGGGTGGCTCAGTCAGTTAAGCGTCTGCCTTCAGCTCAGGTCATGATCTCAGGGTCCTGGGATGGAGCCCAGCATCATGTCGGGCTCTCCACTCTATGGGGAGTCTGCTTCTCCCTCTCACTCTCCCTCTGTGCTCACTCTCTTTCTTTCTCTCAAATAAATAAAATCTTTAAAAAGGGCAATTCAACAATGGTACCTTATTTTATGCACACGAGTTTTCTGTTCTGTTATTTGCATAAGTAAATAATAGAGGGACAATGAAAGGAAGTACACTTAGGATCTTTAGAGCTGGAAGAACTCTTGGAACTCACCTAGCCTAGGGTTCCTGGGCAGCTCAGTGGGTTAAGCCTCTGCCTTCAGCTCAGGTTGTGATCTCAGGGTCCTGGGATAGAGCCCGGCATCGGGCTGTCTGTTCGGCAGGGAGCCTGCTTTCCCCACCTTCCCCCTACCCCACCCCGCCCACCTGCCTTTCTGCCTACTTGTGATCTCTCTGTCAAATAAATAAAAATCTTAAAAAAAAAATTCACGTAGCCTGATACCTAATCTGGCAGATAAGAAAACTGATGCCGGGGTGCCTGGGTGGCTCAGTGGGTTAAGGGCTCTGCCTTCGGCTCAGGTTGTCGTGATCCCAGGGTCCTGGGATCAAGCCCTGCATCAGGCTCTCTGCTCGGTGGGGAGCCTGCTTCCCCCAACCCCCCACCTGCTTCTGATCTCTGTCTGTCAAATAAATAAATAAAATCTTTTAAAAAAAAAAAGAAAGAAAGAAAAGGGGCACCTGGGTGGCTCAGTGGGTTAAGCTGCTGCCTTCGTTCGGCTCAGGTCATGATCTCAGAGTCCTGAGATCAAGTCCTGCATCGGGCTCTCTGCTCAGCAGGGAGCCTGCTTCCCTCTCTCTCTCTCTCTCTCTGCCTGCCTCTCTGCCTACTTGTGATCTCTCTGTCAAGTAAATAAATAAAACCTTTAAAAAAAAAAGAAAAGAAAAGAAAACTGATGCCTACAGTGGAAGACAGCCTTGCTCAAAACCTCAAGAGTTGGTTAGCGTCAGTCCCACTAACACCTGGAGTTAAGTGTTCCTTCCCCTAATATCAAGGTAGCATCTTTTCTTTCTTCGTTTCTTTTTTCTTTAACTGTGGCTTGTGCCAGGAAGCTAGTACTACTTCTTTATATGTATGCAGTTATTTTATAATTTAAAATTGTTTTTGATATCTTAATAGACATCAAATCTTTAAAAAAAATTGGACTCATTTAGTCCTAACAACCCCATGAAGGAGAAAATACTACCATTTTAGAGATGAGCAAATGGTAGTTTGGATAAGTTAAATAACTCATTCCAAAGGGCACACAGCCTCTAAATGACAGAGCTGTTACTGGGACTCTGCTCTTCATCCTTCAAGATTCCCAGACAAAACATCTGTAATTTGGCTACCTTTTGAAGTTTTTCCAACTCCTGGATTCTATAATCTGTGAAATTGTGGCCAGTCCTTATAGTGAATAACCAGTATGCCTAAGGGTCCTGGCCCTGGCCTAGACTTCCAAACATCCATACTTTCTTTTCACATAGAGATGAGCTATTTAGAAACCTAGATGTGAAAACTGCAAATGGTTAAAAAAGAAAAAAAAAAAGGAGGCAAGGGAAAAAACAGGAAAAGAAGAAAAGAAAAAAATGCAGTTGATAGGAAGTCTTTGACAATCATTTTGCACTTTGTTTTTAGAGCACTTCTGATTTAAACAAACTGTGACACAGCTGGGGAACTGTACGCACAAGAAGTGATACATCTCTAGTGTATTTACTTGAGTCTACGTAGTCTGATTTCTCATTCCAAGATATTCAACACAACATAAGTGCCTGAGTCTCCAGTGCTAGCACTTATTAATTTATTAGGAATGACTGTGAAATATGTAACTTTGTTTAATTATATGCAAGACTAATGCAAATTTGAGGCCTGGGCTCAAAGGCAAGCTTGAAATGTAATGTCCAAGTCTACACTTATGAGATTATGAGAACAGAACTCACATTAAGACCAATGCTTAAAAAAAAAAAAAAAGACGAATGCTTAAAAAAAAAGAGTCAGGAGGATATAAAAACACAGGGCAAAATTCCAGACACCAGATGATCCTAGGCAAGGGACTTGATTTTGAAGGATCTCTAAAAGAGTTTCATCATAGTATAAACCAATGTTTAACAAAGCAGCTTTGGAATTAAAAAAAAAAAAAAAAGCTCTTTAAAAGGAAATTCAGGTAATTCCAGTAACTCCTAATGAACTTTTATAAAGAAAAGCAAAGACATTTTCTTTAAATATGGATGTGAGACACATGATTTTGGAGAGAAGCACAAACTGTGTTTTTAGAGCTTGAATGAAGATCACTCACAAAGCTGCCATTAGTACTCAAAATAATTCAATGTCACACTGACAGCAAGAGTTTCCAAGATGCATTCATTCCTCTAAAAACTGAAATATGAGAACATTAAGATTAAGCAGTTTATATTAAATACACATGTTTGGATATATTACTTAAATCATACTTCTGGGTGCCCAAATATGCCTCTACATTAAAAAAAAAAAATGTGTCCCAAAGCAAACTGTAATTTCTTTTTTTCCTTTGTTTTTTAAGATTTTATTTATTTATTTGACAGAGAGATCACAAGTAGGCAGGGAGGCAGGCAGAGAGAAAGGGGGAAGCAGGCTCCCCGCTGAGCAGAGCAGAGAGCCTGATGCCGGGCTGGATCCAAGGACCCTGAGATCATGACCCCAGCCCAAGGCAGAGGCTTAACCCACTGAACCACCCAGGTGCCCTGCAAACTATAATTTCTATTTTAGTCTTTAAAAACAGAACTTCAAGCATATATCTAGTTTGTTACACAAATTACATTGGACAATTTTTCGATGCCTTGTCACCATTTCAGAATTCCCTCCTACCTTATAAATTCCAATAGCACATTGTTTCTACCTCTTTTTTAAAAAACGCATTTAGTATTTGAGAGAGAGAAAGAGTGTGTGCACACACAAGTGGGAGGAGGAGCAGGGGAGGGGTGGGGGTGGTGGATCAACAGACTCCCTGCTAAGCAGGGAGCCAGTGAAGCTCGATTCCAGGACCCCGGGATCATAACTAGAGCCAAAAGCAGCTGCTTAACCAACGGAGCCATCCAGGCCCCCCTCTACTTCTTATCATATTCTGTAATTGTACCATTCACATGTCTTTCTCTCCTACTAGATTGCGAGTAGCTGGGGACTGCCATAACCATTTTTAAAAAGTTTCCTATAGAGCCTAGTAGTTGCTCAAAGAATAGCTTCTGAATTTAGAAATCAAAACAGATTTTCATGATTTTCTCATCCAAGTCACAGTTGTACTCATTAAAAGCCTCTACCCCACAAAATCTGGAGAAACAAAGGTTTTGGGAAGAGATATTGGCCCCACCACGGTCAGGATCAACCCTAAGCTTTTTTACATGTGTCATCTTGTTTAATCATTAACCACCTTATGGAATAGGTATTTTAATATCCAAGTTTTATAGACAAGAAAAGGTTCAGAAGCTTGACTAAAGTCCAGGCAGCTGGTTAGTTGCAGAGCTGTGATTCAATTCAAGCCCAGGTTCTATCTGGCTTTCAAGTCCATGATCTCTCCACTACAGTACACTGCCTTCATTGTGTAATAGCAAAGAAGCCTTTAAAAGGCTTCACATTCCTTGTGAAGAAGATAAATGAAAAAAATAAGAAAAAAAGCCAAAAACCTCAAAGTCAGCTACTATACAATCTTCAGATCCTTCTTAAATTTGCTACTTACTGTGATTTGGGGAACTCTTTTAAGCAAGTATTTTATATCAACAGACTCTCCCTGCCTCCTCTCCAATCCAAAGAGATACCTGATATAAGAATATTTGGAAAGAGACTTGAAGACTAATTCAAAAAAGCTTGGTGGTCGGACAGTTTTCTTAACAGAAACTCAATGTCATTACTCTACTGAAAAGCTGTGATCATTCTAGTCACTGAAGAATCTTGGCTACATAGTTTTCTTAGTTCTGAGTGAGACTTTATTTGGGCTGAAAATGAAAAGCCACTTCTTATCCTATATTACAATGTTCAATTTTTAAATTATAAACTCAATAAATATTCTACTTAGTCTATTTGTGTATTTACATCTAATTAAGTAAAATAAATGTTCCAGGCTAGTGATTTGTCAGCCTGGTTTTGGGTCCCAAGGTATTCAGCTTTTAGTGTAACTGAAACCCACATGAATAACACTAGGCATGTAATCAAACCTAATTACTTGATGGGGGGCAGGGTATGCAAAAGCAGGAAATGAGGGTGGATAGAAGCAAACCAGATTTTCTTGCTTGAAGTCATCACTTTTTTTAAAATAATTTTTTTTCAATAAAAATTTGACTCAGAGTTTATAGAACAGAATCAAGATTTACGGTAACAGGATTCTTTTCCTCAGATCTATTCCTGTGAACAAAATCAATGTTTGAGTCATGTGGCCGTTCAGATATATGAGACCTGAAAGAAATCTTTCTTTTTTCAGCAAAAAACCTATGCATAATATTTTAATGAAGCATTCCTAAAGGAAAGAAGAGGTACAGACTATAATACAGTTTCCTGTAAGTCTATGCAACTATGGAGATGGGGATAGAAAGGAGTACAGACTACCTGCCTGAAGGTGATCACTGTCAACAGTGAGGAAATGCACTATAAGGAAGAGCAGTGAGGGAAGGGGGAATTTGACCCAGTAGATAAGTTATGACTCAGACTACTGCATTTTTCAGAAAAGACAATCAAAACCTTCAGAATTAGTGATGTAAATGTAAGATTAGAGTAAGTGAATATAAAAAAAAAATCCTGAGACCCATTATAAGAGCTTCCTTTTGTGCAGTGAGAGTCAGAGAAAGATTATACAACTAGGTCCTACTAAGAGAGTGATTTATTTAATCTACTCTTCTTATCTAAGAGCCAAAATAATAGTTTGGTAAAAGGCTCCAATAAGTCTCAAATTTGGACAGGAACAGACACATATTAATTTCCCCACCACAAATGTATATATTGGTAGCGGTACAGTATGCAGACACCTGATAAGTCTTCCAGTTAATTTCAAGTACTAGTGAAGAAAACCTAATGTAACCAGAACTATTTTAGATATTTTTAGTCATGCTTTAAAGTTCAAGGACAAATTTTAAGATATTAATGTAGCTTAGTTCTTCCTCATGTGAGACCACAAAGGAGTGCTATCTCTTTGGCAGCAAACTACAAAGACATCTGTGGCATATCTTTACCCAGGAAACCAATTTGAGTCTCAGGATCTGAGGCTAAGATGGGGGCTGGTCACTAGGTAATCCTGCTAGCAACTGGCCATACTGCCTGAAACTCAGAACCCCAATAATGAAAATAGGTGTATCATCAATCTTGACTGTAGTGCCAAGCAAGCATGACAAGCTGGTACAACATGGTCCATTGCTCCAGGAGTGTATAACAAAATCATCAATAACTAACATAAAAAACACTTTGAGGCCACATTCCCAAAGACCAGTTACAGTTCCCCTGGAGACTAGCAAGGAGTAAACAACTAGATCTACTGTGCTATCTTTCCTCACAATCCAACCCCTATATCTCCTTTTCTTTCAAAGTAGTCTTTTTTTAAAGTAGGTTCCATGCCCAGCATGGAGCCCAACAGAGGGTTGAACTCATGACCCCTGAGATCAAGACCAGAGCTGAGATCAAGAGTTGGACCCTTAACCCACTGAGCCACCCGGGTGTCCCCCACCCCCATATTTGATCAAGGTCTTTTTAACAACAAAACAGTCATAGTTATTTGGACTTCTGCAATTAGTACAGCATTTATACATGAAATGCAGTTAAGAACAACATAAGCATACCAATACTTGCAGAAGCCAATGAAGGGAATAAATAGGCTTCTTTCAATCTGTAAGACCATTTCAAACATCTTTATATTGTTGTACCAGTTTAATTATCTGCTTACTTCCTTGTTCTATGACTACTTGAATTTTGTGATAAAACTGTATAGAGCCATTTAATATGGTAATGGAACTAAATCTAATTCTTCCTCAGGCCAATCACTCTCCATTGGTATCATATTCTTTGGAGGTTTCAGTTCGGTTTTCCAATACATTTGACTATCACATGATTTATTTATATAAGGTAGTTGAATTTTGCCAATTGAATTTTGAACAATACTAGTATTATACCATATATGCAATATGGTTAGGGTACGGTTTGGTTTGGTTACAAAATAAATCAGGAAGTATCACAGAAGTGTTTATTTAACCTTCCTAGAAGAACTGTTCTTTGCCCATACACTAGAAATTATTATGGGCAAATATTATCACCAGTGAGGATGATTCTGTCTTTTCTAGGTTCTATATTAGCTGAGGACAAAACCAATCACTTGGCTGTTATATAGTTATAGTTTCCTATTGACTATCATGCAGGAAGGCCATCTCCCTCCTATGAGGAATACATGGGTATCATTCAGTATTATTCTTACTAGCTCATCTTATTTTGGTCTATCCCTTTGGTCAAGATAAGTTAGAGGATCAGCAATGTAAGTTATAATTTCACTCGAAAAATGTCCACAAGGTTAGGGATCTGCATGTGTCTCAAAGATGCTCTCTCTGAGCTTCCATAGTTAAAAATGGGAGGCCATTAGTCCATGGGGACTTGGGCCTCCATTTGTAGTAGAATAGTTAACAGACCTGTTGTGTCAGAAACATGCTCTTTTCCAGTGTTGAGTGCTAGCACTCTCTAGCATTATGTATTGGGTCTGTGTGACCGTATTATCAAGTCATTACCTTCTTTCCAAGTGGATTCCCATTTTTTCCCTCCTGGCTGATGATTCCTCCCAATGTCTATTTCAGAGAGTAAATTCGCTTCTTCTGAAAGTCACTCTTCATTAAAAGTTAGTTCAGCTTCTTCTATTACACATAGGCCAGGTTCTACTTCACATAGAGCCCTCTTTTACTTCACTAGCCAAGTTTAATCAAACATATGCCTTGTTCCACTGAGTATTAACTGCTTAAGTACAGTTAGGATACATGCACCATACACCAAAATTCTGGGTGTTGCATGCCAGAGTCAAGTTAAAGTGGTCACTCCCAAATTCATTAGTTTGAGCACACCAAAGTTTTTCCATAATCTTCCTGGTCTTAGGTTATCGGTGTTCCCAGTGTGGACACAAATCCACCATGTAATGCCTAACATGCTACCTTCATTCACAACCCATTCATACTTTTCATTTGTTTAAAAGATTTCTATGCACAGACACACGGATGACAAGTATTCTCACACATCGTATTATGACATTATCAGGCATGTGGCCACTGTGTGCTACCTATTATATTTGGACATCTTGGTCATCAAATTTATAATTATACATTTACCAGTTTGCTTGACATTATATACTATGCATTATAATAGTTCAGAGGAAAGACAATCCTGAATATTCTAATGAATTCCTCATATTCTAATAAAGGCAAGTTTCCATAACTCAGTTTCATTACCATTTCTACCTGCAAAATGGTAGCAATGTAGTTAAGTATTTAGTTATAACCATCACGTGTATCAAGCTATACCTTTTAAAAATAAATAGGAAGTCAGGAAAACTGAACATGTAAATGACATCGTGACACTTTCAAATATTAATAAGCAAAAGGGATTAACAGACATATATCTAACACTTTAGTCACCAAAGGATACACAGATATAGACCACTATGCAGTGAAAAAGGCCCTTTCCAAAGCTTTCTCTAAAAGGTGAGAAGTTTTAATGCTGTTCTTTTTTTAAAGGTTTATTTATTTGAGAGAGGGAGAGAGAGAGAGAGAGAGCGCGGGCGAGCGCATGTGAGTGCGCACAAGAGCAGAGGTCGAGATGGGGAGAGGTAGGAGGAGAGGGAGAGAATCTCAAGCCAACTCTGTGCTGAGCACAGAAGCTGGCACTTAGAGGTCGATCCCATGACCCTGAAATGATGAGCCGGGTCAAAATCAAGAGTCACTGACTGAGTCACCCCACTATACTGTAATGCTATTCTTGACCATTTTTATATAACTTTTCATAAAATATATTATAAGCTATGAAAATTACTTAAAGGAGTGATGAGACCAGAGTTAAATATTCAGTGAAAGTTATGTGACAGCAATCAGTTCTTTATAAATCATTACTTTCTGATGGGGTTTAATGCCATGCAAACAGATTTATTATAGCACTTAGAATACAGAAATACATATCCCATCATGAACATATGTAAAACCAAACACTCTTACCGTTGTATCCATAAGCTTTAATAGTCATACTGGATACCAATTTCTCTCTAACCTCAGAGGTAAAAACAGTACAATATATAAATGTCAAATATTAACATACTGTGAAACTACTGAATGGCTTGGCTTAAGAAACTTAAACATCCTTTTGACCACAGCTAGTAACAGACTGAACCTGCCACCAGTGTGATAAGCTGCTTCTCTGAGGAGAGGAACAGAAGTCAATTAACTGTAAACATTG
This sequence comes from Mustela putorius furo, assembly GCF_011764305.1. NCBI lineage: Eukaryota > Metazoa > Chordata > Mammalia > Carnivora > Mustelidae > Mustela > Mustela putorius. The sequence goes on from NW_025422049.1 coordinate 19,053,246, forward strand.
AGAGAATCATCACTCATTACCATATACTGGCGTCTAATCTTTATGAAGGTTTTATAATAAGATTTTAATTTCTTGTCTTTTCCTAAATTCAATTAACTTCAATACAGAAATCGTCACTGCTCCCCCACTCCCCAATAAATTGGGTTCATCTTTCCTTCTTAGAAAGAGAATACATAAGTGGCCAGAATTTCATTGCCTTGGGAGGAACTTCTCAGTACATATAAAAATGTATTCCTGCCCTCACTATATGATCAGCTGAATGCATTAAATTCTTACTGAGCATTCTGGAGAAACAGCACCACTGTTTGTGTTGAGAAACTTAAGAGGGGGTGGAGCTAGGAAATGATGGTGGCTTGGACCAGGGTGGAGGCAGTGGAAGTGGTGACAAGTAACTGGATTCTGGATATTTAATGAAGGCAGAACTAACAAGATTTGCTGATGGAGGTTACATGGGAAGTGAGAGGTAAAAGAGAAATAAAGGATAATTCTAAGATTTCTGGCCTGGGGTCAAGAGACGTTCTTTTGAAAAGGGAAGCAATAATAGCATGTTTGTACATCCACAGTGACAGAAGACAAGGGCAGAGGACATAGATACAGATACAGATGCACACGGATGAGTAGCTATCGCAGAAGCAAGGAGAAGCACTCTCTGGATCACTTCAATTTCCTCAGTGGACTGAGATCCAAACTACAAGCAGAGAGTAAAGTTGGGGGAGGTGCTGGAGGTTTAAGGAGAAAAGAACATATATGATTAGTTACTTGCAAAAGTGGTGGCAGGGTAGCTAAGAATATGTAGTATGACTGTTGGTAGCATTAAGGGCTCACTCAGAGTTTGTGGTCATAAATTTAAAGTGAGATTGGTCTGTGCTGAGGTCAGTGTTTTTCTGCTACTTGAAAGTGCAGGCACAGAGCAGGGAGGAAACAGGATTAAACCAGGGTTGGATTTTGATAGCAAGTGTAACAAACAAAGAGAAGGGCCAAAGGAACTGAAGATGTATCCATGGGACATGGGAAATGAGGGTATCAAGGGAATGGGAGACAGTTTAAAGTGCTAGGATCAATGGCACACAACCACAGGTAATTCCCTGGTTCAATGACGCTTCTGTGTTTTTGCTCTATTAATTCTGTACTTCCTGCCCATTTATACATCAGTTGTTAAAACAGGATATGACAGAAATTATGAATATATGACTGGAGCCTGGCACTATATCATGTACCATCAGATCTTTAAAGCCACCTCCTCATGACATTCAGCCTAGTCTCTTCCCAGCCCTGATCCCACATGCAAATACATGCATGTACAGACACATACATACATGTACAATAACAGTGGTGGTAACCGCAGTTTTTATTTTGTTATATGGGGTTTGGGTGAAGGTTTTCTCCCTTTTATTTTCTGATTTCTATATTTTCTATATTGAGCATGAAATGCTTTGGTTAATTTAGAAAAAAATTTAAAAGAACATATGTATTTACACCCATATATAATTAAATGCTGGCTGTGCTCTGTAATGAGGTGTCAGAAGATTTAATTAAGCAGGATTAAGGCCATGGACAAATTACAGAAAATAAAACTTTTGAAAGGATGGAAGCTGGTATGCATTAAAAACTATCACTTTTCATAAAACATGCATGGATCACTGTCTAGCAAGTGAAATACATTAAAATGCATGATTGAAATTACAATTAAAAGAGTATTTTTAGGGTTCCTGGCTGGCTCAGTCAGTGAAGCATGTGAGTCTTGATCCTGGGGTTGTGAGTTTGAGCCCCACGTTGGGTGCAAGAGATTACTTAAAAATAAAATCTTTAAAAAAAAACGTATTTTTAGATTGGAAGAAAGAACCACTACAAACCTGTTTCCTGCTTTGAGCTCTTGCATTCCGTAATCTTCGAGCAGAGTAAAAGATAAAATAGCCCACAGTTGCCGCCGTAATAATAAAAAAGGACACAGAAACAAAGAAAATTGAATAGTGATTCACCCAAGGGCCATGTTTTTTCCCTACTTCGATGACCATTGTTACTTGTATGCCTCTTTGAATAGATTGTAGAATTTTTGTGCCTTTCAGATTGCCAATCATGATTGCAACAATGTCTCCTGCACCTGTAAAAGAAAAGAAATTCAGTTTTAGTTTTGGTCAGCATTCTGAGTACAGAAATCCAATTGCTAAAGTGATTTTACAGTATTCTCAGTGAGACATGGAAGGATACTCATTCACTCAATTAACGTTTATTAGGCACTTACTATACATGTTATAGGGAATATAAACATGCTGAGCCTTGGTTATTGATCCTAAGGAACTCAGACTTTAGTAAGGAAGCTACGACATGTAACAAACACCTCCGCTCTCTTCAGGTTAACTACCTATAATTCAACAGTATTGAGTTTAGGGTCAAATTCACCTCTTACACGAGGTCTTTCTTAAAGAGAAATAGTCCCCCAGATGGTAGAAAAGAGGGTTTACATCCAAGGGAATCTGAGATTTGGGAAAGACAAATACTTAACTATATATTTTCCCATTTTATAAGGTAATAGACTGGCTCATGAGCTCACTACTAAAATGTACAAGAATTTACATATCAGGAAGTAGTAATCTGAGATAAATGTTTGAGACCAAACATACCACACACACACACACACATGCACACGCATGTGCACACATACATGTGCCATTTTCCCATATCCTCTAAAGCAATATAAAATTTGTCCAAGGTACTCTAAGGTTTTGTACAGACCTAATCAGGTTATCAATGAATAGAACATGTAAAATTAATAGTAATGTATGGTTCAACACCAATGAAAGTCAAGCCTGAAATTAGACTAATAGTCTAATAATCTAAATCTTAGTCTAGAGGCTTAATCTCTTTAACACCTTCCTCTCTACCCCCAACTATGTAAATCCTGTGAGAAAAGTAAAGGACAAACATTATCTTTCCTGGTGTTGTGAGAATGTCAGATTACTCATGCCATTCCAATGCTTATCAAGGTTTATATTCCTTCTAGTATATGCCACCTGAGACCAATAATCTTCAGCAAAAAATAGAGCTCTTTGAATGTTTAGAGATTACCAACCAGAGAAACCTCCCACTGATACTAGGTTAAGGTACTAATCTTGGTTAATGATCAAACTCCAGTATGGAATAAACACAACCCCATACCCACCCACACGTGTGCAAGCTTGTGGGCACAGGACTCTAAAAGGCTTTATCTCTTTAACTAGATTTAACTACGTCATTTTTTTCAATTTGTAAGGTAACAGACTTTAGAATTTAAACACAAAAGTGTACTACTAAAACAATATTCATACTTTCAATGGTCAAATTAAGAGTATAAACCTAAGATGGCAAGGTACATAGCAGAATTACTACCCGAGCAATCCCTTAAGTTTATGGTTCCTGATGGCCAAAGTCTTCAAAGGATCAAGATGATCTTACTTGAAGTTACTAATTAAAAGAACAGATTCATAGGGTATTATTACAGATCCTTAAAGTTCTAAAGACACTTTAAAAAATATATGATAGCCATTCAGTTAAAACCTTTTACAACTTCACTAATTTGCTGATACTCAGTTTGGTATACACTGATGACTTACTCTCATTTACATGAAGAAAATCTTGAAAGCAATGGGAAGTGGAGGAGTCTGGAATGCCTTTTGATATATTTTTCTCCTCTATTAACATATGACCCAAATATCCCTTACAGATCTAGAGAACTGGCTATTTTGCAAGAGAGCAGCTCATTTTTCTATTTATTTGGGAGCTTTACATTTCTAGCTTTGGCACTAAAAGCACAGATATTATTTTAATTCTCTTTTGTCATTATTTGTCTTTTCTCTACAAGCCACCTGTCAGGAAAATTTTTGGTTATGAAGATTATTTAACCCAGCATTTATTTCTGATAGTGTAACCTGTATAATCCTTGAAAGTAGAGATAATTCAGGAAAATTTCTGGTTATAAAGATTTATTATTCAACCCAGCATGCATTTCTAATAGTGTAACCTGTATAATCTTTGAAAGTAGAGATAATTCTAAAACTCAAGCTTTAAAATATAATTTTAAAGATTTTTAAATTTTTTAAATTTATTTTCAGCGTAACAGTATTCATTGTTTTTGCACCACACCCAGTGCTCCATGCAATCCGTGCCCTCTCCAATACCTACCACCTGGTTCCCCCAACCTCCCACCCCCTGCCCCTTCAAAACCCTCAGATTGTTTTGTTTTTCAGAGTCCATAGTCTCTCATGATTCACCTCCCCTTCCAATTTCCCCCAACTCCCTTCTCCTCTCCATCTCCCCTTGCCCTCCATGCTATTTGTTATGCTCCACAAATAAGTGAAACCATATGATAATTGACTCTCTTTGCTTGACTTATTTCACTTTCTTTTTAAATCACAGATGTGTCCTGAACTTTTTTACTAATAGAAATAAGTTTTCATTCTTTTGGAAGATATGAGGTGGGTGGCAGGGGTGGATGCTAAGGAATATACAGACCATTGTGGTCAGCTGGAGATTAAAAAACAAGGACAGTCAAAAATGTACTTTGACCACACATAGGGAACAATGCTGTGCTTCAATTGCCCCAAATGCACATTCATATATGCTATATATAGTCCAACTATCTATTGAATCAGTTTTCTAATTATATACAAGACCTATTGCGAAACATTCTTATACATCTCCTCCCCTCTACACCTTTGCCACTACTTAAAAATTGTTTCCTCCTTCCCTTCCCAATCGCAACCCTCTATTAATGGTATCAGAGCCCTCTGGTCATCTGGTATGAATTCTCAGAATCCTGTCTGAATACTCACTGCTAACCTAAGCAGTCATGTAGATGTGATTTCCTTGGTGTACTATCAGATCCTTCCTTCCATTCCTGCTGCCTACTTAATACACGTCCTCATAATGTCCTTGCCTAAACTCCTTCAGTAATCTCCTAACTCGTCACTCTATATCCAATATTTCCCTGTCCTTTAAGTTTCATCAGAGTTTACCTTCCTGGTTGACTTTTGCCATCACTTGGTTGCATCATGCCTCTTTTCTGGCTCTTAAGTCTCTCCTGACCCTTTGGCCTAGCACTGAAAGCCTTTTATGAGGGCCCCATACTGGTCCCAACTGATCTTTTCAGTTTGATATATCTCCACTACAACCCCATCTCATGAACACTCACATCTAGGCACATGGTATTGGCTATTATTCACTTTTTATAATTCTCCTTTTTGTTCTTTCTGTTCCCTAACACTAAAATTTCCTACATCTGCTGACACTCCCCCCTCCTCCTCTGCCTGTGCATTACTCAAATCCCAGCTCAAATGCTGCCTCCTATAATCTTTTCCCAAGTTCCAAGAGAGAACATAAATGTTCCCTCTTTGTTCCCTTGTCACTTGTTTTTTAACCTTTATCTAGTAGTTCATTTTGCTTTGTGTTTCAATTGGCATATTGTAGTCCCTCTCTAAATTAATAGCGTTTTAAGGATAGAGACTGTCTTTTAATGAACTACAGTAATGCTTTCCTTTAACTGGTATTGTCAGGGAGTTGGGTATCCTCTAAAAGTAAAATTTCCAAGTAACAAAAAGTTTTACACAAATAATTTTTACAACATTTAAAAAAGTAATCTACACTGTTCTATTTTCCTAACTAGGATATACTGATTATGATTTATTATTGAGAGTGGATCATCTTTGTGAGCCATTATTTTATATGGTACTGGTAAGCTTATTTGTCCCCAAACTTTTACAATTTTTCACCAAAGTCATAGATTTTTGGAGCTAGAATGGACCTTAGAAGTTGTCCAGTCTGACTCATTTTTGAGTTTTCATTTGGGTAATTTCTTTTTTTTGGGGGGTAGGTTCTCACTAAGAGCATCTCTCTCTTTCTAATTTTATATTTCCAATCTGCTTTCAACTCTGAAAAGTCAATGAAGCTTTGGTCTAAGGGAAAAGTAAAACAGGCTTCCAAAGAGAGCTGGAGGGCTTCAGTTGCAAGTACCCTCTGATATTTATATTGGTTGCTCAGTGACATTTTTGTTTGCTTCCTGAATCCTGGCTATGCTCTGGATAATTGAGGTTGCCAGATAAGATTTATCTATAAACTAGACCCTGTCTTAAGTGCTTTACATACATTAACATATTTAATCCTCATATCCACCCTATAAGGTAAGGATAGCTATTATCTCATTAAAGATAAGATCGACTAACTTGCCTAGGATAACACAAGCTAATAAGTACAGAATTGGTATTTGAACCCAGGCAGTTTGGCTCCAGTGTCTCTTCACCACCTTTCTACGTCACAGTGAAACCTAAAGCTATTATTCTACTGTAAAAATGAAAATCAGATACATTCAGGATGGGGGTGTTGTGGCAAATATTTAACAAGGAGGAAGCCTTGATTTGTAGTGCGTGCCAATTTCCATGGTATAAATAATTCTTCCTTGGCTATATGAGTGCACAGTTGGGAAAATATGGGTAAACTTACTTTTTTTTTTTTTTTTTAAGATTCATTTATTTTATTTGAGAGAGAGAAAGCTTACACGAGCCAGGTGGGACAGAGGGAGAGGGAGAGGGGAAACAGACTCCCTGCTGAGCACAGAGCCTGAAAGGGCCTCAGATCTCAGGACCCTGATATAACCTGAGGCGAAAACCAAGAGTCAGATGCTAAACCAACTGAGCCACCCAGGCGTCCCTGGTTACAATTGTCTTGATAGCATTCACTTAATTCAGTCAGGAATCCTTGAACTTGCTACTTAAAAATCATTAACACCACCATTTAGCTCAAGGTTTGTTTGTTTGTTTTTACATTTTCACTCTGCTACCTAAAATATTTTGGGAGAAGGGACAGATTAAGAATAGGTAACAATTAGGGGCGCCTGGGTGGCTCAGGTGGTTAAGCCGCTGCCTTCGGCTCAGGTCATGATCTCGGGGTCCTGGGATCGAGTCCCACATCGGGCTCTCTGCTCAGCGGGGGGCCTGCTTCCCTTCCTCTCTCTGTGATCTCTTCCCTTCCTCTCTCCTACTGTGATCTCTGTCAAAAAAAAAAAAAAAGAATAGGTAACAATTAAGCCGAAGAAATACTCCAATTTCAAATGTTCGACAGTGAATAATGGTTTCTGCCTATGACTATCTTGGGAACAAAGGTAATAAAATAAACTGTAGCAACTCTTATACTCTTACAGAATATCATTCAATTAAAATGTTAATATAAATAAAGTGTGTCAATCCTTGGCACTACTGGTCAAAGACACTTTCCAGTTATTATTCATAATATATAGAAATTTGACCTAAGCTTCTGCTGGTGGCCAAGCCCTTTCAGTTCTTTCAAAAAAGTTGATGATATTATAGTTTTGGCCTACTCTTACTTCTTTGTGAACACAGAAAAATTCAATGAACAAATATTTCTCAAGTATAAACTATGTATTAAGTTCTGTGCTTCTGGACCTTCCCCCCACATTTAAATATTAATGTGTCAAAATATAAAATAAATTCTAAAATTTTACAATATATGAATTATTCTAAGTATAATGATGGCACACTTATAGCACTGTGGCCTTCAAACACAAATTATAAATGGGTGTGGTATGCTGTTCTAGTATCTCTTTCAATGTGTATTCCACTTTTAATATTAGAAAAGAATATTTGCAGTGAATGCCATACTAGATTAGTAAAGGGCAACTGAAGGCCAAAGTAGCTCTTCCCAAACTAAGCTCATATTCAATACTGCCCAACATCTTGATAATACAGTGAGATCAGCACTTCTGAGTCCACTTATACATAGGATGAATAAGATCTAGGTGTGAAGAATTCCAACATGATTCTCCAACAAACATTTCCTCCATTAGAAAATCTGGAACCAATTCAGGTGTACTTCTGAGTATTCATTTTGTTCACCAGTAGCTTTCAAAGGCTCAGTTTCCCCCCCTATAGCAATTAGGGTAGATCAACATAATGAACTTTGGGCTACTAGGGAAGGTCAGTGTATTTCAAAGAGGAACACTGAAGGTCCTAAGACCAAGGCATCCTAAAAGGAATTTTTTTAAACTAATAAAAAAAATTATGTAAACTTTTTAGCCTGACTAGCTTATCTTCCTTCAAATTTGTTTTGTGACTTTTTTGCCCCCCTTTGATTATTGCCAGCCACAGATGAACGGAATTTAGCTTTCTTCACATCAACTCTCTTGATGAAAAAAAAAAAATAGTTCTACCATTGCACCTCAACAGACATACAAATGATTTCTCAGAGGTATTGGAAATATAGCTCTGTGGTTCACTGGAATCAAATAGGTATTGCACACCTTGTTAAATATGTCCTTATGCTCTTAACTAGCCTTTTAGTTAAATTCTGATCTGTTGCAGGGTATGAAACAGGCATTAGTACAGGTTAGCTGTCGGGTAAAGCAATGGTTCTTAACATTCTGGATTGTTAACAAATTACCTTTTGGGGGGAGGGATGGTGACAGTGAAAAAGACTAAAATCAACTTTTATTATCATTGTTTTTTAATTTTTAAATTTTATTCATTTATTTATCTGGGGCAGGGTGGGCACAAACCAGGGGAGAAGCAGGCAGAGGAAGAAGCAGGCTTTCTGCTGAGCAGGGAGCCCAATGGGGGACTATAATCATTCTTTTAAGCCCCCCCAAAAATGATGCTGAGGTGGACAACCATGCATAGTATGGCAAGTTGCCTTTCTTTCTGCCCTGAACCCACAGATACTTCTGCTATAGGTTTTGAAAACAATTACCACCTTATGGAATAGTCTCAGATTTGATATAGCACCAAAAAATCTCTGGCACAGAAGAGTCCACAGAAAACAGCATATTAAAGACACTAGGGAATTAGAAGCAACACTATTCAAAGGTCACATTTGCATAAGTTGTGGATGACAGGTCATGTTCACAGGTAAACAATTCTTAGAATTATTTTTTAAAAACCTAGTTCTATCTGGACTATTCTGATTTTCATTAGGGTATGTTTAGCATATTGTTAAGAACCAGAGGGCTAGATTCACATTTCTCCAAGTTTTTAGTCTCAGGACTCCTTTTTACTCTTTAAAGTTATTGAAGAATCCAAAGAATAGCTGCTTATGTGCATTATTTCTATGTACAGTTGCCATATTAGAAATTAATACTGGAAAAATTTTTAAATATTCATTCATTTAAAATCACAGTTGTAAACAGATGTTAATGTGATAGACTTTTTAAAAACGATTTTATTTATCTGAGAGAGAGGTGCCCCTGCAGTAACTTTTCTTTAAACAGCTCCTTTTTATCTTAGAAGTACTACTGACAAACAGATGATTAAGACTTGGGTATTTGGACAACCTTCTCTAAAAATGGAATGAAGTGAGCCTGTCATTTCAAGGAAAAAAAAATAACAGCATTTGTTGCTAAGTAAGTGAAATGTAAGTGTTCAAGAAAAATTAGAACTTGGGAAAACTTTTGTGCACCATATGAACTTGACAACTTCCTAGTACTTAGACTTTTCTGATGAGATCAGTGGTAATATTAAATAACCATGATTTTTTGATATAGCATAACCTTGAATCTTGAATCACTGAAAGATCTGCGTAACTCAGTGAGCCAGTACTTTCTAAATGACCAATGTATGGTACTACAAAAACATGCATGGATAAATAATCCATTTGACATATAAGTTAGATCCGTGCATTTTCATTTAGTACAAAAAGTTCATGGATATGGTTTCAAATTCTACCTTGCACCTATGTTTAAGAAACTGCTACTTGTTGAGTTTTGGTGCAGTACCAAAGAAGATGTCTACAATTATTTCAAAATGTTGTTAAGTGCTATAAATACCATTTTTTAAAAAAGATTTTATTTATTTATTTGACAGAGAGAAATCACAAGTAGACGGAGAGGCAGGCAGAAAGAGAGAGGGAAGCAGGCTCCCTGCTGAGCAGAGAGCCCGATGCGAGACTCGATCCCAGGACCCTGAGATCATGACCTGAGCCGAAGGCAGCGGCTTAACCCACTGAGCCACCCAGGCGCCCTAAATACCATTTTTTAAATTACAAATCTGCACGAGTAGATTTCCTTCATATACCTAAACCAGAACAAACCACAATAAATCTAATGCAGATACAAAGATCCAGCTGTCTTCTATGAAGTCTGACATTAAAGAGGTTTGCACAAATGACAATACCACTCTTCTTATCTTATTATTTTAAGTAATTTTAAAATATTGCTAAATATTTTTAATTAAAACAGTTCAGTTGGTTAGGCATCTGCTTTTAGCTCGGTCATGATCTTGGGGGTCCTGGGATTGAGCACAGAGTCAGGGAGCCTGCTTCTCCCTCTGCCCCTCCCCCTGCTTGTGCTCACTCTCACACACATAAATAAATTTTAAAAATCTTTAGAAAGGCTACTTCAGCTCACAAATCAGTCATATAAGTGCTTTTCCTTCAGACAACCCTCATACTTTGGTATGCTGTAGAAGTGTTTTATGCCTACCTCCCATTTCATCACATAGAATATTCAAAAAAAGTTGTGCATGACAGGGCAGAGATTTAATAAAATTAATTATGCTTATTGATTCATCAAGGACATTCCTAGGTGAAACTGGACTTTTTTTTTATTATAAATGCATATAGATACAGTATACAATACAGCTTGGTGCCTCTGTCTTAATTTCTGCTAAGGTGCCAGCAGTATTTTCCCACTATTGCATTTATACCACCTGTGTAATAAACATCAACACAGTGAATATGGCAAATTATGTCTATGTGTTATTACGAAAACAGTTTTCAATTCATGGACCCGTGAAAGAGTCTAAGGGACCAGTAGTCCCAGATTTTTAAAACTGTTGGGCTAGATTAATGATACTAAAACTTTAAATATGCATGACGATTACTTTGAGAAACTTGTTAAAACACTGAATTCCCTGGGCCCCATTCCCTGATTCAGTCTGTCTGAGGCCAGACTCAGAAATCTGTAGTTTAACAAGTTCTCAGGGTTCTTTGCTGCATGTGGTCTGTGGCTCATATTTTCAGAAATACTGGGCTGGAGTTTGATTAATTACAAAATTACAGTTTGATGTTATGGTCAAGGAATTTCTAGATAGTGGTTCTCTCTGGCCAGATCAACACTAATCCTTCACTCTGCATAGTAAAACTCTGCCAATAGAATTATTTTGTTTTTATCACTAAGTACTTCATACAGAGACGTTTGAAACTTAGTAGCCACATCAGAAACAGGCCCATTTCTTTCCTGTTAGAATACGTCTCTGTTGCCTCTCCAGTTTTTTCTTACCAAAATGTCTATAACAACTTCCTAACTGGTCTTGAAGCCACCAGTGTTAGCCTCCAATCCATTCTTCCACAGCTACCAGATAAATTTTTCTAAAGGGGAATAATGTTCATATTATTTCTTTGCTAAGGGCCCTTAAAAGAGCTCTATTTCACCTACAGAATAAAGTTCAACCTCCTTTTATAAGATCCCAACCCATCTGGGGAACCTGGGTGGCTCAGTGGGTTAAGCCTCTGCCTTTGGCTCAGGTCCTGGGATCCAGCCCCGCATCAGGCTCTCTGCTCAGTGGGGAGCCTGCTTCCTCCTCTCTCTCCGCCTGCCTCTCTCTGCCTACTTGTGATCTCCCTCTCTCTCTCTCTCTGTCAAATAAATAAATAGAAAAAAAAATATCCCAACCCATCTGGGTTAGAAATTCAGCTTTTACACTGCCTAGTGCATATTTCCCTTGAAGTTATCTGGTTTTTGGGAGGTGTTTTTGTTTTTGTTTTGTTTTGTTGCTAACTCTGAACTCCTTTAGGTTAGGGACTGGGTCTTTCATCACTGTATCTACAACACCTAGCAGAGTGCCTGGCACATAATATACATCAAATAAGTGTTTGATAAATGTCATTTTAAGTATGCTATACGTAGTGAAAATCTGAATCTTGATTCAATCTGAAAACAAATTTATCCTTAAAGATAACTGCAGTGAACAGAATCTAAGGTGCGCCTTCTCCCTACAGTCAGAGACAGCATATCTTTTTTAAAAAAAAAATTTTTTTTTTAAAGATTTTTATTTATTTGACAGACAGACCACAAGTAGGCAGAGAGGCAGGCAGAAAGAGAGAGGAGGAGGAGGCAGGCTCCCTGCGGAGCAGAGAGCCCAATGTGAGGCTCGATCCCAGGACCCTGGGATCATGACCTGAGCCGAAGGCAGAGGCTTTAACCACTGAGCCACCCAGGCGCCCCAAGAGAGACGGCATATCTTGATAGGGCATCTCTGCGTGCAGCAAGGACATATTATATATACACAGACAAAACGTTAAAACACCAAGGCGCCTGGGTGGCTCAGTGGGTTAAAGCCTTGGCCTTCAGCTCAGGTTTATGATCCCAGGGTCCTGGGACTGAGCCCCACATCAGGCTCTCTGCTCTGCTCCCCCCCCCCATACACACTCTGACTGATTGTCTGACTACTTGTGATTTCTGTCAAATAAAATCTTGAAAAAAAAGTCAAAACACTAATTCTACTTTATAGACTTTGCGTTTTATGTGACGCCTACTGCCACAGTGCCGATCCCACTGAAATCCACCATACTGCCAGAGCAGCAATAATGGTGGCAATAATCCCTCTCCAACCTAGGGCCTGACCATACCTCAGTTTCCCATTTACATTCAGGAGCTAGGACAGATGACGTTTCATTCTCCAGCTCAAGTTAGAACCCAGTCATCCTGGCTCATTGGGAGACTGGTAATTTAGCCACTTAGGAGGGGGTTCAGAGGACATAAAAGAGAAGTCTTGAAACAGATGGAAGAGGTTTATTGTCTATACAACCTTAAATCTGTGCTGATATAAAGTATAAGAAAATAATAAGATATGCTATTGCAAGGCTATGCAGAAATTGCAGTATATGATGTTATCTTATTAATAGGGTATTCTGTAATTGTATTAAAATTTTATGCCAAAGTTCTATTGTCATAGTTTTTGTTTGGGGATAGTAAGGTTTCTAGAAAGCAAATTCAACATTTTTGCTGCTATTTATTAATGTTTTCTGGAGGAAGGTTAGTTGGTAAACTCTACAGCATCAATGTATTTATTCAATCCTTTGGGATAATAAATTGTACAATATCCAAAGCTGTTCAGAATTTGATAAGAATATGTGATGGTGCAAGGTGAAGCAACTACTGACTAGCAACATATATACCACAGGTTAAAAACAGAAAGACATTTGTCGGGCAGTAAAAAAGGGCAAACAAGAGATTTAGGGATTTCTGGCAAAGGAAACTTATATGAAGGGGCATAAGAAATTATGGTGATTGTTTGTCCTTGTATTAATCAGTTCTGTTTCCCTATAACATGAGACCTCAGGAAGGAGAATTCATTCCAGTGAATAAACTGTTGCTGTATCCATAGGAAAACTACGAGCACAAAACCAAACCACAGCCTAGATTTCCAGTGAAACTGGGACATGGCCTTCGCAACTTGCCACTTTACCCTCAACCCTTCAGACCAGGCGACATCTGCACATTCAAATGTATGGAAGGGACATGCACTCTGTGCCTTACATACTCCCCAATTCTAGGGAGTGCCATTTTTATGTAGATCTAAAAGCCCCATCTAAACTGATGCTTTAATGTGAGACTAAAATACCATTGGTCAAAAAAAAATGCAGTAAGAGCTGAAAAGGGGAGTTCCCTAGAAGGAAAGGACCCCATCGAGCTACCCTGCTCACTCTTCTACCACAATATCCAGTACAGTGCTTGTCATATAGGGTATTCAAAATTGTGTTTAAATTGGAACTTCTTTTTGCATACATTCTCTTCAGGTACACTTTGTGATAGGGGAATTACATTGGAAATTTCATTAATCATTAAAACTAGGATGAGCATTATGTTTAGAGATCCAGTACTCATTGTGACCTGGCCATAAGAACCAAAGGGTACAAAAGTCACAGATGTCCCATCAGTATTCTATTAGGTCTCTGGATTAGAGAAAAAGAGAATTTGATATGCCCCTGTAGAAATTTTGGCATTGTTCCATATAAAAATTCATAAATAAGGACACTATACTAATTGAGAAGATTAAATTTTATCCTCTGTGAAGTATCACAAAAGCTAACTTTTGTACTAAGGTCCAGACACAAAATATAAAAACAAATATAAACCGGTCTCACTTATGTTTTTATACTTTCACAGTAAATTGTTTCTGAAAGTCAGTAAGAAAAATAAAATAATACCTGGAAGTCACATTAACTTGATATAAAAGGTACCACATTAGTATAAAGAAATATAACTAAGATGTTTGTCATCACAGTTGAAAACATGCTGTTCTTATCAGAGTGAGATAACTAGTTTATTCACTCCTTGATACTGACAATACTTTGATACAGTTAAAATCTGAGGCCAGTCTAATAAAATAAGGGAAGAAGAGAGAAGCAAAGAGGGGTTATCAAAATCATGGAAATATCATGCTTTCCAAATTCTATTTCAAGTGGTAAGTGTTTTAGGAGAAAAAGGGTTCTATAGGTCACTGAGTTTAGAAAATAACCCAGGGAACAAACTTGAACAGTGCTTATTTAGCATATCAGAGGCTCTGAGAAGCCATGAGTGATCTGCATTGCCAATCTCCAAAAATAAAGTGCTACAGGTTAGGGTGAGGAGGTTGTTAGCATCCTGTGAAGAACCTGGATGCGTAGTACTTCATGCTTTATATGTTTTTTGATTTATCCCTCACATTAGCCCTAGGAGGTAGGTACGATTATCACCTCCCATTCTGTAGATGAAAAAAACCTGAGTCGTAAAAGAGGTTAATATGGCCAAGGTTATAAAGCTATTACATGACAGATTGCGATTCAAATCAAAATCCATCTGATTCCTAAGTCCCATCTCTTCGTCACTGTGTCATCAAAAGATCCATAGCCATTGCTATCGTTACAGTTTAACATCTTGATTTTAAGGAGTTGTTGCTGCTTAAAATGGAAATGCACAGTGAGAAGAACAAGATAGTTGTTTCAGCTTCTTGATTATGTGATTTCTCCCTCTATTTCTCAAAAACTTCCCAGAAAAATAGCAATTTGGATGTCATGGGGTTCCCCTCCCCACTTTTACATATAAAACAATTACATATCTCAAAATGTGGTAGTTAAGAGCTACAATAACCAAAGGAGAAATGCTACATTTAGTAATAAAACTGTTAGCAAAATGTTCAAGAGAACTAACATTTGCTAAACATCCACTCCATGTCAAGCACTTTATTTTTTTTAAGATTTTATTTATTTGAGAAAGTGAGTGGGACACCTGGGTGGCTCAGTTGGTTGGACGACTGCCTTCGGCTCAGGTCATGATCCCGGAGTCCTGGGATCGAGTCCCGTATCGGGCTCCCAGCTGCATGGGGAGTCTGCTTCTCCCTCTAACCTTCTCCTCGCTCATGCTCTCTCTCACTGTCTCTCTCTCTCAAATAAATAAATAAAATCTTTAAAAAAAAGTGAGTGAGCAAGAGCATGAGTGGGGGAGCGGGGGAGCTGGGTTGGGCAGAGGGAGAGGGAGAAGCATATTGCCCAATGAGCAAGGAGCCCAAATGGAGCTGGATCCCAGGACCCTGGGATCATGACCTGAACTGAAGGCAGATGCTTAACCAACTGACCCACCCAAGAGTCCCATAGAACACTTTATTTACAAAATCACAGAAACTGGGCATTGCTATTCCACCTTTTATGAACAAGATCAATGAAGTCCAGGTTCACAACCTGCCCAAGATCACATATTTATTAATTAGTAGAACTGGAATTCAAGCTCAATAGTCTGACCCAAGGACACCCATTCTTCCACTGTAATATGCTACCTTTCAATTTCAAATAGAACACATTCATTCTTGGTATACTAGATTGAAATAAACACAGAGCAATCATGTAGCTTTCCTTAACATCAAAGAATAATCTGTTAGTCTTTAATTACATTACTAAAGGTAAGTCAACAGCTTCTTCTTCATCAATTCATTGAAAAGGCATCAGTCAAATAAGAATGGAAAAAGGGTTGGGCGGTGACTAGGGCAAGGGAGGTGACTGGTGGGCTGGCACTAGCCAGTTTCAGTTTCTCTTAAATATTCTGTACTCTTGCCAGAATGAAATGATGGTGGCAGAAAGCAAGACTTTGAAATACCACTAAACTCAAAGTATTTGGGACAATGTTAAATATAGGTTGCTCACAGATGTTTGAACGAAGACCTCACTCAATATAATCACAGTTTTCTAGCATTCATCTAAGTGATTGCCAAGATCCTCTAAAATGGAAAAGATGTACCAACTTGAAAATATATTAATGGCTAACTAGGTGGCAAATCATAGTTATATTTTCAAAACTTTCAGGAACATTACAAATACTATTAAAATAAGCCAATTTCTGAGATCACCATAGGTTAGACCACAGGTTAGGAAAACAAAATGCAGAATCCTTAAGGTGAAACACCTGGAAAAGGGAAGGTAGAGCTAGAGTCAACATTGCAAAGAAAATAAGCAGAAAAATTCTAAACCAGCATGATCAGGACAAATACAATAAACTATATCTCACCAGGCTATCATTATGAACAAAGTAACACAGGAAAGTCTAATGGGTTGTATTCAAAATTTCATTTGTAAGTCAGTTGTTGGGAAGTAGAGGCAACACATTATCCCATAGCAATGTTGCTAAAGAGTGTGGGTTCCCAAACGAGCCCACAAATGATTGCATGTGAAAGACTTTGAGAATTAAAAACTGCAAAGCAAATATGAACTATTATTTAACCCATATTTGTAATAAAACTTTGCAGGAAACAATATCACTGGAATACCTAAAGTATAACCAACAAAGGCATTTCAAATTTATCTTAAATATTGGGACATAAGAAAATACATATTTAATCAGGGGGATTACATGGCTCATGAGAGGTTTTTGTGGAGACTGTAGGAGTGAGTTATGGACAACATTCAAGGTTGTTAGATATGAGAACAGTGATTTGTTATGATGTTTAATTTCACTTCAAAAGAAGTGGAACCACACAGAAGGAAGCTTGGATTTTTTAAAAGATTTATTTATTTATATGAGAGAGAAAAAGAGTGTGAGTTGGGGGAGGGGCAGAAGGAAAGAGAGAATGTCAAGCAGACTCCCCACTAAGCAATGGAACCCAACTGGGGACTGATCTCATGACTCTGAGATCATCCCTTAAGCGGAAATCAAGAATCAGATGCTTAATGGACAGCCACCCAGGCACCCTGGAAGCTTAGAATTTTTTAAAAAGACAGGGCTCCAAGAGTGTGTGAGGGTGTGTATGTGTGTAAGATTATTTAAGGCTGGGGAAGAGAGTGGAATAGTAGGATACAAAATCTGTCCAGTGGACTATCACTTCGAGGGAAATGCTAATTTTTAAAAATAAGTAATTCAGTTTTAATGATGTCTTAAATATCTTTTTTTTAAATTAAGATTTTATTTATTTGACAGAGATCACAGGTAGGCAGAGAGGCAGGCAGAGAGAGAGAGAGGAAGGGAAGCAGGCTCCCTGCTAAGCAGAGAGCCTGATGAGGGGCTCGATCCCAGGACCCTGAGACCATGACCCAAGCTGAAGGCAGAGGCTTAACCCACCGAGCCACCCAGGAACCCCTTAAATATCTTTTTTTTTAAAAAGATTTTATTTATTTTATTTATTTGTCAGAGAGAGAGAGAATGAGAGCGAGCATAGGCAGACAGAGTGGCAGGCAGGGTCAGAGGGAGAAGCAGGCTCCCTGCCGAGCAAGGAGCCCGATGTGGGACTCCATCCCAGGACGCTGGGATCATGACCTGAGCCGAAGGCAGCTGCTTAACCGAGACACCCAGACGTCCCAAATACCTTTTTTTTTTTAAACAATTTTTTAAGGGCTTTGTTTATTTGAGACAGAGAGAGAGAGAAAGCATGAGCAGGGAGAAAGACAGAGGAGAGGGAGAAGAAGATTCCCTGCTGAGCCAGGAGCCCAAAGTGGGGCTCAATCCCAAGACTATGGGATCATGACCTGAGCCGAAGGCAGACAGATGCTTAACCATCTGAGCCACTGAGGCGCCCTTAAATATCATCTTGATTGAGCTTGTACGTTTGGCATATCATTAATAAAGTGTAAAATAACAACACCACAATTCTCCTCTGCATGTACTCTAACAAATTCTCTTTTCTTGAATGACAAAACCACTGTTGGGGTGCCTAGGTGGCTGAGTGGTTTAAAGCCTCTGCCTTCGGCTCAGGTCATGATCCCAGGGTCCTGGGATCGAGCCTGCTTCCTTCTCTCTCTCTCTCTCTCTCTCTCTCTCTGCCTGCCTCTGCCTACTTGTGATCTGTCTGTTGAATAAATAAATAAAATCTTAAAAAAAAAAACACTGTCATTAGATGAACCCAGTGTGTCATAGGTGAAAACTGCCAATGTACTGGATTCTTCATACAAAGCTGTTAAACTTAATAGTATTCTTAAAAGTACTGAACAGAACAGATATTGAAGGGGGCAAGTGAGGGAAAACAGGCTTCTTATGGGAAAGAAACAAAAATAAGGTGAGAGGTATGTATATGTATTGTGGGGGGTGAGAAAATATATATAAATAGTGATACAAAGGGTAAAGACAAACAGTTCATATTAAAATAGGAGAACGTCTTTAAAATTCTTTAGTGTTCAAGGTTATTTTACACATAAAGAAACCAATTAGTGTTATCAAGAAAGGACCACATTAACAATCATACAGGTTAGATATATTCAAAATGTCAAAGCAATTCTTTAAATTCTCATAATAGTCTATAAGTCATTTCTGTTATCAGACATGATTTGTTCCTATTGTTGCTACAGTCACATTATTAATGCTTTCTTTAGGATTTATCAATGCTATAGGAATATTTTGGGTTTTTAAAAAATAACTGATTTTTCTGATTATAAATATAAAATATATTCAGTATATATATATATAGGAAATTCAGAAAATACAGAAAAACACAATGAAAAAGAACAATAATCGCCCATAATTCTACCAATCAGAAATAGCCAAGGTTAACATTTTGGTGTATTTTCTCTTTAAAAGCTAAGACTATTTAGTTGAAGGCAGAACTTCACTAAGCTACTTCATCAGTTCATCTGAAAAGATAATGACTGGTATTGAAACACACACACATCAACAAGTGAGTTCTAGAACATCTTCTTTCAAAAAAATCCCAAAATAAATAGGGTTAACTCAAAATCACTGATTTGTAGTTAACTTGAGCATTCAAGCATTAAAACCAAATAAATCACGCCTAGGTTCTGAACCTAACGGCCTCCACAAAGTCAGGCATCACCAAACTTTCTTTTCCAAAGAAATCAATACTGTAACAAGCCAATTGGTTAAATTCAAGCAGCAAGTATGTGCCATGATATACAGAAAGACATACATACAGCTTAAAGAGAAAAAAGAACAGGAAAGAGAGAAACAACAAAGAACCCTTGTGCTCTGCTTTGCTCATAGGGCTCCAAAGTGGGTGATAACAGCAAAATGTGGCAACTCTGAACTGGCTTGGTAACTGCATCAAAAAGCACATGTCCTCTGTGCTTGGAAAGATCTCCCCTACAGTATGTAGCTAAGGACCCCCACAGGTAACTAGCTCCACAGCAGTGAAGGCCACAGTTTCTGTGGGTGACTGAGTTCCTACCACATGTTGTAAGAGGTCACTCCCTCAGGACACAGAGTTCAAAAATTCTTCATCTTGGTGTATGAGTAGTCTTCTAGGGTTCAGGTATGGTTCTGTTTCTTGATCTAGGTGTTCGCTACACAGGCATGTTGACTCTGTGAAAATCCACTGTGCTACAGACTAATGATTTCTGTACTTTTTGGTATATATGTTATACTTCCAACAAAATTTGCAGATACAAAAAATTCTTCATCCCTAGATAATATTTGTGGTACCCTATCAAGTAAACTCTGGGCAAAACTCCAATAACTGGGATGCCTGGGTGGCTCAGTTGGTTAGCGCTGCCTTCGGCTCAGGTCATGATCCCAGTGTCCTGGGATCGAGTCCCGCATTGGGCTCCTTGCTCGGCGGGGAGCCTGCTTCTCCCTCTGCCTCTGCCTGCCTCTCTGTCTGCCTGTGCTCGCTCGCTCTCTCTCTCTCCCTCTATCCCTGACAAATAAATAAATAAAATCTTTTAAAAAAAAAAAACCTCCAATAACTGTGTACAGTTCAGTGGCCATCATGAAAATGAAAAGCCATCTTAGCCAATGAGGTGCTACTTAACCAATCAACAGGGAAACTACGCGCACACATTATTTGTGACAAAGACATCACCTATAGGAGTATCATGGGAGAAGAGGAACTAAAAGCACAAATCTCTCAAAAGATCAAGGCCACAACAGGCAATGCATATGGGTTAGACCAGATCACATTTATGGCCAGAATATACATTTAGGTAAAGCTCTGTAGAGAATCAGTTTTGTTTTGTGTGTGTGTTTTTTTTTTAAGATTTTCTTTATTTATTTGACAGAGAGGGATATCACAAGTAGGCAGAGAGTCAGGCAGAGAGAGAAGCAGGCTCCCTGCTGAGCAAAGAGCCAGATGCGGGGCTCGATCCCAGGACCCTGAGATCATGACCTGAGCCGAAGGCAGTGGCTTAATCCGAGAATCAGTTTTTTTTTAAATGTTCTAATTCATACCCCTCCCTGTCACCATTTCTGTATGTCCTTTCTGCCAGTTAATGAAAGAGAAGCTTGATCCCTACCCCCTCAGTCAAAAACCACCCCCTTCAACTTACAGGGAAATCCTCTATTTTTAATTACATGCAGAAATGCTTACAATAACAAGTTGGATACAAAATTTTACATACAATATATAATTATAATTCTTAAAATATATATAAGGAGAGCAAAAGAAAATGACAAAAAACACCCCAAAATGCTAAGTGGTTATATCTATGGATTTTTGTTTTCCTTCAAATTGTATTTTAATGCTACATTAATAGTCATAAAAACCACCCTTATGATCAAAGCAGGATATAAAACCCTAACTAAACATGAAAAAGGAGACAAGAAATATTAATGGAACTATTGAATTTTATGCATAGCTTTTATTTTTAGTTTTATACTTTTTATATTTTCCAAGTCTTCTGCAAGAAAAAGGATTAATTTTATAGTCAGAAATAACATGGAGAATGTCTTTGATACTCCCCTGTTTACACTTAAGCCTGGGAACGGAGATTAAATATGGAATTCTGTAGGAGATAACACATCTTCCAGAGACTGGGGGGAGGGGTGGAGTTCTTTATATGCTTAGAAAAAAAATTTACTGATTGAGCTATATTTCTTTTAAAGGTTTTTATGTAATGGAATTCCACGTATCAGCAACATGTTCAATGGAAGCATATTAACTGGAGAGATAAATTGAGTGCTGGTGTAAACCAAGTTTTTAAAACAAAACAAAATTTAAAAACAGGGAAAGCTCAATGTAAATACTCATTCTCACTATCTCGTTGTTACCTAGGTCATTTCGTTATTAAAACCCCATAAACTGGCCTATGATGGTCATCACCATAAAAATTAGGGAGCTTGTAGTCTGGAAGCATTTGTAGTACACTCTTGTTCCACCTACTTTACCTTAATTATTTCATATATTCAGGCAAAAGCACAGTATACATACAATAGACCCTTGATAAATGCTCGATGAACTGAACTTTAAAAAAAAAAAACATTTTACTTACTTAAGAGACAGAGAGAGAGAGAGAGAGAGAGAAACCCAGCGAGAGAGCATGAGCAGAGAGAAAGAAACAGACCCCCAACCAAACAAGGAGCTCTGATCCCAGGACCATGAGGTCATGACTTGAGCCAAAGGCAGAGGCCCGGCCCAGCCAAGCCGACTGAGCCACCCAGCTGCCCCTCGATGAGTTGAACTTTAATCCCCTTCCCCATTAGATAATTTTCTAGTGAATCTTATGGCCCTCTGGCATTCTTGGGTACTTTTTTTTTTCATTCTTGGGTATGTAGAGCAACTGAACAAGCATTTTCAGAGCACATACAGTAGAAAGGTTCCCATGAGGAATATGAAAATTAATCAAATATTACAATCCAGTAGGAAGGCAAGACATATAAACACAGAACTACCAGCGAAATGCAAAACGTACTATAGGACATGGAGTGCCATGGGAGCAAAACAAAAGGATTATTTTAGTTTTGGTGTGGGCTGTGGTGGGAAGAGGAAAAGAAGGAATTGAGAAAGCTTCAAAGATGAGGAGGCATCTGTGTTGGGTTTTGAAGGATGGGTAAGTTTTTGGCCAGCACAGCTGGGAAGAAAAGGGTATGGAGGCAAAAGCAGAAGTACAAACAAAGGAATAATAATGGGAAAGGACAGAAGGCATTTAAGGGTCAACATGAGAGAAGAGGTACATAAAGCTTTGAAAGTGTGTTGGGACCAGACTGAGTTCTGTGTGCCATGCCGGGAAATCTGTAAGTAATAAAATCTGTAAGTAATTTTAAAATCCGTAAGTAATCGCCTTTGGAGCAATGGCATAGATGTGATCAG